>NW_027478679.1:0-727590 GCF_051014685.1 Ptiloglossa arizonensis | reverse complement strand
GATTAGAGCGGTATGTGTATTTTTTCCCTAGGCCATTCTGGTTAAGCGTTTGCAGCAGCAGAAGTGCGAAAAATTTGTTGTCTTCTCAACCATTTCTTAGCTTCAAACTCCCATATCTCGCGAACGGATTGACGTGACCCAAAATTTCCTATTGCATCTGAAAGTAGAAACTCGCCCGATTACAACGTTATGTGTATTTTTTCCCTAGGCCATTCTGGTTAAGCGTTTGGAGCAGCAGAAGTGCGAAAAATTTGTTGTCTTCTCAACCATTTCTTAGCTTCAAACTCCCATATCTCGCGAACGGATTGACCAAACCCAGAAGTTCCTGCTGCGTCTGAAAGTAGAAACTCGCCCGATTACAACGGTATGTGTATTTTTTCCCTAGGCCATTCTGGTTAAGCGTTTGTCGCGGCAGAATTGCGAAAAATTTTTTGCTTTCTCAACCATTTCTTAGCTTCAAACTCCCATATCTCGCGAACGGATTGACCTAACCCAAAAATTCCTATTGTATCTGCAAGTAGAAACTCGCCCGATTACAACGGTATGTGTATTTTTTCCCTAGGCCATTCTGGTTAAGCGTTTGGCGCGGCAGAATTGCGAAAAATTTTTTGCCTTGTCAACCATTTCTTAGCTTCAAACTCCCATATCTCGCGAACGGATTGACCTAACCCAAAAATTCCTATTGTATCTGCAAGTAGAAACTCGCCCGATTACAACGGTATGTGTATTTTTTCCCTAGGCCATTCTGGTTAAGCGTTTGGCGCGGCAGAATTGCGAAAAATTTTTTGCCTTCTCAACCATTTCTTAGCTTCAAACTCCCATATCTCGCGAACGGATTGACCTAACCCAAAAATTCCTATTGTATCTGAAAGTAGAAACTCGCCCGATTACAACGGTATGTGTATTTTTTCCCTAGGCCATTCTGGTTAAGCGTTTGTAGCGGCAGAATTGCGAAAAATTTGTTGCCTTCTCAACCATTTCTTAGCTTCAAACTCCCATATCTCGCGAACGGATTGACCTAATCCAAAAATTCCTATTGTATCTGAAAGTAGAAACTCGCCCGATTACAACGGTATGTGTAATTTTTCCCTACGCCATTCTGGTTAAGCGTTTGGAGCAGCAGAATTGCGAAAAATTTCTTGCCTTCTCAACCATTTCTTGGCTTCAAACTCCCATATCTCGCGAACGGATTGCCCTAACCCAAAAATTCCTATGGCATCTGAAAGTAGAAACTCACCCGATTACAACGGTATGTGTATTTTTTCCCTAGGCCATTCTGGTTAAGCGTTTGGAGCAAGAGAATTGCGAAAAATTTTTTGCCTTCTCAACCATTTCTTGGCTTCAAACTCCCATATCTCGCGAACGGATTGACCTAACCCAAAAATTCCTATTGCATCTGAAAGTAGAAACACGCCCGATTACAACGGTATTTGTATTTTTTCCCTAGGCCATTCTGGTTAAGTGTATGGAGCAGCAGAATTGCGAAAATTTTTTTGCCTTCTCAACCCTTTCTTGGCTTCAAAGTCCCATATCTCGCGAACGGATTGACATAACCCAAAAATTCCTATTGCACCTGAAAGTAGAAACTCGCCCGATTAGAGCGGTATGTGTATTTTTTCCCTAGGCCATTCTGGTTAAGCGTTTGCAGCAGCAGAAGTGCGAAAAATTTGTTGTCTTCTCAACCATTTCTTAGCTTCAAACTCCCATATCTCGCGAACGGATTGACGTGACCCAAAATTTCCTATTGCATCTGAAAGTAGAAACTCGCCCGATTACAACGTTATGTGTATTTTTTCCCTAGGCCATTCTGGTTAAGCGTTTGGAGCAGCAGAAGTGCGAAAAATTTGTTGTCTTCTCAACCATTTCTTAGCTTCAAACTCCCATATCTCGCGAACGGATTGACCAAACCCAGAAGTTCCTGCTGCGTCTGAAAGTAGAAACTCGCCCGATTACAACGGTATGTGTATTTTTTCCCTAGGCCATTCTGGTTAAGCGTTTGTCGCGGCAGAATTGCGAAAAATTTTTTGCTTTCTCAACCATTTCTTAGCTTCAAACTCCCATATCTCGCGAACGGATTGACCTAACCCAAAAATTCCTATTGTATCTGCAAGTAGAAACTCGCCCGATTACAACGGTATGTGTATTTTTTCCCTAGGCCATTCTGGTTAAGCGTTTGGCGCGGCAGAATTGCGAAAAATTTTTTGCCTTCTCAACCATTTCTTAGCTTCAAACTCCCATATCTCGCGAACGGATTGACCTAACCCAAAAATTCCTATTGTATCTGAAAGTAGAAACTCGCCCGATTACAACGGTATGTGTATTTTTTCCCTAGGCCATTCTGGTTAAGCGTTTGTAGCAGCAGAAGTGCGAAAAATTTGTTGTCTTCTCAACCATTTCTTAGCTTCAAACTCCCATATCTCGCGAACGGATTGACGTAACCCAAAGATTCCTGTTGCATCTGAAAGTAGAAACTCACCCGATTACAACGGTATGTGTATTTTTTCCCTAGGCCATTCTGGTTAAGCGTTTGGAGCAGCAGAATTGCGAAAAATTTTTTGCCTTCTCAACCATTTCTTGGCTTCAAACTCCCATATCTCGCGAACGGATTGTCCTAACCCAAAAATTCCTATTGCATCTGAAAGTAGAAACTCGCCCGATTACAACGGTGTTTGTATTTTTTCCCTAGGCCATTCTGGTTAAGTGTATGGAGCAGCAGAATTGCGAAAATTTTTTTGCCTTCTCAACCATTTCTTGGCTTCAAAGTCCCATATCTCGCGAACGGATTGACATAACCCAAAAATTCCTATTGCACCTTAAAGTAGAAACTCGCCCGATTAGAGCGGTATGTGTATTTTTTCCCTAGGCCATTCTGGTTAAGCGTTTGGAGCAGCAGAAGTGCGAAAAATTTGTTGTCTTCTCAACCATTTCTTAGCTTCAAACTCCCATATCTCGCGAACGGATTGACCTAATCCAAAAATTCCTATTGTATCTGAAAGTAGAAACTCGCCCGATTACAACGGTATGTGTAATTTTTCCCTAGGCCATTCTGGTTAAGCGTTTGGAGCAGCAGAAGTGCGAAAAATTTGTTGTCTTCTCAACCATTTCTTAGCTTCAAACTCCCATATCTCGCGAACGGATTGACGTAACCCGAGAGTCCTGTTGCATCTGAAAGTAGAAACTCGCCCGATTACAACGGTATGTGTATTTTTTCCCTACGCCATTCTGGTTAAGCGTTTGGAGCAGCAGAATTGCGAAAAATTTCTTGCCTTCTCAACCATTTCTTGGCTTCAGACTCCCATATCTCGCGAACCGATTGCCCTAACCCAAAAATTCCTATGGCGTCTGAAAGTAGAAACTCACCCGATTACAACGGTATGTGTATTTTTTCCCTAGGCCATTCTGGTTAAGCGTTTGGAGCAAGAGAATTGCGAAAAATTTTTTGCCTTCTCAACCATTTCTTGGCTTCAAACTCCCATATCTCGCGAACGGATTGACCTAACCCAAAAATTCCTATTGCATCTGAAAGTAGAAACTCGCCCGATTACAACGGTATTTGTATTTTTTCCCTAGGCCATTCTGGTTAAGTGTATGGAGCAGCAGAATTGCGAAAATTTTTTTGCCTTCTCAACCCTTTCTTGGCTTCAAAGTCCCATATCTCGCGAACGGATTGACATAACCCAAAAATTCCTATTGCACCTGAAAGTAGAAACTCGCCCGATTAGAACGGTATGTGTATTTTTTCCCTAGGCCATTCTGGTTAAGCGTTTGGAGCAGCAGAAGTGCGAAAAATTTGTTGTCTTCTCAACCATTTCTTAGCTTCAAACTCCCATATCTCGCGAACGGATTGACGTGACCCAAAATTTCCTATTGCATCTGAAAGTAGAAACTCGCCCGATTACAACGTTATGTGTATTTTTTCCCTAGGCCATTCTGGTTAAGCGTTTGGAGCAGCAGAAGTGCGAAAAATTTGTTGTCTTCTCAACCATTTCTTAGCTTCAAACTCCCATATCTCGCGAACGGATTGACCAAACCCAGAAGTTCCTGCTGCGTCTGAAAGTAGAAACTCGCCCGATTACAACGGTATGTGTATTTTTTCCCTAGGCCATTCTGGTTAAGCGTTTGTCGCGGCAGAATTGCGAAAAATTTTTTGCTTTCTCAACCATTTCTTAGCTTCAAACTCCCATATCTCGCGAACGGATTGACCTAACGCAAAAATTCCTATTGTATCTGCAAGTAGAAACTCGCCCGATTACAAAGGTATGTGTATTTTTTCCCTAGGCCATTCTGGTTAAGCGTTTGGCGCGGCAGAATTGCGAAAAATTTGTTGTCTTCTCAACCATTTCTTAGCTTCAAACTCCCATATCTCGCGAACGGATTGACGTGACCCAAAATTTCCTATTGCATCTGAAAGTAGAAACTCGCCCGATTACAACGTTATGTGTATTTTTTCCCTAGGCCATTCTGGTTAAGCGTTTGGAGCAGCAGAAGTGCGAAAAATTTGTTGTCTTCTCAACCATTTCTTAGCTTCAAACTCCCATATCTCGCGAACGGATTGACCAAACCAGAAGTTCCTGCTGCGTCTGAAAGTAGAAACTCGCCCGATTACAACGGTATGTGTATTTTTTCCCTAGGCCATTCTGGTTAAGCGTTTGTCGCGGCAGAATTGCGAAAAATTTTTTGCTTTCTCAACCATTTCTTAGCTTCAAACTCCCATATCTCGCGAACGGATTGACCTAACCCAAAAATTCCTATTGTATCTGCAAGTAGAAACTCGCCCGATTACAACGGTATGTGTATTTTTTCCCTAGGCCATTCTGGTTAAGCGTTTGGCGCGGCAGAATTGCGAAAAATTTTTTGCCTTCTCAACCATTTCTTAGCTTCAAACTCCCATATCTCGCGAACGGATTGACCTAACCCAAAAATTCCTATTGTATCTGAAAGTAGAAACTCGCCCGATTACAACGGTATGTGTATTTTTTCCCTAGGCCATTCTGGTTAAGCGTTTGTAGCAGCAGAAGTGCGAAAAATTTGTTGTCTTCTCAACCATTTCTTAGCTTCAAACTCCCATATCTCGCGAACGGATTGACGTAACCCAAAGATTCCTGTTGCATCTGAAAGTAGAAACTCGCCCGATTACAACGGTGTGTGTATTTTTTCCCTACGCCATTCTGGTTAAGCGTTTGGAGCAGCAGAATTGCGAAAAATTTCTTGCCTTCTCAACCATTTCTTGGCTTCAAACTCCCATATCTCGCGAACGGATTGACCTATCCCAAAAATTCCTATGGCATCTGAAAGTAGAAACTCACCCGATTACAACGGTATGTGTATTTTTTCCCTAGGCCATTCTGGTTAAGCGTTTGGAGCAGCAGAATTGCGAAAAATTTTTTGCCTTCTCAACCATTTCTTGGCTTCAAACTCCCATATCTCGCGAACGGATTGTCCTAACCCAAAAATTCCTATTGCATCTGAAAGTAGAAACTCGCCCGATTACAACGGTGTTTGTATTTTTTCCCTAGGCCATTCTGGTTAAGTGTATGGAGCAGCAGAATTGCGAAAATTTTTTTGCCTTCTCAACCATTTCTTGGCTTCAAAGTCCCATATCTCGCGAACGGATTGACATAACCCAAAAATTCCTCTTGCACCTTAAAGTAGAAACTCGCCCGATTAGAGCGGTATGTGTATTTTTTCCCTAGGCCATTCTGGTTAAGCGTTTGGAGCAGCAGAAGTGCGAAAAATTTGTTGTCTTCTCAACCATTTCTTAGCTTCAAACTCCCATATCTCGCGAACGGATTGACCTAATCCAAAAATTCCTATTGTATCTGAAAGTAGAAACTCGCCCGATTAGAGCGGTATGTGTAATTTTTCCCTAGGCCATTCTGGTTAAGCGTTTGGAGCAGCAGAAGTGCGAAAAATTTGTTGTCTTCTCAACCATTTCTTAGCTTCAAACTCCCATATCTCGCGAACGGATTGACGTAACCCGAGAGTCCTGTTGCATCTGAAAGTAGAAACTCGCCCGATTACAACGGTATGTGTATTTTTTCCCTACGCCATTCTGGTTAAGCGTTTGGAGCAGCAGAATTGCGAAAAATTTCTTGCCTTCTCAACCATTTCTTGGCTTCAGACTCCCATATCTCGCGAACGGATTGCCCTAACCCAAAAATTCCTATGGCATCTGAAAGTAGAAACTCACCCGATTACAACGGTATGTGTATTTTTTCCCTAGGCCATTCTGGTTAAGCGTTTGGAGCAAGAGAATTGCGAAAAATTTTTTGCCTTCTCAACCATTTCTTGGCTTCAAACTCCCATATCTCGCGAACGGATTGACCTAACCCAAAAATTCCTATTGCATCTGAAAGTAGAAACACGCCCGATTACAACGGTATTTGTATTTTTTCCCTAGGCCATTCTGGTTAAGTGTATGGAGCAGCAGAATTGCGAAAATTTTTTTGCCTTCTCAACCCTTTCTTGGCTTCAAAGTCCCATATCTCGCGAACGGATTGACATAACCCAAAAATTCCTATTGCACCTGAAAGTAGAAACTCGCCCGATTAGAACGGTATGTGTATTTTTTCCCTAGGCCATTCTGGTTAAGCGTTTGGAGCAGCAGAAGTGCGAAAAATTTGTTGTCTTCTCAACCATTTCTTAGCTTCAAACTCCCATATCTCGCGAACGGATTGACGTGACCCAAAATTTCCTATTGCATCTGAAAGTAGAAACTCGCCCGATTACAACGTTATGTGTATTTTTTCCCTAGGCCATTCTGGTTAAGCGTTTGGAGCAGCAGAAGTGCGAAAAATTTGTTGTCTTCTCAACCATTTCTTAGCTTCAAACTCCCATATCTCGCGAACGGATTGACCAAACCCAGAAGTTCCTGCTGCGTCTGAAAGTAGAAACTCGCCCGATTACAACGGTATGTGTATTTTTTCCCTAGGCCATTCTGGTTAAGCGTTTGTCGCGGCAGAATTGCGAAAAATTTTTTGCCTTCTCAACCATTTCTTGGCTTCAAACTCCCATATCTCGCGAACGGATTGACATAACCCAAAAATTCCTATTGCATCTGAAAGTAGAAACTCGCCCGATTAGAGCGGTATGTGTATTTTTTCCCTAGGCCATTCTGGTTAAGCGTTTGGAGCAGCAGAAGTGCGAAAAATTTGTTGTCTTCTCAACCATTTCTTAGCTTCAAACTCCCATATCTCGCGAACGGATTGACGTGACCCAAAATTTCCTATTGCATCTGAAAGTAGAAACTCGCCCGATTACAACGTTATGTGTATTTTTTCCCTAGGCCATTCTGGTTAAGCGTTTGGAGCAGCAGAAGTGCGAAGAATTTGTTGTCTTCTCAACCATTTCTTAGCTTCAAACTCCCATATCTCGCGAACGGATTGACCAAACCCAGAAGTTCCTGCTGCGTCTGAAAGTAGAAACTCGCCCGATTACAACGGTATGTGTATTTTTTCCCTAGGTCATTCTGGTTAAGCGTTTGTCGCGGCAGAATTGCGAAAAATTTTTTGCCTTCTCAACCATTTCTTAGCTTCAAACTCCCATATCTCGCGAACGGATTGACCTAACCCAAAAATTCCTATTGTATCTGCAAGTAGAAACTCGCCCGATTACAACGGTATGTGTATTTTTTCCCTAGGCCATTCTGGTTAAGCGTTTGGAGCAGCAGAATTGCGAAAAGTTTTTTGCCTTCTCAACCATTTCTTGTCTTCAAACTCCCATATCTCGCGAACGGATTGACCTAACCCAAAAATTCCTATTGCATCTGAAAGTTGAAACTCGCCCGACTACATTGGTATGTGTATTTTTTCCCTAGGGCATTCTGGTTAAGCGTTTGGACCAGCAGAATTGCGAAAAATTGTATGCCTTCTCAACCATTTCTTGGCTTCAAACTCCCATATCTCGCGAACGGATAGACCTAACCCAAAAATTCCTGTTGCGTGTGAAAGTAGAAACTCGCCCGATTACAACGGTATGTGTATTTTTTCCCTAGTCCATTCTGGTTAAGCGTTTGGAGCAGCAGAATTGCGAAAAATTTGTTGTCTTCTCAACCATTTCTTAGCTTCAAACTCCCATATCTCGCGAACGGATTGACGTAACCCAAAGATTCCTGTTGCATCTGAAAGTAGAAACTCGCCCGATTACAACGGTGTGTGTATTTTTTCCCTACGCCATTCTGGTTAAGCGTTTGGAGCAGCAGAATTGCGAAAAATTTCTTGCCTTCTCAACCATTTCTTGGCTTCAAACTCCCATATCTCGCGAACGGATTGACCTAACCCAAAAATTCCTATGGCATCTGAAAGTAGAAACTCACCCGATTACAACGGTATGTGTATTTTTTCCCTAGGCCATTCTGGTTAAGCGTTTGGAGCAGCAGAATTGCGAAAAATTTTTTGCCTTCTCAACCATTTCTTGGCTTCAAACTCCCATATCTCGCGAACGGATTGTCCTAACCCAAAAATTCCTATTGCATCTGAAAGTAGAAACTCGCCCGATTACAACGGTGTTTGTATTTTTTCCCTAGGCCATTCTGGTTAAGTGTATGGAGCAGCAGAATTGCGAAAATTTTGTTGCCTTCTCAACCATTTCTTGGCTTCAAAGTCCCATATCTCGCGAACGGATTGACATAACCCAAAAATTCCTATTGCACCTTAAAGTAGAAACTCGCCCGATTAGAGCGGTATGTGTATTTTTTCCCTAGGCCATTCTGGTTAAGCGTTTGGAGCAGCAGAAGTGCGAAAAATTTGTTGTCTTCTCAACCATTTCTTAGCTTCAAACTCCCATATCTCGCGAACGGATTGACGTGACCCAAAATTTCCTATTGCATCTGAAAGTAGAAACTCGCCCGAATACAACGGTATGTGTATTTTTTTCCTAGGCCATTCTGGTTAAGCGTTTGGCGCGGCAGAATTGCGAAAAATTTGTTGCCTTCTCAACCATTTCTTAGCTTCAAACTCCCATATCTCGCGAACGGATTGACCTAATCCAAAAATTCCTATTGTATCTGAAAGTAGAAACTCGCCCGATTACAACGGTATGTGTAATTTTTCCCTAGGCCATTCTGGTTAAGCGTTTGGAGCAGCAGAAGTGCGAAAAATTTGTTGTCTTCTCAACCATTTCTTAGCTTCAAACTCCCATATCTCGCGAACGGATTGACGTGACCCAAAATTTCCTATTGCATCTGAAAGTAGAAACTCGCCCGATTACAACGTTATGTGTATTTTTTCCCTAGGCCATTCTGGTTAAGCGTTTGGAGCAGCAGAAGTGCGAAGAATTTGTTGTCTTCTCAACCATTTCTTAGCTTCAAACTCCCATATCTCGCGAACGGATTGACCAAACCCAGAAGTTCCTGCTGCGTCTGAAAGTAGAAACTCGCCCGATTACAACGGTATGTGTATTTTTTCCCTAGGTCATTCTGGTTAAGCGTTTGTCGCGGCAGAATTGCGAAAAATTTTTTGCCTTCTCAACCATTTCTTAGCTTCAAACTCCCATATCTCGCGAACGGATTGACCTAACCCAAAAATTCCTATTGTATCTGCAAGTAGAAACTCGCCCGATTACAACGGTATGTGTATTTTTTCCCTAGGCCATTCTGGTTAAGCGTTTGGAGCAGCAGAATTGCGAAAAGTTTTTTGCCTTCTCAACCATTTCTTGTCTTCAAACTCCCATATCTCGCGAACGGATTGACCTAACCCAAAAATTCCTATTGCATCTGAAAGTTGAAACTCGCCCGACTACATTGGTATGTGTATTTTTTCCCTAGGGCATTCTGGTTAAGCGTTTGGACCAGCAGAATTGCGAAAAATTGTATGCCTTCTCAACCATTTCTTGGCTTCAAACTCCCATATCTCGCGAACGGATAGACCTAACCCAAAAATTCCTGTTGCGTGTGAAAGTAGAAACTCGCCCGATTACAACGGTATGTGTATTTTTTCCCTAGTCCATTCTGGTTAAGCGTTTGGAGCAGCAGAATTGCGAAAAATTTGTTGTCTTCTCAACCATTTCTTAGCTTCAAACTCCCATATCTCGCGAACGGATTGACGTAACCCAAAGATTCCTGTTGCATCTGAAAGTAGAAACTCGCCCGATTACAACGGTGTGTGTATTTTTTCCCTACGCCATTCTGGTTAAGCGTTTGGAGCAGCAGAATTGCGAAAAATTTCTTGCCTTCTCAACCATTTCTTGGCTTCAAACTCCCATATCTCGCGAACGGATTGACCTAACCCAAAAATTCCTATGGCATCTGAAAGTAGAAACTCACCCGATTACAACGGTATGTGTATTTTTTCCCTAGGCCATTCTGGTTAAGCGTTTGGAGCAGCAGAATTGCGAAAAATTTTTTGCCTTCTCAACCATTTCTTGGCTTCAAACTCCCATATCTCGCGAACGGATTGTCCTAACCCAAAAATTCCTATTGCATCTGAAAGTAGAAACTCGCCCGATTACAACGGTGTTTGTATTTTTTCCCTAGGCCATTCTGGTTAAGTGTATGGAGCAGCAGAATTGCGAAAATTTTGTTGCCTTCTCAACCATTTCTTGGCTTCAAAGTCCCATATCTCGCGAACGGATTGACATAACCCAAAAATTCCTATTGCACCTTAAAGTAGAAACTCGCCCGATTAGAGCGGTATGTGTATTTTTTCCCTAGGCCATTCTGGTTAAGCGTTTGGAGCAGCAGAAGTGCGAAAAATTTGTTGTCTTCTCAACCATTTCTTAGCTTCAAACTCCCATATCTCGCGAACGGATTGACGTGACCCAAAATTTCCTATTGCATCTGAAAGTAGAAACTCGCCCGAATACAACGGTATGTGTATTTTTTTCCTAGGCCATTCTGGTTAAGCGTTTGGCGCGGCAGAATTGCGAAAAATTTGTTGCCTTCTCAACCATTTCTTAGCTTCAAACTCCCATATCTCGCGAACGGATTGACCTAATCCAAAAATTCCTATTGTATCTGAAAGTAGAAACTCGCCCGATTACAACGGTATGTGTAATTTTTCCCTAGGCCATTCTGGTTAAGCGTTTGGAGCAGCAGAAGTGCGAAAAATTTGTTGTCTTCTCAACCATTTCTTAGCTTCAAACTCCCATATCTCGCGAACGGATTGACCAAACCCAGAAGTTCCTGCTGCGTCTGAAAGTAGAAACTCGCCCGATTACAACGGTATGTGTATTTTTTCCCTAGGCCATTCTGGTTAAGCGTTTGTCGCGGCAGAATTGCGAAAAATTTTTTGCTTTCTCAACCATTTCTTAGCTTCAAACTCCCATATCTCGCGAACGGATTGACCTAACGCAAAAATTCCTATTGTATCTGCAAGTAGAAACTCGCCCGATTACAAAGGTATGTGTATTTTTTCCCTAGGCCATTCTGGTTAAGCGTTTGGCGCGGCAGAATTGCGAAAAATTTTTTGCCTTCTCAACCATTTCTTAGCTTCAAACTCCCATATCTCGCGAACGGATTGACCTAACCCAAAAATTCCTATTGTATCTGAAAGTAGAAACTCGCCCGATTACAACGGTATGTGTATTTTTTCCCTAGGCCATTCTGGTTAAGCGTTTGTAGCAGCAGAAGTGCGAAAAATTTGTTGTCTTCTCAACCATTTCTTAGCTTCAAACTCCCATATCTCGCGAACGGATTGACGTAACCCAAAGATTCCTGTTGCATCTGAAAGTAGAAACTCGCCCGATTACAACGGTGTGTGTATTTTTTCCCTACGCCATTCTGGTTAAGCGTTTGGAGCAGCAGAATTGCGAAAAATTTCTTGCCTTCTCAACCATTTCTTGGCTTCAAACTCCCATATCTCGCGAACGGATTGACCTAACCCAAAAATTCCTATGGCATCTGAGAGTAGAAACTCACCCGATTACAACGGTATGTGTATTTTTTCCCTAGGCCATTCTGGTTAAGCGTTTGGAGCAGCAGAATTGCGAAAAATTTTTTGCCTTCTCAACCATTTCTTGGCTTCAAACTCCCATATCTCGCGAACGGATTGACATAACCCAAAAATTCCTATTGCATCTGAAAGTAGAAACTCGCCCGATTAGAGCGGTATGTGTATTTTTTCCCTAGGCCATTCTGGTTAAGCGTTTGGAGCAGCAGAAGTGCGAAAAATTTGTTGTCTTCTCAACCATTTCTTAGCTTCAAACTCCCATATCTCGCGAACGGATTGACGTGACCCAAAATTTCCTATTGCATCTGAAAGTAGAAACTCGCCCGATTACAACGTTATGTGTATTTTTTCCCTAGGCCATTCTGGTTAAGCGTTTGGAGCAGCAGAAGTGCGAAGAATTTGTTGTCTTCTCAACCATTTCTTAGCTTCAAACTCCCATATCTCGCGAACGGATTGACCAAACCCAGAAGTTCCTGCTGCGTCTGAAAGTAGAAACTCGCCCGATTACAACGGTATGTGTATTTTTTCCCTAGGTCATTCTGGTTAAGCGTTTGTCGCGGCAGAATTGCGAAAAATTTTTTGCCTTCTCAACCATTTCTTAGCTTCAAACTCCCATATCTCGCGAACGGATTGACCTAACCCAAAAATTCCTATTGTATCTGCAAGTAGAAACTCGCCCGATTACAACGGTATGTGTATTTTTTCCCTAGGCCATTCTGGTTAAGCGTTTGGAGCAGCAGAATTGCGAAAAGTTTTTTGCCTTCTCAACCATTTCTTGTCTTCAAACTCCCATATCTCGCGAACGGATTGACCTAACCCAAAAATTCCTATTGCATCTGAAAGTTGAAACTCGCCCGACTACATTGGTATGTGTATTTTTTCCCTAGGGCATTCTGGTTAAGCGTTTGGACCAGCAGAATTGCGAAAAATTGTATGCCTTCTCAACCATTTCTTGGCTTCAAACTCCCATATCTCGCGAACGGATAGACCTAACCCAAAAATTCCTGTTGCGTGTGAAAGTAGAAACTCGCCCGATTACAACGGTATGTGTATTTTTTCCCTAGTCCATTCTGGTTAAGCGTTTGGAGCAGCAGAATTGCGAAAAATTTGTTGTCTTCTCAACCATTTCTTAGCTTCAAACTCCCATATCTCGCGAACGGATTGACGTAACCCAAAGATTCCTGTTGCATCTGAAAGTAGAAACTCGCCCGATTACAACGGTGTGTGTATTTTTTCCCTACGCCATTCTGGTTAAGCGTTTGGAGCAGCAGAATTGCGAAAAATTTCTTGCCTTCTCAACCATTTCTTGGCTTCAAACTCCCATATCTCGCGAACGGATTGACCTAACCCAAAAATTCCTATGGCATCTGAAAGTAGAAACTCACCCGATTACAACGGTATGTGTATTTTTTCCCTAGGCCATTCTGGTTAAGCGTTTGGAGCAGCAGAATTGCGAAAAATTTTTTGCCTTCTCAACCATTTCTTGGCTTCAAACTCCCATATCTCGCGAACGGATTGTCCTAACCCAAAAATTCCTATTGCATCTGAAAGTAGAAACTCGCCCGATTACAACGGTGTTTGTATTTTTTCCCTAGGCCATTCTGGTTAAGTGTATGGAGCAGCAGAATTGCGAAAATTTTGTTGCCTTCTCAACCATTTCTTGGCTTCAAAGTCCCATATCTCGCGAACGGATTGACATAACCCAAAAATTCCTATTGCACCTTAAAGTAGAAACTCGCCCGATTAGAGCGGTATGTGTATTTTTTCCCTAGGCCATTCTGGTTAAGCGTTTGGAGCAGCAGAAGTGCGAAAAATTTGTTGTCTTCTCAACCATTTCTTAGCTTCAAACTCCCATATCTCGCGAACGGATTGACGTGACCCAAAATTTCCTATTGCATCTGAAAGTAGAAACTCGCCCGAATACAACGGTATGTGTATTTTTTTCCTAGGCCATTCTGGTTAAGCGTTTGGCGCGGCAGAATTGCGAAAAATTTGTTGCCTTCTCAACCATTTCTTAGCTTCAAACTCCCATATCTCGCGAACGGATTGACCTAATCCAAAAATTCCTATTGTATCTGAAAGTAGAAACTCGCCCGATTACAACGGTATGTGTAATTTTTCCCTAGGCCATTCTGGTTAAGCGTTTGGAGCAGCAGAAGTGCGAAAAATTTGTTGTCTTCTCAACCATTTCTTAGCTTCAAACTCCCATATCTCGCGAACGGATTGACCAAACCCAGAAGTTCCTGCTGCGTCTGAAAGTAGAAACTCGCCCGATTACAACGGTATGTGTATTTTTTCCCTAGGCCATTCTGGTTAAGCGTTTGTCGCGGCAGAATTGCGAAAAATTTTTTGCTTTCTCAACCATTTCTTAGCTTCAAACTCCCATATCTCGCGAACGGATTGACCTAACGCAAAAATTCCTATTGTATCTGCAAGTAGAAACTCGCCCGATTACAAAGGTATGTGTATTTTTTCCCTAGGCCATTCTGGTTAAGCGTTTGGCGCGGCAGAATTGCGAAAAATTTTTTGCCTTCTCAACCATTTCTTAGCTTCAAACTCCCATATCTCGCGAACGGATTGACCTAACCCAAAAATTCCTATTGTATCTGAAAGTAGAAACTCGCCCGATTACAACGGTATGTGTATTTTTTCCCTAGGCCATTCTGGTTAAGCGTTTGTAGCAGCAGAAGTGCGAAAAATTTGTTGTCTTCTCAACCATTTCTTAGCTTCAAACTCCCATATCTCGCGAACGGATTGACGTAACCCAAAGATTCCTGTTGCATCTGAAAGTAGAAACTCGCCCGATTACAACGGTGTGTGTATTTTTTCCCTACGCCATTCTGGTTAAGCGTTTGGAGCAGCAGAATTGCGAAAAATTTCTTGCCTTCTCAACCATTTCTTGGCTTCAAACTCCCATATCTCGCGAACGGATTGACCTAACCCAAAAATTCCTATGGCATCTGAGAGTAGAAACTCACCCGATTACAACGGTATGTGTATT
Source organism: Ptiloglossa arizonensis (assembly GCF_051014685.1). Taxonomy (NCBI): domain Eukaryota; kingdom Metazoa; phylum Arthropoda; class Insecta; order Hymenoptera; family Colletidae; genus Ptiloglossa; species Ptiloglossa arizonensis. The sequence continues at coordinate 712,704 of NW_027478679.1, read as the reverse complement.
TTTTCCCTAGGCCATTCTGGTTAAGCGTTTGGAGCAGCAGAATTGCGAAAAATTTTTTGCCTTCTCAACCATTTCTTGGCTTCAAACTCCCATATCTCGCGAACGGATTGACATAACCCAAAAATTCCTATTGCATCTGAAAGTAGAAACTCGCCCGATTAGAGCGGTATGTGTATTTTTTCCCTAGGCCATTCTGGTTAAGCGTTTGGAGCAGCAGAAGTGCGAAAAATTTGTTGTCTTCTCAACCATTTCTTAGCTTCAAACTCCCATATCTCGCGAACGGATTGACGTGACCCAAAATTTCCTATTGCATCTGAAAGTAGAAACTCGCCCGATTACAACGTTATGTGTATTTTTTCCCTAGGCCATTCTGGTTAAGCGTTTGGAGCAGCAGAAGTGCGAAGAATTTGTTGTCTTCTCAACCATTTCTTAGCTTCAAACTCCCATATCTCGCGAACGGATTGACCAAACCCAGAAGTTCCTGCTGCGTCTGAAAGTAGAAACTCGCCCGATTACAACGGTATGTGTATTTTTTCCCTAGGTCATTCTGGTTAAGCGTTTGTCGCGGCAGAATTGCGAAAAATTTTTTGCCTTCTCAACCATTTCTTAGCTTCAAACTCCCATATCTCGCGAACGGATTGACCTAACCCAAAAATTCCTATTGTATCTGCAAGTAGAAACTCGCCCGATTACAACGGTATGTGTATTTTTTCCCTAGGCCATTCTGGTTAAGCGTTTGGAGCAGCAGAATTGCGAAAAGTTTTTTGCCTTCTCAACCATTTCTTGTCTTCAAACTCCCATATCTCGCGAACGGATTGACCTAACCCAAAAATTCCTATTGCATCTGAAAGTTGAAACTCGCCCGACTACATTGGTATGTGTATTTTTTCCCTAGGGCATTCTGGTTAAGCGTTTGGACCAGCAGAATTGCGAAAAATTGTATGCCTTCTCAACCATTTCTTGGCTTCAAACTCCCATATCTCGCGAACGGATAGACCTAACCCAAAAATTCCTGTTGCGTGTGAAAGTAGAAACTCGCCCGATTACAACGGTATGTGTATTTTTTCCCTAGTCCATTCTGGTTAAGCGTTTGGAGCAGCAGAATTGCGAAAAATTTGTTGTCTTCTCAACCATTTCTTAGCTTCAAACTCCCATATCTCGCGAACGGATTGACGTAACCCAAAGATTCCTGTTGCATCTGAAAGTAGAAACTCGCCCGATTACAACGGTGTGTGTATTTTTTCCCTACGCCATTCTGGTTAAGCGTTTGGAGCAGCAGAATTGCGAAAAATTTCTTGCCTTCTCAACCATTTCTTGGCTTCAAACTCCCATATCTCGCGAACGGATTGACCTAACCCAAAAATTCCTATGGCATCTGAAAGTAGAAACTCACCCGATTACAACGGTATGTGTATTTTTTCCCTAGGCCATTCTGGTTAAGCGTTTGGAGCAGCAGAATTGCGAAAAATTTTTTGCCTTCTCAACCATTTCTTGGCTTCAAACTCCCATATCTCGCGAACGGATTGTCCTAACCCAAAAATTCCTATTGCATCTGAAAGTAGAAACTCGCCCGATTACAACGGTGTTTGTATTTTTTCCCTAGGCCATTCTGGTTAAGTGTATGGAGCAGCAGAATTGCGAAAATTTTGTTGCCTTCTCAACCATTTCTTGGCTTCAAAGTCCCATATCTCGCGAACGGATTGACATAACCCAAAAATTCCTATTGCACCTTAAAGTAGAAACTCGCCCGATTAGAGCGGTATGTGTATTTTTTCCCTAGGCCATTCTGGTTAAGCGTTTGGAGCAGCAGAAGTGCGAAAAATTTGTTGTCTTCTCAACCATTTCTTAGCTTCAAACTCCCATATCTCGCGAACGGATTGACGTGACCCAAAATTTCCTATTGCATCTGAAAGTAGAAGCTCGCCCGAATACAACGGTATGTGTATTTTTTTCCTAGGCCATTCTGGTTAAGCGTTTGGCGCGGCAGAATTGCGAAAAATTTGTTGCCTTCTCAACCATTTCTTAGCTTCAAACTCCCATATCTCGCGAACGGATTGACCTAATCCAAAAATTCCTATTGTATCTGAAAGTAGAAACTCGCCCGATTACAACGGTATGTGTAATTTTTCCCTAGGCCATTCTGGTTAAGCGTTTGGAGCAGCAGAAGTGCGAAAAATTTGTTGTCTTCTCAACCATTTCTTAGCTTCAAACTCCCATATCTCGCGAACGGATTGACGTAACCCGAGAGTCCTGTTGCATCTGAAAGTAGAAACTCGCCCGATTACAACGGTATGTGTATTTTTTCCCTACGCCATTCTGGTTAAGCGTTTGGAGCAGCAGAATTGCGAAAAATTTCTTGCCTTCTCAACCATTTCTTGGCTTCAGACTCCCATATCTCGCGAACGGATTGCCCTAACCCAAAAATTCCTATGGCATCTGAAAGTAGAAACTCACCCGATTACAACGGTATGTGTATTTTTTCCCTAGGCCATTCTGGTTAAGCGTTTGGAGCAAGAGAATTGCGAAAAATTTTTTGCCTTCTCAACCATTTCTTGGCTTCAAACTCCCATATCTCGCGAACGGATTGACCTAACCCAAAAATTCCTATTGCATCTGAAAGTAGAAACACGCCCGATTACAACGGTATTTGTATTTTGTCCCTAGGCCATTCTGGTTAAGTGTATGGAGCAGCAGAATTGCGAAAATTTTTTTGCCTTCTCAACCCTTTCTTGGCTTCAAAGTCCCATATCTCGCGAACGGATTGACATAACCCAAAAATTCCTATTGCACCTGAAAGTAGAAACTCGCCCGATTAGAACGGTATGTGTATTTTTTCCGTAGGCCATTCTGGTTAAGCGTTTGGAGCAGCAGAAGTGCGAAAAATTTGTTGTCTTCTCAACCATTTCTTAGCTTCAAACTCCCATATCTCGCGAACGGATTGACGTGACCCAAAATTTCCTATTGCATCTGAAAGTAGAAACTCGCCCGATTACAACGTTATGTGTATTTTTTCCCTAGGCCATTCTGGTTAAGCGTTTGGAGCAGCAGAAGTGCGAAAAATTTGTTGTCTTCTCAACCATTTCTTAGCTTCAAACTCCCATATCTCGCGAACGGATTGACCAAACCCAGAAGTTCCTGCTGCGTCTGAAAGTAGAAACTCGCCCGATTACAACGGTATGTGTATTTTTTCCCTAGGCCATTCTGGTTAAGCGTTTGTCGCGGCAGAATTGCGAAAAATTTTTTGCTTTCTCAACCATTTCTTAGCTTCAAACTCCCATATCTCGCGAACGGATTGACCTAACGCAAAAATTCCTATTGTATCTGCAAGTAGAAACTCGCCCGATTACAAAGGTATGTGTATTTTTTCCCTAGGCCATTCTGGTTAAGCGTTTGGCGCGGCAGAATTGCGAAAAATTTTTTGCCTTCTCAACCATTTCTTAGCTTCAAACTCCCATATCTCGCGAACGGATTGACCTAACCCAAAAATTCCTATTGTATCTGAAAGTAGAAACTCGCCCGATTACAACGGTATGTGTATTTTTTCCCTAGGCCATTCTGGTTAAGCGTTTGTAGCAGCAGAAGTGCGAAAAATTTGTTGTCTTCTCAACCATTTCTTAGCTTCAAACTCCCATATCTCGCGAACGGATTGACGTAACCCAAAGATTCCTGTTGCATCTGAAAGTAGAAACTCGCCCGATTACAACGGTGTGTGTATTTTTTCCCTACGCCATTCTGGTTAAGCGTTTGGAGCAGCAGAATTGCGAAAAATTTCTTGCCTTCTCAACCATTTCTTGGCTTCAAACTCCCATATCTCGCGAACGGATTGACCTAACCCAAAAATTCCTATGGCATCTGAGAGTAGAAACTCACCCGATTACAACGGTATGTGTATTTTTTCCCTAGGCCATTCTGGTTAAGCGTTTGGAGCAGCAGAATTGCGAAAAATTTTTTGCCTTCTCAACCATTTCTTGGCTTCAAACTCCCATATCTCGCGAACGGATTGACATAACCCAAAAATTCCTATTGCATCTGAAAGTAGAAACTCGCCCGATTAGAGCGGTATGTGTATTTTTTCCCTAGGCCATTCTGGTTAAGCGTTTGGAGCAGCAGAAGTGCGAAAAATTTGTTGTCTTCTCAACCATTTCTTAGCTTCAAACTCCCATATCTCGCGAACGGATTGACGTGACCCAAAATTTCCTATTGCATCTGAAAGTAGAAACTCGCCCGATTACAACGTTATGTGTATTTTTTCCCTAGGCCATTCTGGTTAAGCGTTTGGAGCAGCAGAAGTGCGAAGAATTTGTTGTCTTCTCAACCATTTCTTAGCTTCAAACTCCCATATCTCGCGAACGGATTGACCAAACCCAGAAGTTCCTGCTGCGTCTGAAAGTAGAAACTCGCCCGATTACAACGGTATGTGTATTTTTTCCCTAGGTCATTCTGGTTAAGCGTTTGTCGCGGCAGAATTGCGAAAAATTTTTTGCCTTCTCAACCATTTCTTAGCTTCAAACTCCCATATCTCGCGAACGGATTGACATAACCCAAAAATTCCTATTGTATCTGCAAGTAGAAACTCGCCCGATTACAACGGTATGTGTATTTTTTCCCTAGGCCATTCTGGTTAAGCGTTTGGAGCAGCAGAATTGCGAAAAGTTTTTTGCCTTCTCAACCATTTCTTGTCTTCAAACTCCCATATCTCGCGAACGGATTGACCTAACCCAAAAATTCCTATTGCATCTGAAAGTTGAAACTCGCCCGACTACATTGGTATGTGTATTTTTTCCCTAGGGCATTCTGGTTAAGCGTTTGGACCAGCAGAATTGCGAAAAATTGTATGCCTTCTCAACCATTTCTTGGCTTCAAACTCCCATATCTCGCGAACGGATAGACCTAACCCAAAAATTCCTGTTGCGTGTGAAAGTAGAAACTCGCCCGATTACAACGGTATGTGTATTTTTTCCCTAGTCCATTCTGGTTAAGCGTTTGGAGCAGCAGAATTGCGAAAAATTTGTTGTCTTCTCAACCATTTCTTAGCTTCAAACTCCCATATCTCGCGAACGGATTGACCAAACCCAAAAATTCCTGCTGCGTCTGAAAGTAGAAACTCGCCCGATTATAACGATATGCGTATTTTTTCCCTAGGCCATTCTGGTTAAGCGTTTGGAGCAGCAGAATTGCGAAAAATGTTTTGCCTTCTCAACCATTTCTTGTCTTCAAACTCTCATATCTCGCGAATGGATTGACATAACCCAAAAATTCCTATTGCATCTGACAGTAGAAACTCGCCCGATTACAACGGTACGTGTATTTTTCCCTTAGGCCATTCTGGTTAAGCGATTGGAGCAGCAGATGTGCGAAAAATTTATTGTCTTCTCAACCATTTCTTAGCTTCAAACTCCCATATCTCGCGAACGGATTGACCTAACCCAAAAATTCCTATGGCATCTGAAAGTAGAAACTCACCCGGTTACAACGGTATGTGTATTTTTTCCCTAGGCAATTCTGGTTAAGCGTTTGGAGCAGCAGAATTGCGAAAAATTTTTTGCCTTCTCAACCATTTCTTGGCTTCAAACTCCCATATCTCGCGAACGGATTGACCTAACCCAAAAATTCCTATTGCATCTGAAAGTAGAAACTCGCCCGATTACAACGGTGTTTGTATTTTTTCCCTAGGCCATTCTGGTTAAGTGTATGGAGCAGCAGAATTGCGAAAATTTTTTTGCCTTCTCAACCATTTCTTGGCTTCAAAGTCCCATATCTCGCGAACGGATTGACATAACCCAAAAATTCCTATTGCACCTGAAAGTAGAAACTCGCCCGATTAGAGCGGTATGTGTATTTTTTCCCTAGGCCATTCTGGTTAAGCGTTTGGAGCAGCAGAAGTGCGAAAAATTTGTTGTCTTCTCAACCATTTCTTAGCTTCAAACTCCCATATCTCGCGAACGGATTGACCAAACCCAAAAATTCCTGCTGCGTCTGAAAGTAGAAACTCGCCCGATTATAACGATATGCGTATTTTTTCCCTAGGCCATTCTGGTTAAGCGTTTGGAGCAGCAGAATTGCGAAAAATGTTTTGCCTTCTCAACCATTTCTTGTCTTCAAACTCTCATATCTCGCGAACGGATTGACGTAACCCAAAATTTCCTATTGCATCTGAAAGTAGAAACTCGCCCGATTACAACGTTATGTGTATTTTTTCCCTAGGCCATTCTGGTTAAGCGTTTGGAGCAGCAGAAGTGCGAAAAATTTGTTGTCTTCTCAACCATTTCTTAGCTTCAAACTCCCATATCTCGCGAACGGATTGACCAAACCCAGAAGTTCCTGCTGCGTCTGAAAGTAGAAACTCGCCCGATTACAACGGTATGTGTATTTTTTCCCTAGGTCATTCTGGTTAAGCGTTTGTCGCGGCAGAATTGCGAAAAATTTTTTGCCTTCTCAACCATTTCTTAGCTTCAAACTCCCATATCTCGCGAACGGATTGACCTAACCCAAAAATTCCTATTGTATCTGCAAGTAGAAACTCGCCCGATTACAACGGTATGTGTATTTTTTCCCTAGGCCATTCTGGTTAAGCGTTTGGAGCAGCAGAATTGCGAAAAGTTTTTTGCCTTCTCAACCATTTCTTGTCTTCAAACTCCCATATCTCGCGAACGGATTGACCTAACCCAAAAATTCCTATTGCATCTGAAAGTTGAAACTCGCCCGACTACATTGGTATGTGTATTTTTTCCCTAGGGCATTCTGGTTAAGCGTTTGGATCAGCAGAATTGCGAAAAATTGTATGCCTTCTCAACCATTTCTTGGCTTCAAACTCCCATATCTCGCGAACGGATAGACCTAACCCAAAAATTCCTGTTGCGTGTGAAAGTAGAAACTCGCCCGATTACAACGGTATGTGTATTTTTTCCCTAGTCCATTCTGGTTAAGCGTTTGGAGCAGCAGAATTGCGAAAAATTTGTTGTCTTCTCAACCATTTCTTAGCTTCAAACTCCCATATCTCGCGAACGGATTGACCAAACCCAAAAATTCCTGCTGCGTCTGAAAGTAGAAACTCGCCCGATTATAACGATATGCGTATTTTTTCCCTAGGCCATTCTGGTTAAGCGTTTGGAGCAGCAGAATTGCGAAAAATGTTTTGCCTTCTCAACCATTTCTTGTCTTCAAACTCTCATATCTCGCGAATGGATTGACATAACCCAAAAATTCCTATTGCATCTGACAGTAGAAACTCGCCCGATTACAACGGTACGTGTATTTTTCCCTTAGGCCATTCTGGTTAAGCGATTGGAGCAGCAGATGTGCGAAAAATTTATTGTCTTCTCAACCATTTCTTAGCTTCAAACTCCCATATCTCGCGAACGGATTGACCTAACCCAAAAATTCCTATTGCATCTGAAAGTAGAAACTCGCCCCATTACAACGTTATGTGTATTTTTCCCCGAGGCCATTCTGGTTAAGCGTTTGGAGCAGCAGAATTGCGAAAAATTGTTTGCCTTCTCAACCATTTCTTAGTTTCAAAGTCCCATATCTCGCGAACGGATTGACCAAACCCAAAAATTCCTGCTGCGTCTGAAAGTAGAAGCTCGCCCGATTACAACGGTATGCGTATTTTTTCCCTAGGCCATTCTGGTTAAGCGTTTGGAGCAGCAGAAGTGCGAAAAATTTGTTGTCTTCTCAACCATTTCTTAGCTTCAAAGTCCCATATCTCGCGAACGGATTGACCGAACCCAAAAATTCCTGCTGCCTCTGAAAGCAGAAACACGCCCGATTACAACGGTATGCGTATTTTTTCCCTAGGCCATTCTGGTTAAGTGTTTGGAGCAGCAGAAGTGCGAAAAATTTTTTGCCTTCTCAACCATTTCTTGGCTTCAAACTCCCATATCTCGCGAACGGATAGACCTAACCCAAAAATTCCTGTTGCATCTGAAAGTAGAAACTCGCCCCATTACAACGGTATGTGTATTTTTTCCCGAGGCCATTCTGGTTAAGCGTTTGGAGCAGCAGAAGTGCGAAAAATTTGTTGTCTTCTCAACCATTTCTTAGCTTCAAACTCCCATATCTCGCGAACGGATTGACCTAACCCAAAAATTCCTGTTGCGTCTGAAAGTAGAAACTCGCCCGATTACAACGCTATGTGTATTTTTTCCCTAGGCCATTCTGGTTAAGCGTTTGGAGCAGCAGAAGTGCGAAGAATTTGTTGTCTTCTCAACCATTTCTTAGCTTCAAACTCCCATATCTCGCGAACGGATTGACCAAACCCAGAAGTTCCTGCTGCGTCTGAAAGTAGAAACACGCCCGATTACAACGGTATGCGTATTTTTTCCCTAGGCCATTCTGGTTAAGCGTTTGGAGCAGCAGAAGTGCGAAAAATTTGTTGTCTTCTCAACCATTTCTTAGCTTCAAACTCCCATATCTCGCGAACGGATTGACCTAACCCAAAAATTCCTGTTGCGTCTGAAAGTAGAAACTCGCCCGATTACAACGCTATGTGTATTTTTTCCCTAGGCCATTCTGGTTAAGCGTTTGGAGCAGCAGAAGTGCGAAGAATTTGTTGTCTTCTCAACCATTTCTTAGCTTCAAACTCCCATATCTCGCGAACGGATTGACCAAACCCAGAAGTTCCTGCTGCGTCTGAAAGTAGAAACTCGCCCGATTACAACGGTATGTGTATTTTTTCCCTAGGTCATTCTGGTTAAGCGTTTGTCGCGGCAGAATTGCGAAAAATTTTTTGCCTTCTCAACCATTTCTTAGCTTCAAACTCCCATATCTCGCGAACGGATTGACCTAACCCAAAAATTCCTATTGTATCTGCAAGTAGAAACTCGCCCGATTACAACGGTATGTGTATTTTTTCCCTAGGCCATTCTGGTTAAGCGTTTGGAGCAGCAGAATTGCGAAAAGTTTTTTGCCTTCTCAACCATTTCTTGTCTTCAAACTCCCATATCTCGCGAACGGATTGACCTAACCCAAAAATTCCTATTGCATCTGAAAGTTGAAACTCGCCCGACTACATTGGTATGTGTATTTTTTCCCTAGGGCATTCTGGTTAAGCGTTTGGATCAGCAGAATTGCGAAAAATTGTATGCCTTCTCAACCATTTCTTGGCTTCAAACTCCCATATCTCGCGAACGGATAGACCTAACCCAAAAATTCCTGTTGCGTGTGAAAGTAGAAACTCGCCCGATTACAACGGTATGTGTATTTTTTCCCTAGTCCGTTCTGGTTAAGCGTTTGGAGCAGCAGAATTGCGAAAAATTTGTTGTCTTCTCAACCATTTCTTAGCTTCAAACTCCCATATCTCGCGAACGGATAGACCTAACCCAAAAATTCCTGTTGCGTGTGAAAGTAGAAACTCGCCCGATTACAACGGTATGTGTATTTTTTCCCTAGTCCATTCTGGTTAAGCGATTGGAGCAGCAGATGTGCGAAAAATTTATTGTCTTCTCAACCATTTCTTAGCTTCAAACTCCCATATCTCGCGAACGGATTGACCTAACCCAAAAATTCCTATTGCATCTGAAAGTAGAAACTCGCCCCATTACAACGTTATGTGTATTTTTTCCCGAGGCCATTCTGGTTAAGCGTTTGGAGCAGCAGAATTGCGAAAAATTGTTTGCCTTCTCAACCATTTCTTAGTTTCAAAGTCCCATATCTCGCGAACGGATTGACCAAACCCAAAAATTCCTGCTGCGTCTGAAAGTAGAAGCTCGCCCGATTACAACGGTATGCGTATTTTTTCCCTAGGCCATTCTGGTTAAGCGTTTGGAGCAGCAGAAGTGCGAAAAATTTGTTGTCTTCTCAACCATTTCTTAGCTTCAAAGTCCCATATCTCGCGAACGGATTGACCGAACCCAAAAATTCCTGCTGCCTCTGAAAGCAGAAACACGCCCGATTACAACGGTATGCGTATTTTTTCCCTAGGCCACTCTGGTTAAGTGTTTGGAGCAGCAGAAGTGCGAAAAATTTTTTGCCTTCTCAACCATTTCTTGGCTTCAAACTCCCATATCTCGCGAACGGATTGACCTAACCCAAAAATTCCTGTTGCATCTGAAAGTAGAAACTCGCCCCATTACAACGCTATGTGTATTTTTTCCCTAGGCCATTCTGGTTAAGCGTTTGGAGCAGCAGAAGTGCGAAGAATTTGTTGTCTTCTCAACCATTTCTTAGCTTCAAACTCCCATATCTCGCGAACGGATTGACCAAACCCAGAAGTTCCTGCTGCGTCTGAAAGTAGAAACACGCCCGATTACAACGGTATGCGTATTTTTTCCCTAGGCCATTCTGGTTAAGCGTTTGGAGCAGCAGAAGTGCGAAAAATTTTTTGCCTTCTCAACCATTTCTTGGTTTCAAACTCCCATATCTCGCGAACGGATTGACCTAACCCAAAAATTCCTGATGCGTCTGAAAGTAGAACCTCGCCCGATTACAACGCTATGTGTATTTTTTCCCTAGGCCATTCTGGTTAAGCGTTTGGAGCAGCAGAAGTGCGAAGAATTTGTTGTCTTCTCAACCATTTCTTAGCTTCAAACTCCCATATCTCGCGAACGGATTGACCAAACCCAGAAGTTCCTGCTGCGTCTGAAAGTAGGAACTCGCCCGATTACAACGATATGCGTATTTTTTCCCTGGGGCATTCTGGTTAAGCGCTTGGAGCAGCAGAATTGCGAAAAATTTCTTGCCTTCGTAACCATTTCTTGGCTTCAAACTCCCATATCTCGCGAACGGATTGACCTAACCCAAAAATTCCTATGGCATCTGAAAGTAGAAGCTCACCCGATTACAACGGTATGTGTATTTTTTCCCTAGGCCATTCTGGTTAAGCGTTTGGAGCAGCAGAATTGCGAAAAATTTGTTGTCTTCTCAACCATTTCTTAGTTTCAAACTCCCATATCTCGCGAACGGATTGACCAAACCCAGAAGTTCCTGCTGCGTCTGAAAGTAGAAACTCACCCCATTACAACGTTATGTGTATTTTTTCCCGAGGGCATTCTGGTTAAGCGTTTGGAGCAGCAGAATTACGAAAAATTTTTTGCCTTCTCAACCATTTCTTAGTTTCAAAGTCCCATATCTCGCGAACGGATTGACCTAACCCAAAAATTCCTGTTGCGTCTGAAAGTAGAAACTCGCCCGATTACAACGCTATGTGTATTTTTTCCCTAGGCCATTCTGGTTAAGCGTTTGGAGCAGCAGAAGTGCGAAGAATTTGTTGTCTTCTCAACCATTTCTTAGCTTCAAACTCCCATATCTCGCGAACGGATTGACCAAACCCAGAAGTTCCTGCTGCGTCTGAAAGTAGAAACACGCCCGATTACAACGGTATGCGTATTTTTTCCCTAGGCCATTCTGGTTAAGTGTTTGGAGCAGCAGAAGTGCGAAAAATTTTTTGCCTTCTCAACCATTTCTTGGCTTCAAACTCCCATATCTCGCGAACGGATTGACCTAACCCAAAAATTCCTGTTGCATCTGAAAGTAGAAACTCGCCCCATTACAACGGTATGTGTATTTTTTCCCGAGGCCATTCTGGTTAAGCGTTTGGAGCAGCAGAAGTGCGAAAAATTTGTTGTCTTCTCAACCATTTCTTAGCTTCAAACTCCCATATCTCGCGAACGGATTGACCTAACCCAAAAATTCCTGTTGCGTCTGAAAGTAGAAACTCGCCCGATTACAACGCTATGTGTATTTTTTCCCTAGGCCATTCTGGTTAAGCGTTTGGAGCAGCAGAAGTGCGAAGAATTTGTTGTCTTCTCAACCATTTCTTAGCTTCAAACTCCCATATCTCGCGAACGGATTGACCAAACCCAGAAGTTCCTGCTGCGTCTGAAAGTAGAAACACGCCCGATTACAACGGTATGCGTATTTTTTCCCTAGGCCATTCTGGTTAAGCGTTTGGAGCAGCAGAAGTGCGAAAAATTTTTTGCCTTCTCAACCATTTCTTGGTTTCAAACTCCCATATCTCGCGAACGGATTGACCTAACCCAAAAATTCCTGATGCGTCTGAAAGTAGAACCTCGCCCGATTACAACGCTATGTGTATTTTTTCCCTAGGCCATTCTGGTTAAGCGTTTGGAGCAGCAGAAGTGCGAAGAATTTGTTGTCTTCTCAACCATTTCTTAGCTTCAAACTCCCATATCTCGCGAACGGATTGACCAAACCCAGAAGTTCCTGCTGCGTCTGAAAGTAGGAACTCGCCCGATTACAACGATATGCGTATTTTTTCCCTAGGGCATTCTGGTTAAGCGCTTGGAGCAGCAGAATTGCGAAAAATTTCTTGCCTTCTTAACCATTTCTTGGCTTCAAACTCCCATATCTCGCGAACGGATTGACCTAACCCAAAAATTCCTATGGCATCTGAAAGTAGAAACTCACCCGATTACAACGGTATGTGTATTTTTTCCCTAGGCCATTCTGGTTAAGCGTTTGGAGCAGCAGAATTGCGAAAAATTTGTTGTCTTCTCAACCATTTCTTAGTTTCAAACTCCCATATCTCGCGAACGGATTGACCAAACCCAGAAGTTCCTGCTGCGTCTGAAAGTAGAAACTCACCCCATTACAACGTTATGTGTATTTTTTCCCGAGGGCATTCTGGTTAAGCGTTTGGAGCAGCAGAATTACGAAAAATTTTTTGCCTTCTCAACCATTTCTTAGTTTCAAAGTCCCATATCTCGCGAACGGATTGACCAAACCCAAAAATTCCTGCTGCGTCTGAAAGTAGAAGCTCGCCCGATTACAACGGTATGCGTATTTTTTCCCTAGGCCATTCTGGTTAAGCGTTTGGAGCAGCAGAATTGCGAAAAATTTCTTGCCTTCTTAACCATTTCTTGGCTTCAAACTCCAATATCTCGCGAACGGATTGACCTAACCCAAAAATTCCTATGGCATCTGAAAGTAGAAACTCACCCGATTACAACGGTATGAGTATTTTTTCCCTAGGCCATTCTGGTTAAGCGTTTGGAGCAGCAGAAGTGCGAAGAATTTGTTGTCTTCTCAACCATTTCTTAGCTTCAAACTCCCATATCTCGCGAACGGATTGACCAAACCCAGAAGTTCCTGCTGCGTCTGAAAGTAGAAACACGCCCGATTACAACGGTATGCGTATTTTTTCCCTAGGCCATTCTGGTTAAGCGTTTGGAGCAGCAGAAGTGCGAAAAATTTGTTGTCTTCTCAACCATTTCTTAGCTTCAAACTCCCATATCTCGCGAACGGATTGACGTAACCCAAAGATTCCTGTTGCATCTGAAAGTAGAAACTCTCCCGATTACAACGGTATGTGTATTTTTTCCCTACGCCATTCTGGTTAAGCGTTTGGAGCAGCAGAATTGCGAAAAATTTCTTGCCTTCTCAACCATTTCTTGGCTTCAAACTCCCATATCTCGCGAACGGATTGACCTAACCCAAAAATTCCTATGGCGTCTGAAAGTAGAAACTCACCCGATTACAACGGTATGTGTATTTTTTCCCTAGGCCATTCTGGTTAAGCGTTTGGAGCAGCAGAAGTGCGAAAAATTTGTTGTCTTCTCAACCATTTCTTAGCTTCAAACTCCCATATCTCGCGAACGGATTGACGTAACCCAAAGATTCCTGTTGCATCTGAAAGTAGAAACTCGCCCGATTACAACGGTATGTGTATTTTTTCCCTACGCCATTCTGGTTAAGCGTTTGGAGCAGCAGAGTTGCGAAAATTTTTTTGCCTTCTCAACCATTTCTTGGCTTCAAAGTCCCATATCACGCGAACGGATTGACATAACCCAAAAATTCCTATTGCACCTGAAAGTAGAAACTCGCCCGATTAGAGCGGTATGTGTATTTTTTCCCTAGGCCATTCTGGTTAAGCGTTTGGAGCAGCAGAAGTGCGAAAAATTTGTTGTCTTCTCAACCATTTCTTAGCTTCAAACTCCCATATCTCGCGAACGGATTGACGTGACCCAAAATTTCCTATTGCATCTGAAAGTAGAAACTCGCCCGATTATAACGTTATGTGTATTTTTTCCCTAGGCCATTCTGGTTAAGCGTTTGGAGCAGCAGAAGTGCGAAAAATTTGTTGCCTTCTCAACCATTTCTTAGCTTCAAACTCCCATATCTCGCGAACGGATTGACGTGACCCAAAATTTCCTATTGCATCTGAAAGTAGAAACTCGCCCGATTACAACGTTATGTGTATTTTTTCCCTAGGCCATTCTGGTTAAGCGTTTGTCGCGGCAGAATTGCGAAAAATTTTTTGCTTTCTCAACCATTTCTTAGATTCAAACTCCCATCTCTCGCGAACGGATTGACCTAACCCAAAAATTCCTATTGTATCTGCAAGTAGAAACTCGCCCGATTACAACGGTATGTGTATTTTTTCCCTAGGCCATTCTGGTTAAGCGTTTGGCGCGGCAGAATTGCGAAAAATTTTTTGCCTTCTCAACCATTTCTTAGCTTCAAACTCCCATATCGCGCGAACGGATTGACCTAACCCAAAAATTCCTATTGTATCTGAAAGTAGAATCTCGCCCGATTACAACGGTATGTGTATTTTTTCCCTAGGCCATTCTGGTTAAGCGTTTGGAGCAGCAGAAGTGCGAAAAATTTTTTGCCTTCTCAACCATTTCTTGGCTTCAAACTCCCATATCTCGCGAACGGATTGACCTAACCCAAAAATTCCTATTGCATCTGAAAGTAGAAACTCGCCCGATTACAACGGTATTTGTATTTTTTCCCTAGGCCATTCTGGTTAAGTGTATGGAGCAGCAGAATTGCGAAAATTTTTTTGCCTTCTCAACCATTTCTTGGCTTCAAAGTCCCATATCTCGCGAACGGATTGACATAACCCAAAAATTCCTGCTGCGTCTGAAAGTAGAAGCTCGCCCGATTACAACGGTATGCGTATTTTTTCCCTAGGCCATTCTGGTTAAGCGTTTGGAGCAGCAGAAGTGCGAAAAATTTGTTGTCTTCTCAACCATTTCTTAGCTTCAAAGTCCCATATCTCGCGAACGGATTGACCGAACCCAAAAATTCCTGCTGCCTCTGAAAGCAGAAACACGCCCGATTACAACGGTATGCGTATTTTTTCCCTAGGCCACTCTGGTTAAGTGTTTGGAGCAGCAGAAGTGCGAAAAATTTTTTGCCTTCTCAACCATTTCTTGGCTTCAAACTCCCATATCTCGCGAACGGATTGACCTAACCCAAAAATTCCTGTTGCATCTGAAAGTAGAAACTCGCCCCATTACAACGGTATGTGTATTTTTTCCCGAGGCCATTCTGGTTAAGCGTTTGGAGCAGCAGAAGTGCGAAAAATTTGTTGTCTTCTCAACCATTTCTTAGCTTCAAACTCCCATATCTCGCGAACGGATTGACCTAACCCAAAAATTCCTGTTGCGTCTGAAAGTAGAAACTCGCCCGATTACAACGCTATGTGTATTTTTTCCCTAGGCCATTCTGGTTAAGCGTTTGGAGCAGCAGAAGTGCGAAGAATTTGTTGTCTTCTCAACCATTTCTTAGCTTCAAACTCCCATATCTCGCGAACGGATTGACCAAACCCAGAAGTTCCTGCTGCGTCTGAAAGTAGAAACACGCCCGATTACAACGGTATGCGTATTTTTTCCCTAGGCCATTCTGGTTAAGCGTTTGGAGCAGCAGAAGTGCGAAAAATTTTTTGCCTTCTCAACCATTTCTTGGTTTCAAACTCCCATATCTCGCGAACGGATTGACCTAACCCAAAAATTCCTGATGCGTCTGAAAGTAGAACCTCGCCCGATTACAACGCTATGTGTATTTTTTCCCTAGGCCATTCTGGTTAAGCGTTTGGAGCAGCAGAAGTGCGAAGAATTTGTTGTCTTCTCAACCATTTCTTAGCTTCAAACTCCCATATCTCGCGAACGGATTGACCAAACCCAGAAGTTCCTGCTGCGTCTGAAAGTAGGAACTCGCCCGATTACAACGATATGCGTATTTTTTCCCTAGGGCATTCTGGTTAAGCGCTTGGAGCAGCAGAATTGCGAAAAATTTCTTGCCTTCTTAACCATTTCTTGGCTTCAAACTCCCATATCTCGCGAACGGATTGACCTAACCCAAAAATTCCTATGGCATCTGAAAGTAGAAACTCACCCGATTACAACGGTATGTGTATTTTTTCCCTAGGCCATTCTGGTTAAGCGTTTGGAGCAGCAGAATTGCGAAAAATTTGTTGTCTTCTCAACCATTTCTTAGTTTCAAACTCCCATATCTCGCGAACGGATTGACCAAACCCAGAAGTTCCTGCTGCGTCTGAAAGTAGAAACTCACCCCATTACAACGTTATGTGTATTTTTTCCCGAGGGCATTCTGGTTAAGCGTTTGGAGCAGCAGAATTACGAAAAATTTTTTGCCTTCTCAACCATTTCTTAGTTTCAAAGTCCCATATCTCGCGAACGGATTGACCAAACCCAAAAATTCCTGCTGCGTCTGAAAGTAGAAGCTCGCCCGATTACAACGGTATGTGTATTTTTTCCCTACGCCATTCTGGTTAAGCGTTTGGAGCAGCAGAAGTGCGAAGAATTTGTTGTCTTCTCAACCATTTCTTAGCTTCAAACTCCCATATCTCGCGAACGGATTGACCAAACCCAGAAGTTCCTGCTGCGTCTGAAAGTAGAAACACGCCCGATTACAACGGTATGCGTATTTTTTCCCTAGGCCATTCTGGTTAAGCGTTTGGAGCAGCAGAAGTGCGAAAAATTTGTTGTCTTCTCAACCATTTCTTAGCTTCAAACTCCCATATCTCGCGAACGGATTGACGTAACCCAAAGATTCCTGTTGCATCTGAAAGTAGAAACTCGCCCGATTACAACGGTATGTGTATTTTTTCCCTACGCCATTCTGGTTAAGCGTTTGGAGCAGCAGAATTGCGAAAAATTTCTTGCCTTCTCAACCATTTCTTGGCTTCAAACTCCCATATCTCGCGAACGGATTGACCTAACCCAAAAATTCCTATGGCGTCTGAAAGTAGAAACTCACCCGATTACAACGGTATGTGTATTTTTTCCCTAGGCCATTCTGGTTAAGCGTTTGGAGCAGCAGAAGTGCGAAAAATTTGTTGTCTTCTCAACCATTTCTTAGCTTCAAACTCCCATATCTCGCGAACGGATTGACGTAACCCAAAGATTCCTGTTGCATCTGAAAGTAGAAACTCGCCCGATTACAACGGTATGTGTATTTTTTCCCTACGCCATTCTGGTTAAGCGTTTGGAGCAGCAGAGTTGCGAAAATTTTTTTGCCTTCTCAACCATTTCTTGGCTTCAAAGTCCCATATCACGCGAACGGATTGACATAACCCAAAAATTCCTATTGCACCTGAAAGTAGAAACTCGCCCGATTAGAGCGGTATGTGTATTTTTTCCCTAGGCCATTCTGGTTAAGCGTTTGGAGCAGCAGAAGTGCGAAAAATTTGTTGTCTTCTCAACCATTTCTTAGCTTCAAACTCCCATATCTCGCGAACGGATTGACGTGACCCAAAATTTCCTATTGCATCTGAAAGTAGAAACTCGCCCGATTATAACGTTATGTGTATTTTTTCCCTAGGCCATTCTGGTTAAGCGTTTGGAGCAGCAGAAGTGCGAAAAATTTGTTGCCTTCTCAACCATTTCTTAGCTTCAAACTCCCATATCTCGCGAACGGATTGACGTGACCCAAAATTTCCTATTGCATCTGAAAGTAGAAACTCGCCCGATTACAACGTTATGTGTATTTTTTCCCTAGGCCATTCTGGTTAAGCGTTTGTCGCGGCAGAATTGCGAAAAATTTTTTGCTTTCTCAACCATTTCTTAGATTCAAACTCCCATATCTCGCGAACGGATTGACCTAACCCAAAAATTCCTATTGTATCTGCAAGTAGAAACTCGCCCGATTACAACGGTATGTGTATTTTTTCCCTAGGCCATTCTGGTTAAGCGTTTGGCGCGGCAGAATTGCGAAAAATTTTTTGCCTTCTCAACCATTTCTTAGCTTCAAACTCCCATATCGCGCGAACGGATTGACCTAACCCAAAAATTCCTATTGTATCTGAAAGTAGAATCTCGCCCGATTACAACGGTATGTGTATTTTTTCCCTAGGCCAATCTGGTTAAGCGTTTGGAGCAGCAGAAGTGCGAAAAATTTTTTGCCTTCTCAACCATTTCTTGGCTTCAAACTCCCATATCTCGCGAACGGATTGACCTAACCCAAAAATTCCTATTGCATCTGAAAGTAGAAACTCGCCCGATTACAACGGTATTTGTATTTTTTCCCTAGGCCATTCTGGTTAAGTGTATGGAGCAGCAGAATTGCGAAAATTTTTTTGCCTTCTCAACCATTTCTTGGCTTCAAAGTCCCATATCTCGCGAACGGATTGACATAACCCAAAAATTCCTATTGCACCTGAAAGTAGAAACTCGCCCGATTAGAGCGGTATGTGTATTTTTTCCCTAGGCCATTCTGGTTAAGCGTTTGGAGCAGCAGAAGTGCGAAAAATTTGTTGTCTTCTCAACCATTTCTTAGCTTCAAACTCCCATATCTCGCGAACGGATTGACGTGACCCAAAATTTCCTATTGCATCTGAAAGTAGAAACTCGCCCGATTACAACGGTATGTGTATTTTTTCCCTAGGCCATTCTGGTTAAGCGTTTGGAGCAGCAGAATTGCGAAAAATTTGTTGTCTTCTCAACCATTTCTTCGCTTCAAACTCCCATATCTCGCGAACGGATTGACGTGACCCAAAATTTCCTATTGCATCTGAAAGTAGAAACTCGCCCGATTACAACGTTATGTGTATTTTTTCCCTAGGCCATTCTGGTTAAGCGTTTGGAGCAGCAGAAGTGCGAAAAATTTGTTGTCTTCTCAACCATTTCCTAGTTTCAAACTCCCATATCTCGCGAACGGATTGACCTAACCCAAAAATTCCTATTGTATCTGAAAGTAGAAACTCGCCCGATTACAACGGTATGTGTATTTTTTCCCTAGGCCATTCTGGTTAAGCGTTTGGAGCAGCAGAAGTGCGAAAAATTTGTTGTCTTCTCAACCATTTCTTAGCTTCAAACTCCCATATCTCGCGAACGGATTGACGTAACCCGAGAGTCCTGTTGCATCTGAAAGTAGAAACTCGCCCGATTACAACGGTATGTGTATTTTTTCCCTACGCCATTCTGGTTAAGCGTTTGGAGCAGCAGAATTGCGAAAAATTTCTTGCCTTCTCAACCATTTCTTGGCTTCAAACTCCCATATCTCGCGAACGGATTGACCTAACCCAAAAATTCCTATGGCATCTGAAAGTAGAAACTCACCCGATTACAACGGTATGTGTATTTTTTCCCTAGGCCATTCTGGTTAAGCGTTTGGAGCAAGAGAATTGCGAAAAATTTTTTGCCTTCTCAACCATTTCTTGGCTTCAAACTCCCATATCTCGCGAACGGATTGACCTAACCCAAAAATTCCTATTGCATCTGAAAGTAGAAACACGCCCGATTACAACGGTATTTGTATTTTTTCCCTAGGCCATTCTGGTTAAGTGTATGGAGCAGCAGAATTGCGAAAATTTTTTTGCCTTCTCAACCATTTCTTGGCTTCAAAGTCCCATATCTCGCGAACGGATTGACATAACCCAAAAATTCCTATTGCACCTGAAAGTAGAAACTCGCCCGATTAGAGCGGTATGTGTATTTTTTCCCTAGGCCATTCTGGTTAAGCGTTTGGAGCAGCAGAAGTGCGAAAAATTTGTTGTCTTCTCAACCATTTCTTAGCTTCAAACTCCCATATCTCGCGAACGGATTGACGTGACCCAAAATTTCCTATTGCATCTGAAAGTAGAAACTCGCCCGATTACAACGGTATGTGTATTTTTTCCCTAGGCCATTCTGGTTAAGCGTTTGGAGCAGCAGAATTGCGAAAAATTTGTTGTCTTCTCAACCATTTCTTCGCTTCAAACTCCCATATCTCGCGAACGGATTGACGTGACCCAAAATTTCCTATTGCATCTGAAAGTAGAAACTCGCCCGATTACAACGTTATGTGTATTTTTTCCCTAGGCCATTCTGGTTAAGCGTTTGGAGCAGCAGAAGTGCGAAAAATTTGTTGTCTTCTCAACCATTTCCTAGTTTCAAACTCCCATATCTCGCGAACGGATTGACCTAACCCAAAAATTCCTATTGTATCTGAAAGTAGAAACTCGCCCGATTACAACGGTATGTGTATTTTTTCCCTAGGCCATTCTGGTTAAGCGTTTGGAGCAGCAGAAGTGCGAAAAATTTGTTGTCTTCTCAACCATTTCTTAGCTTCAAACTCCCATATCTCGCGAACGGATTGACGTAACCCGAGAGTCCTGTTGCATCTGAAAGTAGAAACTCGCCCGATTACAACGGTATGTGTATTTTTTCCCTACGCCATTCTGGTTAAGCGTTTGGAGCAGCAGAATTGCGAAAAATTTCTTGCCTTCTCAACCATTTCTTGGCTTCAAACTCCCATATCTCGCGAACGGATTGACCTAACCCAAAAATTCCTATGGCATCTGAAAGTAGAAACTCACCCGATTACAACGGTATGTGTATTTTTTCCCTAGGCCATTCTGGTTAAGCGTTTGGAGCAAGAGAATTGCGAAAAATTTTTTGCCTTCTCAACCATTTCTTGGCTTCAAACTCCCATATCTCGCGAACGGATTGACCTAACCCAAAAATTCCTATTGCATCTGAAAGTAGAAACACGCCCGATTACAACGGTATTTGTATTTTTTCCCTAGGCCATTCTGGTTAAGTGTATGGAGCAGCAGAATTGCGAAAATTTTTTTGCCTTCTCAACCATTTCTTGGCTTCAAAGTCCCATATCTCGCGAACGGATTGACATAACCCAAAAATTCCTATTGCACCTGAAAGTAGAAACTCGCCCGATTAGAGCGGTATGTGTATTTTTTCCCTAGGCCATTCTGGTTAAGCGTTTGGAGCAGCAGAAGTGCGAAAAATTTGTTGTCTTCTCAACCATTTCTTAGCTTCAAACTCCCATATCTCGCGAACGGATTGACGTGACCCAAAATTTCCTATTACATCTGAAAGTAGAAACTCGCCCGATTACAACGTTATGTGTATTTTTTCCCTAGGCCATTCTGGTTAAGCGTTTGGAGCAGCAGAAGTGCGAAAAATTTGTTGTCTTCTCAACCATTTCTTAGCTTCAAACTCCCATATCTCGCGAACGGATTGACCAAACCCAGAAGTTCCTGCTGCGTCTGAAAGTAGAAACTCGCCCGATTACAACGGTATGTGTATTTTTTCCCTAGGCCATTCTGGTTAAGCGTTTGTCGCGGCAGAATTGCGAAAAATTTTTTGCTTTCTCAACCATTTCTTAGCTTCAAACTCCCATATCTCGCGAACGGATTGACCTAACCCAAAAATTCCTATTGTATCTGCAAGTAGAAACTCGCCCGATTACAACGGTATGTGTATTTTTTCCCTAGGCCATTCTGGTTAAGCGTTTGGCGCGGCAGAATTGCGAAAAATTTTTTGCCTTCTCAACCATTTCTTAGCTTCAAACTCCCATATCTCGCGAACGGATTGACCTAACCCAAAAATTCCTATTGTATCTGAAAGTAGAAACTCGCCCGATTACAACGGTATGTGTATTTTTTCCCTAGGCCATTCTGGTTAAGCGTTTGTAGCAGCAGAAGTGCGAAAAATTTGTTGTCTTCTCAACCATTTCTTAGCTTCAAACTCCCATATCTCGCGAACGGATAGACGTGACCCAAAATTTCCTATTGCATCTGAAAGTAGAAACTCGCCCGATTACAACGTTATGTGTATTTTTTCCCTAGGCCATTCTGGTTAAGCGTTTGGAGCAGCAGAAGTGCGAAAAATTTGTTGTCTTCTCAACCATTTCTTAGCTTCAAACTCCCATATCTCGCGAACGGATTGACCAAACCCAGAAGTTCCTGCTGCGTCTGAAAGTAGAAACTCGCCCGATTACAACGGTATGTGTATTTTTTCCCTAGGTCATTCTGGTTAAGCGTTTGTCGCGGCAGAATTGCGAAAAATTTTTTGCCTTCTCAACCATTTCTTAGCTTCAAACTCCCATATCTCGCGAACGGATTGACCTAACCCAAAAATTCCTATTGTATCTGCAAGTAGAAACTCGCCCGATTACAACGGTATGTGTATTCTTTCCCTAGGCCATTCTGGTTAAGCGTTTGGAGAAGCAGAATTGCGAAAAGTTTTTTGCCTTCTCAACCATTTCTTGTCTTCAAACTCCCATATCTCGCGAACGGATTGACCTAACCCAAAAATTCCTATTGCATCTGAAAGTTGAAACTCGCCCGACTACATTGGTATGTGTATTTTTTCCCTAGGGCATTCTGGTTAAGCGTTTGGATCAGCAGAATTGCGAAAAATTGTATGCCTTCTCAACCATTTCTTGGCTTCAAACTCCCATATCTCGCGAACGGATAGACCTAACCCAAAAATTCCTGTTGCGTGTGAAAGTAGAAACTCGCCCGATTACAACGGTATGTGTATTTTTTCCCTAGTCCATTCTGGTTAAGCGTTTGGAGCAGCAGAATTGCGAAAAATTTGTTGTCTTCTCAACCATTTCTTAGCTTCAAACTCCCATATCTCGCGAACGGATTGACCAAACCCAAAAATTCCTGCTGCGTCTGAAAGTAGAAACTCGCCCGATTATAACGATATGCGTATTTTTTCCCTAGGCCATTCTGGTTAAGCGTTTGGAGCAAGAGAATTGCGAAAAATTTTTTGCCTTCTCAACCATTTCTTGGCTTCAAACTCCCATATCTCGCGAACGGATTGACCTAACCCAAAAATTCCTATTGCATCTGAAAGTAGAAACACGCCCGATTACAACGGTATTTGTATTTTTTCCCTAGGCCATTCTGGTTAAGTGTATGGAGCAGCAGAATTGCGAAAATTTTTTTGCCTTCTCAACCATTTCTTGGCTTCAAAGTCCCATATCTCGCGAACGAATTGACATAACCCAAAAATTCCTATTGCACCTGAAAGTAGAAACTCGCCCGATTAGAGCGGTATGTGTGTTTTTTCCCTAGGCCATTCTGGTTAAGCGTTTGGAGCAGCAGAAGTGCGAAAAATTTGTTGTCTTCTCAACCATTTCTTAGCTTCAAACTCCCATATCTCGCGAACGGATTGACGTGACCCAAAATTTCCTATTACATCTGAAAGTAGAAACTCGCCCGATTACAACGTTATGTGTATTTTTTCCCTAGGCCATTCTGGTTAAGCGTTTGGAGCAGCAGAAGTGCGAAAAATT
The DNA here is from genome assembly GCF_051014685.1 of Ptiloglossa arizonensis. Taxonomy (NCBI): domain Eukaryota; kingdom Metazoa; phylum Arthropoda; class Insecta; order Hymenoptera; family Colletidae; genus Ptiloglossa; species Ptiloglossa arizonensis. The sequence continues at coordinate 689,466 of NW_027478679.1, read as the reverse complement.
TGTTGTCTTCTCAACCATTTCTTAGCTTCAAACTCCCATATCTCGCGAACGGATTGACGTAACCCAAAGATTCCTGTTGCATCTGAAAGTAGAAACTCGCCCGATTACAACGGTGTGTGTATTTTTTCCCTACGCCATTCTGGTTAAGCGTTTGGAGCAGCAGAATTGCGAACAATTTCTTGCCTTCTCAACCATTTCTTGGCTTCAAACTCCCATATCTCGCGAACGGATTGACCTAACCCAAAAATTCCTATGGCATCTGAAAGTAGAAACTCACCCGATTACAACGGTATGTGTATTTTTTCCCTAGGCCATTCTGGTTAAGCGTTTGGAGCAGCAGAATTGCGAAAAATTTTTTGCCTTCTCAACCATTTCTTGGCTTCAAACTCCCATATCTCGCGAACGGATTGACCTAACCCAAAAATTCCTATTGCATCTGAAAGTAGAAACTCGCCCGATTACAACGGTATTTGTATTTTTTCCCTAGGCCATTCTGGTTAAGTGTATGGAGCAGCAGAATTGCGAAAATTTTTTTGCCTTCTCAACCATTTCTTGGCTTCAAAGTCCCATATCTCGCGAACGGATTGACATAACCCAAAAATTCCTATTGCACCTGAAAGTAGAAACTCGCCCGATTAGAGCGGTATGTGTATTTTTTCCCTAGGCCATTCTGGTTAAGCGTTTGGAGCTGCAGAAGTGCGAAAAATTTGTTGTCTTCTCAACCATTTCTTAGCTTCAAACTCCCATATCTCGCGAACGGATTGACGTGACCCAAAATTTCCTATTGCATCTGAAAGTAGAAACTCGCCCGATTACAACGTTATGTGTATTTTTTCCCTAGGCCATTCTGGTTAAGCGTTTGGAGCAGCAGAAGTGCGAAAAATTTGTTGTCTTCTCAACCATTTCTTAGCTTCAAACTCCCATATCTCGCGAACGGATTGACCAAACCCAGAAGTTCCTGCTGCGTCTGAAAGTAGAAACTCGCCCGATTACAACGGTATGTGTATTTTTTCCCTAGGTCATTCTGGTTAAGCGTTTGTCGCGGCAGAATTGCGAAAAATTTTTTGCCTTCTCAACCATTTCTTAGCTTCAAACTCCCATATCTCGCGAACGGATTGACCTAACCCAAAAATTCCTATTGTATCTGCAAGTAGAAACTCGCCCGATTACAACGGTATGTGTATTCTTTCCCTAGGCCATTCTGGTTAAGCGTTTGGAGAAGCAGAATTGCGAAAAGTTTTTTGCCTTCTCAACCATTTCTTGTATTCAAACTCCCATATCTCGCGAACGGATTGACCTAACCCAAAAATTCCTATTGCATCTGAAAGTTGAAACTCGCCCGACTACATTGGTATGTGTATTTTTTCCCTAGGGCATTCTGGTTAAGCGTTTGGATCAGCAGAATTGCGAAAAATTGTATGCCTTCTCAACCATTTCTTGGCTTCAAACTCCCATATCTCGCGAACGGATTGACCTAACCAAAAAATTCCTATGGCATCTGAAAGTAGAAACTCACCCGATTACAACGCTATGTGTATTTTTTCCCTAGGCCATTCTGGTTAAGCGTTTGGAGCAGCAGAATTGCGAAAAACTGTTTGCCTTCTCAACCATTCCTTAGTTTGAAAGTCCCATATCTCGCGAACGGATTGACCAAACCCAAAAATTCCTGCTGCGTCTGAAAGTAGAAGCTCGCCCGATTACAACGGTATGCGTATTTTTTCCCTAGGCCATTCTGGTTAAGCGTTTGGAGCAGCAGAAGTGCGAAAAATTTGTTGTCTTCTCAACCATTTCTTAGCTTCAAAGTCCCATATCTCGCGAACGGATTGACCGAACCCAAAAATTCCTGCTGCCTCTGAAAGTAGAAACACGCCCGATTACAACGGTATGCGTATTTTTTCCCTAGGCCATTCTGGTTAAGTGTTTGGAGCAGCAGAAGTGCGAAAAATTTTTTGCCTTCTCAACCATTTCTTGGCTTCAAACTCCCATATCTCCCGAACGGATTGACAAAACCCAGAAGTTCCTGCTGCGTCTGAAAGTAGAAACACGCCCGATTACAACGGTATGCGTATTTTTTCCCTAGGCCATTCTGGTTAAGCGTTTGGAGCAGCAGAAGTGCGAAAAATTTTTTGAATTCTCAACCATTTCTTGGTTTCAAACTCCCATATCTCGCGAACGGATTGACCTAACCCAAAAATTCCTGATGCGTCTGAAAGTAGAAACTCGCCCGATTACAACGCTATGTGTATTTTTTCCCTAGGCCATTCTGGTTAAGCGTTTGGAGCAGCAGAAGTGCGAAGAACTTGTTGTCTTCTCAACCATTTCTTAGCTTCAAACTCCCATATCTCGCGAACGGATTGACCAAACCCAGAAGCTCCTGCTGCGTCTGGAAGTAGGAACTCGCCCGATTACAACGATATGCGTATTTTTTCCCTAGGGCATTCTGGTTAAGCGCTTGGAGCAGCAGAATTGCGAAAAATTTCTTGCCTTCTTAACCATTTCTTGGCTTCAAACTCCCATATCTCGCGAACGGATTGACCTAACCCAAAAATTCCTATGGCATCTGAAAGTAGAAACTCACCCGATTACAACGGTATGTGTATTTTTTCCCTAGGCCATTCTGGTTAAGCGTTTGGAGCAGCAGAATTGCGAAAAATTTGTTGTCTTCTCAACCATTTCTTAGTTTCAAACTCCCATATCTCGCGAACGGATTGACCAAACCCAGAAGTTCCTGCTGCGTCTGAAAGTAGAAACTCACCCCATTACAACGTTATGTGTATTTTTTCCCGAGGGCATTCTGGTTAAGCGTTTGGAGCAGCAGAATTGCGAAAAATTTTTTGCCTTCTCAACCATTTCTTAGTTTCAAAGTCCCATATCTCGCGAACGGATTGACCAAACCCAAAAATTCCTGCTGCGTCTGAAAGTAGAAGCTCGCCCGATTACAACGGTATGCGTATTTTTTCCCTAGGCCATTCTGGTTAAGCGTTTGGAGCAGCAGAATTGCGAAAAATTTCTTGCCTTCTTAACCATTTCTTGGCTTCAAACTCCCATATCTCGCGAACGGATTGACCTAACCAAAAAATTCCTATGGCATCTGAAAGTAGAAACTCACCCGATTACAACGCTATGTGTATTTTTTCCCTAGGCCATTCTGGTTAAGCGTTTGGAGCAGCAGAAGTGCGAAGAATTTGTTGTCTTCTCAACCATTTCTTAGCTTCAAACTCCCATATCTCGCGAACGGATTGACCAAACCCAGAAGTTCCTGCTGCGTCTGAAAGTAGGAACTCGCCCGATTACAACGATCTGCGTATTTTTTCCCTAGGGCATTCTGGTTAAGCGCTTGGAGCAGCAGAATTGCGAAAAATTTTTTGCCTTCTCAACCATTTCTTGGCTTCAAACTCCCATATCTCGCGAACGGATTGACCTAACCCAAAAATTCCTGTTGCATCTGAAAGTAGAAACTCGCCCGATTACAACGGTATGTGTATTTTTTCCCTAGGCCATTCTGGTTAAGCGTTTGGAGCAGCAGAATTGCGAAAAATTTTTTGCCTTCTCAACCATTTCTTGGCTTCAAACTCCCATATCTCGCGAACGGATTATCCTAACCCAAAAATTCCTGTTGCGTCTGAAAGTAGAAACTCGCCCGATTACAACGCTATGTGTATTTTTTCCCTAGGCCATTCTGGTTAAACGTTTGGAGCAGCAGAAGTGCGAAGAATTTGTTGTCTTCTCAACCATTTCTTAGCTTCAAACTCCCATATCTCGCGAACGGATTGACCAAACCCAGAAGTTCCTGCTGCGTCTGAAAGTAGGAACTCGCCCGATTACAACGATATGCGTATTTTTTCCCTAGGGCATTCTGGTTAAGCGTTTGGAGCAGCAGAATTGCGAAAAATTTCTTGCCTTCTTAACCATTTCTTGGCTTCAATCTCCCATATCTCGCGAACGGATTGACCTAACCCAAAAATTCCTATGGCATCTGAAAGTAGAAACTCACCCGATTACAACGGTATGTGTATTTTTTCCCTAGGCCATTCTGGTTAAGCGTTTGGAGCAGCAGAATTGCGAAAAATTTGTTGTCTTCTCAACCATTTCTTAGTTTCAAACTCCCATATCTCGCGAACGGATTGACCAAACCCAGAAGTTCCTGCTGCGTCTGAAAGTAGAAACTCGCCCGATTACAACGGTATGTGTATTTTTTCCCGAGGGCATTCTGGTTAAGCGTTTGGAGCAGCAGAATTGCGAAAAATTTTTTGCCTTCTCAACCATTTCTTAGTTTCAAAGTCCCATATCTCGCGAACGGATTGACCAAACCCAAAAATTCCTGCTGCGTCTGAAAGTAGAAGCTCGCCCGATTACAACGGTATGCGTATTTTTTCCCTAGGCCATTCTGGTTAAGCGTTTGGAGCAGCAGAATTGCGAAAAATTTCTTGCCTTCTTAACCATTTCTTGGCTTCAAACTCCCATATCTCGCGAACGGATTGACCTAACCCAAAAATTCCTATGGCATCTGAAAGAAGAAACTCACCCGATTACAACGGTATGTGTATTTTTTCCCTAGGCCATTCTGGTTAAGCGTTTGGAGCAGCAGAATTGCGAAAAATTTGTTGTCTTCTCAACCATTTCTTAGTTTCAAACTCCCATATCTCGCGAACGGATTGACCAAACCCAGAAGTTCCTGCTGCGTCTGAAAGTAGAAACTCGCCCCATTACAACGTTATGTGTATTTTTTCCCGAGGGCATTCTGGTTAAGCGTTTGGAGCAGCAGAATTGCGAAAAATTTTTGCCTTCTCAACCATTTCTTAGTTTCAAAGTCCCATATCTCGCGAACGGATAGACCAAACCCAAAAATTCCTGCTGCGTCTGAAAGTAGAAGCTCGCCCGATTACAACGGTATGCGTATTTTTTCCCTAGGCCATTCTGGTTAAGCGTTTGGAGCAGCAGAATTGCGAAAAATTTCTTGCCTTCTTAACCATTTCTTGGCTTCAAACTCCCATATCTCGCGAACGGATTGACCTAACCCAAAAATTCCTATGGCATCTGAAAGAAGAAACTCACCCGATTACAACGGTATGTGTATTTTTTCCCTAGGCCATTCTGGTTAAGCGTTTGGAGCAGCAGAATTGCGAAAAATTTGTTGTCTTCTCAACCATTTCTTAGTTTCAAACTCCCATATCTCGCGAACGGATTGACCAAACCCAGAAGTTCCTGCTGCGTCTGAAAGTAGGAACTCGCCCGATTACAACGATATGCGTATTTTTTCCCTAGGGCATTCTGGTTAAGCGTTTGGAGCAGCAGAATTGCGAAAAATTTCTTGCCTTCTTAACCATTTCTTGGCTTCAAACTCCCATATCTCGCGAACGGATTGACCTAACCCAAAAATTCCTATGGCATCTGAAAGTAGAAACTCACCCGATTACAACGGTATGTGTATTTTTTCCCTAGGCCATTCTGGTTAAGCGTTTGGAGCAGCAGAATAGCGAAAAATTTGTTGTCTTCTCAACCGTTTCTTAGTTTCAAACTCCCATATCTCGCGAACGGATTGACCAAACCCAGAAGTTCCTGCTGCGTCTGAAAGTAGAAACTCGCCCCATTACAACGTTATGTGTATTTTTTCCCGAGGGCATTCTGGTTAAGCGTTTGGAGCAGCAGAATTGCGAAAAATTTTTTGCCTTCTCAACCATTTCTTAGTTTCAAACTCCCATATCTCGCGAACGGATTGACCTAACCCAAAAATTCCTATGGCATCTGAAAGTAGAAACTCACCCGATTACAACGGTATGTGTATTTTTTCCCTAGGCCATTCTGGTTAAGCGTTTGGAGCAGCAGAATTGCGAAAAATTTTTTGCCTTCTCAACCATTTCTTGGCTTCAAACTCCCATATCTCGCGAACGGATTATCCTAACCCAAAAATTCCTGTTGCGTCTGAAAGTAGAAACTCGCCCGATTACAACGCTATGTGTATTTTTTCCCTAGGCCATTCTGGTTAAGCGTTTGGAGCAGCAGAAGTGCGAAGAATTTGTTGTCTTCTCAACCATTTCTTAGCTTCAAACTCCCATATCTCGCGAACGGATTGACCAAACCCAGAAGTTCCTGCTGCGTCTGAAAGTAGGAACTCGCCCGATTACAACGATATGCGTATTTTTTCCCTAGGGCATTCTGGTTAAGCGTTTGGAGCAGCAGAATTGCGAAAAATTTCTTGCCTTCTTAACCATTTCTTGGCTTCAAACTCCCATATCTCGCGAACGGATTGACGTGACCCAAAATTTCCTATTGCATCTGAAAGTAGAAACTCGCCCGAATACAACGTTATGTGTATTTTTTCCCGAGGGCATTCTGGTTAAGCGTTTGGAGCAGCAGAATTGCGAAAAATTTGTTGTCTTCTCAACCATTTCTTAGTTTCAAACTCCCATATCTCGCGAACGGATTGACCAAACCCAGAAGTTCCTGCTGCGTCTGAAAGTAGAAACTCGCCCCATTACAACGTTATGTGTATTTTTTCCCGAGGGCATTCTGGTTAAGCGTTTGGAGCAGCAGAATTGCGAAAAATTTTTTGCCTTCTCAACCATTTCTTAGTTTCAAAGTCCCATATCTCGCGAACGGATTGACCAAACCCAAAAATTCCTGCTGCGTCTGAAAGTAGAAGCTCGCCCGATTACAACGGTATGCGTATTTTTTCCCTAGGCCATTCTGGTTAAGCGTTTGGAGCAGCAGAATTGCGAAAAATTTCTTGCCTTCTTAACCATTTCTTGGCTTCAAACTCCCATATCTCGCGAACGGATTGACCTAACCCAAAAATTCCTATGGCATCTGAAAGTAGAAACTCACCCGATTACAACGGTATGTGTATTTTTTCCCTAGGCCATTCTGGTTAAGCGTTTGGAGCAGCAGAATTGCGAAAAATTTGTTGTCTTCTCAACCATTTCTTCGTTTCAAACTCCCATATCTCGCGAACGGATTGACCAAACCCAGAAGTTCCTGCTGCGTCTGAAAGTAGAAACTCGCCCCATTACAACGTTATGTGTATTTTTTCCCGAGGGCATTCTGGTTAAGCGTTTGGAGCAGCAGAATTGCGAAAAATTTTTGCCTTCTCAACCATTTCTTAGTTTCAAAGTCCCATATCTCGCGAACGGATTGACCATACCCAAAAATTCCTGCTGCGTCTGAAAGTAGAAGCTCGCCCGATTACAACGGTATGCGTATTTTTTCCCTAGGCCATTCTGGTTAAGCGTTTGGAGCAGCAGAATTGCGAAAAATTTGTTGTCTTCTCAACCATTTCTTAGTTTCAAACTCCCATATCTCGCGAACGGATTGACCAAACCCAGAAGTTCCTGCTGCGTCTGAAAGTAGAAACTCGCCCCATTACAACGTTATGTGTATTTTTTCCCGAGGGCATTCTGGTTAAGCGTTTGGAGCAGCAGAATTGCGAAAAATTTTTGCCTTCTCAACCATTTCTTAGTTTCAAAGTCCCATATCTCGCGAACGGATTGACCAAACCCAAAAATTCCTGCTGCGTCTGAAAGTAGAAGCTCGCCCGATTACAACGGTATTCGTATTTTTTCCCTAGGCCATTCTGGTTAAGCGTTTGGAGCAGCAGAAGTGCGAAAAATTTGTTGTCTTCTCAACCATTTCTTAGCTTCAAACTCCCATATCTCGCGAACGGATTGACGTAACCCAAAGATACCTGTTGCATCTGAAAGTAGCAACTCGCCCGATTACAACGGTGTGTGTATTTTTTCCCTACGCCATTCTGGTTAAGCGTTTGGAGCAGCAGAATTGCGAAAAATTTCTTGCCTTCTCAACCATTTCTTGGCTTCAAACTCCCATATCTCGCGAACGGATTGACCTAACCCAAAAATTCCTATGGCATCTGAAAGTAGAAACTCACCCGATTACAACGGTATGTGTATTTTTTCCCTAGGCCATTCTGGTTAAGCGTTTGGAGCAGCAGAATTGCGAAAAATTTTTTGCCTTCTCAACCATTTCTTGGCTTCAAACTCCCATATCTCGCGAACGGATTGACCTAACCCAAAAATTCCTATTGCATCTGAAAGTAGAAACTCGCCCGATTACAACGGTATTTGTATTTTTTCCCTAGGCCATTCTGGTTAAGTGTAGGGAGCAGCAGAATTGCGAAAATTTTTTTGCCTTCTCAACCATTTCTTGGCTTCAAAGTCCCATATCTCGCGAACGGATTGACATAACCCAAAAATTCCTATTGCACCTGAAAGTAGAAACTCGCCCGATTAGAGCGGTATGTGTATTTTTTCCCTAGGCCATTCTGGTTAAGCGTTTGGAGCAGCAGAAGTGCGAAAAATTTGTTGTCTTCTCAACCATTTCTTAGCTTCAAACTCCCATATCTCGCGAACGGATTGACGTGACCCAAAATTTCCTATTGCATCTGAAAGTAGAAACTCGCCCGATTACAACGGTATGTGTATTTTTTCCCTAGGCCATTCTGGTTAAGCGTTTGGAGCAGCAGAATTGCGAAAAGTTTTTTGCCTTCTCAACCATTTCTTGGCTTCAAACTCCCATATCTCGCGAACGGATTGACCTAACCCAAAAATTCCTACTGCATCTGAAAGTAGAAACTAGCCCGATTACAACGGTATGTGTATTTTTTCCCTAGGCCATTCTGGTTAAGCGTTTGGAGCAGCAGAAGTGCGAAAAATTTGTTGTCTTCTCAACCATTTCTTAGCTTCAAACTCCCATATCTCGCGAACGGATTGACGTGACCCAAAATTTCCTATTGCATCTGAAAGTAGAAACTCGCCCGATTACAACGTTATGTGTATTTTTTCCCTATGCCATTTTGGTTAAGCGTTTGGAGCAGCAGAATTGCGAAAAATTTGTTGTCTTCTCAACCATTTCTTAGCTTCAAACTCCCATATCTCGCGAACGGATTGACGTGACCCAAAATTTCCTATTGCATCTGAAAGTAGAAACTCGCCCGATTACAACGTTATGTGTATTTTTTCCCTAGGCCATTCTGGTTAAGCGTTTGGAGCAGCAGAAGTGCGAAAAATTTGTTGTCTTCTCAACCATTTCTTAGTTTCAAACTCCCATATCTCGCGAACGGATAGACCAAACCCAGAAGTTCCTGCTGCGTCTGAAAGTAGAAACTCGCCCGATTACAACGGTATGTGTATTTTTTCCCTAGGCCATTCTGGTTAAGCGTTTGGCGCGGCAGAATTGCGAAAAATTTGTTGCCTTCTCAACCATTTCTTAGCTTCAAACTCCCATATCTCGCGAACGGATTGACCTAACCCAAAAATTCCTATTGTATCTGAAAGTAGAAACTCGCCCGATTACAACGGTATGTGTATTTTTTCCCTAGGCCATTCTGGTTAAGCGTTTGGAGCAGCAGAAGTGCGAAAAATTTGTTGTCTTCTCAACCATTTCTTAGCTTCAAACTCCCATATCTCGCGAACGGATTGACGTAACCCGAGAGTCCTGTTGCATCAAAGTAGAAACTCGCCCGATTACAACGGTATGTGTATTTTTTCCCTACGCCATTCTGGTTAAGCGTTTGGAGCAGCAGAATTGCGAAAAATTTCTTGCCTTCTCAACCATTTCTTGGCTTCAAACTCCCATATCTCGCGAACGGATTGACCTAACCCAAAAATTCCTATGGCATCTGAAAGTAGAAACTCACCCGATTACAACGGTATGTGTATTTTTTCCCTAGGCCATTCTGGTTAAGCGTTTGGAGCAAGAGAATTGCGAAAAATTTTTTGCCTTCTCAACCATTTCTTGGCTTCAAACTCCCATATCTCGCGAACGGATTGACCTAACCCAAAAATTCCTATTGCATCTGAAAGTAGAAACACGCCTGATTACAACGGTATTTGTATTTTTTCCCTAGGCCATTCTGGTTAAGTGTATGGAGCAGCAGAATTGCGAAAATTTTTTTGCCTTCTCAACCATTTCTTGGCTTCAAAGTCCCATATCTCGCGAACGGATTGACATAACCCAAAAATTCCTATTGCACCTGAAAGTAGAAACTCGCCCGATTAGAGCGGTATGTGTATTTTTTCCCTAGGCCATTCTGGTTAAGCGTTTGGAGCAGCAGAAGTGCGAAAAATTTGTTGTCTTCTCAACCATTTCTTAGCTTCAAACTCCCATATCTCGCGAACGGATTGACGTGACCCAAAATTTCCTATTGCATCTGAAAGTAGAAACTCGCCCGATTACAACGTTATGTGTATTTTTTCCCTAGGCCATTCTGGTTAAGCGTTTGGAGCAGCAGAAGTGCGAAAAATTTGTTGTCTTCTCAGCCATTTCTTAGCTTCAAACTCCCATATCTCGCGAACGGATTGACCAAACCCAGAAGTTCCTGCTGCGTCTGAAAGTAGAAACTCGCCCGATTACAACGGTATGTGTATTTTTTCCCTAGGCCATTCTGGTTAAGCGTTTGTCGCGGCAGAATTGCGAAAAATTTTTTGCTTTCTCAACCATTTCTTAGCTTCAAACTCCCATATCTCGCGAACGGATTGACCTAACCCAAAAATTCCTATTGTATCTGCAAGTAGAAACTCGCCCGATTACAACGGTATGTGTATTTTTTCCCTAGGCCATTCTGGTTAAGCGTTTGGCGCGGCAGAATTGCGAAAAATTTTTTGCCTTCTCAACCATTTCTTAGCTTCAAACTCCCATATCTCGCGAACGGATTGACCTAACCCAAAAATTCCTGTTGCATCTGAAAGTAGAAACTCGCCCGATTACAACGGTGTGTGTATTTTTTCCCTACGCCATTCTGGTTAAGCGTTTGGAGCAGCAGAATTGCGAAAAATTTCTTGCCTTCTCAACCATTTCTTGGCTTCAAACTCCCATATCTCGCGAACGGATTGACCTAACCCAAAAATTCCTATGGCATCTGAAAGTAGAAACTCACCCGATTACAACGGTATGTGTATTTTTTCCCTAGGCCATTCTGGTTAAGCGTTTGGAGCAGCAGAATTGCGAAAAATTTTTTGCCTTCTCAACCATTTCTTGGCTTCAAACTCCCATATCTCGCGAACGGATTGACCTAACCCAAAAATTCCTATTGCATCTGAAAGTAGAAACTCGCCCGATTACAACGGTATTTGTATTTTTTCCCTAGGCCATTCTGGTTAAGTGTATGGAGCAGCAGAATTGCGAAAATTTTTTTGCCTTCTCAACCATTTCTTGGCTTCAAAGTCCCATATCTCGCGAACGGATTGACATAACCCAAAAATTCCTATTGCACCTGAAAGTAGAAACTCGCCCGATTAGAGCGGTATGTGAATTTTTTCCCTAGGCCATTCTGGTTAAGCGTTTGGAGCAGCAGAAGTGCGAAAAATTTGTTGTCTTCTCAACCATTTCTTAGCTTCAAACTCCCATATCTCGCGAACGGATTGACCAAACCCAGAAGTTCCTGCTGCGTCTGAAAGTAGAAACTCGCCCGATTACAACGGTATGTGTATTTTTTCCCTAGGTCATTCTGGTTAAGCGTTTGTCGCGGCAGAATTGCGAAAAATTTTTTGCCTTCTCAACCATTTCTTAGCTTCAAACTCCCATATCTCGCGAACGGATTGACCTAACCCAAAAATTCCTATTGTATCTGCAAGTAGAAACTCGCCCGACTACAACTGTATGTGTATTTTTTCCCTAGGCCATTCTGGTTAAGCGTTTGGAGAAGCAGAATTGCGAAAAGTTTTTTGCCTTCTCAACCATTTCTTGTCTTCAAACTCCCATATCTCGCGAACGGATTGACCTAACCCAAAAATTCCTATTGCATCTGAAAGTTGAAACTCGCCCGACTACATTGGTATGTGTATTTTTTCCCTAGGGCATTCTAGTTAAGCGTTTGGATCAGCAGAATTGCGAAAAATTGTATGCCTTCTCAACCATTTCTTAGCTTCAAACTCCCATATCTCGCGAACGGATTGACCAAACCCAAAAATTCCTGCTGCGTCTGAAAGTAGAAACTCGCCCGATTATAACGATATGCGTATTTTTTCCCTAGGCCATTCTGGTTAAGCGTTCGGAGCAGCAGAATTGCGAAAAATGTTTTGCCTTCTCAACCATTTCTTGTCTTCAAACTCTCATATCTCGCGAATGGATTGACATAACCCAAAAATTCCTGTTGCATCTGACAGTAGAAACTCGCCCGATTACAACGGTACGTGTATTTTTCCCTTAGGCCATTCTGGTTAAGCGATTGGAGCAGCAGATGTGCGAAAAATTTATTGTCTTCTCAACCATTTCTTAGCTTCAAACTCCCATATCTCGCGAACCGATTGACCTAACCAAAAATTCCTATTGCATCTGAAAGTAGAAACTCGCCCCATTACAACGTTATGTGTATTTTTTTACGAGGCCATTCTGGTTAAGCGTTTGGAGCAGCAGAATTGCGAAAAATTGTTTGCCTTCTCAACCATTTCTTAGTTTCAAAGTCCCATATCTCGCGAACGGATTGACCAAACCCAAAAATTCCTGCTGCGTCTGAAAGTAGAAGCTCGCCCGATTACAACGGTATGCGTATTTTTTCCCTAGGCCATTCTGGTTAAGCGTTTGGAGCAGCAGAAGTGCGAAAAATTTGTTGTCTTCTCAACCATTTCTTAGCTTCAAAGTCCCATATCTCGCGAACGGATTGACCGAACCCAAAAATTCCTGCTGCCTCTGAAAGTAGAAACACGCCCGATTACAACGGTATGCGTATTTTTTCCCTAGGCCATTCTGGTTAAGTGTTTGGAGCAGCAGAAGTGCGAAAAATTTTTTGCCTTCTCAACCATTTCTTGGCTTCAAACTCCCATATCTCGCGAACGGATTGACCTAACCCAAAAATTCCTGTTGCATCTGAAAGTAGAAACTCGCCCCATTACAACGGTATGTTTTTTTTTTCCCGAGGCCATTCTGGTTAAGCGTTTGGAGCAGCAGAAGTGCGAAAAATTTGTTGTCTTCTCAACCATTTCTTAGCTTCAAACTCCCATATCTCGCGAACGGATTGACCTAACCCAAAAATTCCTGTTGCGTCTGAAAGTAGAAACTCGCCCGATTACAACGCTAAGTGTATTTTTTCCCTAGGCCATTCTGGTTAAGCGTTTGGAGCAGCAGAAGTGCGAAGAATTTGTTGTCTTCTCAACCATTTCTTAGCTTCAAACTCCCATATCTCGCGAACGGATTGACCAAACCCAGAAGTTCCTGCTGCGTCTGAATGTAGAAACACGCCCGATTACAACGGTATGCGTATTTTTTCCCTAGGCCATTCTGGTTAAGCGTTTGGAGCAGCAGAAGTGCGAAAAATTTTTTGCCTTCTCAACCATTTCTTGGTTTCAAACTCCCATATCTCGCGAACGGATTGACCTAACCCAAAAATTCCTGATGCGTCTGAAAGTAGAAACTCGCCCGATTACAACGCGATGTGTATTTTTTCCCTAGGCCATTCTGGTTAAGCGTTTGGAGCAGCAGAAGTGCGAAGAATTTGTTGTCTTCTCAACCATTTCTTAGCTTCAAACTCCCATATCTCGCGAACGGATTGACCAAACCCAGAAGTTCCTGCTGCGTCTGAATGTAGAAACACGCCCGATTACAACGGTATGTGTATTTTTTCCCGAGGCCATTCTGGTTAAGCGTTTGGAGCAGCAGAAGTGCGAAAAATTTGTTGTCTTCTCAACCATTTCTTAGCTTCAAACTCCCATATCTCGCGAACGGATTGACCAAACCCAGAAGTTCCTGCTGCGTCTGAATGTAGAAACACGCCCGATTACAACGGTATGTGTATTTTTTCCCGAGGCCATTCTGGTTAAGCGTTTGGAGCAGCAGAAGTGCGAAAAATTTGTTGTCTTCTCAACCATTTCTTAGCTTCAAACTCCCATATCTCGCGAACGGATTGACCTAACCCAAAAATTCCTGTTGCGTCTGAAAGTAGAAACTAGCCCGATTACAACGCTATGTGTATTTTTTCCCTAGGCTATTCTGGTTAAGCGTTTGGAACAGCAGAAGTGCGAAGAATTTGTTGTCTTCTCAACCATTTCTTAGCTTCAAACTCCCATATCTCGCGAACGGATTGACCAAACCCAGAAGTTCCTTCTGCGTCTGAAAGTAGAAACTCGCCCGATTACAACGGTATGTGTATTTTTTCCCTAGGCCATTCTTGTTAAGCGTCTGGCGCGGCAGAATTGCGAAAAATTTTTTGCCTTCTCAACCATTTCTTAGCTTCAAACTCCCATATCTCGCGAACGGATTGACCTAACCCAAAAATTCCTATTGTATCTGAAAGTAGAAACTCGCCCGATTACAACGGTATGTGTATTTTTTCCTTGGCCATTCTGGTTAAGCGTTTAGAGCAGCAGAATTGCGAAGAATTTGTTGTCTTCTCAACCATTTATTAGCTTCAAACTCCCATATCTCGCGAACGGATTGACCAAACCCAGAAGTTCCTGCTGCGTCTGAAAGTAGGAACTCGCCCGATTACAACGATATGCGTATTTTTTCCCTAGGGCATTCTGGTTAAGCGCTTGGAGCAGCAGAATTGCGAAAAATTTTTTGCCTTCTCAACCATTTCTTGGCTTCAAACTCCCATATCTCGCGAACGGATTGACCTAACCCAAAAATTCCTGTTGCATCTGAAAGTAGAAACTCGCCCGATTACAAAGGTATGTGTATTTTTTCCCTAGGCCATTCTGGTTAAGCGTTTGGAGCAGCAGAATTGCGAAAAATTTTTTGCCTTCTCAACCATTTCTTGGCTTCAAACTCCCATATCTCGCGAACGGATTATCCTAACCCAAAAATTCCTGTTGCGTCTGAAAGTAGAAACTCGCCCGATTACAACGCTATGTGTATTTTTTCCCTAGGCCATTCTGGTTAAGCGTTTGGAGCAGCAGAAGTGCGAAGAATTTGTTGTCTTCTCAACCATTTCTTAGCTTCAAACTCCCATATCTCGCGAACGGATTGACCAAACCCAGAAGTTCCTGCTGCGTCTGAAAGTAGGAACTCGCCCGATTACAACGATATGCGTATTTTTTCCCTAGGGCATTCTTGTTAAGCGTTTGGAGCAGCAGAATTGCGAAAAATTTCTTGCCTTCTTAACCATTTCTTGGCTTCAAACTCCCATATCTCGCGAACGGATTGACCTAACCCAAAAATTCCTATGGCATCTGAAAGTAGAAACTCACCCGATTACAACGGTATGTGTATTTTTTCCCTAGGCCATTCTGGTTAAGCGTTTGGAGCAGCAGAATTGCGAAAAATTTGTTGTCTTCTCAACCATTTCTTAGTTTCAAACTCCCATATCTCGCGAACGGATTGACCAAACCCAGAAGTTCCTGCTGCGTCTGAAAGTAGGAACTCGCCCGATTACAACGATATGCGTATTTTTTCCCTAGGGCATTCTGGTTAAGCGTTTGGAGCAGCAGAATTGCGAAAAATTTCTTGCCTTCTTAACCATTTCTTGGCTTCAAACTCCCATATCTCGCGAACGGATTGACCTAACCCAAAAATTCCTATGGCATCTGAAAGTAGAAACTCACCCGATTACAACGGTATGTGTATTTTTTCCCTAGGCCATTCTGGTTAAGCGTTTGTCGCGGCAGAATTCCGAAAAATTGTATGCCTTCTCAACCATTTCTTGGCTTCAAACTCCCATATCTCGCGAACGGATAGACCTAACCCAAAAATTCCTGTTGCGTTGAAAGTAGAAGCTCGCCCGATTACAACGGTATGCGTATTTTTTCCCTAGTCCATTCTGGTTAAGCGTTTGGAGCAGCAGAATTGCGAAAAATTTGTTGTCTTCTCAACCATTTCTTAGCTTCAAACTCCCATATCTCGCGAACGGATTGACCAAACCCAAAAATTCCTGCTGCGTCTGAAAGTAGAAACTCGCCCGATTATAACGATATGCGTATTTTTTCCCTAGGCCATTCTGGTTAAGCGTTTGGAGCAGCAGAATTGCGAAAAATGTTTTGCCTTCTCAACCATTTCTTGTCTTCAAACTCTCATATCTCGCGAATGGATTGACATAACCCAAAAATTCCTATTGCATCTGAAAGCAGAAACTCGCCCGATTACAACGGTACGTGTATTTTTCCCTTAGGCCATTCTGGTTAAGCGATTGGAGCAGCAGATGTGCGAAAAATTTATTGTCTTCTCAACCATTTCTTAGCTTCAAACTCCCATATCTCGCGAACGGATTGACCTAACCCAAAAATTCCTATTGCATCTGAAAGTAGAAACTCGCCCCATTACAACGTTATGTGTATTTTTTCCCGAGGGCATTCTGGTTAAGCGTTTGGAGCAGCAGAATTGCGAAAAATTTTTTGCCTTCTCAACCATTTCTTAGTTTCAAAGTCCCATATCTCGCGAACGGATTGACCAAACCCAAAAATTCCTGCTGCGTCTGAAAGTAGAAGCTCGCCCGATTACAACGGTATGCGTATTTTTTCCCTAGGCCATTCTGGATAAGCGTTTGGAGCAGCAGAAGTGCGAAAAATTGTTTGCCTTCTCAACCATTTCTTGGCTTCAAACTCCCATATCTCGCGAACGGATTGACCTAACCCAAAAATTCCTGTTGCATCTGAAAGTAGAAACTCGCCCCATTACAACGGTATGTGTATTTTTTCCCGAGGCCATTCTGGTTAAGCGTTTGGAGCAGCAGAAGTGCGAAAAATTTGTTGTCTTCTCAACCATTTCTTAGCTTCAAACTCCCATATCTCGCGAACGGATTGACCTAACCCAAAAATTCCTGTTGCGTCTGAAAGTAGAAACTAGCCCGATTACAACGCTATGTGTATTTTTTCCCTAGGCTATTCTGGTTAAGCGTTTGGAACAGCAGAAGTGCGAAGAATTTGTTGTCTTCTCAACCATTTCTTAGCTTCAAACTCCCATATCTCGCGAACGGATTGACCAAACCCAGAAGTTCCTTCTGCGTCTGAAAGTAGAAACTCGCCCGATTACAACGGTATGTGTATTTTTTCCCTAGGCCATTCTTGTTAAGCGTCTGGCGCGGCAGAATTGCGAAAAATTTTTTGCCTTCTCAACCATTTCTTAGCTTCAAACTCCCATATCTCGCGAACGGATTGACCTAACCCAAAAATTCCTATTGTATCTGAAAGTAGAAGCTCGCCCGATTACAACGGTATGCGTATTTTTTCCCTAGGCCATTCTGGATAAGCGTTTGGAGCAGCAGAAGTGCGAAAAATTGTTTGCCTTCTCAACCATTTCTTGGCTTCAAACTCCCATATCTCGCGAACGGATTGACCTAACCCAAAAATTCCTGTTGCATCTGAAAGTAGAAACTCGCCTCATTACAACGGTATGTGTATTTTTTCCCGAGGCCATTCTGGTTAAGCGTTTGGAGCAGCAGAAGTGCGAAAAATTTGTTGTCTTCTCAACCATTTCTTAGCTTCAAACTCCCATATCTCGCGAACGGATTGACCTAACCCAAAAATTCCTGTTGCGTCTGAAAGTAGAAACTAGCCCGATTACAACGCTATGTGTATTTTTTCCCTAGGCTATTCTGGTTAAGCGTTTGGAACAGCAGAAGTGCGAAGAATTTGTTGTCTTCTCAACCATTTCTTAGCTTCAAACTCCCATATCTCGCGAACGGATTGACCAAACCCAGAAGTTCCTTCTGCGTCTGAAAGTAGAAACTCGCCCGATTACAACGGTATGTGTATTTTTTCCCTAGGCCATTCTTGTTAAGCGTCTGGCGCGGCAGAATTGCGAAAAATTTTTTGCCTTCTCAACCATTTCTTAGCTTCAAACTCCCATATCTCGCGAACGGATTGACCTAACCCAAAAATTCCTATTGTATCTGAAAGTAGAAACTCGCCCGATTACAACGGTATGTGTATTTTTTCCTTGGCCATTCTGGTTAAGCGTTTGGAGCAGCAGAATTGCGAAAAGTTTTTTGCCCTCTCAACCATTTCTTGTCTTCAAACTCCCATATCTCGCGAACGGATTGACCTAACCCAAAAATTCCTATTGCATCTGAAAGTTGAAACTCGCCCGACTACATTGGTATGTGTATTTTTTCCCGAGGGCATTCTGGATAAGCGTTTGGAGCAGCAGAAGTGCGAAAAATTGTTTGCCTTCTCAACCATTTCTTGGCTTCAAACTCCCATATCTCGTCAACGGATAGACCAAACCCAAAAATTCCTGCTGCGTCTGAAAGTAGAAACTCGCCCGATTATAACGATATGCGTATTTTTTCCCTAGGCCATTCTGGTTAAGCGTTTGGAGCAGCAGAATTGCGAAAAATGTTTTGCCTTCTCAACCATTTCTTGTCTTCAAACTCTCATATCTCGCGAACGGATTGACCAAACCCAGAAGTTCCTGCTGCGTCTGAAAGTAGGAACTCGCCCGATTACAACGATATGTGTATTTTTTCCCTAGGCCATTCTTGTTAAGCGTCTGGCGCGGCAGAATTGCGAAAAATTTTTTGCCTTCTCAACCATTTCTTAGCTTCAAACTCCCATATCTCGCGAACGGATTGACCTAACCCAAAAATTCCTATGGCATCTGAAAGTAGAAACTCACCCGATTACAACGGTATGTGTATTTTTTCCCTAGGCCATTCTGGTTAAGCGTTTGGAGCAGCAGAATTGCGAAAAATTTGTTGTCTTCTCAACCATTTCTTAGTTTCAAACTCCCATATCTCGCGAACGGATTGACCAAACCCAGAAGTTCCTGCTGCGTCTGAAAGTAGGAACTCGCCCAATTACAACGATATGCGTATTTTTTCCCTAGGGCATTCTGGTTAAGCGTTTGGAGCAGCAGAATTGCGAAAAATTTCTTGCCTTCTTAACCATTTCTTGGCTTCAAACTCCCATATCTCGCGAACGGATTGACCTAACCCAAAAATTCCTATGGCATCTGAAAGTAGAAACTCACCCGATTACAACGGTATGTGTATTTTTTCCCTAGGCCATTCTGGTTAAGCGTTTGTCGCGGCAGAATTGCGAAAAATTTTTTGCCTTCTCCACCAATTCTTAGCTCCAAACTCCCATATCTCGCGAACGGATTGACCTAACCCAAAAATTCCTATTGTATCTGCAAGTAGAAACTCGCCCGATTACAACGGTATGTGTATTTTTTCCCTAGGCCATTCTGGTTAAGCGTTTGGAGCAGCAGAATTGCGAAAAGTTTTTTGCCATCTCAACCATTTCTTGTCTTCAAACCCCCATATCTCGCGAACGGATTGACCTAACCCAAAAATTCCTATTGCATCTGAAAGTTGAAACTCGCCCGACTACATTGGTATGTGTATTTTTTCCCGAGGGCATTCTGGTTAAGCGTTTGGATCAGCAGAATTGCGAAAAATTGTATGCCTTCTCAACCATTTCTTGGCTTCAAACTCCCATATCTCGCGAACGGATAGACCTAACCCAAAAATTCCTGTTGCGTTGAAAGTAGAAGCTCGCCCGATTACAACGGTATGCGTATTTTTTCCCTAGTCCATTCTGGTTAAGCGTTTGGAGCAGCAGAATTGCGAAAAATTTGTTGTCTTCTCAACCATTTCTTAGCTTCAAACTCCCATATCTCGCGAACGGATTGACCAAACCCAAAAATTCCTGCTGCGTCTGAAAGTAGAAACTCGCCCGATTATAACGATATGCGTATTTTTTCCCTAGGCCATTCTGGTTAAGCGTTTGGAGCAGCAGAATTGCGAAAAATGTTTTGCCTTCTCAACCATTTCTTGTCTTCAAACTCTCATATCTCGCGAATGGATTGACATAACCCAAAAATTCCTATTGCATCTGAAAGTAGAAACTCGCCCGATTACAACGGTATGCGTATTTTTTCCCTAGTCCATTCTGGTTAAGCGTTTGGAGCAGCAGAATTGCGAAAAATTTGTTGTCTTCTCAACCATTTCTTAGCTTCAAACTCCCATATCTCGCGAACGGATTGACCAAACCCAAAAATTCCTGCTGCGTCTGAAAGTAGAAACTCGCCCGATTATAACGATATGCGTATTTTTTCCCTAGGCCATTCTGGTTAAGCGTTTGGAGCAGCAGAATTGCGAAAAATGTTTTGCCTTCTCAACCATTTCTTGTCTTCAAACTCTCATATCTCGCGAATGGATTGACATAACCCAAAAATTCCTATTGCATCTGAAAGTAGAAACTCGCCCGATTACAACGGTACGTGTATTTTTCCCTTAGGCCATTCTGGTTAAGCGATTGGAGCAGCAGATGTGCGAAAAATTTATTGTCTTCTCAACCATTTCTTAGCTTCAAACTCCCATATCTCGCGAACGGATTGACCTAACCCAAAAATTCCTATTGCATCTGAAAGTAGAAACTCGCCCCATTACAACGTTATGTGTATTTTTTCCCGAGGGCATTCTGGTTAAGCGTTTGGAGCAGCAGAATTGCGAAAAATTTTTTGCCTTCTCAACCATTTCTTAGTTTCAAAGTCCCATATCTCGCGAACGGATTGACCAAACCCAAAAATTCCTGCTGCGTCTGAAAGTAGAAGCTCGCCCGATTACAACGGTATGCGTATTTTTTCCCTAGGCCATTCTGGATAAGCGTTTGGAGCAGCAGAAGTGCGAAAAATTGTTTGCCTTCTCAACCATTTCTTGGCTTCAAACTCCCATATCTCGCGAACGGATTGACCTAACCCAAAAATTCCTGTTGCATCTGAAAGTAGAAACTCGCCCCATTACAACGGTATGTGTATTTTTTCCCGAGGCCATTCTGGTTAAGCGTTTGGAGCAGCAGAAGTGCGACAAATTTGTTGTCTTCTCAACCATTTCTTAGCTTCAAACTCCCATATCTCGCGAACGGATTGACCTAACCCAAAAATTCCTGTTGCGTCTGAAAGTAGAAACTAGCCCGATTACAACGCTATGTGTATTTTTTCCCTAGGCTATTCTGGTTAAGCGTTTGGAACAGCAGAAGTGCGAAGAATTTGTTGTCTTCTCAACCATTTCTTAGCTTCAAACTCCCATATCTCGCGAACGGATTGACCAAACCCAGAAGTTCCTTCTGCGTCTGAAAGTAGAAACTCGCCCGATTACAACGGTATGTGTATTTTTTCCCTAGGCCATTCTTGTTAAGCGTCTGGCGCGGCAGAATTGCGAAAAATTTTTTGCCTTCTCAACCATTTCTTAGCTTCAAACTCCCATATCTCGCGAACGGATTGACCTAACCCAAAAATTCCTATTGTATCTGAAAGTAGAAACTCGCCCGATTACAACGGTATGTGTATTTTTTCCTTGGCCATTCTGGTTAAGCGTTTGGAGCAGCAGAATTGCGAAAAGTTTTTTGCCTTCTCAACCATTTCTTGTCTTCAAACTCCCATATCTCGCGAACGGATTGACCTAACCCAAAAATTCCTATTGCATCTGAAAGTTGAAACTCGCCCGACTACAGCGGTATGTGTATTTTTCCCCTAGAGCATTCTGGTAAAGCGTTTGGATCAGCAGAATTGCGAAAAATTGTATGCCTTCTCAACCATTTCTTGGCTTCAAACTCCCATATCTCGTCAACGGATAGACCAAACCCAAAAATTCCTGCTGCGTCTGAAAGTAGAAACTCGCCCGATTATAACGATATGCGTATTTTTTCCCTAGGCCATTCTGGTTAAGCGTTTGGAGCAGCAGAATTGCGAAAAATGTTTTGCCTTCTCAACCATTTCTTGTCTTCAAACTCTCATATCTCGCGAACGGATTGACCAAACCCAGAAGTTCCTGCTGCGTCTGAAAGTAGGAACTCGCCCGATTACAACGATATGTGTATTTTTTCCCTAGGCCATTCTTGTTAAGCGTCTGGCGCGGCAGAATTGCGAAAAATTTTTTGCCTTCTCAACCATTTCTTAGCTTCAAACTCCCATATCTCGCGAACGGATTGACCTAACCCAAAAATTCCTATGGCATCTGAAAGTAGAAACTCACCCGATTACAACGGTATGTGTATTTTTTCCCTAGGCCATTCTGGTTAAGCGTTTGGAGCAGCAGAATTGCGAAAAATTTGTTGTCTTCTCAACCATTTCTTAGTTTCAAACTCCCATATCTCGCGAACGGATTGACCAAACCCAGAAGTTCCTGCTGCGTCTGAAAGTAGGAACTCGCCCAATTACAACGATATGCGTATTTTTTCCCTAGGGCATTCTGGTTAAGCGTTTGGAGCAGCAGAATTGCGAAAAATTTCTTGCCTTCTTAACCATTTCTTGGCTTCAAACTCCCATATCTCGCGAACGGATTGACCTAACCCAAAAATTCCTATGGCATCTGAAAGTAGAAACTCACCCGATTACAACGGTATGTGTATTTTTTCCCTAGGCCATTCTGGTTAAGCGTTTGTCGCGGCAGAATTGCGAAAAATTTTTTGCCTTCTCCACCAATTCTTAGCTCCAAACTCCCATATCTCGCGAACGGATTGACCTAACCCAAAAATTCCTATTGTATCTGCAAGTAGAAACTCGCCCGATTACAACGGTATGTGTATTTTTTCCCTAGGCCATTCTGGTTAAGCGTTTGGAGCAGCAGAATTGCGAAAAGTTTTTTGCCATCTCAACCATTTCTTGTCTTCAAACCCCCATATCTCGCGAACGGATTGACCTAACCCAAAAATTCCTATTGCATCTGAAAGTTGAAACTCGCCCGACTACATTGGTATGTGTATTTTTTCCCTAGGCCATTCTGGTTAAGCGTTTGGAGCAGCAGAATTGCGAAAAATGTTTTGCCTTCTCAACCATTTCTTGTCTTCAAACTCTCATATCTCGCGAATGGATTGACATAACCCAAAAATTCCTATTGCATCTGAAAGTAGAAACTCGCCCGATTACAACGGTATGCGTATTTTTTCCCTAGTCCATTCTGGTTAAGCGTTTGGAGCAGCAGAATTGCGAAAAATTTGTTGTCTTCTCAACCATTTCTTAGCTTCAAACTCCCATATCTCGCGAACGGATTGACCAAACCCAAAAATTCCTGCTGCGTCTGAAAGTAGAAACTCGCCCGATTATAACGATATGCGTATTTTTTCCCTAGGCCATTCTGGTTAAGCGTTTGGAGCAGCAGAATTGCGAAAAATGTTTTGCCTTCTCAACCATTTCTTGTCTTCAAACTCTCATATCTCGCGAATGGATTGACATAACCCAAAAATTCCTATTGCATCTGAAAGTAGAAACTCGCCCGATTACAACGGTACGTGTATTTTTCCCTTAGGCCATTCTGGTTAAGCGATTGGAGCAGCAGATGTGCGAAAAATTTATTGTCTTCTCAACCATTTCTTAGCTTCAAACTCCCATATCTCGCGAACGGATTGACCTAACCCAAAAATTCCTATTGCATCTGAAAGTAGAAACTCGCCCCATTACAACGTTATGTGTATTTTTTCCCGAGGGCATTCTGGTTAAGCGTTTGGAGCAGCAGAATTGCGAAAAATTTTTTGCCTTCTCAACCATTTCTTAGTTTCAAAGTCCCATATCTCGCGAACGGATTGACCAAACCCAAAAATTCCTGCTGCGTCTGAAAGTAGAAGCTCGCCCGATTACAACGGTATGCGTATTTTTTCCCTAGGCCATTCTGGATAAGCGTTTGGAGCAGCAGAAGTGCGAAAAATTGTTTGCCTTCTCAACCATTTCTTGGCTTCAAACTCCCATATCTCGCGAACGGATTGACCTAACCCAAAAATTCCTGTTGCATCTGAAAGTAGAAACTCGCCCCATTACAACGGTATGTGTATTTTTTCCCGAGGCCATTCTGGTTAAGCGTTTGGAGCAGCAGAAGTGCGACAAATTTGTTGTCTTCTCAACCATTTCTTAGCTTCAAACTCCCATATCTCGCGAACGGATTGACCTAACCCAAAAATTCCTGTTGCGTCTGAAAGTAGAAACTAGCCCGATTACAACGCTATGTGTATTTTTTCCCTAGGCTATTCTGGTTAAGCGTTTGGAACAGCAGAAGTGCGAAGAATTTGTTGTCTTCTCAACCATTTCTTAGCTTCAAACTCCCATATCTCGCGAACGGATTGACCAAACCCAGAAGTTCCTTCTGCGTCTGAAAGTAGAAACTCGCCCGATTACAACGGTATGTGTATTTTTTCCCTAGGCCATTCTTGTTAAGCGTCTGGCGCGGCAGAATTGCGAAAAATTTTTTGCCTTCTCAACCATTTCTTAGCTTCAAACTCCCATATCTCGCGAACGGATTGACCTAACCCAAAAATTCCTATTGTATCTGAAAGTAGAAACTCGCCCGATTACAACGGTATGTGTATTTTTTCCTTGGCCATTCTGGTTAAGCGTTTGGAGCAGCAGAATTGCGAAAAGTTTTTTGCCTTCTCAACCATTTCTTGTCTTCAAACTCCCATATCTCGCGAACGGATTGACCTAACCCAAAAATTCCTATTGCATCTGAAAGTTGAAACTCGCCCGACTACAGCGGTATGTGTATTTTTCCCCTAGAGCATTCTGGTAAAGCGTTTGGATCAGCAGAATTGCGAAAAATTGTATGCCTTCTCAACCATTTCTTGGCTTCAAACTCCCATATCTCGTCAACGGATAGACCTAACCCAAAAATTCCTGTTGCGTGTGAAAGTAGAAACTCGCCCGATTACAACGGTATGTTTTTTTTCCCCTAGTCCATTCTGGTTAAGCGTTTGGAGCAGCAGAATTGCGAAAAATTTGTTGTCTTCTCAACCATTTCTTAGCTTCAAACTCCCATATCTCGCGAACGGATTGACCAAACCCAAAAATTCCTGCTGCGTCTGAAAGTAGAAACTCGCCCGATTATAACGATATGCGTATTTTTTCCCTAGGCCATTCTGGTTAAGCGTTTGGAGCAGCAGAATTGCGAAAAATGTTTTGCCTTCTCAACCATTTCTTGTCTTCAAACTCTCATATCTCGCGAATGGATCGACATAACCCAAAAATTCCTCTTGCATCTGAAAGTAGAAACTCGCCCGATTACAACGGTACGTGTATTTTTCCCATAGGCCATTCTGGTTAAGCGATTGGAGCAGCAGATGTGCGAAAAATTTATTGTCTTCTCAACCATTTCTTAGCTTCAAACTCCCATATCTCGCGAACGGATTGACCTAACCCAAAAATTCCTATTGCATCTGAAAGTAGAAACTCGCCCCATTACAACGTTATGTGTATTTTTTCCCGACGCCGTTCCGGTTAAGCGTTTGGAGCAGCAGAATTGCGAAAAATTTTTTGCCTTCTCAACCATTTCTTAGCTTCAAAGTCCCATATCTCGCGAACGGATAGACCAAACCCAAAAATTCCTGCTGCGTCTGAAAGTAGAAACTCGCCCGATTACAACGGTATACGTATTTTTTCCCTAGGCCATTCTGGTTAAGCGTTTGGAGCAGCAGAAGTGCGAAAAATTTGTTGTCTTCTCAACCATTTCTTAGCTTCAAAGTCCCATATCTCGCGAACGGATTGACCGAACCCAAAAATTCCTGCTGCGTCTGAAAGTAGAAACTCGCCCGATTACAACGGTATGCGTATTTTTTCCCTAGGCCATTCTGGTTAAGCGTTTGGAGCAGCAGAATTGCGAAAAATTTTTTGCCTTCTCAACCATTTCTTGGCTTCAAACTCCCATATCTCGCGAACGGATTGACCTAACCCAAAAATTCCTGTTGCGTCTGAAAGTAGAAACTCGCCCGAATACAACGCTATGTGTATTTTTTCCCTAGGCCATTCTGGTTAAGCGTTTGGAGCAGCAGAAGTGCGAAGAATTTGTTGTCTTCTCAACCATTTCTTAGCTTCAAACTCCCATATCTCGCGAACGGATTGACCAAACCCAGAAGTTCCTGCTGCGTCTGAAAGAAGGAACTCGCCCGATTACAACGATATGCGTATTTTTTCCCTAGGGCATTCTGGTTAAGCGCTTGGAGCAGCAGAATTGCGAAAAATTTTTGCCTTCTCAACCATTTCTTGGCTTCAAACTCCCATATCTCGCGAACGGATTGACCTAACCCAAAAATTCCTGTTGCATCTGAAAGTAGAAACTCGCCCGATTACAACGGTATGTGTATTTTTTCCCTAGGCCATTCTGGTTAAGCTTTTGGAGCAGCAGAATTGCGAAAAATTTTTTGCCTTCTCAACCATTTCTTGGCTTCAAACTCCCATATCTCGCGAACGGATTGACCTAACCCAAAAATTCCTGTTGCGTCTGAAAGTAGAAACTCGCCCGATTACAACGCTATGTGTATTTTTTCCCTAGGCCATTGTGGTTAAGCGTTTGGAGCAGCAGAAGTGCGAAGAATTTGTTGTCTTCTCAACCATTTCTTAGCTTCAAACTCCCATATCTCGCGAACGGATTGACCAAACCCAGAATTTCCTGCTGCGTCTGAAAGTAGGAACTCGCCCGATTACAACGATATGCGTATTTTTTCCTTAGGGCATTCTGGTTAAGCGCTTGGAGCAGCAGAATTGCGAAAAATTTTTTGCCGTCTCAACCATTTCTTGGCTTCAAGCTCCAATATCACGTGAACGGATTGACCCAACCCAAAAATTCCTATTGCATCTGAAAGTAGAAACTCGCCCCATTACAACGGTATGTGTATTTTTTCCCGAGGCCATTCTGGTTAAGCGTTTGGAGCAGCAGAATTGCGAAAAATTTTTTGCCTTCTCAACCATTTCTTAGCTTCAAAGTCCCATATCTCGCGAACGGATTGACCAAACCCAAAAATTCCTGCTGCGTCTGAAAGTAGAAACTCGCCCGATTACAACGGTATGTGTATTTTTTCCCTAGGCCATTCTGGTTAAGCGTTTGGCGCGGCAGAATTGCGAAAAATTTTTTGCCTTCTCAACCATTTCTTAGCTTCAAACTCCCATATGTCGCGAACGGATTGACCTAACCCAAAAATTCCTATTGCGTCTGAAAGTAGAAACTCGCCCGATTACAACGGTATGTGTATTTTTTCCCTAGGCCATTCTGGTTAAGCGTTTGGAGCAGCAGAAGTGCGAAAAATTTGTTGTCTTCTCAACCATCTCTTAGCTTCAAACTCCCATATCTCGCGAACGGATTGACCAAACCCAGAAGTTCCTGCTGCGTCTGAAAGTAGAAACTCGCCCGATTACAACGGTATGTGTATTTTTTCCCTAGGCCATTCTGGTTAAGCGTTTGGCGCGGCAGAATTGCGAAAAATTTTTTGCCTTCTCAACCATTTCTTAGCTTCAAACTCCCATATCTCGCGAACGGATTGACCTAACCCAAAAATTCCTATTGTATCTGAAAGTAGAAACTCGCCCGATTACAACGGTATGTGTATTTTTTCCCTAGGCCATTCTGGTTAAGCGTTTGGAGCAGCAGAAGTGCGAAGAATTTGTTGTCTTCTCAACCATTTCTTGGCTTCAAACTCCCATATCTCGCGAACGGATTGACCTAACCCAAAAATTCCTATGGCATCTGAAAGTAGAAACTCACACGATTACAACGGTATGTGTATTTTTTCCCTAGGCCATTCTGGTTAAGTGTATGGAGCAGCAGAATTGCGAAAATTTTTTTGCCTTCTCAACCATTTGTTGGCTTCAAAGTCCCATATCTCGCGAACGGATTGACATAACCCAAAAATTCCTATTGCACCTGAAAGTAGAAACTCGCCCGATTAGAGCGGTATGTGTATTTTTTCCCTAGGCCATTCTGGTTAAGCGTTTGGAGCAGCAGAAGTGCGAAAAATTTGTTGTCTTCTCAACCATCTCTTAGCTTCAAACTCCCATATCTCGCGAACGGTTTGACGTGACCCAAAATTTCCTACTGCATCTGAAAGTAGAAACTCGCCCGATTACAGCGTTATGTGTATTTTTTCCCTAGGCCATTCTGGTTAAGCGTTTGGAGCAGCAGAAGTGCGAAAAATTTGTTGTCTTCTCAACCATTTCTTAGCTTCAAACTCCCATATCTCGCGAACGGATTGACCAAACCCAGAAGTTCCTGCTGCGTCTGAAAGTAGAAACTCGCCCGATTACAACGGTATGTGTATTTTTTCCCTAGGCCATTCTGGTTAAGCGTTTGTCGCGGCAGAATTGCGAAAAATTTTTTGCCTTCTCAACCATTTCTTAGCTTCAAACTCCCATATCTCGCGAACGGATTGACCTAACCCAAAAATTCCTATTGTATCTGCAAGTAGAAACTCGCCCGATTACAACGGTATGTGTATTTTTTCCCTAGGCCATTCTGGTTAAGCGTTTGGAGCAGCAGAATTGCGAAAAGTTTTTTGCCTTCTCAACCATTTCTTGTCTTCAAACTCCCATATCTCGCGAACGGATTGACCTAACCCAAAAATTCCTATTGCATCTGAAAGTTGAAACTCGCCCGACTACATTGGTATGTGTATTTTTTCCCTAGGGCATTCTGGTTAAGCGTTTGGATCAGCAGAATTGCGAAAAATTGTATGCCTTCTCAACCATTTCTTGGCTTCAAACTCCCATATCTCGCGAACGGATAGACCCAACCCAAAAATTCCTGTTGCGTGTGATAGTAGAAACTCGCCCGATTACAACGGTATGTGTATTTTTTCCCTAGTCCATTCTGGTTAAGCGTTTGGAGCAGCAGAATTGCGAAAAATTTGTTGTCTTCTCAACCATTTCTTAGCTTCAAACTCCGATATCTCGCGAACGGATTGACCAAACCCAAAAATTCCTGCTGCGTCTGAAAGTAGAAACTCGCCCGATTATAACGATATGCGTATTTTTTCCCTAGGCCATTCCGGTTAAGCGTTTGGGGCAGCAGAATTTCGAAAAATGTTTTGCCTTCTCAACCATTTCTTAGCTTCAAACTCCCATATCTCGCGAACGGATTGACCTAACCCAAAAATTCCTATTGCGTCTGAAAGTAGAAACTCGCCCGATTACAACGGTATGTGTATTTTTTCCCTAGGCCATTCTGGTTAAGCGTTTGGAGCAGCAGAAGTGCGAAAAATTTGTTGTCTTCTCAACCATCTCTTAGCTTCAAACTCCCATATCTCGCGAACGGATTGACGTGACCCAAAATTTCCTATTGCATCTGAAAGTAGAAACTCGCCCGATTACAGCGTTATGTGTATTTTTTCCCTAGGCCATTCTGGTTAAGCGTTTGGAGCAGCAGAAGTGCGAAGAATTTGTTGTCTTCTCAACCATTTCTTAGCTTCAAACTCCCATATCTTGCGAACGGATTGACCAAACCCAGAAGTTCCTGCTGCGTCTGAAAGTAGAAACTCGCCCGATTACAACGGTATGTGTATTTTTTCCCTAGGCCATTCTGGTTAAGCGTTTGGCGCGGCAGAATTGCGAAAAATTTTTTGCCTTCTCAACCATTTCTTAGCTTCAAACTCCCATATCTCGCGAACGGATTGACCTAACCCAAAAATTCCTATTGTATCTGAAAGTAGAAACTCGCGCGATTACAACGGTATGTGTATTTTTTCCCTAGGCCATTCTGGTTAAGCGTTTGGAGCAGCAGAAGTGCGAAAAATTTGTTGTCTTCTCAACCATTTCTTAGCTTCAAACTCCCATATCTCGCGAACGGATTGACGTAACCCAAAGATTCCTGTTGCATCTGAAAGTAGAAACTCGCCCGATTACAACGGTATGTGTATTTTTTCCCTACGCCATTCTGGTTAAGCGTTTGGAGCAGCAGAATTGCGAAAAATTTTTTGCCTTCTCAACCATTTCTTAGCTTCAAACTCCCATATCTCGCGAACGGATTGACCTAACCCAAAAATTCCTATTGTATCTGCAAGTAGAAACTCGCCCGATTACAACGGTATGTGTATTTTTTCCCTAGGCCATTCTGGTTAAGCGTTTGGAGCAGCAGAATTGCGAAAAGTTTTTTGCCTTCTCAACCATTTCTTGTCTTCAAACTCCCATATCTCGCGAACGGATTGACCTAACCCAAAAATTCCTATTGCATCTGAAAGTTGAAACTCGCCCGACTACATTGGTATGTGTATTTTTTCCCTAGGGCATTCTGGTTAAGCGTTTGGATCAGCAGAATTGCGAAAAATTGTATGCCTTCTCAACCATTTCTTGGCTTCAAACTCCCATATCTCGCGAACGGATAGACCCAACCCAAAAATTCCTGTTGCGTGTGATAGTAGAAACTCGCCCGATTACAACGGTATGTGTATTTTTTCCCCAGTCCATTCTGGTTAAGCGTTTGGAGCAGCAGAATTGCGAAAAATTTGTTGTCTTCTCAACCATTTCTTAGCTTCAAACTCCGATATCTCGCGAACGGATTGACCAAACCCAAAAATTCCTGCTGCGTCTGAAAGTAGAAACTCGCCCGATTATAACGATATGCGTATTTTTTCCCTAGGCCATTCCGGTTAAGCGTTTGGGGCAGCAGAATTTCGAAAAATGTTTTGCCTTCTCAACCATTTCTTAGCTTCAAACTCCCATATCTCGCGAACGGATTGACCTAACCCAAAAATTCCTATTGCGTCTGAAAGTAGAAACTCGCCCGATTACAACGGTATGTGTATTTTTTCCCTAGGCCATTCTGGTTAAGCGTTTGGAGCAGCAGAAGTGCGAAAAATTTGTTGTCTTCTCAACCATCTCTTAGCTTCAAACTCCCATATCTCGCGAACGGATTGACGTGACCCAAAATTTCCTATTGCATCTGAAAGTAGAAACTCGCCCGATTACAGCGTTATGTGTATTTTTTCCCTAGGCCATTCTGGTTAAGCGTTTGGAGCAGCAGAAGTGCGAAGAATTTGTTGTCTTCTCAACCATTTCTTAGCTTCAAACTCCCATATCTCGCGAACGGATTGACCAAACCCAGAAGTTCCTGCTGCGTCTGAAAGTAGAAACTCGCCCGATTACAACGGTATGTGTATTTTTTCCCTAGGCCATTCTGGTTAAGCGTTTGGCGCGGCAGAATTGCGAAAAATTTTTTGCCTTCTCAACCATTTCTTAGCTTCAAACTCCCATATCTCGCGAACGGATTGACCTAACCCAAAAATTCCTATTGTATCTGAAAGTAGAAACTCGCCCGATTACAACGGTATGTGTATTTTTTCCCTAGGCCATTCTGGTTAAGCGTTTGGAGCAGCAGAAGTGCGAAAAATTTGTTGTCTTCTCAACCATTTCTTAGCTTCAAACTCCCATATCTCGCGAACGGATTGACCTAACCCAAAAATTCCTATTGCGTCTGAAAGTAGAAACTCGCCCGATTACAACGGTATGTGTATTTTTTCCCTACGCCATTCTGGTTAAGCGTTTGGAGCAGCAGAATTGCGAAAAATTTCTTGCCTTCTCAACCATTTCTTGGCTTCAAACTCCCATATCTCGCGAACGGATTGACCTAACCCAAAAATTCCTATGGCATCTGAAAGTAGAAACTCACACGATTACAACGGTATGTGTATTTTTTCCCTAGGCCATTCTGGTTAAGTGTATGGAGCAGCAGAATTGCGAAAATTTTTTTGCCTTCTCAACCATTTGTTGGCTTCAAAGTCCCATATCTCGCGAACGGATTGACATAACCCAAAAATTCCTATTGCACCTGAAAGTAGAAACTCGCCCGATTAGAGCGGTATGTGTATTTTTTCCCTAGGCCATTCTGGTTAAGCGTTTGTCGCGGCAGAATTGCGAAAAATTTTTTGCCTTCTCAACCATTTCTTAGCTTCAAACTCCCATATCTCGCGAACGGATTGACCTAACCCAAAAATTCCTATTGTATCTGCAAGTAGAAACTCGCCCGATTACAACGGTATGTGTATTTTTCCCCTAGGCCATTCTGGTTAAGCGTTTGGAGCAGCAGAATTGCGAAAAGTTTTTTGCCTTCTCAACCATTTCTTGTCTTCAAACTCCCATATCTCGCGAACGGATTGACCTAACCCAAAAATTCCTATTGCATCTGAAAGTTGAAACTCGCCCGACTACATTGGTATGTGTATTTTTTCCCTAGGGCATTCTGGTTAAGCGTTTGGATCAGCAGAATTGCGAAAAATTGTATGCCTTCTCAACCATTTCTTGGCTTCAAACTCCCATATCTCGCGAACGGATAGACCCAACCCAAAAATTCCTGTTGCGTGTGATAGTAGAAACTCGCCCGATTACAACGGTACGTGTATTTTTTCCCTAGTCCATTCTGGTTAAGCGTTTGGAGCAGCAGAATTGCGAAAAATTTGTTGTCTTCTCAACCATTTCTTAGCTTCAAACTCCGATATCTCGCGAACGGATTGACCAAACCCAAAAATTCCTGCTGCGTCTGAAAGTAGAAACTCGCCCGATTATAACGATATGCGTATTTTTTCCCTAGGCCATTCCGGTTAAGCGTTTGGGGCAGCAGAATTTCGAAAAATGTTTTGCCTTCTCAACCATTTCTTGTCTTCAAACTCTCATATCTCGCGAATGGATTGACATAACCCAAAAATTCCTATTGCATCTGAAAGTAGAAACTCGCCCGATTACAACGGTACGTGTATTTTTCCCTTAGGCCATTCTGGTTAAGCGATTGGAGCAGCAGATGTGCGAAAAATTTATTGTCTTCTCAACCATTTCTTAGCTTCAAATTCCCATATCTCGCGAACGGATTGACCTAACCCAAAAATTCCTATTGCATCTGAAAGTAGAAACTCGCCCCATTACAACGTTATGTGTATTTTTTCCCGAGGCCATTCAGGTTTAGCGTTTGGAGCAGCAGAATTGCGAAAAATTTTTTGCCTTCTCAACCATTTCTTAGTTTCAAAGTCCCATATCTCGCGAACGGATTGACCAAACCCAAAAATTCCTGCTGCGTCTGAAAGTAGAAGCTCGCCCGATTACAACGGTATGCGTATTTTTTCCCTAGGCCATTCTGGTTAAGCGTTTGGAGCAGCAGAAGTGCGAAAAATTTGTTGTCTTCTCAACCATTTCTTAGCTTCAAAGTCCCATATCTCGCGAACGGATTGACCGAACCCAAAAATTCCTGCTGCCTCTGAAAGTAGAAACACGCCCGATTACAACGGTATGCGTATTTTTTCCCTAGGCCATCCTGGTTAAGTGTTTGGAGCAGCAGAAGTGCGAAAAATTTTTTGTCTTCTCAACCATTTCTTAGCTTCAAACTCCCATATCTCGCGAACGGATTGACCAAACCCAGAAGTTCCTGCTGCGTCTGAAAGTAGAAACTCGCCCGATTACAACGGTATGTGTATTTTTTCCCTAGGCCATTCTGGTTAAGCGTTTGTCGCGGCAGAATTGCGAAAATTTTTTGCCTTCGCAACCATTTCTTAGCTTCAAACTCCCATATCTCGCGAACGGATTGACCTAACCCAAAAATTCCTATTGCATCTGAAAGTTGAAACTCGCCCGACTACATTGGTATGTGTATTTTTTCCCTAGGGCATTCTGGTTAAACGTTTGGATCAGCAGAATTGCGAAAAATTGTATGCCTTCTCAACCATTTCTTGGCTTCAAACTCCCATATCTCGCGAACGGATAGACCTAACCCAAAAATTCCTGTTGCGTGTGAAAGTAGAAACTCGCCCGATTACAACGGTATGTGTATTTTTTCCCTAGTCCATTCTGGTTAAGCGTTTGGA
The DNA here is from genome assembly GCF_051014685.1 of Ptiloglossa arizonensis. Taxonomy (NCBI): domain Eukaryota; kingdom Metazoa; phylum Arthropoda; class Insecta; order Hymenoptera; family Colletidae; genus Ptiloglossa; species Ptiloglossa arizonensis. The sequence continues at coordinate 656,050 of NW_027478679.1, read as the reverse complement.
GCAGCAGAATTGCGAAAAATTTGTTGTCTTCTCAACCATTTCTTAGTTTCAAAGTCCCATATCTCGCGAACGGATTGACCAAACCCAAAAATTCCTGCTGCGTCTGAAAGTAGAAGCTCGCCCGATTACAACGGTATGCGTATTTTTTCCCTAGGCCATTCTGGTTAAGCGTTTGGAGCAGCAGAAGTGCGAAAAATTTGTTGTCTTCTCAACCATTTCTTAGTTTCAAAGTCCCATATCTCGCGAACGGATTGACCGAACCCAAAAATTCCTGCTGCCTCTGAAAGTAGAAACACGCCCGATTACAACGGTATGCGTATTTTTTCCCTAGGCCATTCTGGTTAAGTGTTTGGAGCAGCAGAAGTGCGAAAAATTTTTTGCCTTCTCAACCATTTCTTGGCTTCAAACTCCCATATCTCGCGAACGGATTGACCTAACCCAAAAATTCCTGTTGCATCTGAAAGTAGAAACTCGCCCCATTACAACGGTATGTGTATTTTTTCCCGAGGCCATTCTGGCTAAGCGTTTGGAGCAGCAGAAGTGCGAAAAATTTGTTGTCTTCTCAACCATTTCTTAGCTTCAAACTCCCATATCTCGCGAACGGATTGACCTAACCCAAAAATTCCTGTTGCGTCTGAAAGTAGAAACTCGCCCGATTACAACGCTATGTGTATTTTTTCCCTAGGCCATTCTGGTTAAGCGTTTGGAGCAGCAGAAGTGCGAAGAATTTGTTGTCTTCTCAACCATTTCTTAGCTTCAAACTCCCATATCTCGCGACCGGATTGACCAAACCCAGAAGTTCGTGCTGCGTCTGAAAGTAGAAACACGCCCGATTACAACTGTATGCGTATTTTTTCCCTAGGCCATTCTGGTTAAGCGTTTGGAGCAGCAGAATTGCGAAAAATTTTTTGCCTTCTCAACCATTTCTTGGCTTCAAACTCCCATATCTCGCGAACGGATTGACCTAACCCAAAAATTCCTATTGCATCTGAAAGTAGAAACTCGCCCGATTACAACGGTATTTGTATTTTTTCCCTAGGCCATTCTGGTTAAGTGTATGGAGCAGCAGAATTGCGAAAATTTTTTTGCCTTCTCAACCATTTCTTGGCTTCAAAGTCCCATATCTCGCGAACTGATTGACATAACCCAAAAATTCCTATTGCACCTGAAAGTAGAAACTCGCCCGATTAGAGCGGTATGTGTATTTTTTCCCTAGGCCATTCTGGTTAAGCGTTTGGAGCAGCAGAAGTGCGAAAAATTTGTTGTCTTCTCAACCATTTCTTAGCTTCAAACTCCCATATCTCGCGAACGGATTGACGTGACCCAAAATTTCCTATTGCATCTGAAAGTAGAAACTCGCCCGATTACAACGTTATGTGTATTTTTTCCCTAGGCCATCCTGGTTAAGTGTTTGGAGCAGCAGAAGTGCGAAAAATTTTTTGTCTTCTCAACCATTTCTTAGCTTCAAACTCCCATATCTCGCGAACGGATTGACCAAACCCAGAAGTTCCTGCTGCGTCTGAAAGTAGAAACTCGCCCGATTACAACGGTATGTGTATTTTTTCCCTAGGCCATTCTGGTTAAGCGTTTGTCGCGGCAGAATTGCGAAAAATTTTTTGCCTTCGCAACCATTTCTTAGCTTCAAACTCCCATATCTCGCGAACGGATTGACCTAACCCAAAAATTCCTATTGCATCTGAAAGTTGAAACTCGCCCGACTACATTGGTATGTGTATTTTTTCCCTAGGGCATTCTGGTTAAGCGTTTGGATCAGCAGAATTGCGAAAAATTGTATGCCTTCTCAACCATTTCTTGGCTTCAAACTCCCATATCTCGCGAACGGATAGACCTAACCCAAAAATTCCTGTTGCGTGTGAAAGTAGAAACTCGCCCGATTACAACGGTATGTGTATTTTTTCCCTAGTCCATTCTGGTTAAGCGTTTGGAGCAGCAGAATTGCGAAAAATTTGTTGTCTTCTCAACCATTTCTTAGTTTCAAAGTCCCATATCTCGCGAACGGATTGACCAAACCCAAAAATTCCTGCTGCGTCTGAAAGTAGAAGCTCGCCCGATTACAACGGTATGCGTATTTTTTCCCTAGGCCATTCTGGTTAAGCGTTTGGAGCAGCAGAAGTGCGAAAAATTTGTTGTCTTCTCAACCATTTCTTAGTTTCAAAGTCCCATATCTCGCGAACGGATTGACCGAACCCAAAAATTCCTGCTGCCTCTGAAAGTAGAAACACGCCCGATTACAACGGTATGCGTATTTTTTCCCTAGGCCATTCTGGTTAAGTGTTTGGAGCAGCAGAAGTGCGAAAAATTTTTTGCCTTCTCAACCATTTCTTGGCTTCAAACTCCCATATCTCGCGAACGGATTGACCTAACCCAAAAATTCCTGTTGCATCTGAAAGTAGAAACTCGCCCCATTACAACGGTATGTGTATTTTTTCCCGAGGCCATTCTGGCTAAGCGTTTGGAGCAGCAGAAGTGCGAAAAATTTGTTGTCTTCTCAACCATTTCTTAGCTTCAAACTCCCATATCTCGCGAACGGATTGACCTAACCCAAAAATTCCTGTTGCGTCTGAAAGTAGAAACTCGCCCGATTACAACGCTATGTGTATTTTTTCCCTAGGCCATTCTGGTTAAGCGTTTGGAGCAGCAGAAGTGCGAAGAATTTGTTGTTTTCTCAACCATTTCTTAGCTTCAAACTCCCATATCTCGCGACCGGATTGACCAAACCCAGAAGTTCGTGCTGCGTCTGAAAGTAGAAACACGCCCGATTACAACTGTATGCGTATTTTTTCCCTAGGCCATTCTGGTTAAGCGTTTGGAGCAGCAGAATTGCGAAAAATTTTTTGCCTTCTCAACCATTTCTTGGCTTCAAACTCCCATATCTCGCGAACGGATTGACCTAACCCAAAAATTCCTATTGCATCTGAAAGTAGAAACTCGCCCGATTACAACGGTATTTGTATTTTTTCCCTAGGCCATTCTGGTTAAGTGTATGGAGCAGCAGAATTGCGAAAATTTTTTTGCCTTCTCAACCATTTCTTGGCTTCAAAGTCCCATATCTCGCGAACTGATTGACATAACCCAAAAATTCCTATTGCACCTGAAAGTAGAAACTCGCCCGATTAGAGCGGTATGTGTATTTTTTCCCTAGGCCATTCTGGTTAAGCGTTTGGAGCAGCAGAAGTGCGAAAAATTTGTTGTCTTCTCAACCATTTCTTAGCTTCAAACTCCCATATCTCGCGAACGGATTGACGTGACCCAAAATTTCCTATTGCATCTGAAAGTAGAAACTCGCCCGATTACAACGTTATGTGTATTTTTTCCCTAGGCCATTCTGGTTAAGCGTTTGGAGCAGCAGAAGTGCGAAAAATTTGTTGTCTTCTCAACCATTTCTTAGCTTCAAACTCCCATATCTCGCGAACGGATTGACCAAACCCAGAAGTTCCTGCTGCGTCTGAAAGTAGAAACTCGCCCGATTACAACGGTATGTGTATTTTTTCCCTAGGGCATTCTGGTTAAGCGTTTGGATCAGCAGAATTGCGAAAAATTGTATGCCTTCTCAACCATTTCTTGGCTTCAAACTCCCATATCTCGCGAACGGATAGACCTAACCCAAAAATTCCTGTTGCGTGTGAAAGTAGGAACTCGCCCGATTACAACGGTATGTGTGTTTTTTCCCTAGTCCATTCTGGTTAAGCGTTTGGAGCAGCAGAATTGCGAAAAATTTGTTGTCTTCTCAACCATTTCTTAGCTTCAAACTCCCATATCTCGCGAACGGATTGACCAAACCCAAAAATTCCTGCTGCGTCTGAAAGTAGAAACTCGCCCGATTATAACGATATGCGTATTTTTTCCCTAGGCCATTCTGGTTAAGCGTTTGGGGCAGCAGAATTTCGAAAAATGTTTTGCCTTCTCAACCATTTCTTGTCTTCAAACTCTCATATCTCGCGAATGGATTGACATAACCCAAAAATTCCTATTGCATCTGAAAGTAGAAACTCGCCCGATTACAACGGTACGTGTATTTTTCCCTTAGGCCATTCTGGTTAAGCGATTGGAGCAGCAGATGTGCGAAAAATTTATTGTCTTCTCAACCATTTCTTAGCTTCAAACTCCCATATCTCGCGAACGGATTGACCTAACCCAAAAATTCCTATTGCATCTGAAAGTAGAAACTCGCCCCATTACAACGTTATGTGTATTTTTTCCCGAGGCCAATCTGGTTAAGCGTTTGGAGCAGCAGAATTGCGAAAAATTTTTTGCCTTCTCAACCATTTCTTAGTTTCAAAGTCCCATATCTCGCGAACGGATTGACCAAACCCAAAAATTCCTGCTGCGTCTGAAAGTAGAAGCTCGCCCGATTACAACGGTATGCGTATTTTTTCCCTAGGCCATTCTGGTTAAGCGTTTGGAGGAGCAGAAGTGCGAAAAATTTGTTGTCTTCTCAACCATTTCTTAGCTTCAAAGTCCCATATCTCGCGAACGGATTGACCGAACCCAAAAATTCCTGCTGCCTCTGAAAGTAGAAATACGCCCGATTACAACGGTATGCGTATTTTTACCCTAGGCCATTCTGGTTAAGTGTTTGGAGCAGCAGAATTGCGAAAAATTTTTTGCCTTCTCAACCATTTCTTGGCTTCAAACTCCCATATCTCGCGAACGGATTGACCTAACCCAAAAATTCCTGTTGCATCTGAAAGTAGAAACTCGCCCCATTACAACGGTATGTGTATTTTTTTCCGAGGCCATTCTGGCTAAGCGTTTGGCGCAGCAGAAGTGCAAAAATTTTGTTGTCTTCTCAACCATTTCTTAGCTTCAAACTCCCATATCTCGCGAACGGATTGACCTAACCCAAAAATTCCTGTTGCGTCTGAAAGTAGAAACTCGCCCGATTACGACGCTATGTGTATTTTTTCCCTAGGCCATTCTCGTTAAGCGTTTGGAGCAGCAGAAGTGCGAAGAATTTGTTGTCTTCTCAACCATTTCTTAGCTTCAAACTCCCATATCTCGCGAACGGATTGACCAAACCCAGAAGTTCCTGCTGCGTCTGAAAGAAGGAACTCGCCCGATTACAACGATATGCGTATTTTTTCCCTAGGGCATTCTGGTTAAGCGCTTGGAGCAGCAGAATTGCGAAAAATTTTTTGCCTTCTCAACCATTTCTTGGCTTCAAACTCCCATATCTCGCGAACGGATTGACCTAACCCAAAAATTCCTGTTGCATCTGAAAGTAGAAACTCGCCCGATTACAACGGTATGTGTATTTTTTCCCTAGGCCATTCTGGTTAAGCGTTTGGAGCAGCAGAATTGCGAAAAATTTTTTGCCTTCTCAACCATTTCTTGGCTTCAAACTCCCATATCTCGCGAACGGATTGACCTAACCCAAAAATTCCTATTGCATCTGAAAGTAGAAACTCGCCCGATTACAACGGTATTTGCATTTTTTCCCTAGGCCATTCTGGTTAAGTGTATGGAGCAGCAGAATTGCGAAAATTTTTTTGCCTTCTCAAACATTTCTTGGCTTCAAAGTCCCATATCACGCGAACGGATTGACATAACCAAAAAATTCCTATTGCACCTGAAAGTAGAAACTCGCCCGATTAGAGCGGTATGTGTATTTTTTCCCTAGGCCATTCTGGTTAAGCGTTTGGAGCAGCAGAAGTGCGAAAAATTTGTTGTCTTCTCAACCATTTCTTAGCTTCAAACACCCATATCTCGCGAACGGATTGACGTGACCCAAAATTTCCTATTGCATCTGAAAGTAGAAACTCGCCCGATTACAACGTTATGTGTATTTTTTCCCTAGGCCATTCTGGTTAAGCGTTTGGCGCGGCAGAATTGCGAAAAATTTTTTGCCTTCTCAACCATTTCTTAGCTTCAAACTCCCATATCTCGCGAACGGATTGACCTAACCCAAAAATTCCTATTGTATCTGAAAGTAGAAACTCGCCCGATTACAACGGTATGTGTATTTTTTCCCTAGGCCATTCTGGTTAAGCGTTTGGAGCAGCAGAAGTGCGAAAAATTTGTTGTCTTCTCAACCATTTCTTAGCTTCAAACTCCCATATCTCGCGAACGGATTGACGTAACCCAAAGATTCCTGTTGCATCTGAAAGTAGAAACTCGCCCGATTACAACGGTATGTGTATTTTTTCCCTACGCCATTCTGGTTAAGCGTTTGGAGCAGCAGAATTGCGAAAAATTTCTTGCCTTCTCAACCATTTCTTGGCTTCAAACTCCCATATCTCGCGAACGGATTGACCTAACCCAAAAATTCCTGTTGCATCTGAAAGTAGAAACTCGCCCGATTACAACGGTATGTGTATTTTTTCCCTAGGCCATTCTGGTTAAGCGTTTGGAGCAGCAGAATTGCGAAAAATTTTTTGCCTTCTCAACCATTTCTTGGCTTCAAACTCCCATATCTCGCGAACGGATTGACCTAACCCAAAAATTCCTATTGCATCTGAAAGTAGAAACTCGCCCGATTACAACGGTATTTGCATTTTTTCCCTAGGCCATTCTGGTTAAGTGTATGGAGCAGCAGAATTGCGAAAATTTTTTTGCCTTCTCAACCATTTCTTGGCTTCAAAGTCCCATATCACGCGAACGGATTGACATAACCAAAAAATTCCTATTGCACCTGAAAGTAGAAACTCGCCCGATTAGAGCGGTATGTGTATTTTTTCCCTAGGCCATTCTGGTTAAGCGTTTGGAGCAGCAGAAGTGCGAAAAATTTGTTGTCTTCTCAACCATTTCTTAGCTTCAAACACCCATATCTCGCGAACGGATTGACGTGACCCAAAATTTCCTATTGCATCTGAAAGTAGAAACTCGCCCGATTACAACGTTATGTGTATTTTTTCCCTAGGCCATTCTGGTTAAGCGTTTGGCGCGGCAGAATTGCGAAAAATTTTTTGCCTTCTCAACCATTTCTTAGCTTCAAACTCCCATATCTCGCGAACGGATTGACCTAACCCAAAAATTCCTATTGTATCTGAAAGTAGAAACTCGCCCGATTACAACGGTATGTGTATTTTTTCCCTAGGCCATTCTGGTTAAGCGTTTGGAGCAGCAGAAGTGCGAAAAATTTGTTGTCTTCTCAACCATTTCTTAGCTTCAAACTCCCATATCTCGCGAACGGATTGACGTAACCCAAAGATTCCTGTTGCATCTGAAAGTAGAAACTCGCCCGATTACAACGGTATGTGTATTTTTTCCCTACGCCATTCTGGTTAAGCGTTTGGAGCAGCAGAATTGCGAAAAATTTCTTGCCTTCTCAACCATTTCTTGGCTTCAAACTCCCATATCTCGCGAACGGATTGACCTAACCCAAAAATTCCTATTGCACCTGAAAGTAGAAACTCGCCCGATTAGAGCGGTATGTGTATTTTTTCCCTAGGCCATTCTGGTTAAGCGTTTGGAGCAGCAGAAGTGCGAAAAATTTGTTGTCTTCTCAACCATTTCTTAACTTCAAACTCCCATATCTCGCGAACGGATTGACGTGACCCAAAATTTCCTATTGCATCTGAAAGTAGAAACTCACCCGATTACAACGGTATGTGTATTTTTTCCCTAGGCCATTCTGGTTAAGCGTTTGGAGCAGCAGAATTGCGAAAAATTTTTTGCCTTCTCAACCATTTCTTGGGTTCAAACTCCCATATCTCGCGAACGGATTGACCTAACCCAAAAATTCCTATTGCATCTGAAAGTAGAAACTCGCCCGATTACAACGGTATTTGTATTTTTTCCCTAGGCCATTCTGGTTAAGTGTATGGAGCAGTAGAATTGCGAAAATTTTTTTGCCTTCTCAACCATTTCTTGGCTTCAAAGTCCCATATCTCGCGAACGGATTGACATAACCCAAAAATTCCTATTGCACCTGAAAGTAGAAACTCGCCCGATTAGAGCGGTATGTGTATTTTTTCCCTAGGCCATTCTGGTTAAGCGTTTGGAGCAGCAGAAGTGCGAAAAATTTGTTGTCTTCTCAACCATTTCTTAGCTTCAAACTCCCATATCTCGCGAACGGATTGACGTGACCCAAAATTTCCTATTGCATCTGAAAGTAGAAACTCGCCCGATTACAAAGTTATGTGTATTTTTTCCCTAGGCCATTCTGGTTAAGCGTTTGGAGCAGCAGAAGTGCGAAAAATTTGTTGTCTTCTCAACCATTTCTTATCTTCAAACTCCCATATCTCGCGAACGGATAGACCTAACCCAAAAATTCCTGTTGCGTGTGAAAGTAGAAACTCGCCCGATTACAACGGTATGTGTATTTTTTCCCTAGTCCATTCTGGATAAGCGTTTGGAGCAGCAGAATTGCGAAAAATTTGTTGTCTTCTCAACCATTTCTTAGCTTCAAACTCCCATATCTCGCGAACGGATTGACCAAACCCAAAAATTCCTGCTGCGTCTGAAAGTAGAAACTCGCCCGATTATAACGATATGCGTATTTTTTCCCTAGGCCATTCTGGTTAAGCGTTTGGGGCAGCAGAATTTCGAAAAATGTTTTGCCTTCTCAACCATTTCTTGTCTTCAAACTCTCATATCTCGCGAATGGATTGACATAACCCAAAAATTCCTATTGCATCTGAAAGTAGAAACTCGCCCGATTACAACGGTACGTGTATTTTTCCCTTAGGCCATTCTGGTTAAGCGATTGGAGCAGCAGATGTGCGAAAAATTTATTGTCTTCTCAACCATTTCTTAGCTTCAAACTCCCATATCTCGCCAACGGATTGACCTAACCCAAAAATTCCTATTGCACCTGAAAGTAGAAACTCGCCCGATTAGAGCGGTATGTGTATTTTTTCCCGAGGCCATTCTGGCTAAGCGTTTGGAGCAGCAGAAGTGCGAAAAATTTGTTGTCTTCTCAACCATTTCTTAGCTTCAAACTCCCATATCTCGCGAACGGATTGACCTAACCCAAAAATTCCTGTTGCGTCTGAAAGTAGAAACTCGCCCGATTACAACGCTATGTGTATTTTTTCCCTAGGCCATTCTCGTTAAGCGTTTGGAGCAGCAGAAGTGCGAAGAATTTGTTGTCTTCTCAACCATTTCTTAGCTTCAAACTCCCATATCTCGCGAACGGATTGACCAAACCCAGAAGTTCCTGCTGCGTCTGAAAGAAGGAACTCGCCCGATTACAACGATATGCGTATTTTTTCCCTAGGGCATTCTGCTTAAGCGCTTGAGCAGCAGAATTGCGAAAAATTTTTTGCCTTCTCAACCATTTCTTGGCTTCAAACTCCCATATCTCGCGAACGGATTGACCTAACCCAAAAATTCCTGTTGCATCTGAAAGTAGAAACTCGCCCGATTACAACGGTATGTGTATTTTTTCCCTAGGCCATTCTGGTTAAGCGTTTGGAGCAGCAGAATTGCGAAAAATTTTTTGCCTTCTCAACCATTTCTTGTCTTCAAACTCCCATATCTCGCGAACGGATTGACCTAACCCAAAAATTCCTATTGCATCTGAAAGTAGAAACTCGCCCGATTACAACGGTATTTGTATTTTTCCCCTAGGCCATTCTGGTTAAGTGTATGGAGCAGCAGAATTGCGAAAATTTTTTTGCCTTCTCAACCATTTCTTGGCTTCAAAGTCCCATATCTCGCGAACGGATTGACATAACCAAAAAATTCCTATTGCACCTGAAAGTAGAAACTCGCCCGATTAGAGCGGTATGTGTATTTTTTCCCTAGGCCATTCTGGTTAAGCGTTTGGAGCAGCAGAAGTGCGAAAAATTTGTTGTCTTCTCAACCATTTCTTAGCTTCAAACTCCCATATCTCGCGAACGGATTGACGTGACCCAAAATTTCCTATTGCATCTGAAAGTAGAAACTCGCCCGATTACAACGTTATGTGTATTTTTTCCCTAGGCCATTCTGGTTAAGCGTTTGGAGCAGCAGAATTGCGAAAAATTTGTTGTCTTCTCAACCATTTCTTAGCTTCAAACTCCCATATCTCGCGAACGGATTGACCAAACCCAGAAGTTCCTGCTGCGTCTGAAAGTAGAAACTCGCTCGATTACAACGGTATGTGTATTTTTTCCCTAGGCCATTCTGGTTAAGCGTTTGTCGCGGCAGAATTGCGAAAAATTTTTTGCCTTCTCAACCATTTCTTAGCTTCAAACTCCCATATCTCGCGAACGGATTGACCTAACCCAAAAATTCCTATTGTATCTGAAAGTAGAAACTCGCCCGATTACAACGGTATGTGTATTTTTTCCCTAGGCCATTCTGGTTAAGCGTTTGGAGCAGCAGAAGTGCGAAAAATTTGTTGTCTTCTCAACCATTTCTTAGCTTCAAACTCCCATATCTCGCGAACGGATTGACGTAACCCAAAGATTCCTGTTGCATCTGAAAGTAGAAACTCGCCCGATTACAACGGTATGTGTATTTTTTCCCTACGCCATTCTGGTTAAGCGTTTGGAGCAGCAGAATTGCGAAAAATTTCTTGCCTTCTCAACCATTTCTTGGCTTCAAACTCCCATATCTCGCGAACGGATTGACCTAACCCAAAAATTCCTATGGCATCTGAAAGTAGAAACTCACCCGATTACAACGGTATGTGAATTTTTTCCCTAGGCCATTCTGGTTAAGCGTTTGGAGCAGCAGAATTGCGAAAAATTTTTTGCCTTCTCAACCATTTCTTGGGTTCAAACTCCCATATCTCGCGAACGGATTGACCTAACCCAAAAATTCCTATTGCATCTGAAAGTAGAAACTCGCCCGATTACAACGGTGTTTGTATTTTTTCCCTAGGCCATTCTGGTTAAGTGTATGGAGCAGCAGAATTGCGAAAATTTTTTTGCCTTCTCAACCATTTCTTGGCTTCAAAGTCCCATATCTCGCGAACGGATTGACATAACCCAAAAATTCCTATTGCACCTGAAAGTAGAAACTCGCCCGATTAGAGCGGTATGTGTATTTTTTCCCTAGGCCATTCTGGTTAAGCGTTTGGAGCAGCAGAAGTGCGAAAAATTTGTTGTCTTCTCAACCATTTCTTAGCTTCAAACTCCCATATCTCGCGAACGGATTGACGTGACCCAAAATTTCCTATTGCATCTGAAAGTTGAAACTCGCCCGACTACATCGGTATGTGTATTTTTTCCCTAGGGCATTCTGGTTAAGCGTTTGGATCAGCAGAATTGCGAAAAATTGTATGCCTTCTCAACCATTTCTTGGCTTCAAACTCCCATATCTCGCGAACGGATAGACCTAACCCAAAAATTCCTGTTGCGTGTGAAAGTAGAAACTCGCCCGATTACAACGGTATGTGTATTTTTTCCCTAGTCCATTCTGGTTAAGCGTTTGGAGCAGCAGAATTGCGAAAAATTTGTTGTCTTCTCAACCATTTCTTAGCTTCAAACTCCCATATCTCGCGAACGGATTGACCAAACCCAGAAGTTCCTGCTGCGTCTGAAAGAAGGAACTCGCCCGATTACAACGATATGCGTATTTTTTCCCTAGGGCATTCTGCTTAAGCGCTTGAGCAGCAGAATTGCGAAAAATTTTTTGCCTTCTCAACCATTTCTTGGCTTCAAACTCCCATATCTCGCGAACGGATTGACCTAACCCAAAAATTCCTGTTGCATCTGAAAGTAGAAACTCGCCCGATTACAACGGTATGTGTATTTTTTCCCTAGGCCATTCTGGTTAAGCGTTTGGAGCAGCAGAATTGCGAAAAATTTTTTGCCTTCTCAACCATTTCTTGTCTTCAAACTCCCATATCTCGCGAACGGATTGACCTAACCCAAAAATTCCTATTGCATCTGAAAGTAGAAACTCGCCCGATTACAACGGTATTTGTATTTTTTCCCTAGGCCATTCTGGTTAAGTGTATGGAGCAGCAGAATTGCGAAAATTTTTTTGCCTTCTCAACCATTTCTTGGCTTCAAAGTCCCATATCTCGCGAACGGATTGACATAACCAAAAAATTCCTATTGCACCTGAAAGTAGAAACTCGCCCGATTAGAGCGGTATGTGTATTTTTTCCCTAGGCCATTCTGGTTAAGCGTTTGGAGCAGCAGAAGTGCGAAAAATTTGTTGTCTTCTCAACCATTTCTTAGCTTCAAACTCCCATATCTCGCGAACGGATTGACGTGACCCAAAATTTCCTATTGCATCTGAAAGTAGAAACTCGCCCGATTACAACGTTATGTGTATTTTTTCCCTAGGCCATTCTGGTTAAGCGTTTGGAGCAGCAGAATTGCGAAAAATTTGTTGTCTTCTCAACCATTTCTTAGCTTCAAACTCCCATATCTCGCGAACGGATTGACCAAACCCAGAAGTTCCTGCTGCGTCTGAAAGTAGAAACTCGCTCGATTACAACGGTATGTGTATTTTTTCCCTAGGCCATTCTGGTTAAGCGTTTGTCGCGGCAGAATTGCGAAAAATTTTTTGCCTTCTCAACCATTTCTTAGCTTCAAACTCCCATATCTCGCGAACGGATTGACCTAACCCAAAAATTCCTATTGTATCTGAAAGTAGAAACTCGCCCGATTACAACGGTATGTGTATTTTTTCCCTAGGCCATTCTGGTTAAGCGTTTGGAGCAGCAGAAGTGCGAAAAATTTGTTGTCTTCTCAACCATTTCTTAGCTTCAAACTCCCATATCTCGCGAACGGATTGACGTAACCCAAAGATTCCTGTTGCATCTGAAAGTAGAAACTCGCCCGATTACAACGGTATGTGTATTTTTTCCCTACGCCATTCTGGTTAAGCGTTTGGAGCAGCAGAATTGCGAAAAATTTCTTGCCTTCTCAACCATTTCTTGGCTTCAAACTCCCATATCTCGCGAACGGATTGACCTAACCCAAAAATTCCTATGGCATCTGAAAGTAGAAACTCACCCGATTACAACGGTATGTGAATTTTTTCCCTAGGCCATTCTGGTTAAGCGTTTGGAGCAGCAGAATTGCGAAAAATTTTTTGCCTTCTCAACCATTTCTTGGGTTCAAACTCCCATATCTCGCGAACGGATTGACCTAACCCAAAAATTCCTATTGCATCTGAAAGTAGAAACTCGCCCGATTACAACGGTGTTTGTATTTTTTCCCTAGGCCATTCTGGTTAAGTGTATGGAGCAGCAGAATTGCGAAAATTTTTTTGCCTTCTCAACCATTTCTTGGCTTCAAAGTCCCATATCTCGCGAACGGATTGACATAACCCAAAAATTCCTATTGCACCTGAAAGTAGAAACTCGCCCGATTAGAGCGGTATGTGTATTTTTTCCCTAGGCCATTCTGGTTAAGCGTTTGGAGCAGCAGAAGTGCGAAAAATTTGTTGTCTTCTCAACCATTTCTTAGCTTCAAACTCCCATATCTCGCGAACGGATTGACGTGACCCAAAATTTCCTATTGCATCTGAAAGTTGAAACTCGCCCGACTACATCGGTATGTGTATTTTTTCCCTAGGGCATTCTGGTTAAGCGTTTGGATCAGCAGAATTGCGAAAAATTGTATGCCTTCTCAACCATTTCTTGGCTTCAAACTCCCATATCTCGCGAACGGATAGACCTAACCCAAAAATTCCTGTTGCGTGTGAAAGTAGAAACTCGCCCGATTACAACGGTATGTGTATTTTTTCCCTAGTCCATTCTGGTTAAGCGTTTGGAGCAGCAGAATTGCGAAAAATTTGTTGTCTTCTCAACCATTTCTTAGCTTCAAACTCCCATATCTCGCGAACGGATTGACCAAACCCAAAAATTCCTGCTGCGTCTGAAAGTAGAAACTCGCCCGATTATAACGATATGCGTATTTTTTCCCTAGGCCATTCTGGTTAAGCGTTTGGAGCAGCAGAATTGCGAAAAATTTTTTGCCTTCTCAACCATTTCTTAGCTTCAAAGTCCCATATCTCGCGAACGGATTGACCAAACCCAAAAATTCCTGCTGCGTCTGAAAGTAGAAACTCGCCCGATTACAACGGTATGCGTATTTTTTCCCTAGGCCATTCTGGTTAAGCGTTTGGAGCAGCAGAATTGCGAAAAGTTTTTTGCCTTCTCAATCATTTCTTGTCTTCAAACTCCCATATCTCGCGAACGGATTGACCTAACCCAAAAATTCCTGTTGCATCTGAAATTTGAAACTCGCCCGACTACATCGGTATGTGTATTTTTTCCCTCGGGCATTCTGGTTAAGCGTTTGGATCAGCAGAATTGCGAAAAATTGTATGCCTTCTCAACCATTTCTTGGCTTCAAACTCCCATATCTCGCGAACGGATTGACCTAACCCAAAAATTCCTATTGCATCTGAAAGTAGAAACTCGCCCGATTACAACGGTACGTGTATTTTTCCCTTAGGCCATTCTGGTTAAGCGCTTGGAGCAGCAGAATTGCGAAAAATTTTTCGCCTTCTCAACCATTTCTTGGCTTCAAACTCCCATATCACGTGAACGGATTGACCTAACCCAAAAATTCCTATTGCATCTGAAAGTAGAAACTCGCCCCATTACGACGGTATGTGTATTTTTTCCCTAGTCCATTCTGGTTAAGCGTTTGGAGCAGCAGAATTGCGAAAAATTTGTTGTCTTCTCAACCATTTCTTAGCTTCAAACTCCCATATCTCGCGAACGGATTGACCAAACCCAAAAATTCCTGCTGCGTCTGAAAGTAGAAACTCGCCCGATTATAACGATATGCGTATTTTTTCCCTAGGCCATTCTGGTTAAGCGTTTGGAGCAGCAGAAGTGCGAAAAATTTGTTGTCTTCTCAACCATTTCTTAGCTTCAAACTCCCATATCTCGCGAACGGATTGACCTAACCCAAAAATTCCTGTTGCGTCTGAAAGTAGAAACTCGCCCGATTACAACGCTATGTGTATTTTTTCCCTAGGCCATTCTCGTTAAGCGTTTGGAGCAGCAGAAGTGCGAAGAATTTGTTGTCTTCTCAACCATTTCTTAGCTTCAAACTCCCATATCTCGCGAACGGATTGACCAAACCCAGAAGTTCCTGCTGCGTCTGAAAGAAGGAACTCGCCCGATTACAACGATATGCGTATTTTTTCCCTAGGGCATTCTGGTTAAGCGCTTGAGCAGCAGAATTGCGAAAAATTTTTTGCCTTCTCAACCATTTCTTGGCTTCAAACTCCCATATCTCGCGAACGGATTGACCTAACCCAAAAATTCCTGTTGCATCTGAAAGTAGAAACTCGCCCGATTACAACGGTATGTGTATTTTTTCCCTTAGGCCATTCTGGTTAAGCGCTTGGAGCAGCAGAATTGCGAAAAATTTTTCGCCTTCTCAACCATTTCTTGGCTTCAAACTCCCATATCACGTGAACGGATTGACCTAACCCAAAAATTCCTATTGCATCTGAAAGTAGAAACTCGCCCCATTACGACGGTATGTGTATTTTTTCCCTAGTCCATTCTGGTTAAGCGTTTGGAGCAGCAGAATTGCGAAAAATTTGTTGTCTTCTCAACCATTTCTTAGCTTCAAACTCCCATATCTCGCGAACGGATTGACCAAACCCAAAAATTCCTGCTGCGTCTGAAAGTAGAAACTCGCCCGATTATAACGATATGCGTATTTTTTCCCTAGGCCATTCTGGTTAAGCGTTTGGAGCAGCAGAATTGCGAAAAATTTTTTGCCTTCTCAACCATTTCTTAGCTTCAAACTCCCATATCTCGCGAACGGATTGACCAAACCCAAAAATTCCTGCTGCGTCTGAAAGTAGAAACTCGCCCGATTATAACGATATGCGTATTTTTTCCCTAGGCCATTCTGGTTAAGCGTTTGGGGCAGCAGAATTTCGAAAAATGTTTTGCCTTCTCAACCATTTCTTGTCTTCAAACTCTCATATCTCGCGAATGGATTGACATAACCCAAAAATTCCTATTGCATCTGAAAGTAGAAACTCGCCCGATTACAACGGTACGTGTATTTTTCCCTTAGGCCATTCTGGTTAAGCGATTGGAGCAGCAGATGTGCGAAAAATTTATTGTCTTCTCAACCATTTCTTAGCTTCAAACTCCCATATCTCGCCAACGGATTGACCTAACCCAAAAATTCCTATTGCACCTGAAAGTAGAAACTCGCCCGATTAGAGCGGTATGTGTATTTTTTCCCGAGGCCATTCTGGCTAAGCGTTTGGAGCAGCAGAAGTGCGAAAAATTTGTTGTCTTCTCAACCATTTCTTAGCTTCAAACTCCCATATCTCGCGAACGGATTGACCTAACCCAAAAATTCCTGTTGCGTCTGAAAGTAGAAACTCGCCCGATTACAACGCTATGTGTATTTTTTCCCTAGGCCATTCTCGTTAAGCGTTTGGAGCAGCAGAAGTGCGAAGAATTTGTTGTCTTCTCAACCATTTCTTAGCTTCAAACTCCCATATCTCGCGAACGGATTGACCAAACCCAGAAGTTCCTGCTGCGTCTGAAAGAAGGAACTCGCCCGATTACAACGATATGCGTATTTTTTCCCTAGGGCATTCTGCTTAAGCGCTTGAGCAGCAGAATTGCGAAAAATTTTTTGCCTTCTCAACCATTTCTTGGCTTCAAACTCCCATATCTCGCGAACGGATTGACCTAACCCAAAAATTCCTGTTGCATCTGAAAGTAGAAACTCGCCCGATTACAACGGTATGTGTATTTTTTCCCTAGGCCATTCTGGTTAAGCGTTTGGAGCAGCAGAATTGCGAAAAATTTTTTGCCTTCTCAACCATTTCTTGTCTTCAAACTCCCATATCTCGCGAACGGATTGACCTAACCCAAAAATTCCTATTGCATCTGAAAGTAGAAACTCGCCCGATTACAACGGTATTTGTATTTTTTCCCTAGGCCATTCTGGTTAAGTGTATGGAGCAGCAGAATTGCGAAAATTTTTTTGCCTTCTCAACCATTTCTTGGCTTC
The DNA here is from genome assembly GCF_051014685.1 of Ptiloglossa arizonensis. NCBI lineage: Eukaryota > Metazoa > Arthropoda > Insecta > Hymenoptera > Colletidae > Ptiloglossa > Ptiloglossa arizonensis. Next base: position 639,188 of record NW_027478679.1, on the reverse strand, counting down.
AAAGTCCCATATCTCGCGAACGGATTGACATAACCAAAAAATTCCTATTGCACCTGAAAGTAGAAACTCGCCCGATTAGAGCGGTATGTGTATTTTTTCCCTAGGCCATTCTGGTTAAGCGTTTGGAGCAGCAGAAGTGCGAAAAATTTGTTGTCTTCTCAACCATTTCTTAGCTTCAAACTCCCATATCTCGCGAACGGATTGACGTGACCCAAAATTTCCTATTGCATCTGAAAGTAGAAACTCGCCCGATTACAACGTTATGTGTATTTTTTCCCTAGGCCATTCTGGTTAAGCGTTTGGAGCAGCAGAATTGCGAAAAATTTGTTGTCTTCTCAACCATTTCTTAGCTTCAAACTCCCATATCTCGCGAACGGATTGACCAAACCCAGAAGTTCCTGCTGCGTCTGAAAGTAGAAACTCGCTCGATTACAACGGTATGTGTATTTTTTCCCTAGGCCATTCTGGTTAAGCGTTTGTCGCGGCAGAATTGCGAAAAATTTTTTGCCTTCTCAACCATTTCTTAGCTTCAAACTCCCATATCTCGCGAACGGATTGACCTAACCCAAAAATTCCTATTGTATCTGAAAGTAGAAACTCGCCCGATTACAACGGTATGTGTATTTTTTCCCTAGGCCATTCTGGTTAAGCGTTTGGAGCAGCAGAAGTGCGAAAAATTTGTTGTCTTCTCAACCATTTCTTAGCTTCAAACTCCCATATCTCGCGAACGGATTGACGTAACCCAAAGATTCCTGTTGCATCTGAAAGTAGAAACTCGCCCGATTACAACGGTATGTGTATTTTTTCCCTACGCCATTCTGGTTAAGCGTTTGGAGCAGCAGAATTGCGAAAAATTTCTTGTCTTCTCAACCATTTCTTAGCTTCAAACTCCCATATCTCGCGAACGGATTGACCAAACCCAGAAGTTCCTGCTGCGTCTGAAAGAAGGAACTCGCCCGATTACAACGATATGCGTATTTTTTCCCTAGGGCATTCTGGTTAAGCGCTTGAGCAGCAGAATTGCGAAAAATTTTTTGCCTTCTCAACCATTTCTTGGCTTCAAACTCCCATATCTCGCGAACGGATTGACCTAACCCAAAAATTCCTGTTGCATCTGAAAGTAGAAACTCGCCCGATTACAACGGTATGTGTATTTTTTCCCTTAGGCCATTCTGGTTAAGCGCTTGGAGCAGCAGAATTGCGAAAAATTTTTCGCCTTCTCAACCATTTCTTGGCTTCAAACTCCCATATCACGTGAACGGATTGACCTAACCCAAAAATTCCTATTGCATCTGAAAGTAGAAACTCGCCCCATTACGACGGTATGTGTATTTTTTCCCTAGTCCATTCTGGTTAAGCGTTTGGAGCAGCAGAATTGCGAAAAATTTGTTGTCTTCTCAACCATTTCTTAGCTTCAAACTCCCATATCTCGCGAACGGATTGACCAAACCCAAAAATTCCTGCTGCGTCTGAAAGTAGAAACTCGCCCGATTATAACGATATGCGTATTTTTTCCCTAGGCCATTCTGGTTAAGCGTTTGGAGCAGCAGAATTGCGAAAAATTTTTTGCCTTCTCAACCATTTCTTAGCTTCAAACTCCCATATCTCGCGAACGGATTGACCAAACCCAAAAATTCCTGCTGCGTCTGAAAGTAGAAACTCGCCCGATTATAACGATATGCGTATTTTTTCCCTAGGCCATTCTGGTTAAGCGTTTGGGGCAGCAGAATTTCGAAAAATGTTTTGCCTTCTCAACCATTTCTTGTCTTCAAACTCTCATATCTCGCGAATGGATTGACATAACCCAAAAATTCCTATTGCATCTGAAAGTAGAAACTCGCCCGATTACAACGGTACGTGTATTTTTCCCTTAGGCCATTCTGGTTAAGCGATTGGAGCAGCAGATGTGCGAAAAATTTATTGTCTTCTCAACCATTTCTTAGCTTCAAACTCCCATATCTCGCCAACGGATTGACCTAACCCAAAAATTCCTATTGCACCTGAAAGTAGAAACTCGCCCGATTAGAGCGGTATGTGTATTTTTTCCCGAGGCCATTCTGGCTAAGCGTTTGGAGCAGCAGAAGTGCGAAAAATTTGTTGTCTTCTCAACCATTTCTTAGCTTCAAACTCCCATATCTCGCGAACGGATTGACCTAACCCAAAAATTCCTGTTGCGTCTGAAAGTAGAAACTCGCCCGATTACAACGCTATGTGTATTTTTTCCCTAGGCCATTCTCGTTAAGCGTTTGGAGCAGCAGAAGTGCGAAGAATTTGTTGTCTTCTCAACCATTTCTTAGCTTCAAACTCCCATATCTCGCGAACGGATTGACCAAACCCAGAAGTTCCTGCTGCGTCTGAAAGAAGGAACTCGCCCGATTACAACGATATGCGTATTTTTTCCCTAGGGCATTCTGCTTAAGCGCTTGAGCAGCAGAATTGCGAAAAATTTTTTGCCTTCTCAACCATTTCTTGGCTTCAAACTCCCATATCTCGCGAACGGATTGACCTAACCCAAAAATTCCTGTTGCATCTGAAAGTAGAAACTCGCCCGATTACAACGGTATGTGTATTTTTTCCCTAGGCCATTCTGGTTAAGCGTTTGGAGCAGCAGAATTGCGAAAAATTTTTTGCCTTCTCAACCATTTCTTGTCTTCAAACTCCCATATCTCGCGAACGGATTGACCTAACCCAAAAATTCCTATTGCATCTGAAAGTAGAAACTCGCCCGATTACAACGGTATTTGTATTTTTTCCCTAGGCCATTCTGGTTAAGTGTATGGAGCAGCAGAATTGCGAAAATTTTTTTGCCTTCTCAACCATTTCTTGGCTTCAAAGTCCCATATCTCGCGAACGGATTGACATAACCAAAAAATTCCTATTGCACCTGAAAGTAGAAACTCGCCCGATTAGAGCGGTATGTGTATTTTTTCCCTAGGCCATTCTGGTTAAGCGTTTGGAGCAGCAGAAGTGCGAAAAATTTGTTGTCTTCTCAACCATTTCTTAGCTTCAAACTCCCATATCTCGCGAACGGATTGACGTGACCCAAAATTTCCTATTGCATCTGAAAGTAGAAACTCGCCCGATTACAACGTTATGTGTATTTTTTCCCTAGGCCATTCTGGTTAAGCGTTTGGAGCAGCAGAATTGCGAAAAATTTGTTGTCTTCTCAACCATTTCTTAGCTTCAAACTCCCATATCTCGCGAACGGATTGACCAAACCCAGAAGTTCCTGCTGCGTCTGAAAGTAGAAACTCGCTCGATTACAACGGTATGTGTATTTTTTCCCTAGGCCATTCTGGTTAAGCGTTTGTCGCGGCAGAATTGCGAAAAATTTTTTGCCTTCTCAACCATTTCTTAGCTTCAAACTCCCATATCTCGCGAACGGATTGACCTAACCCAAAAATTCCTATTGTATCTGAAAGTAGAAACTCGCCCGATTACAACGGTATGTGTATTTTTTCCCTAGGCCATTCTGGTTAAGCGTTTGGAGCAGCAGAAGTGCGAAAAATTTGTTGTCTTCTCAACCATTTCTTAGCTTCAAACTCCCATATCTCGCGAACGGATTGACGTAACCCAAAGATTCCTGTTGCATCTGAAAGTAGAAACTCGCCCGATTACAACGGTATGTGTATTTTTTCCCTACGCCATTCTGGTTAAGCGTTTGGAGCAGCAGAATTGCGAAAAATTTCTTGCCTTCTCAACCATTTCTTGGCTTCAAACTCCCATATCTCGCGAACGGATTGACCTAACCCAAAAATTCCTATGGCATCTGAAAGTAGAAACTCACCCGATTACAACGGTATGTGAATTTTTTCCCTAGGCCATTCTGGTTAAGCGTTTGGAGCAGCAGAATTGCGAAAAATTTTTTGCCTTCTCAACCATTTCTTGGGTTCAAACTCCCATATCTCGCGAACGGATTGACCTAACCCAAAAATTCCTATTGCATCTGAAAGTAGAAACTCGCCCGATTACAACGGTATTTGTATTTTTTCCCTAGGGCATTCTGGTTAAGCGTTTGGATCAGCAGAATTGCGAAAAATTGTATGCCTTCTCAACCATTTCTTGGCTTCAAACTCCCATATCTCGCGAACGGATAGACCTAACCCAAAAATTCCTGTTGCGTGTGAAAGTAGAAACTCGCCCGATTACAACGGTATGTGTATTTTTTCCCTAGTCCATTCTGGTTAAGCGTTTGGAGCAGCAGAATTGCGAAAAATTTGTTGTCTTCTCAACCATTTCTTAGCTTCAAACTCCCATATCTCGCGAACGGATTGACCAAACCCAAAAATTCCTGCTGCGTCTGAAAGTAGAAACTCGCCCGATTATAACGATATGCGTATTTTTTCCCTAGGCCATTCTGGTTAAGCGTTTGGAGCAGCAGAATTGCGAAAAATTGTATGCCTTCTCAACCATTTCTTGGCTTCAAACTCCCATATCTCGCGAACGGATAGACCTAACCCAAAAATTCCTGTTGCGTGTGAAAGTAGAAACTCGCCCGATTACAACGGTATGTGTATTTTTTCCCTAGTCCATTCTGGTTAAGCGTTTGGAGCAGCAGAATTGCGAAAAATTTGTTGTCTTCTCAACCATTTCTTAGCTTCAAACTCCCATATCTCGCGAACGGATTGACCAAACCCAAAAATTCCTGCTGCGTCTGAAAGTAGAAACTCGCCCGATTATAACGATATGCGTATTTTTTCCCTAGGCCATTCTGGTTAAGCGTTTGGAGCAGCAGAATTGCGAAAAATTTTTTGCCTTCTCAACCATTTCTTAGCTTCAAAGTCCCATATCTCGCGAACGGATTGACCAAACCCAAAAATTCCTGCTGCGTCTGAAAGTAGAAACTCGCCCGATTACAACGGTATGCGTATTTTTTCCCTAGGCCATTCTGGTTAAGCGTTTGGAGCAGCAGAATTGCGAAAAGTTTTTTGCCTTCTCAATCATTTCTTGTCTTCAAACTCCCATATCTCGCGAACGGATTGACCTAACCCAAAAATTCCTGTTGCATCTGAAAGTTGAAACTCGCCCGACTACATCGGTATGTGTATTTTTTCCCTCGGGCATTCTGGTTAAGCGTTTGGATCAGCAGAATTGCGAAAAATTGTATGCCTTCTCAACCATTTCTTGGCTTCAAACTCCCATATCTCGCGAACGGATTGACCTAACCCAAAAATTCCTATTGCATCTGAAAGTAGAAACTCGCCCGATTACAACGGTACGTGTATTTTTCCCTTAGGCCATTCTGGTTAAGCGCTTGGAGCAGCAGAATTGCGAAAAATTTTTCGCCTTCTCAACCATTTCTTGGCTTCAAACTCCCATATCACGTGAACGGATTGACCTAACCCAAAAATTCCTATTGCATCTGAAAGTAGAAACTCGCCCCATTACGACGGTATGTGTATTTTTTCCCTAGTCCATTCTGGTTAAGCGTTTGGAGCAGCAGAATTGCGAAAAATTTGTTGTCTTCTCAACCATTTCTTAGCTTCAAACTCCCATATCTCGCGAACGGATTGACCAAACCCAAAAATTCCTGCTGCGTCTGAAAGTAGAAACTCGCCCGATTATAACGATATGCGTATTTTTTCCCTAGGCCATTCTGGTTAAGCGTTTGGAGCAGCAGAAGTGCGAAAAATTTGTTGTCTTCTCAACCATTTCTTAGCTTCAAACTCCCATATCTCGCGAACGGATTGACCTAACCCAAAAATTCCTGTTGCGTCTGAAAGTAGAAACTCGCCCGATTACAACGCTATGTGTATTTTTTCCCTAGGCCATTCTCGTTAAGCGTTTGGAGCAGCAGAAGTGCGAAGAATTTGTTGTCTTCTCAACCATTTCTTAGCTTCAAACTCCCATATCTCGCGAACGGATTGACCAAACCCAGAAGTTCCTGCTGCGTCTGAAAGAAGGAACTCGCCCGATTACAACGATATGCGTATTTTTTCCCTAGGGCATTCTGGTTAAGCGCTTGAGCAGCAGAATTGCGAAAAATTTTTTGCCTTCTCAACCATTTCTTGGCTTCAAACTCCCATATCTCGCGAACGGATTGACCTAACCCAAAAATTCCTGTTGCATCTGAAAGTAGAAACTCGCCCGATTACAACGGTATGTGTATTTTTTCCCTTAGGCCATTCTGGTTAAGCGCTTGGAGCAGCAGAATTGCGAAAAATTTTTCGCCTTCTCAACCATTTCTTGGCTTCAAACTCCCATATCACGTGAACGGATTGACCTAACCCAAAAATTCCTATTGCATCTGAAAGTAGAAACTCGCCCCATTACGACGGTATGTGTATTTTTTCCCTAGTCCATTCTGGTTAAGCGTTTGGAGCAGCAGAATTGCGAAAAATTTGTTGTCTTCTCAACCATTTCTTAGCTTCAAACTCCCATATCTCGCGAACGGATTGACCAAACCCAAAAATTCCTGCTGCGTCTGAAAGTAGAAACTCGCCCGATTATAACGATATGCGTATTTTTTCCCTAGGCCATTCTGGTTAAGCGTTTGGAGCAGCAGAAGTGCGAAAAATTTGTTGTCTTCTCAACCATTTCTTAGCTTCAAACTCCCATATCTCGCGAACGGATTGACCTAACCCAAAAATTCCTGTTGCGTCTGAAAGTAGAAACTCGCCCGATTACAACGCTATGTGTATTTTTTCCCTAGGCCATTCTCGTTAAGCGTTTGGAGCAGCAGAAGTGCGAAGAATTTGTTGTCTTCTCAACCATTTCTTAGCTTCAAACTCCCATATCTCGCGAACGGATTGACCAAACCCAGAAGTTCCTGCTGCGTCTGAAAGAAGGAACTCGCCCGATTACAACGATATGCGTATTTTTTCCCTAGGGCATTCTGGTTAAGCGCTTGAGCAGCAGAATTGCGAAAAATTTTTTGCCTTCTCAACCATTTCTTGGCTTCAAACACCCATATCTCGCGAACGGATTGACCTAACCCAAAAATTCCTATTGCATCTGAAAGTAGAAACTCGCCCGATTACAACGGTATTTGTATTTTTTCCCTAGGGCATTCTGGTTAAGCGTTTGGATCAGCAGAATTGCGAAAAATTGTATGCCTTCTCAACCATTTCTTGGCTTCAAACTCCCATATCTCGCGAACGGATAGACCTAACCCAAAAATTCCTGTTGCGTGTGAAAGTAGAAACTCGCCCGATTACAACGGTATGTGTATTTTTTCCCTAGTCCATTCTGGTTAAGCGTTTGGAGCAGCAGAATTGCGAAAAATTTGTTGTCTTCTCAACCATTTCTTAGCTTCAAACTCCCATATCTCGCGAACGGATTGACCAAACCCAAAAATTCCTGCTGCGTCTGAAAGTAGAAACTCGCCCGATTATAACGATATGCGTATTTTTTCCCTAGGCCATTCTGGTTAAGCGTTTGGAGCAGCAGAATTGCGAAAAATTTTTTGCCTTCTCAACCATTTCTTAGCTTCAAAGTCCCATATCTCGCGAACGGATTGACCAAACCCAAAAATTCCTGCTGCGTCTGAAAGTAGAAACTCGCCCGATTACAACGGTATGCGTATTTTTTCCCTAGGCCATTCTGGTTAAGCGTTTGGAGCAGCAGAATTGCGAAAAGTTTTTTGCCTTCTCAATCATTTCTTGTCTTCAAACTCCCATATCTCGCGAACGGATTGACCTAACCCAAAAATTCCTGTTGCATCTGAAAGTTGAAACTCGCCCGACTACATCGGTATGTGTATTTTTTCCCTCGGGCATTCTGGTTAAGCGTTTGGATCAGCAGAATTGCGAAAAATTGTATGCCTTCTCAACCATTTCTTGGCTTCAAACTCCCATATCTCGCGAACGGATTGACCTAACCCAAAAATTCCTATTGCATCTGAAAGTAGAAACTCGCCCGATTACAACGGTACGTGTATTTTTCCCTTAGGCCATTCTGGTTAAGCGCTTGGAGCAGCAGAATTGCGAAAAATTTTTCGCCTTCTCAACCATTTCTTGGCTTCAAACTCCCATATCACGTGAACGGATTGACCTAACCCAAAAATTCCTATTGCATCTGAAAGTAGAAACTCGCCCCATTACGACGGTATGTGTATTTTTTCCCTAGTCCATTCTGGTTAAGCGTTTGGAGCAGCAGAATTGCGAAAAATTTGTTGTCTTCTCAACCATTTCTTAGCTTCAAACTCCCATATCTCGCGAACGGATTGACCAAACCCAAAAATTTCTGCTGCGTCTGAAAGTAGAAACTCGCCCGATTATAACGATATGCGTATTTTTTCCCTAGGCCATTCTGGTTAAGCGTTTGGAGCAGCAGAAGTGCGAAAAATTTGTTGTCTTCTCAACCATTTCTTAGCTTCAAACTCCCATATCTCGCGAACGGATTGACCTAACCCAAAAATTCCTGTTGCGTCTGAAAGTAGAAACTCGCCCGATTACAACGCTATGTGTATTTTTTCCCTAGGCCATTCTCGTTAAGCGTTTGGAGCAGCAGAAGTGCGAAGAATTTGTTGTCTTCTCAACCATTTCTTAGCTTCAAACTCCCATATCTCGCGAACGGATTGACCAAACCCAGAAGTTCCTGCTGCGTCTGAAAGAAGGAACTCGCCCGATTACAACGATATGCGTATTTTTTCCCTAGGGCATTCTGGTTAAGCGCTTGAGCAGCAGAATTGCGAAAAATTTTTTGCCTTCTCAACCATTTCTTGGCTTCAAACTCCCATATCTCGCGAACGGATTGACCTAACCCAAAAATTCCTGTTGCATCTGAAAGTAGAAACTCGCCCGATTACAACGGTATGTGTATTTTTTCCCTTAGGCCATTCTGGTTAAGCGCTTGGAGCAGCAGAATTGCGAAAAATTTTTCGCCTTCTCAACCATTTCTTGGCTTCAAACTCCCATATCACGTGAACGGATTGACCTAACCCAAAAATTCCTATTGCATCTGAAAGTAGAAACTCGCCCCATTACGACGGTATGTGTATTTTTTCCCTAGTCCATTCTGGTTAAGCGTTTGGAGCAGCAGAATTGCGAAAAATTTGTTGTCTTCTCAACCATTTCTTAGCTTCAAACTCCCATATCTCGCGAACGGATTGACCAAACCCAAAAATTCCTGCTGCGTCTGAAAGTAGAAACTCGCCCGATTATAACGATATGCGTATTTTTTCCCTAGGCCATTCTGGTTAAGCGTTTGGAGCAGCAGAAGTGCGAAAAATTTGTTGTCTTCTCAACCATTTCTTAGCTTCAAACTCCCATATCTCGCGAACGGATTGACCTAACCCAAAAATTCCTGTTGCGTCTGAAAGTAGAAACTCGCCCGATTACAACGCTATGTGTATTTTTTCCCTAGGCCATTCTCGTTAAGCGTTTGGAGCAGCAGAAGTGCGAAGAATTTGTTGTCTTCTCAACCATTTCTTAGCTTCAAACTCCCATATCTCGCGAACGGATTGACCAAACCCAGAAGTTCCTGCTGCGTCTGAAAGAAGGAACTCGCCCGATTACAACGATATGCGTATTTTTTCCCTAGGGCATTCTGGTTAAGCGCTTGAGCAGCAGAATTGCGAAAAATTTTTTGCCTTCTCAACCATTTCTTGGCTTCAAACTCCCATATCTCGCGAACGGATTGACCTAACCCAAAAATTCCTGTTGCATCTGAAAGTAGAAACTCGCCCGATTACAACGGTATGTGTATTTTTTCCCTAGGCCATTCTGGTTAAGCGTTTGGAGCAGCAGAATTGCGAAAAATTTTTTGCCTTCTCAACCATTTCTTGTCTTCAAACACCCATATCTCGCGAACGGATTGACCTAACCCAAAAATTCCTATTGCATCTGAAAGTAGAAACTCGCCCGATTACAACGGTATTTGTATTTTTTCCCTAGGCCATTCTGGTTAAGTGTATGGAGCAGCAGAATTGCGAAAATTTTTTTGCCTTCTCAACCATTTCTTGGCTTCAAAGTCCCATATCTCGCGAACGGATTGACATAACCAAAAAATTCCTATTGCACCTGAAAGTAGAAACTCGCCCGATTAGAGCGGTATGTGTATTTTTTCCCTAGGCCATTCTGGTTAAGCGTTTGGAGCAGCAGAATTGCGAAAAATTTGTTGTCTTCTCAACCATTTCTTAGCTTCAAACTCCCATATCTCGCGAACGGATTGACCAAACCCAAAAATTCCTGCTGCGTCTGAAAGTAGAAACTCGCCCGATTATAACGATATGCGTATTTTTTCCCTAGGCCATTCTGGTTAAGCGTTTGGAGCAGCAGAAGTGCGAAAAATTTGTTGTCTTCTCAACCATTTCTTAGCTTCAAACTCCCATATCTCGCGAACGGATTGACCTAACCCAAAAATTCCTGTTGCGTCTGAAAGTAGAAACTCGCCCGATTACAACGCTATGTGTATTTTTTCCCTAGGCCATTCTCGTTAAGCGTTTGGAGCAGCAGAAGTGCGAAGAATTTGTTGTCTTCTCAACCATTTCTTAGCTTCAAACTCCCATATCTCGCGAACGGATTGACCAAACCCAGAAGTTCCTGCTGCGTCTGAAAGAAGGAACTCGCCCGATTACAACGATATGCGTATTTTTTCCCAAGGGCATTCTGGTTAAGCGCTTGAGCAGCAGAATTGCGAAAAATTTTTTGCCTTCTCAACCATTTCTTGGCTTCAAACTCCCATATCTCGCGAACGGATTGACCTAACCCAAAAATTCCTGTTGCATCTGAAAGTAGAAACTCGCCCGATTACAACGGTATGTGTATTTTTTCCCTAGGCCATTCTGGTTAAGCGTTTGGAGCAGCAGAATTGCGAAAAATTTTTTGCCTTCTCAACCATTTCTTGTCTTCAAACACCCATATCTCGCGAACGGATTGACCTAACCCAAAAATTCCTATTGCATCTGAAAGTAGAAACTCGCCCGATTACAACGGTATTTGTATTTTTTCCCTAGGCCATTCTGGTTAAGTGTATGGAGCAGCAGAATTGCGAAAATTTTTTTGCCTTCTCAACCATTTCTTGGCTTCAAAGTCCCATATCTCGCGAACGGATTGACATAACCAAAAAATTCCTATTGCACCTGAAAGTAGAAACTCGCCCGATTAGAGCGGTATGTGTATTTTTTCCCTAGGCCATTCTGGTTAAGCGTTTGGAGCAGCAGAAGTGCGAAAAATTTGTTGTCTTCTCAACCATTTCTTAGCTTCAAACTCCCATATCTCGCGAACGGATTGACGTGACCCAAAATTTCCTATTGCATCTGAAAGTAGAAACTCGCCCGATTACAACGTTATGTGTATTTTTTCCCTAGGCCATTCTGGTTAAGCGTTTGGAGCAGCAGAATTGCGAAAAATTTGTTGTCTTCTCAACCATTTCTTAGCTTCAAACTCCCATATCTCGCGAACGGATTGACCAAACCCAGAAGTTCCTGCTGCGTCTGAAAGTAGAAACTCGCTCGATTACAACGGTATGTGTATTTTTTCCCTAGGCCATTCTGGTTAAGCGTTTGTCGCGGCAGAATTGCGAAAAATTTTTTGCCTTCTCAACCATTTCTTAGCTTCAAACTCCCATATCTCGCGAACGGATTGACCTAACCCAAAAATTCCTATTGTATCTGAAAGTAGAAACTCGCCCGATTACAACGGTATGTGTATTTTTTCCCTAGGCCATTCTGGTTAAGCGTTTGGAGCAGCAGAAGTGCGAAAAATTTGTTGTCTTCTCAACCATTTCTTAGCTTCAAACTCCCATATCTCGCGAACGGATTGACGTAACCCAAAGATTCCTGTTGCATCTGAAAGTAGAAACTCGCCCGATTACAACGGTATGTGTATTTTTTCCCTACGCCATTCTGGTTAAGCGTTTGGAGCAGCAGAATTGCGAAAAATTTCTTGCCTTCTCAACCATTTCTTGGCTTCAAACTCCCATATCTCGCGAACGGATTGACCTAACCCAAAAATTCCTATGGCATCTGAAAGTAGAAACTCACCCGATTACAACGGTATGTGAATTTTTTCCCTAGGCCATTCTGGTTAAGCGTTTGGAGCAGCAGAATTGCGAAAAATTTTTTGCCTTCTCAACCATTTCTTGGGTTCAAACTCCCATATCTCGCGAACGGATTGACCTAACCCAAAAATTCCTATTGCATCTGAAAGTAGAAACTCGCCCGATTACAACGGTGTTTGTATTTTTTCCCTAGGCCATTCTGGTTAAGTGTATGGAGCAGCAGAATTGCGAAAATTTTTTTGCCTTCTCAACCATTTCTTGGCTTCAAAGTCCCATATCTCGCGAACGGATTGACATAACCCAAAAATTCCTATTGCACCTGAAAGTAGAAACTCTCCCGATTAGAGCGGTATGTGTATTTTTTCCCTAGGCCATTCTGGTTAAGCGTTTGGAGCAGCAGAAGTGCGAAAAATTTGTTGTCTTCTCAACCATTTCTTAGCTTCAAACTCCCATATCTCGCGAACGGATTGACGTGACCCAAAATTTCCTATTGCATCTGAAAGTTGAAACTCGCCCGACTACATCGGTATGTGTATTTTTTCCCTAGGGCATTCTGGTTAAGCGTTTGGATCAGCAGAATTGCGAAAAATTGTATGCCTTCTCAACCATTTCTTGGCTTCAAACTCCCATATCTCGCGAACGGATAGACCTAACCCAAAAATTCCTGTTGCGTGTGAAAGTAGAAACTCGCCCGATTACAACGGTATGTGTATTTTTTCCCTAGTCCATTCTGGTTAAGCGTTTGGAGCAGCAGAATTGCGAAAAATTTGTTGTCTTCTCAACCATTTCTTAGCTTCAAACTCCCATATCTCGCGAACGGATTGACCAAACCCAAAAATTCCTGCTGCGTCTGAAAGTAGAAACTCGCCCGATTATAACGATATGCGTATTTTTTCCCTAGGCCATTCTGGTTAAGCGTTTGGAGCAGCAGAATTGCGAAAAATTTTTTGCCTTCTCAACCATTTCTTAGCTTCAAAGTCCCATATCTCGCGAACGGATTGACCAAACCCAAAAATTCCTGCTGCGTCTGAAAGTAGAAACTCGCCCGATTACAACGGTATGCGTATTTTTTCCCTAGGCCATTCTGGTTAAGCGTTTGGAGCAGCAGAATTGCGAAAAGTTTTTTGCCTTCTCAATCATTTCTTGTCTTCAAACTCCCATATCTCGCGAACGGATTGACCTAACCCAAAAATTCCTGTTGCATCTGAAAGTTGAAACTCGCCCGACTACATCGGTATGTGTATTTTTTCCCTAGGGCATTCTGGTTAAGCGTTTGGATCAGCAGAATTGCGAAAAATTGTATGCCTTCTCAACCATTTCTTGGCTTCAAACTCCCATATCTCGCGAACGGATTGACCTAACCCAAAAATTCCTATTGCATCTGAAAGTAGAAACTCGCCCGATTACAACGGTACGTGTATTTTTCCCTTAGGCCATTCTGGTTAAGCGCTTGGAGCAGCAGAATTGCGAAAAATTTTTCGCCTTCTCAACCATTTCTTGGCTTCAAACTCCCATATCACGTGAACGGATTGACCTAACCCAAAAATTCCTATTGCATCTGAAAGTAGAAACTCGCCCCATTACGACGGTATGTGTATTTTTTCCCGTGGCCATTCTGGTTAAGCGTTTGGAGCAGCAGAATTGCGAAAAATTTTTTGCTTTCTCAACCATTTCTTAGCTTCAAAGTCCCATATCTCGCGAACGGATTGACCAAACCCAAAAATTCCTGCTGCGTCTGAAAGTAGAAACTCGCCCGATTACAACGGTATGCGTATTTTTTCCCTAGGCCATTCTGGTTAAGCGTTTGGAGCAGCAGAATTGCGAAAAATTTCTTTCCTTCTCAACCATTTCTTGTCTTCAAACTCCCATATCTCGCGAACGGATTGACCAAACCCAGAATTTCCTGCTGCGTCTGAAAGTAGGAACTCGCCCGATTACAACGATATGCGTATTTTTCCCCTAGGCCATTCTGGTTAAGCGTTTGGAGCAGCAGAAGTGCGAAGAATTTGTTGTCTTCTCAACCATTTCTTAGCTTCAAACTCCCATATCTCGCGAACGGATTGACCAAACCCAGAATTTCCTGCTGCGTTTGAAAGTAGGAACTCGCCCGATTACAACGATATGCGTATTTTTTCCCTAGGCCATTCTGGTTAAGCGTTTGGAGCAGCAGAATTGCGAAAAATTTTTTGCCTTCTCAACCATTTCTTGGCTTCAAACTCCCATATCTCGCGAACGGATTGACCTAACCCAAAAATTCCTATTGCATCTGAAAGTAGAAACTCGCCCGATTACAACGGTATTTGTATTTTTTCCCTAGGCCATTCTGGTTAAGTGTATGGAGCAGCAGAATTGCGAAAATTTTTTTGCCTTCTCAACCATTTCTTGGCTTCAAAGTCCCATATCTCGCGAACGGATTGACATATCCAAAAAATTCCTATTGCACCTGAAAGTAGAAACTCGCCCGATTAGAGCGGTATGTGTATTTTTTCCCTAGGCCATTCTGGTTAAGCGTTTGGAGCAGCAGAAGTGCGAAAAATTTGTTGTCTTCTGAACCATTTCTTAGCTTCAAACTCCCATATCTCGCGAACGGATTGACGTGACCCAAAATTTCCTATTGCATCTGAAAGTAGAAACTCGCCCGATTACAACGTTATGTGTATTTTTTCCCTAGGCCATTCTGGTTAAGCGTTTGGAGCAGCAGAATTGCGAAAAATTTGTTGTCTTCTCAACCATTTCTTATCTTCAAACTCCCATATCTCGCGAACGGATTGACCAAACCCAGAAGTTCCTGCTGCGTCTGAAAGTAGAGACTCGCTCGATTACAACGGTATGTGTATTTTTTCCCTAGGCCATTCTGGTTAAGCGTTTGTCGCGGCAGAATTGCGAAAAATTTTTTGCCTTCTCAACCATTTCTTAGCTTCAAACTCCCATATCTCGCGAACGGATTGACCTAACCCAAAAATTCCTATTGTATCTGAAAGTAGAAACTCGCCCGATTACAACGGTATGTGTATTTTTTCCCGAGGCCATTCTGGCTAAGCGTTTGGAGCAGCAGAAGTGCGAAAAATTTGTTGTCTTCTCAACCATTTCTTAGCTTCAAACTCCCATATCTCGCGAACGGATTGACCTAACCCAAAAATTCCTGTTGCGTCTGAAAGTAGAAACTCGCCCGATTACAACGCTATGTGTATTTTTTCCCTAGGCCATTCTCGTTAAGCGTTTGGAGCAGCAGAATTGCGAAGAATTTGTTGTCTTCTCAACCATTTCTTAGCTTCAAACTCCCATATCTCGCGAACGGATTGACCAAACCCAGAAGTTCCTGCTGCGTCTGAAAGAAGGAACTCGCCCGATTACAACGATATGCGTACTTTTTCCCTAGGGCATTCTGGTTAAGCGCTTGGAGCAGCAGAATTGCGAAAAATTTTTTGCCTTCTCAACCATTTCTTGGCTTCAAACTCCCATATCTCGCGAACGGATTGACCTAACCCAAAAATTCCTGTTTCATCTGAAAGTAGAAACACGCCCGATTACAACGGTATGTGTATTTTTTCCCTAGGCCATTCTGGTTAAGCGTTTGGAGCAGCAGAATTGCGAAAAATTTTTTGCCTTCTCAACCATTTCTTAGCTTCAAACTCCCATATCTCGCGAACGGATTGACCTAACCCAAAAATTCCTATTGTATCTGAAAGTAGAAACTCGCCCGATTACAACGGTATGTGTATTTTTTCCCTAGGCCATTCTGGTTAAGCGTTTGGAGCAGCAGAATTGCGAAAAATTTCTTTCCTTCTCAACCATTTCTTGTCTTCAAACTCCCATATCTCGCGAACGGATTGACCAAACCCAGAATTTCCTGCTGCGTCTGAAAGTAGGAACTCGCCCGATTACAACGATATGCGTATTTTTCCCCTAGGCCATTCTGGTTAAGCGTTTGGAGCAGCAGAAGTGCGAAGAATTTGTTGTCTTCTCAACCATTTCTTAGCTTCAAACTCCCATATCTCGCGAACGGATTGACCAAACCCAGAATTTCCTGCTGCGTCTGAAAGTAGGAACTCGCCCGATTACAACGATATGCGTATTTTTTCCCTAGGCCATTCTGGTTAAGCGTTTGGAGCAGCAGAATTGCGAAAAATTTTTTGCCTTCTCAACCATTTCTTGGCTTCAAACTCCCATATCTCGCGAACGGATTGACCTAACCCAAAAATTCCTATTGCATCTGAAAGTAGAAACTCGCCCGATTACAACGGTATTTGTATTTTTTCCCTAGGCCATTCTGGTTAAGTGTATGGAGCAGCAGAATTGCGAAAATTTTTTTGCCTTCTCAACCATTTCTTGGCTTCAAAGTCCCATATCTCGCGAACGGATTGACATATCCAAAAAATTCCTATTGCACCTGAAAGTAGAAACTCGCCCGATTAGAGCGGTATGTGTATTTTTTCCCTAGGCCATTCTGGTTAAGCGTTTGGAGAAGCAGAAGTGCGAAAAATTTGTTGTCTTCTGAACCATTTCTTAGCTTCAAACTCCCATATCTCGCGAACGGATTGACGTGACCCAAAATTTCCTATTGCATCTGAAAGTAGAAACTCGCCCGATTACAACGTTATGTGTATTTTTTCCCTAGGCCATTCTGGTTAAGCGTTTGGAGCAGCAGAATTGCGAAAAATTTGTTGTCTTCTCAACCATTTCTTATCTTCAAACTCCCATATCTCGCGAACGGATTGACCAAACCCAGAAGTTCCTGCTGCGTCTGAAAGTAGAGACTCGCTCGATTACAACGGTATATGTATTTTTTCCCTAGGCCATTCTGGTTAAGCGTTTGTCGCGGCAGAATTGCGAAAAATTTTTTGCCTTCTCAACCATTTCTTAGCTTCAAACTCCCATATCTCGCGAACGGATTGACCTAACCCAAAAATTCCTATTGTATCTGAAAGTAGAAACTCGCCCGATTACAACGTTATGTGTATTTTTTCCCTAGGCCATTCTGGTTAAGCGTTTGGCGCGGCAGAATTGCGAAAAATTTTTTGCCTTCTCAACCATTTCTTAGCTTCAAACTCCCATATCTCGCGAACGGATTGACCTAACCCAAAATTTCCTATTGTATCTGAAAGTAGAAACTCGCCCGATTACAACGGTATGTGTATTTTTTCCCTAGGCCATTCTGGTTAAGCGTTTGGAGCAGCAGAAGTGCGAAAAATTTGTTGTCTTCTCAACCATTTCTTAGCTTCAAACTCCCATATCTCGCGAACGGATTGACGTAGCCCAAAGATTCCTGTTGCATCTGAAAGTAGAAACTCGCCCGATTACAACGGTATGTGTATTTTTTCCCTACGCCATTCTGGTTAAGCGTTTGGAGCAGCAGAATTGCGAAAAATTTCTTGCCTTCTCAACCATTTCTTGGCTTCAAACTCCCATATCTCGCGAACGGATTGACCTAACCCAAAAATTCCTATGGCATCTGAAAGTAGAAACTCACCCGATTACAACGGTATGTGTATTTTTTCCCTAGGCCATTCTGGTTAAGCGTTTGGAGCAGCAGAATTGCGGAAAATTTTTTGCCTTCTCAACCATTTCTTAGCTTCAAACTCCCATATCTCGCGAACGGATTGACCTAACCCAAAAATTCCTATTGTATCTGAAAGTAGAAACTCGCCCGATTACAACGGTATGTGTATTTTTTCCCGAGGCCATTCTGGCTAAGCGTTTGGAGCAGCAGAAGTGCGAAAAATTTGTTGTCTTCTCAACCATTTCTTAGCTTCAAACTCCCATATCTCGCGAACGGATTGACCTAACCCAAAAATTCCTGTTGCGTCTGAAAGTAGAAACTCGCCCGATTACAACGCTATGTGTATTTTTTCCCTAGGCCATTCTCGTTAAGCGTTTGGAGCAGCAGAATTGCGAAGAATTTGTTGTCTTCTCAACCATTTCTTAGCTTCAAACTCCCATATCTCGCGAACGGATTGACCAAACCCAGAAGTTCCTGCTGCGTCTGAAAGAAGGAACTCGCCCGATTACAACGATATGCGTACTTTTTCCCTAGGGCATTCTGGTTAAGCGCTTGGAGCAGCAGAATTGCGAAAAATTTTTTGCCTTCTCAACCATTTCTTGGCTTCAAACTCCCATATCTCGCGAACGGATTGACCTAACCCAAAAATTCCTGTTTCATCTGAAAGTAGAAACACGCCCGATTACAACGGTATGTGTATTTTTTCCCTAGGCCATTCTGGTTAAGCGTTTGGAGCAGCAGAATTGCGAAAAATTTTTTGCCTTCTCAACCATTTCTTAGCTTCAAACTCCCATATCTCGCGAACGGATTGACCTAACCCAAAAATTCCTATTGTATCTGAAAGTAGAAACTCGCCCGATTACAACGGTATGTGTATTTTTTCCCTAGGCCATTCTGGTTAAGCGTTTGGAGCAGCAGAATTGCGAAAAATTTCTTTCCTTCTCAACCATTTCTTGTCTTCAAACTCCCATATCTCGCGAACGGATTGACCAAACCCAGAATTTCCTGCTGCGTCTGAAAGTAGGAACTCGCCCGATTACAACGATATGCGTATTTTTCCCCTAGGCCATTCTGGTTAAGCGTTTGGAGCAGCAGAAGTGCGAAGAATTTGTTGTCTTCTCAACCATTTCTTAGCTTCAAACTCCCATATCTCGCGAACGGATTGACCAAACCCAGAATTTCCTGCTGCGTCTGAAAGTAGGAACTCGCCCGATTACAACGATATGCGTATTTTTTCCCTAGGCCATTCTGGTTAAGCGTTTGGAGCAGCAGAATTGCGAAAAATTTTTTGCCTTCTCAACCATTTCTTGGCTTCAAACTCCCATATCTCGCGAACGGATTGACCTAACCCAAAAATTCCTATTGCATCTGAAAGTAGAAACTCGCCCGATTACAACGGTATTTGTATTTTTTCCCTAGGCCATTCTGGTTAAGTGTATGGAGCAGCAGAATTGCGAAAATTTTTTTGCCTTCTCAACCATTTCGTGGCTTCAAAGTCCCATATCTCGCGAACGGATTGACATATCCAAAAAATTCCTATTGCACCTGAAAGTAGAAACTCGCCCGATTAGAGCGGTATGTGTATTTTTTCCCTAGGCCATTCTGGTTAAGCGTTTGGAGCAGCAGAAGTGCGAAAAATTTGTTGTCTTCTGAACCATTTCTTAGCTTCAAACTCCCATATCTCGCGAACGGATTGACGTGACCCAAAATTTCCTATTGCATCTGAAAGTAGAAACTCGCCCGATTACAACGTTATGTGTATTTTTTCCCTAGGCCATTCTGGTTAAGCGTTTGGAGCAGCAGAATTGCGAAAAATTTGTTGTCTTCTCAACCATTTCTTATCTTCAAACTCCCATATCTCGCGAACGGATTGACCAAACCCAGAAGTTCCTGCTGCGTCTGAAAGTAGAGACTCGCTCGATTACAACGGTATGTGTATTTTTTCCCTAGGCCATTCTGGTTAAGCGTTTGTCGCGGCAGAATTACGAAAAATTTTTTGCCTTCTCAACCATTTCTTAGCTTCAAACTCCCATATCTCGCGAACGGATTGACCTAACCCAAAAATTCCTATTGTATCTGAAAGTAGAAACTCGCCCGATTACAACGTTATGTGTATTTTTTCCCTAGGCCATTCTGGTTAAGCGTTTGGCGCGGCAGAATTGCGAAAAATTTTTTGCCTTCTCAACCATTTCTTAGCTTCAAACTCCCATATCTCGCGAACGGATTGACCTAACCCAAAAATTCCTATTGTATCTGAAAGTAGAAACTCGCCCGATTACAACGGTATGTGTATTTTTTCCCTAGGCCATTCTGGTTAAGCGTTTGGAGCAGCAGAAGTGCGAAAAATTTGTTGTCTTCTCAACCATTTCTTAGCTTCAAACTCCCATATCTCGCGAACGGATTGACGTAGCCCAAAGATTCCTGTTGCATCTGAAAGTAGAAACTCGCCCGATTACAACGGTATGTGTATTTTTTCCCTACGCCATTCTGGTTAAGCGTTTGGAGCAGCAGAATTGCGAAAAATTTCTTGCCTTCTCAACCATTTCTTGGCTTCAAACTCCCATATCTCGCGAACGGATTGACCTAACCCAAAAATTCCTATGGCATCTGAAAGTAGAAACTCACCCGATTACAACGGTATGTGTATTTTTTCCCTAGGCCATTCTGGTTAAGCGTTTGGAGCAGCAGAATTGCGGAAAATTTTTTGCCTTCTCAACCATTTCTTAGCTTCAAACTCCCATATCTCGCGAACGGATTGACCTAACCCAAAAATTCCTATTGTATCTGAAAGTAGAAACTCGCCCGATTACAACGGTATGTGTATTTTTTCCCGAGGCCATTCTGGCTAAGCGTTTGGAGCAGCAGAAGTGCGAAAAATTTGTTGTCTTCTCAACCATTTCTTAGCTTCAAACTCCCATATCTCGCGAACGGATTGACCTAACCCAAAAATTCCTGTTGCGTCTGAAAGTAGAAACTCGCCCGATTACAACGCTATGTGTATTTTTTCCCTAGGCCATTCTCGTTAAGCGTTTGGAGCAGCAGAATTGCGAAGAATTTGTTGTCTTCTCAACCATTTCTTAGCTTCAAACTCCCATATCTCGCGAACGGATTGACCAAACCCAGAAGTTCCTACTGCGTCTGAAAGAAGTTAACTCGCCCGATTACAACGATATGCGTACTTTTTCCCTAGGGCATTCTGGTTAAGCGCTTGGAGCAGCAGAATTGCGAAAAATTTTTTGCCTTCTCAACCATTTCTTGGCTTCAAACTCCCATATCTCGCGAACGGATTGACCTAACCCAAAAATTCCTGTTTCATCTGAAAGTAGAAACACGCCCGATTACAACGGTATGTGTATTTTTTCCCTGGGCCATTCTGGTTAAGCGTTTGGAGCAGCAGAATTGCGAAAAATTTTTTGCCTTCTCAACCATTTCTTGGCTTCAAACTCCCATATCTCGCGAACGGATTGACCTAACCCAAAAATTCCTGTTGCGTCTGAAAGTAGAAACTCGCCCGATTACAACGCTATGTGTATTTTTTCCCTAGGCCATTCTGGTTAAGCGTTTGGAGCAGCAGAAGTGCGAAGAATTTGTTGTCTTCTCAACCATTTCTTAGCTTCAAACTCCCATATCTCGCGAACGGATTGACCAAACCCAGAATTTCCTGCTGCGTCTGAAAGTAGGAACTCGCCCGATTACAACGATTTGCGTATTTTTTCCTTAGGGCATTCTGGTTAAGCGCTTGGAGCAGCAGAATTGCGAAAAATTTTTTGCCTTCTCAACCATTTCTTGGCTTCAAACTCCCATATCACGTGAACGGATTGACCTAACCCAAAAATTCCTATTGCATCTGAAAGTAGAAACTCGCCCCATTACGACGGTATGTGTATTTTTTCCCGAGGCCATTCTGGTTAAGCGTTTGGAGCAGCAGAATTGCGAAAAATTTTTTGCCTTCTCAACCATTTCTTAGCTTCAAAGTCCCATATCTCGCGAACGGATTGACCAAACCCAAAAATTCCTGCTGCGTCTGAAAGTAGAAGCTCGCCCGATTACAACGGTATGCGTATTTTTTCCCTAGGCCATTCTGGTTAAGCGTTTGGAGCAGCAGAATTGCGAAAAATTTTTTGCCTTCTCAACCATTTCTTGTCTTCAAACTCCCATATCTCGCGAACGGATTGACCTAACACAAAAATTCCTATTGCATCTGAAAGTAGAATCTCGCCCGATTACAGCGGTATTTGTATTTTTTCCCTAGGCCGTTCTGGTTAAGCGTTTGGAGCAGCAGAATTGCGAAAAATTTTTTGCCTTCTCAACCATTTCTTAGCTTCAAACTCCCATATCTCGCGAACGGATTGACCAAACCCAGATGTTCCTGCTGCGTCTGAAAGTAGGAACTCGCCCGATTACAACGATATGCGTATTTTTTCCCTAGGCCATTCTGGTTAAGCGTTTGGAGCAGCAGAATTGCGAAAAATTTTTTGCCTTCTCAACCATTTCTTGGCTTCAAACTCCCATATCTCGCGAACGGATTGACCTAACCCAAAAATTCCTATTGCATCTGAAAGTAGAAACTCGCCCGATTACAACGGTGTTTGTATTTTTTCCCTAGGCCATTCTGGTTAAGTGTATGGAGCAGCAGAATTGCGAAAATTTTTTTGCCTTCTCAACCATTTCTTGGCTTCAAAGTCCCATATCTCGCGAACGGATTGACATAACCAAAAAATTCCTATTGCACCTGAAAGTAGAAACTCGCCCGATTAGAGCGGTATGTGTATTTTTTCCCTAGGCCATTCTGGTTAAGCGTTTGGAGCAGCAGAAGTGCGAAAAATTTGTTGTCTTCTCAACCATTTCTTAGCTTCAAACTCCCATATCTCGCGAACGGATTGACGTGACCCAAAATTTCCTATTGCATCTGAAAGTAGAAACTCGCCCGATTACAACGTTATGTGTATTTTTTCCCTAGGCCATTCTGGTTAAGCGTTTGGAGCAGCAGAATTGCGAAAAATTTGTTCTCTTCTCAACCATTTCTTATCTTCAAACTCCCATATCTCGCGAACGGATTGACCAAACCCAGAAGTTCCTGCTGCGTCTGAAAGTAGAAACTCGCTCGATTACAACGGTATGTGTATTTTTTCCCTAGGCCATTCTGGTTAAGTGTTTGTCGCGGCAGAATCGCGAAAAATTTTTTGCCTTCTCAACCATTTCTTAGCTTCAAACTCCCATATCTCGCAAACGGATTGACCTAACCCAAAAATTCCTATTGTATCTGAAAGTAGAAACTCGCCCGATTACAACGTTATGTGTATTTTTTCCCTAGGCCATTCTGGTTAAGCGTTTGGCGCGGCAGAATTGCGAAAAATTTTTTGCCTTCTCAACCATTTCTTAGCTTCAAACTCCCATATCTCGCGAACGGATTGACCTAACCCAAAAATTCCTATTGTATCTGAAAGTAGAAACTCGCCCGATTACAACGGTATGTGTATTTTTTCCCTAGGCCATTCTGGTTAAGCGTTTGGAGCAGCAGAAGTGCGAAAAATTTGTTGTCTTCTCAACCATTTCTTAGC
Source organism: Ptiloglossa arizonensis (assembly GCF_051014685.1). NCBI lineage: Eukaryota > Metazoa > Arthropoda > Insecta > Hymenoptera > Colletidae > Ptiloglossa > Ptiloglossa arizonensis. Next base: position 616,184 of record NW_027478679.1, on the reverse strand, counting down.
TTCAAACTCCCATATCTCGCGAACGGATTGACGTAACCCAAAGATTCCTGTTGCATCTGAAAGTAGAAACTCGCCCGATTACAACGGTATGTGTATTTTTTCCCTACGCCATTCTGGTTAAGCGTTTGGAGCAGCAGAAGTGCGAAAAATTTCTTGTCTTCTCAACCATTTCTTAGTTTCAAACTCCCATATCTCGCGAACGGATTGACCAAACCCAGAAGTTCCTGCTGCGTCTGAAAGTAGAAACTCGCCCGATTACAACGGTATGTGTATTTTTTCCTAGGCCATTCTGGTTAAGCGTTTGGAGCAGCAGAATTGCGAAAAATTTTTTGCCTTCTCAACCATTTCTTGGCTTCAAAGTCCCATATCTCGCGAACGGTTGACCTAACCCAAAAATTCCTATGGCATCTGAAAGTAGAAACTCACCCGATTACAACGGTATGTGTATTTTTTCCCTAGGCCATTCTGGTTAAGCGTTTGGAGCAGCAGAATTGCGAAAAATTTTTTGCCTTCTCAACCATTTCTTGGCTTCAAACTCCCATATCTCGCGAACGGATTGACCTAACCCAAAAATTCCTATTGCATCTGAGAGTAGAAACTCGCCCGATTACAACGGTATTTGTATTTTTTCCCTAGGCCATTCTGGTTAAGTGTATGGAGCAGCAGAATTGCGAAAATTTTTTTGCCTTCTCAACCATTTCTTGGCTTCAAAGTCCCATATCTCGCGAACGGATTGACATAACCCAAAAATTCCTATTGCACCTGAAAGTAGAAACTCGCCCGATTAGAGCGGTATGTGTATTTTTTCCCTAGGCCATTCTGGTTAAGCGTTTGGAGCAGCAGAAGTGCGAAAAATTTGTTGTCTTCTCAACCATTTCTTAGCTTCAAACTCCCATATCTCGCGAACGGATTGACGTGACCCAAAATTTCCTATTGCTTCTGAAAGTAGAAACTCGCCCGATTACAACGTTATGTGTATTTTTTCCCTAGGCCTTTCTGGTTAAGCGTTTGGAGCAGCAGAAGTGCGAAAAATTTGTTGTCTTCTCAACCATTTCTTAGCTTCAAACTCCCATATCTCGCGAACGGATTGACGTAACCCAAAGATTCCTGTTGCATCTGAAAGTAGAAACTCGTCCGATTACAACGGTATGTGTATTTTTTCCCTACGCCATTCTGGTTAAGCGTTTGGAGCAGCAGAAGTGCGAAAAATTTCTTGCCTACTCAACCATTTCTTGGCTTCAAACTCCCATATCTCGCGAACGGATTGACCTAACCCAAAAATTCCTATGGCATCTGAAAGTAGAAACTCACCCGATTACAACGGTATGTGTATTTTTTCCCTAGGCCATTCTGGTTAAGCGTTTGGATCAGCAGAATTGCGAAAAATTGTATGCCTTCTCAACCATTTCTTGGCTTCAAACTCCCATATCTCGCGAACGGATAGACCTAACCCAAAAATTCCTGTTGCGTGTGAAAGTAGAAACTCGCCCGATTACAACGGTATGTGTATTTTTTCCCTAGTCCATTCTGGTTAAGCGTTTGGAGCAGCAGAATTGCGAAAAATTTGTTGTCTTCTCAACCATTTCTTAGCTTCAAACTCCCATATCTCGCGAACGGATTGACCAAACCCAAAAATTCCTGCTGCGTCTGAAAGTAGAAACTCGCCCGATTATAACGATATGCGTATTTTTTCCCTAGGCCATTCTGGTTAAGCGTTTGGGGCAGCAGAATTTCGAAAAATGTTTTGCCTTCTCAACCATTTCTTGTCTTCAAACTCTCATATCTCGCGAATGGATTGACATAACCCAAAAATTCCTATTGCATCTGAAAGTAGAAACTCGCCCGATTACAATGGTACGTGTATTTTTCCCTTAGGCCATTCTGGTTAAGCGATTGGAGCAGCAGATGTGCGAAAAATTTATTGTCTTCTCAACCATTTCTTAGCTTCAAACTCCCATATCTCGCGAACGGATTGACCTAACCCAAAAATTCCTGCTGCCTCTGAAAGTAGAAACACGCCCGATTACAACGGTATGCGTATTTTTTCCCTAGGCCATTCTGGTTAAGTGTTTGGAGCAGCAGAAGTGCGAAAAATTTTTTGCCTTCTCAACCATTTCTTGGCTTCAAACTCCCATATCTCGCGAACGGATTGACCTAACCCAAAAATTCCTGTTGCATCTGAAAGTAGAAACTCGCCCCATTACAAAGGTATGTGTATTTTTTCCCGAGGCCATTCTGGCTAAGCGTTTGGAGCAGCAGAAGTGCGAAAAATTTGTTGTCTTCTCAACCATTTCTTAGCTTCAAACTCCCATATCTCGCGAACGGATTGACCTAACCCAAAAATTCCTGTTGCGTCTGAAAGTAGAAACTCGCCCGATTACAACGGTATGCGTATTTTTTCCCTAGGCCATTCTGGTTAAGCGTTTGGAGCAGCAGAATTGCGAAAAATTTGTTGTCTTCTCAACCATTTCTTAGCTTCAAAGTCCCATATCTCGCGAACGGATTGACCGAACCCAAAAATTCCTGCTGCCTCTGAAAGTAGAAACACGCCCGATTACAACGGTATGTGTATTTTTTCCCTAGGCCATTCTGGTTAAGCGTTTGGAGCAGCAGAAGTGCGAAGAATTTGTTGTCTTCTCAACCATTTCTTAGCTTCAAACTCCCATATCTCGCGAACGGATTGACCAAACCCAGAAGTTCCTGCTGCGTCTGAAAGTAGAAACACGCCCGATTACAACGGTATGCGTATTTTTTCCCTAGGCCATTCTGGTTAAGCGGTTGGAGCAGCAGAAGTGCGAAAAATTTTTTGCCTCCTCAACCATTTCTTGGCTTCAAACTCCCATATCTCGCGAACGGATTGACCTAACCCAAAAATTCCTGTTGCATCTGAAAATAGAAACTCGCCCGATTACAAAGGTATGTGTTTTTTTCCCCTAGGCCATTCTGGTTAAGCGTTTGGAGAAGCAGAATTGCGAAAAATTTTTTGCCTTCTCAACCATTTCTTGGCTTCAAACTCCCATATCTCGCGAACGGATTGACCTAACCCAAAAATTCCTGTTGCGTCTGAAGGTAGAAACTCGCCCGATTACAACGCTATGTGTATTTTTTCCCTAGGCCATTGTGGTTAAGCGTTTGGAGCAGCAGAAGTGCGAAAAATTTGTTGTCTTCTCAACCATTTCTTAGCTTCAAACTCCCATATCTCGCGAACGGATTGACCTAACCCAAAAATTCCTGTTGCGTCTGAAAGTAGAAACTCGCCCGATTACAACGTTATGTGTATTTTTTCCCTAGGCCATTCTGGTTAAGCGGTTGGAGCAGCAGAAGTGCGAAAAATTTTTTGCCTCCTCAACCATTTCTTGGCTTCAAACTCCCATATCTCGCGAACGGATTGACCTAACCCAAAAATTCCTGTTGCATCTGAAAGTAGAAACTCGCCCGATTACAAAGGTATGTGTTTTTTTCCCCTAGGCCATTCTGGTTAAGTGTATGGAGCAGCAGAATTGCGAAAATTTTTTTGCCTTCTCAACCATTTCTTGGCTTCAAAGTCCCATATCTCGCGAACGGATTGACATAACCCAAAAATTCCTATTGCACCTGAAAGTAGAAACTCGCCCGATTAGAGCGGTATGTGTATTTTTTCCCTAGGCCATTCTGGTTAAGCGTTTGGAGCAGCAGAAGTGCGAAAAATTTGTTGTCTTCTCAACCATTTCTTAGCTTCAAACTCCCATATCTCGCGAACGGATTGACGTGACCCAAAATTTCCTATTGCTTCTGAAAGTAGAAACTCGCCCGATTACAACGTTATGTGTATTTTTTCCCTAGGCCTTTCTGGTTAAGCGTTTGGAGCAGCAGAAGTGCGAAAAATTTGTTGTCTTCTCAACCATTTCTTAGCTTCAAACTCCCATATCTCGCGAACGGATTGACGTAACCCAAAGATTCCTGTTGCATCTGAAAGTAGAAACTCGTCCGATTACAACGGTATGTGTATTTTTTCCCTACGCCATTCTGGTTAAGCGTTTGGAGCAGCAGAAGTGCGAAAAATTTCTTGCCTACTCAACCATTTCTTGGCTTCAAACTCCCATATCTCGCGAACGGATTGACCTAACCCAAAAATTCCTATGGCATCTGAAAGTAGAAACTCACCCGATTACAACGGTATGTGTATTTTTTCCCTAGGCCATTCTGGTTAAGCGTTTGGATCAGCAGAATTGCGAAAAATTGTATGCCTTCTCAACCATTTCTTGGCTTCAAACTCCCATATCTCGCGAACGGATAGACCTAACCCAAAAATTCCTGTTGCGTGTGAAAGTAGAAACTCGCCCGATTACAACGGTATGTGTATTTTTTCCCTAGTCCATTCTGGTTAAGCGTTTGGAGCAGCAGAATTGCGAAAAATTTGTTGTCTTCTCAACCATTTCTTAGCTTCAAACTCCCATATCTCGCGAACGGATTGACCAAACCCAAAAATTCCTGCTGCGTCTGAAAGTAGAAACTCGCCCGATTATAACGATATGCGTATTTTTTCCCTAGGCCATTCTGGTTAAGCGTTTGGGGCAGCAGAATTTCGAAAAATGTTTTGCCTTCTCAACCATTTCTTGTCTTCAAACTCTCATATCTCGCGAATGGATTGACATAACCCAAAAATTCCTATTGCATCTGAAAGTAGAAACTCGCCCGATTACAATGGTACGTGTATTTTTCCCTTAGGCCATTCTGGTTAAGCGATTGGAGCAGCAGATGTGCGAAAAATTTATTGTCTTCTCAACCATTTCTTAGCTTCAAACTCCCATATCTCGCGAACGGATTGACCTAACCCAAAAATTCCTGCTGCCTCTGAAAGTAGAAACACGCCCGATTACAACGGTATGCGTATTTTTTCCCTAGGCCATTCTGGTTAAGTGTTTGGAGCAGCAGAAGTGCGAAAAATTTTTTGCCTTCTCAACCATTTCTTGGCTTCAAACTCCCATATCTCGCGAACGGATTGACCTAACCCAAAAATTCCTGTTGCATCTGAAAGTAGAAACTCGCCCCATTACAAAGGTATGTGTATTTTTTCCCGAGGCCATTCTGGCTAAGCGTTTGGAGCAGCAGAAGTGCGAAAAATTTGTTGTCTTCTCAACCATTTCTTAGCTTCAAACTCCCATATCTCGCGAACGGATTGACCTAACCCAAAAATTCCTGTTGCGTCTGAAAGTAGAAACTCGCCCGATTACAACGCTATGTGTATTTTTTCCCTAGGCCATTCTAGTTAAGCGTTTGGAGCAGCAGAAGTGCGAAGAATTTGTTGTCTTCTCAACCATTTCTTAGCTTCAAACTCCCATATCTCGCGAACGGATTGACCAAACCCAGAAGTTCCTGCTGCGTCTGAAAGTAGAAACACGCCCGATTACAACGGTATGTGTATTTTTTCCCGAGGCCATTCTGGTTAAGCGTTTGGAGAAGCAGAATTGCGAAAAATTTTTTGCCTTCTCAACCATTTCTTAGTTTCAAGGTCCCATATCTCGCGAACGGATTGACCAAACCCAAAAATTCCTGCTGCGTCTGAAAGTAGAAGCTCGCCCGATTACAACGGTATGCGTATTTTTTCCCTAGGCCATTCTGGTTAAGCGTTTGGAGCAGCAGAATTGCGAAAAATTTGTTGTCTTCTCAACCATTTCTTAGCTTCAAAGTCCCATATCTCGCGAACGGATTGACCGAACCCAAAAATTCCTGCTGCCTCTGAAAGTAGAAACACGCCCGATTACAACGGTATGTGTATTTTTTCCCTAGGCCATTCTGGTTAAGCGTTTGGAGCAGCAGAAGTGCGAAGAATTTGTTGTCTTCTCAACCATTTCTTAGCTTCAAACTCCCATATCTCGCGAACGGATTGACCAAACCCAGAAGTTCCTGCTGCGTCTGAAAGTAGAAACACGCCCGATTACAACGGTATGCGTATTTTTTCCCTAGGCCATTCTGGTTAAGCGGTTGGAGCAGCAGAAGTGCGAAAAATTTTTTGCCTCCTCAACCATTTCTTGGCTTCAAACTCCCATATCTCGCGAACGGATTGACCTAACCCAAAAATTCCTGTTGCATCTGAAAGTAGAAACTCGCCCGATTACAAAGGTATGTGTTTTTTTCCCCTAGGCCATTCTGGTTAAGCGTTTGGAGAAGCAGAATTGCGAAAAATTTTTTGCCTTCTCAACCATTTCTTGGCTTCAAACTCCCATATCTCGCGAACGGATTGACCTAACCCAAAAATTCCTGTTGCGTCTGAAGGTAGAAACTCGCCCGATTACAACGCTATGTGTATTTTTTCCCTAGGCCATTGTGGTTAAGCGTTTGGAGCAGCAGAAGTGCGAAAAATTTGTTGTCTTCTCAACCATTTCTTAGCTTCAAACTCCCATATCTCGCGAACGGATTGACCTAACCCAAAAATTCCTGTTGCGTCTGAAAGTAGAAACTCGCCCGATTACAACGTTATGTGTATTTTTTCCCTAGGCCATTCTGGTTAAGCGGTTGGAGCAGCAGAAGTGCGAAAAATTTTTTGCCTCCTCAACCATTTCTTGGCTTCAAACTCCCATATCTCGCGAACGGATTGACCTAACCCAAAAATTCCTGTTGCATCTGAAAGTAGAAACTCGCCCGATTACAAAGGTATGTGTTTTTTTCCCCTAGGCCATTCTGGTTAAGTGTATGGAGCAGCAGAATTGCGAAAATTTTTTTGCCTTCTCAACCATTTCTTGGCTTCAAAGTCCCATATCTCGCGAACGGATTGACATAACCCAAAAATTCCTATTGCACCTGAAAGTAGAAACTCGCCCGATTAGAGCGGTATGTGTATTTTTTCCCTAGGCCATTCTGGTTAAGCGTTTGGAGCAGCAGAAGTGCGAAAAATTTGTTGTCTTCTCAACCATTTCTTAGCTTCAAACTCCCATATCTCGCGAACGGATTGACGTGACCCAAAATTTCCTATTGCTTCTGAAAGTAGAAACTCGCCCGATTACAACGTTATGTGTATTTTTTCCCTAGGCCTTTCTGGTTAAGCGTTTGGAGCAGCAGAAGTGCGAAAAATTTGTTGTCTTCTCAACCATTTCTTAGCTTCAAACTCCCATATCTCGCGAACGGATTGACGTAACCCAAAGATTCCTGTTGCATCTGAAAGTAGAAACTCGTCCGATTACAACGGTATGTGTATTTTTTCCCTACGCCATTCTGGTTAAGCGTTTGGAGCAGCAGAAGTGCGAAAAATTTCTTGCCTACTCAACCATTTCTTGGCTTCAAACTCCCATATCTCGCGAACGGATTGACCTAACCCAAAAATTCCTATGGCATCTGAAAGTAGAAACTCACCCGATTACAACGGTATGTGTATTTTTTCCCTAGGCCATTCTGGTTAAGCGTTTGGATCAGCAGAATTGCGAAAAATTGTATGCCTTCTCAACCATTTCTTGGCTTCAAACTCCCATATCTCGCGAACGGATAGACCTAACCCAAAAATTCCTGTTGCGTGTGAAAGTAGAAACTCGCCCGATTACAACGGTATGTGTATTTTTTCCCTAGTCCATTCTGGTTAAGCGTTTGGAGCAGCAGAATTGCGAAAAATTTGTTGTCTTCTCAACCATTTCTTAGCTTCAAACTCCCATATCTCGCGAACGGATTGACCAAACCCAAAAATTCCTGCTGCGTCTGAAAGTAGAAACTCGCCCGATTATAACGATATGCGTATTTTTTCCCTAGGCCATTCTGGTTAAGCGTTTGGGGCAGCAGAATTTCGAAAAATGTTTTGCCTTCTCAACCATTTCTTGTCTTCAAACTCTCATATCTCGCGAATGGATTGACATAACCCAAAAATTCCTATTGCATCTGAAAGTAGAAACTCGCCCGATTACAATGGTACGTGTATTTTTCCCTTAGGCCATTCTGGTTAAGCGATTGGAGCAGCAGATGTGCGAAAAATTTATTGTCTTCTCAACCATTTCTTAGCTTCAAACTCCCATATCTCGCGAACGGATTGACCTAACCCAAAAATTCCTGCTGCCTCTGAAAGTAGAAACACGCCCGATTACAACGGTATGCGTATTTTTTCCCTAGGCCATTCTGGTTAAGTGTTTGGAGCAGCAGAAGTGCGAAAAATTTTTTGCCTTCTCAACCATTTCTTGGCTTCAAACTCCCATATCTCGCGAACGGATTGACCTAACCCAAAAATTCCTGTTGCATCTGAAAGTAGAAACTCGCCCCATTACAAAGGTATGTGTATTTTTTCCCGAGGCCATTCTGGCTAAGCGTTTGGAGCAGCAGAAGTGCGAAAAATTTGTTGTCTTCTCAACCATTTCTTAGCTTCAAACTCCCATATCTCGCGAACGGATTGACCTAACCCAAAAATTCCTGTTGCGTCTGAAAGTAGAAACTCGCCCGATTACAACGCTATGTGTATTTTTTCCCTAGGCCATTCTAGTTAAGCGTTTGGAGCAGCAGAAGTGCGAAGAATTTGTTGTCTTCTCAACCATTTCTTAGCTTCAAACTCCCATATCTCGCGAACGGATTGACCAAACCCAGAAGTTCCTGCTGCGTCTGAAAGTAGAAACACGCCCGATTACAACGGTATGTGTATTTTTTCCCGAGGCCATTCTGGTTAAGCGTTTGGAGAAGCAGAATTGCGAAAAATTTTTTGCCTTCTCAACCATTTCTTAGTTTCAAGGTCCCATATCTCGCGAACGGATTGACCAAACCCAAAAATTCCTGCTGCGTCTGAAAGTAGAAGCTCGCCCGATTACAACGGTATGCGTATTTTTTCCCTAGGCCATTCTGGTTAAGCGTTTGGAGCAGCAGAATTGCGAAAAATTTGTTGTCTTCTCAACCATTTCTTAGCTTCAAAGTCCCATATCTCGCGAACGGATTGACCGAACCCACAAAATTCCTGCTGCCTCTGAAAGTAGAAACACGCCGATTACAACGGTATGTGTATTTTTTCCCTAGGCCATTCTGGTTAAGCGTTTGGAGCAGCAGAAGTGCGAAGAATTGTTGTCTTCTCAACCATTTCTTAAGCTTCAAACTCCCATATCTCGCGAACGATTTGACCAAACCCAGAAGTTCCTGCTGCGTCTGAAAGTAGAAACACGCCCGATTACAACGGTATGCGTATTTTTTCCCTAGGCCATTCTGGTTAAGCGGTTGGAGCAGCAGAAGTGCGAAAAATTTTTTGCCTCCTCAACCATTTCTTGGCTTCAAACTCCCATATCTCGCGAACGGATTGACCTAACCCAAAAATTCCTGTTGCATCTGAAAGTAGAAACTCGCCCGATTACAAAGGTATGTGTTTTTTTCCCCTAGGCCATTCTGGTTAAGCGTTTGGAGAAGCAGAATTGCGAAAAATTTTTTGCCTTCTCAACCATTTCTTGGCTTCAAACTCCATATCTCGCGAACGGATTGACCTAACCCAAAAATTCCTGTTGCGTCTGAAGGTAGAAACTCGCCCGATTACAACGCTATGTGTATTTTTTCCCTAGGCCATTGTGGTTAAGCGTTTGGAGCAGCAGAAGTGCGAAAAATTTGTTGTCTTCTCAACCATTTCTTAGCTTCAAACTCCCATATCTCGCGAACGGATTGACCTAACCCAAAAATTCCTGTTGCGTCTGAAAGTAGAAACTCGCCCGATTACAACGTTATGTGTATTTTTTCCCTAGGCCATTCTGGTTAAGCGGTTGGAGCAGCAGAAGTGCGAAAAATTTTTTGCCTCCTCAACCATTTCTTGGCTTCAAACTCCCATATCTCGCGAACGGATTGACCTAACCCAAAAATTCCTGTTGCATCTGAAAGTAGAAACTCGCCCGATTACAAAGGTATGTGTTTTTTTCCCCTAGGCCATTCTGGTTAAGTGTATGGAGCAGCAGAATTGCGAAAATTTTTTTGCCTTCTCAACCATTTCTTGGCTTCAAAGTCCCATATCTCGCGAACGGATTGACATAACCCAAAAATTCCTATTGCACCTGAAAGTAGAAACTCGCCCGATTAGAGCGGTATGTGTATTTTTTCCCTAGGCCATTCTGGTTAAGCGTTTGGAGCAGCAGAAGTGCGAAAAATTTGTTGTCTTCTCAACCATTTCTTAGCTTCAAACTCCCATATCTCGCGAACGGATTGACGTGACCCAAAATTTCCTATTGCTTCTGAAAGTAGAAACTCGCCCGATTACAACGTTATGTGTATTTTTTCCCTAGGCCTTTCTGGTTAAGCGTTTGGAGCAGCAGAAGTGCGAAAAATTTGTTGTCTTCTCAACCATTTCTTAGCTTCAAACTCCCATATCTCGCGAACGGATTGACGTAACCCAAAGATTCCTGTTGCATCTGAAAGTAGAAACTCGTCCGATTACAACGGTATGTGTATTTTTTCCCTACGCCATTCTGGTTAAGCGTTTGGAGCAGCAGAAGTGCGAAAAATTTCTTGCCTACTCAACCATTTCTTGGCTTCAAACTCCCATATCTCGCGAACGGATTGACCTAACCCAAAAATTCCTATGGCATCTGAAAGTAGAAACTCACCCGATTACAACGGTATGTGTATTTTTTCCCTAGGCCATTCTGGTTAAGCGTTTGGATCAGCAGAATTGCGAAAAATTGTATGCCTTCTCAACCATTTCTTGGCTTCAAACTCCCATATCTCGCGAACGGATAGACCTAACCCAAAAATTCCTGTTGCGTGTGAAAGTAGAAACTCGCCCGATTACAACGGTATGTGTATTTTTTCCCTAGTCCATTCTGGTTAAGCGTTTGGAGCAGCAGAATTGCGAAAAATTTGTTGTCTTCTCAACCATTTCTTAGCTTCAAACTCCCATATCTCGCGAACGGATTGACCAAACCCAAAAATTCCTGCTGCGTCTGAAAGTAGAAACTCGCCCGATTATAACGATATGCGTATTTTTTCCCTAGGCCATTCTGGTTAAGCGTTTGGGGCAGCAGAATTTCGAAAAATGTTTTGCCTTCTCAACCATTTCTTGTCTTCAAACTCTCATATCTCGCGAATGGATTGACATAACCCAAAAATTCCTATTGCATCTGAAAGTAGAAACTCGCCCGATTACAATGGTACGTGTATTTTTCCCTTAGGCCATTCTGGTTAAGCGATTGGAGCAGCAGATGTGCGAAAAATTTATTGTCTTCTCAACCATTTCTTAGCTTCAAACTCCCATATCTCGCGAACGGATTGACCTAACCCAAAAATTCCTGCTGCCTCTGAAAGTAGAAACACGCCCGATTACAACGGTATGCGTATTTTTTCCCTAGGCCATTCTGGTTAAGTGTTTGGAGCAGCAGAAGTGCGAAAAATTTTTTGCCTTCTCAACCATTTCTTGGCTTCAAACTCCCATATCTCGCGAACGGATTGACCTAACCCAAAAATTCCTGTTGCATCTGAAAGTAGAAACTCGCCCCATTACAAAGGTATGTGTATTTTTTCCCGAGGCCATTCTGGCTAAGCGTTTGGAGCAGCAGAAGTGCGAAAAATTTGTTGTCTTCTCAACCATTTCTTAGCTTCAAACTCCCATATCTCGCGAACGGATTGACCTAACCCAAAAATTCCTGTTGCGTCTGAAAGTAGAAACTCGCCCGATTACAACGCTGTGTGTATTTTTTCCCTAGGCCATTCTGGTTAAGCGTTTGGAGCAGCAGAAGTGCGAAGAATTTGTTGTCTTCTCAACCATTTCTTAGCTTCAAACTCCCATATCTCGCGAACGGATTGACCAAACCCAGAAGTTCCTGCTGCGTCTGAAAGTAGAAACACGCCCGATTACAACGGTATGTGTATTTTTTCCCGAGGCCATTCTGGTTAAGCGTTTGGAGAAGCAGAATTGCGAAAAATTTTTTGCCTTCTCAACCATTTCTTAGTTTCAAGGTACCATATCTCGCGAACGGATTGACCAAACCCAAAAATTCCTGCTGCGTCTGAAAGTAGAAGCTCGCCCGATTACAACGGTATGCGTATTTTTTCCCTAGGCCATTCTGGTTAAGCGTTTGGAGCAGCAGAATTGCGAAAAATTTGTTGTCTTCTCAACCATTTCTTAGCTTCAAAGTCCCATATCTCGCGAACGGATTGACCGAACCCAAAAATTCCTGCTGCCTCTGAAAGTAGAAACACGCCCGATTACAACGGTATGTGTATTTTTTCCCTAGGCCATTCTGGTTAAGCGTTTGGAGCAGCAGAAGTGCGAAGAATTTGTTGTCTTCTCAACCATTTCTTAGCTTCAAACTCCCATATCTCGCGAACGGATTGACCAAACCCAGAAGTTCCTGCTGCGTCTGAAAGTAGAAACACGCCCGATTACAACGGTATGCGTATTTTTTCCCTAGGCCATTCTGGTTAAGCGGTTGGAGCAGCAGAAGTGCGAAAAATTTTTTGCCTCCTCAACCATTTCTTGGCTTCAAACTCCCATATCTCGCGAACGGATTGACCTAACCCAAAAATTCCTGTTGCATCTGAAAGTAGAAACTCGCCCGATTACAAAGGTATGTGTTTTTTTCCCCTAGGCCATTCTGGTTAAGCGTTTGGAGAAGCAGAATTGCGAAAAATTTTTTGCCTTCTCAACCATTTCTTGGCTTCAAACTCCCATATCTCGCGAACGGATTGACCTAACCCAAAAATTCCTGTTGCGTCTGAAGGTAGAAACTCGCCCGATTACAACGCTATGTGTATTTTTTCCCTAGGCCATTGTGGTTAAGCGTTTGGAGCAGCAGAAGTGCGAAAAATTTGTTGTCTTCTCAACCATTTCTTAGCTTCAAACTCCCATATCTCGCGAACGGATTGACCTAACCCAAAAATTCCTGTTGCGTCTGAAAGTAGAAACTCGCCCGATTACAACGTTATGTGTATTTTTTCCCTAGGCCATTCTGGTTAAGCGGTTGGAGCAGCAGAAGTGCGAAAAATTTTTTGCCTCCTCAACCATTTCTTGGCTTCAAACTCCCATATCTCGCGAACGGATTGACCTAACCCAAAAATTCCTGTTGCATCTGAAAGTAGAAACTCGCCCGATTACAAAGGTATGTGTTTTTTTCCCCTAGGCCATTCTGGTTAAGTGTATGGAGCAGCAGAATTGCGAAAATTTTTTTGCCTTCTCAACCATTTCTTGGCTTCAAAGTCCCATATCTCGCGAACGGATTGACATAACCCAAAAATTCCTATTGCACCTGAAAGTAGAAACTCGCCCGATTAGAGCGGTATGTGTATTTTTTCCCTAGGCCATTCTGGTTAAGCGTTTGGAGCAGCAGAAGTGCGAAAAATTTGTTGTCTTCTCAACCATTTCTTAGCTTCAAACTCCCATATCTCGCGAACGGATTGACGTGACCCAAAATTTCCTATTGCTTCTGAAAGTAGAAACTCGCCCGATTACAACGTTATGTGTATTTTTTCCCTAGGCCTTTCTGGTTAAGCGTTTGGAGCAGCAGAAGTGCGAAAAATTTGTTGTCTTCTCAACCATTTCTTAGCTTCAAACTCCCATATCTCGCGAACGGATTGACGTAACCCAAAGATTCCTGTTGCATCTGAAAGTAGAAACTCGTCCGATTACAACGGTATGTGTATTTTTTCCCTACGCCATTCTGGTTAAGCGTTTGGAGCAGCAGAAGTGCGAAAAATTTCTTGCCTACTCAACCATTTCTTGGCTTCAAACTCCCATATCTCGCGAACGGATTGACCTAACCCAAAAATTCCTATGGCATCTGAAAGTAGAAACTCACCCGATTACAACGGTATGTGTATTTTTTCCCTAGGCCATTCTGGTTAAGCGTTTGGATCAGCAGAATTGCGAAAAATTGTATGCCTTCTCAACCATTTCTTGGCTTCAAACTCCCATATCTCGCGAACGGATAGACCTAACCCAAAAATTCCTGTTGCGTGTGAAAGTAGAAACTCGCCCGATTACAACGGTATGTGTATTTTTTCCCTAGTCCATTCTGGTTAAGCGTTTGGAGCAGCAGAATTGCGAAAAATTTGTTGTCTTCTCAACCATTTCTTAGCTTCAAACTCCCATATCTCGCGAACGGATTGACCAAACCCAAAAATTCCTGCTGCGTCTGAAAGTAGAAACTCGCCCGATTATAACGATATGCGTATTTTTTCCCTAGGCCATTCTGGTTAAGCGTTTGGGGCAGCAGAATTTCGAAAAATGTTTTGCCTTCTCAACCATTTCTTGTCTTCAAACTCTCATATCTCGCGAATGGATTGACATAACCCAAAAATTCCTATTGCATCTGAAAGTAGAAACTCGCCCGATTACAATGGTACGTGTATTTTTCCCTTAGGCCATTCTGGTTAAGCGATTGGAGCAGCAGATGTGCGAAAAATTTATTGTCTTCTCAACCATTTCTTAGCTTCAAACTCCCATATCTCGCGAACGGATTGACCTAACCCAAAAATTCCTGCTGCCTCTGAAAGTAGAAACACGCCCGATTACAACGGTATGCGTATTTTTTCCCTAGGCCATTCTGGTTAAGTGTTTGGAGCAGCAGAAGTGCGAAAAATTTTTTGCCTTCTCAACCATTTCTTGGCTTCAAACTCCCATATCTCGCGAACGGATTGACCTAACCCAAAAATTCCTGTTGCATCTGAAAGTAGAAACTCGCCCCATTACAAAGGTATGTGTATTTTTTCCCGAGGCCATTCTGGCTAAGCGTTTGGAGCAGCAGAAGTGCGAAAAATTTGTTGTCTTCTCAACCATTTCTTAGCTTCAAACTCCCATATCTCGCGAACGGATTGACCTAACCCAAAAATTCCTGTTGCGTCTGAAAGTAGAAACTCGCCCGATTACAACGCTGTGTGTATTTTTTCCCTAGGCCATTCTGGTTAAGCGTTTGGAGCAGCAGAAGTGCGAAGAATTTGTTGTCTTCTCAACCATTTCTTAGCTTCAAACTCCCATATCTCGCGAACGGATTGACCAAACCCAGAAGTTCCTGCTGCGTCTGAAAGTAGAAACACGCCCGATTACAACGGTATGTGTATTTTTTCCCGAGGCCATTCTGGTTAAGCGTTTGGAGAAGCAGAATTGCGAAAAATTTTTTGCCTTCTCAACCATTTCTTAGTTTCAAGGTCCCATATCTCGCGAACGGATTGACCAAACCCAAAAATTCCTGCTGCGTCTGAAAGTAGAAGCTCGCCCGATTACAACGGTATGCGTATTTTTTCCCTAGGCCATTCTGGTTAAGCGTTTGGAGCAGCAGAATTGCGAAAAATTTGTTGTCTTCTCAACCATTTCTTAGCTTCAAAGTCCCATATCTCGCGAACGGATTGACCGAACCCAAAAATTCCTGCTGCCTCTGAAAGTAGAAATACGCCCGATTACAACGGTATGTGTATTTTTTCCCTAGGCCATTCTGGTTAAGCGTTTGGAGCAGCAGAAGTGCGAAGAATTTGTTGTCTTCTCAACCATTTCTTAGCTTCAAACTCCCATATCTCGCGAACGGATTGACCAAACCCAGAAGTTCCTGCTGCGTCTGAAAGTAGAAACACGCCCGATTACAACGGTATGCGTATTTTTTCCCTAGGCCATTCTGGTTAAGCGGTTGGAGCAGCAGAAGTGCGAAAAATTTTTTGCCTCCTCAACCATTTCTTGGCTTCAAACTCCCATATCTCGCGAACGGATTGACCTAACCCAAAAATTCCTGTTGCATCTGAAAGTAGAAACTCGCCCGATTACAAAGGTATGTGTTTTTTTCCCCTAGGCCATTCTGGTTAAGCGTTTGGAGAAGCAGAATTGCGAAAAATTTTTTGCCTTCTCAACCATTTCTTGGCTTCAAACTCCCATATCTCGCGAACGGATTGACCTAACCCAAAAATTCCTGTTGCGTCTGAAGGTAGAAACTCGCCCGATTACAACGCTATGTGTATTTTTTCCCTAGGCCATTGTGGTTAAGCGTTTGGAGCAGCAGAAGTGCGAAAAATTTGTTGTCTTCTCAACCATTTCTTAGCTTCAAACTCCCATATCTCGCGAACGGATTGACCTAACCCAAAAATTCCTGTTGCGTCTGAAAGTAGAAACTCGCCCGATTACAACGCTATGTGTATTTTTTCCCTAGGCCATTCTCGTTAAGCGTTTGGAGCAGCAGAAGTGCGAAGAATTTGTTGTCTTCTCAACCATTTCTTAGCTTCAAACTCCCATATCTCGCGAACGGATTGACCAAACCCAGAAGTTCCTGCTGCGTCTGAAAGAAGGAACTCGCCCGATTACAACGATATGCGTATTTTTTCCCTAGGGCATTCTGGTTAAGCGCTTGAGCAGCAGAATTGCGAAAAATTTTTTGCCTTCTCAACCATTTCTTGGCTTCAAACTCCCATATCTCGCGAACGGATTGACCTAACCCAAAAATTCCTGTTGCATCTGAAAGTAGAAACTCGCCCGATTACAACGGTATGTGTATTTTTTCCCTAGGCCATTCTGGTTAAGCGTTTGGAGCAGCAGAATTGCGAAAAATTTTTTGCCTTCTCAACCATTTCTTGTCTTCAAACACCCATATCTCGCGAACGGATTGACCTAACCCAAAAATTCCTATTGCATCTGAAAGTAGAAACTCGCCCGATTACAACGGTATTTGTATTTTTTCCCTAGGCCATTCTGGTTAAGTGTATGGAGCAGCAGAATTGCGAAAATTTTTTTGCCTTCTCAACCATTTCTTGGCTTCAAAGTCCCATATCTCGCGAACGGATTGACATAACCAAAAAATTCCTATTGCACCTGAAAGTAGAAACTCGCCCGATTAGAGCGGTATGTGTATTTTTTCCCTAGGCCATTCTGGTTAAGCGTTTGGAGCAGCAGAAGTGCGAAAAATTTGTTGTCTTCTCAACCATTTCTTAGCTTCAAACTCCCATATCTCGCGAACGGATTGACGTGACCCAAAATTTCCTATTGCATCTGAAAGTAGAAACTCGCCCGATTACAACGTTATGTGTATTTTTTCCCTAGGCCATTCTGGTTAAGCGTTTGGAGCAGCAGAATTGCGAAAAATTTGTTGTCTTCTCAACCATTTCTTAGCTTCAAACTCCCATATCTCGCGAACGGATTGACCAAACCCAGAAGTTCCTGCTGCGTCTGAAAGTAGAAACTCGCTCGATTACAACGGTATGTGTATTTTTTCCCTAGGCCATTCTGGTTAAGCGTTTGTCGCGGCAGAATTGCGAAAAATTTTTTGCCTTCTCAACCATTTCTTAGCTTCAAACTCCCATATCTCGCGAACGGATTGACCTAACCCAAAAATTCCTATTGTATCTGAAAGTAGAAACTCGCCCGATTACAACGGTATGTGTATTTTTTCCCTAGGCCATTCTGGTTAAGCGTTTGGAGCAGCAGAAGTGCGAAAAATTTGTTGTCTTCTCAACCATTTCTTAGCTTCAAACTCCCATATCTCGCGAACGGATTGACGTAACCCAAAGATTCCTGTTGCATCTGAAAGTAGAAACTCGCCCGATTACAACGGTATGTGTATTTTTTCCCTACGCCATTCTGGTTAAGCGTTTGGAGCAGCAGAATTGCGAAAAATTTCTTGCCTTCTCAACCATTTCTTGGCTTCAAACTCCCATATCTCGCGAACGGATTGACCTAACCCAAAAATTCCTATGGCATCTGAAAGTAGAAACTCACCCGATTACAACGGTATGTGAATTTTTTCCCTAGGCCATTCTGGTTAAGCGTTTGGAGCAGCAGAATTGCGAAAAATTTTTTGCCTTCTCAACCATTTCTTGGGTTCAAACTCCCATATCTCGCGAACGGATTGACCTAACCCAAAAATTCCTATTGCATCTGAAAGTAGAAACTCGCCCGATTACAACGGTGTTTGTATTTTTTCCCTAGGCCATTCTGGTTAAGTGTATGGAGCAGCAGAATTGCGAAAATTTTTTTGCCTTCTCAACCATTTCTTGGCTTCAAAGTCCCATATCTCGCGAACGGATTGACATAACCCAAAAATTCCTATTGCACCTGAAAGTAGAAACTCTCCCGATTAGAGCGGTATGTGTATTTTTTCCCTAGGCCATTCTGGTTAAGCGTTTGGAGCAGCAGAAGTGCGAAAAATTTGTTGTCTTCTCAACCATTTCTTAGCTTCAAACTCCCATATCTCGCGAACGGATTGACGTGACCCAAAATTTCCTATTGCATCTGAAAGTTGAAACTCGCCCGACTACATCGGTATGTGTATTTTTTCCCTAGGGCATTCTGGTTAAGCGTTTGGATCAGCAGAATTGGGAAAAATTGTATGCCTTCTCAACCATTTCTTGGCTTCAAACTCCCATATCTCGCGAACGGATAGACCTAACCCAAAAATTCCTGTTGCGTGTGAAAGTAGAAACTCGCCCGATTACAACGGTATGTGTATTTTTTCCCTAGTCCATTCTGGTTAAGCGTTTGGAGCAGCAGAATTGCGAAAAATTTGTTGTCTTCTCAACCATTTCTTAGCTTCAAACTCCCATATCTCGCGAACGGATTGACCAAACCCAAAAATTCCTGCTGCGTCTGAAAGTAGAAACTCGCCCGATTATAACGATATGCGTATTTTTTCCCTAGGCCATTCTGGTTAAGCGTTTGGAGCAGCAGAATTGCGAAAAATTTTTTGCCTTCTCAACCATTTCTTAGCTTCAAAGTCCCATATCTCGCGAACGGATTGACCAAACCCAAAAATTCCTGCTGCGTCTGAAAGTAGAAACTCGCCCGATTACAACGGTATGCGTATTTTTTCCCTAGGCCATTCTGGTTAAGCGTTTGGAGCAGCAGAATTGCGAAAAGTTTTTTGCCTTCTCAATCATTTCTTGTCTTCAAACTCCCATATCTCGCGAACGGATTGACCTAACCCAAAAATTCCTGTTGCATCTGAAAGTTGAAACTCGCCCGACTACATCGGTATGTGTATTTTTTCCCTAGGGCATTCTGGTTAAGCGTTTGGATCAGCAGAATTGCGAAAAATTGTATGCCTTCTCAACCATTTCTTTGCTTCAAACTCCCATATCTCGCGAACGGATTGACCTAACCCAAAAATTCCTATTGCATCTGAAAGTAGAAACTCGCCCGATTACAACGGTACGTGTATTTTTCCCTTAGGCCATTCTGGTTAAGCGCTTGGAGCAGCAGAATTGCGAAAAATTTTTCGCCTTCTCAACCATTTCTTGGCTTCAAACTCCCATATCACGTGAACGGATTGACCTAACCCAAAAATTCCTATTGCATCTGAAAGTAGAAACTCGCCCCATTACGACGGTATGTGTATTTTTTCCCGTGGCCATTCTGGTTAAGCGTTTGGAGCAGCAGAATTGCGAAAAATTTTTTGCTTTCTCAACCATTTCTTAGCTTCAAAGTCCCATATCTCGCGAACGGATTGACCAAACCCAAAAATTCCTGCTGCGTCTGAAAGTAGAAACTCGCCCGATTACAACGGTATGCGTATTTTTTCCCTAGGCCATTCTGGTTAAGCGTTTGGAGCAGCAGAATTGCGAAAAATTTCTTTCCTTCTCAACCATTTCTTGTCTTCAAACTCCCATATCTCGCGAACGGATTGACCAAACCCAGAATTTCCTGCTGCGTCTGAAAGTAGGAACTCGCCCGATTACAACGATATGCGTATTTTTCCCCTAGGCCATTCTGGTTAAGCGTTTGGAGCAGCAGAAGTGCGAAGAATTTGTTGTCTTCTCAACCATTTCTTAGCTTCAAACTCCCATATCTCGCGAACGGATTGACCAAACCCAGAATTTCCTGCTGCGTTTGAAAGTAGGAACTCGCCCGATTACAACGATATGCGTATTTTTTCCCTAGGCCATTCTGGTTAAGCGTTTGGAGCAGCAGAATTGCGAAAAATTTTTTGCCTTCTCAACCATTTCTTGGCTTCAAACTCCCATATCTCGCGAACGGATTGACCTAACCCAAAAATTCCTATTGCATCTGAAAGTAGAAACTCGCCCGATTACAACGGTATTTGTATTTTTTCCCTAGGCCATTCTGGTTAAGTGTATGGAGCAGCAGAATTGCGAAAATTTTTTTGCCTTCTCAACCATTTCTTGGCTTCAAAGTCCCATATCTCGCGAACGGATTGACATATCCAAAAAATTCCTATTGCACCTGAAAGTAGAAACTCGCCCGATTAGAGCGGTATGTGTATTTTTTCCCTAGGCCATTCTGGTTAAGCGTTTGGAGCAGCAGAAGTGCGAAAAATTTGTTGTCTTCTGAACCATTTCTTAGCTTCAAACTCCCATATCTCGCGAACGGATTGACGTGACCCAAAATTTCCTATTGCATCTGAAAGTAGAAACTCGCCCGATTACAACGTTATGTGTATTTTTTCCCTAGGCCATTCTGGTTAAGCGTTTGGAGCAGCAGAATTGCGAAAAATTTGTTGTCTTCTCAACCATTTCTTATCTTCAAACTCCCATATCTCGCGAACGGATTGACCAAACCCAGAAGTTCCTGCTGCGTCTGAAAGTAGAGACTCGCTCGATTACAACGGTATGTGTATTTTTTCCCTAGGCCATTCTGGTTAAGCGTTTGTCGCGGCAGAATTGCGAAAAATTTTTTGCCTTCTCAACCATTTCTTAGCTTCAAACTCCCATATCTCGCGAACGGATTGACCTAACCCAAAAATTCCTATTGTATCTGAAAGTAGAAACTCGCCCGATTACAACGGTATGTGTATTTTTTCCCGAGGCCATTCTGGCTAAGCGTTTGGAGCAGCAGAAGTGCGAAAAATTTGTTGTCTTCTCAACCATTTCTTAGCTTCAAACTCCCATATCTCGCGAACGGATTGACCTAACCCAAAAATTCCTGTTGCGTCTGAAAGTAGAAACTCGCCCGATTACAACGCTATGTGTATTTTTTCCCTAGGCCATTCTCGTTAAGCGTTTGGAGCAGCAGAATTGCGAAGAATTTGTTGTCTTCTCAACCATTTCTTAGCTTCAAACTCCCATATCTCGCGAACGGATTGACCAAACCCAGAAGTTCCTGCTGCGTCTGAAAGAAGGAACTCGCCCGATTACAACGATATGCGTACTTTTTCCCTAGGGCATTCTGGTTAAGCGCTTGGAGCAGCAGAATTGCGAAAAATTTTTTGCCTTCTCAACCATTTCTTGGCTTCAAACTCCCATATCTCGCGAACGGATTGACCTAACCCAAAAATGCCTGTTTCATCTGAAAGTAGAAACACGCCCGATTACAACGGTATGTGTATTTTTTCCCTAGGCCATTCTGGTTAAGCGTTTGGAGCAGCAGAATTGCGAAAAATTTTTTGCCTTCTCAACCATTTCTTAGCTTCAAACTCCCATATCTCGCGAACGGATTGACCTAACCCAAAAATTCCTATTGTATCTGAAAGTAGAAACTCGCCCGATTACAACGGTATGTGTATTTTTTCCCTAGGCCATTCTGGTTAAGCGTTTGGAGCAGCAGAATTGCGAAAAATTTCTTTCCTTCTCAACCATTTCTTGTCTTCAAACTCCCATATCTCGCGAACGGATTGACCAAACCCAGAATTTCCTGCTGCGTCTGAAAGTAGGAACTCGCCCGATTACAACGATATGCGTATTTTTCCCCTAGGCCATTCTGGTTAAGCGTTTGGAGCAGCAGAAGTGCGAAGAATTTGTTGTCTTCTCAACCATTTCTTAGCTTCAAACTCCCATATCTCGCGAACGGATTGACCAAACCCAGAATTTCCTGCTGCGTCTGAAAGTAGGAACTCGCCCGATTACAACGATATGCGTATTTTTTCCCTAGGCCATTCTGGTTAAGCGTTTGGAGCAGCAGAATTGCGAAAAATTTTTTGCCTTCTCAACCATTTCTTGGCTTCAAACTCCCATATCTCGCGAACGGATTGACCTAACCCAAAAATTCCTATTGCATCTGAAAGTAGAAACTCGCCCGATTACAACGGTATTTGTATTTTTTCCCTAGGCCATTCTGGTTAAGTGTATGGAGCAGCAGAATTGCGAAAATTTTTTTGCCTTCTCAACCATTTCTTGGCTTCAAAGTCCCATATCTCGCGAACGGATTGACATATCCAAAAAATTCCTATTGCACCTGAAAGTAGAAACTCGCCCGATTAGAGCGGTATTTGTATTTTTTCCCTAGGCCATTCTGGTTAAGCGTTTGGAGCAGCAGAAGTGCGAAAAATTTGTTGTCTTCTGAACCATTTCTTAGCTTCAAACTCCCATATCTCGCGAACGGATTGACGTGACCCAAAATTTCCTATTGCATCTGAAAGTAGAAACTCGCCCGATTACAACGTTATGTGTATTTTTTCCCTAGGCCATTCTGGTTAAGCGTTTGGAGCAGCAGAATTGCGAAAAATTTGTTGTCTTCTCAACCATTTCTTATCTTCAAACTCCCATATCTCGCGAACGGATTGACCAAACCCAGAAGTTCCTGCTGCGTCTGAAAGTAGAGACTCGCTCGATTACAACGGTATGTGTATTTTTTCCCTAGGCCATTCTGGTTAAGCGTTTGTCGCGGCAGAATTGCGAAAAATTTTTTGCCTTCTCAACCATTTCTTAGCTTCAAACTCCCATATCTCGCGAACGGATTGACCTAACCCAAAAATTCCTATTGTATCTGAAAGTAGAAACTCGCCCGATTACAACGTTATGTGTATTTTTTCCCTAGGCCATTCTGGTTAAGCGTTTGGCGCGGCAGAATTGCGAAAAATTTTTTGCCTTCTCAACCATTTCTTAGCTTCAAACTCCCATATCTCGCGAACGGATTGACCTAACCCAAAAATTCCTATTGTATCTGAAAGTAGAAACTCGCCCGATTACAACGGTATGTGTATTTTTTCCCTAGGCCATTCTGGTTAAGCGTTTGGAGCAGCAGAAGTGCGAAAAATTTGTTGTCTTCTCAACCATTTCTTAGCTTCAAACTCCCATATCTCGCGAACGGATTGACGTAGCCCAAAGATTCCTGTTGCATCTGAAAGTAGAAACTCGCCCGATTACAACGGTATGTGTATTTTTTCCCTACGCCATTCTGGTTAAGCGTTTGGAGCAGCAGAATTGCGAAAAATTTCTTGCCTTCTCAACCATTTCTTGGCTTCAAACTCCCATATCTCGCGAACGGATTGACCTAACCCAAAAATTCCTATGGCATCTGAAAGTAGAAACTCACCCGATTACAACGGTATGTGTATTTTTTCCCTAGGCCATTCTGGTTAAGCGTTTGGAGCAGCAGAATTGCGGAAAATTTTTTGCCTTCTCAACCATTTCTTAGCTTCAAACTCCCATATCTCGCGAACGGATTGACCTAACCCAAAAATTCCTATTGTATCTGAAAGTAGAAACTCGCCCGATTACAACGGTATGTGTATTTTTTCCCGAGGCCATTCTGGCTAAGCGTTTGGAGCAGCAGAAGTGCGAAAAATTTGTTGTCTTCTCAACCATTTCTTAGCTTCAAACTCCCATATCTCGCGAACGGATTGACCTAACCCAAAAATTCCTGTTGCGTCTGAAAGTAGAAACTCGCCCGATTACAACGCTATGTGTATTTTTTCCCTAGGCCATTCTCGTTAAGCGTTTGGAGCAGCAGAATTGCGAAGAATTTGTTGTCTTCTCAACCATTTCTTAGCTTCAAACTCCCATATCTCGCGAACGGATTGACCAAACCCAGAAGTTCCTGCTGCGTCTGAAAGAAGGAACTCGCCCGATTACAACGATATGCGTACTTTTTCCCTAGGGCATTCTGGTTAAGCGCTTGGAGCAGCAGAATTGCGAAAAATTTTTTGCCTTCTCAACCATTTCTTGGCTTCAAACTCCCATATCTCGCGAACGGATTGACCTAACCCAAAAATTCCTGTTTCATCTGAAAGTAGAAACACGCCCGATTACAACGGTATGTGTATTTTTTCCCTGGGCCATTCTGGTTAAGCGTTTGGAGCAGCAGAATTGCGAAAAATTTTTTGCCTTCTCAACCATTTCTTGGCTTCAAACTCCCATATCTCGCGAACGGATTGACCTAACCCAAAAATTCCTGTTGCGTCTGAAAGTAGAAACTCGCCCGATTACAACGCTATGTGTATTTTTTCCCTAGGCCATTCTGGTTAAGCGTTTGGAGCAGCAGAAGTGCGAAGAATTTGTTGTCTTCTCAACCATTTCTTAGCTTCAAACTCCCATATCTCGCGAACGGATTGACCAAACCCAGAATTTCCTGCTGCGTCTGAAAGTAGGAACTCGCCCGATTACAACGATTTGCGTATTTTTTCCTTAGGGCATTCTGGTTAAGCGCTTGGAGCAGCAGAATTGCGAAAAATTTTTTGCCTTCTCAACCATTTCTTGGCTTCAAACTCCCATATCACGTGAACGGATTGACCTAACCCAAAAATTCCTATTGCATCTGAAAGTAGAAACTCGCCCCATTACGACGGTATGTGTATTTTTTCCCGAGGCCATTCTGGTTAAGCGTTTGGAGCAGCAGAATTGCGAAAAATTTTTTGCCTTCTCAACCATTTCTTAGCTTCAAAGTCCCATATCTCGCGAACGGATTGACCAAACCCAAAAATTCCTGCTGCGTCTGAAAGTAGAAGCTCGCCCGATTACAACGGTATGCGTATTTTTTCCCTAGGCCATTCTGGTTAAGCGTTTGGAGCAGCAGAATTGCGAAAAATTTTTTGCCTTCTCAACCATTTCTTGTCTTCAAACTCCCATATCTCGCGAACGGATTGACCTAACACAAAAATTCCTATTGCATCTGAAAGTAGAATCTTGCCCGATTACAGCGGTATTTGTATTTTTTCCCTAGGCCGTTCTGGTTAAGCGTTTGGAGCAGCAGAATTGCGAAAAATTTTTTGCCTTCTCAACCATTTCTTAGCTTCAAACTCCCATATCTCGCGAACGGATTGACCAAACCCAGATGTTCCTGCTGCGTCTGAAAGTAGGAACTCGCCCGATTACAACGATATGCGTATTTTTTCCCTAGGCCATTCTGGTTAAGCGTTTGGAGCAGCAGAATTGCGAAAAATTTTTTGCCTTCTCAACCATTTCTTGGCTTCAAACTCCCATATCTCGCGAACGGATTGACCTAACCCAAAAATTCCTATTGCATCTGAAAGTAGAAACTCGCCCGATTACAACGGTGTTTGTATTTTTTCCCTAGGCCATTCTGGTTAAGTGTATGGAGCAGCAGAATTGCGAAAATTTTTTTGCCTTCTCAACCATTTCTTGGCTTCAAAGTCCCATATCTCGCGAACGGATTGACATAACCAAAAAATTCCTATTGCACCTGAAAGTAGAAACTCGCCCGATTAGAGCGGTATGTGTATTTTTTCCCTAGGCCATTCTGGTTAAGCGTTTGGAGCAGCAGAAGTGCGAAAAATTTGTTGTCTTCTCAACCATTTCTTAGCTTCAAACTCCCATTTCTCGCGAACGGATTGACGTGACCCAAAATTTCCTATTGCATCTGAAAGTAGAAACTCGCCCGATTACAACGTTATGTGTATTTTTTCCCTAGGCCATTCTGGTTAAGCGTTTGGAGCAGCAGAATTGCGAAAAATTTGTTGTCTTCTCAACCATTTCTTATCTTCAAACTCCCATATCTCGCGAACGGATTGACCAAACCCAGAAGTTCCTGCTGCGTCTGAAAGTAGAAACTCGCTCGATTACAACGGTATGTGTATTTTTTCCCTAGGCCATTCTGGTTAAGTGTTTGTCGCGGCAGAATCGCGAAAAATTTTTTGCCTTCTCAACCATTTCTTGGCTTCAAACTCCCATATCTCGCGAACGGATTGACCTAACCCAAAAATTCCTGTTGCGTCTGAAAGTAGAAACTCGCCCGATTACAACGCTATGTGTATTTTTTCCCTAGGCCATTCTGGTTAAGCGTTTGGAGCAGCAGAAGTGCGAAGAATTTGTTGTCTTCTCAACCATTTCTTAGCTTCAAACTCCCATATCTCGCGAACGGATTGACCAAACCCAGAATTTCCTGCTGCGTCTGAAAGTAGGAACTCGCCCGATTACAACGATTTGCGTATTTTTTCCTTAGGGCATTCTGGTTAAGCGCTTGGAGCAGCAGAATTGCGAAAAATCTTTTGCCTTCTCAACCATTTCTTGGCTTCAAACTCCCATATCACGTGAACGGATTGACCTAACCCAAAAATTCCTGTTGCATCTGAAAGTAGAAACTCGCCCCATTACGACGGTATGTGTATTTTTTCCCGAGGCCATTCTGGTTAAGCGTTTGGAGCAGCAGAATTGCGAAAAATTTTTTGCCTTCTCAACCATTTCTTAGCTTCAAAGTCCCATATCTCGCGAACGGATTGACCAAACCCAAAAATTCCTGCTGCGTCTGAAAGTAGAAGCTCGCCCGATTACAACGGTATGCGTATTTTTTCCCTAGGCCATTCTGGTTAAGCGTTTGGAGCAGCAGAATTGCGAAAAATTTTTTGCCTTCTCAACCATTTCTTGTCTTCAAACTCCCATATCTCGCGAACGGATTGACCTAACACAAAAATTCCTATTGCATCTGAAAGTAGAATCTCGCCCGATTACAGCGGTATTTGTATTTTTTCCCTAGGCCGTTCTGGTTAAGCGTTTGGAGCAGCAGAATTGCGAAAAATTTTTTGCCTTCTCAACCATTTCTTAGCTTCAAACTCCCATATCTCGCGAACGGATTGACCAAACCCAGATGTTCCTGCTGCGTCTGAAAGTAGGAACTCGCCCGATTACAACGATATGCGTATTTTTTCCCTAGGCCATTCTGGTTAAGCGTTTGGAGCAGCAGAATTGCGAAAAATTTTTTGCCTTCTCAACCATTTCTTGGCTTCAAACTCCCATATCTCGCGAACGGATTGACCTAACCCAAAAATTCCTATTGCATCTGAAAGTAGAAACTCGCCCGATTACAACGGTGTTTGTATTTTTTCCCTAGGCCATTCTGGTTAAGTGTATGGAGCAGCAGAATTGCGAAAATTTTTTTGCCTTCTCAACCATTTCTTGGCTTCAAAGTCCCATATCTCGCGAACGGATTGACATAACCAAAAAATTCCTATTGCACCTGAAAGTAGAAACTCGCCCGATTAGAGCGGTATGTGTATTTTTTCCCTAGGCCATTCTGGTTAAGCGTTTGGAGCAGCAGAAGTGCGAAAAATTTGTTGTCTTCTCAACCATTTCTTAGCTTCAAACTCCCATATCTCGCGAACGGATTGACGTGACCCAAAATTTCCTATTGCATCTGAAAGTAGAAACTCGCCCGATTACAACGTTATGTGTATTTTTTCCCTAGGCCATTCTGGTTAAGCGTTTGGAGCAGCAGAATTGCGAAAAATTTGTTGTCTTCTCAACCATTTCTTATCTTCAAACTCCCATATCTCGCGAACGGATTGACCAAACCCAGAAGTTCCTGCTGCGTCTGAAAGTAGAAACTCGCTCGATTACAACGGTATGTGTATTTTTTCCCTAGGCCATTCTGGTTAAGTGTTTGTCGCGGCAGAATCGCGAAAAATTTTTTGCCTTCTCAACCATTTCTTAGCTTCAAACTCCCATATCTCGCAAACGGATTGACCTAACCCAAAAATTCCTATTGTATCTGAAAGTAGAAACTCGCCCGATTACAACGTTATGTGTATTTTTTCCCTAGGCCATTCTGGTTAAGCGTTTGGCGCGGCAGAATTGCGAAAAATTTTTTGCCTTCTCAACCATTTCTTAGCTTCAAGCTCCCATATCTCGCGAACGGATTGACCTAACCCAAAAATTCCTATTGTATCTGAAAGTAGAAACTCGCCCGATTACAACGGTATGTGTATTTTTTCCCTAGGCCATTCTGGTTAAGCGTTTGGAGCAGCAGAAGTGCGAAAAATTTGTTGTCTTCTCAACCATTTCTTAGCTTCAAACTCCCATATCTCGCGAACGGATTGACGTAACCCAAAGATTCCTGTTGCATCTGAAAGTAGAAACTCGCCCGATTACAACGGTATGTGTATTTTTTCCCTACGCCATTCTGGTTAAGCGTTTGGAGCAGCAGAATTGCGAAAAATTTCTTGCCTTCTCAACCATTTCTTGGCTTCAAACTCCCATATCTCGCGAACGGATTGACCTAACCCAAAAATTCCTATGGCATCTGAAAGTAGAAACTCACCCGATTACAACGGTATGTGTATTTTTTCCTAGGCCATTCTGGTTAAGCGTTTGGAGCAGCAGAATTGCGAAAAATTTTTTGCCTTCTCAACCATTTCTTGGCTTCAAACTCCCATATCTCGCGAACGGATTGACCTAACCCAAAAATTCCTATTGCATCTGAAAGTAGGAACTCGCCCGATTACAACGGTATTTGTATTTTTTCCCTAGGCCAATCTGGTTAAGTGTATGGAGCAGCAGAAATGCGAAAATTTTTTTGCCTTCTCAACCATTTCTTGGCTTCAAAGTCCCATATCTCGCGAACGGATTGACATAACCCAAAAATTCCTATTGCACCTGAAAGTAGAAACTCGCCCGATTAGAGCGGTATGTGTATTTTTTCCCTAGGCCATTCTGGTTAAGCGTTTGGAGCAGCAGAAGTGCGAAAAATTTGTTGTCTTCTCAACCATTTCTTAGCTTCAAACTCCCATATCTCGCGAACGGATTGACGTAACTCAAAAATTCCAGTTGCATCTGAGAGTAGAAACTCGCCCGATTACAACGGTATGTGTATTTTTTCCCTAGGCCATTCTGGTTAAGCGTTTGGAGCAGCAGAAGTGCGAAAAATTTGTTGTCTTCTCAACCATTTCTTAGTTTCAAACTCCCATATCTCGCGAACGGATTGACCAAACCCAGAAGTTCCTGCTGCGTCTGAAAGTAGAAACTCGCCCGATTACAACGGTATGTGTATTTTTTCCCTACGCCATTCTGGTTAAGCGTTTGGAGCAGCAGAATTGCGAAAAATTTCTTGCCTTCTCAACCATTTCTTGGCTTCAAACTCCCATATCTCGCGAACGGTTGACCTAACCCAAAAATTCCTATGGCATCTGAAAGTAGAGACTCACCCGATTACAACGGTATGTGTATTTTTTCCCTAGGCCATTCTGGTTAAGCGTTTGGAGCAGCAGAATTGCGAAAAATTTGTTGTCTTCTCAACCATTTCTTAGCTTCAAACTCCCATATCTCGCGAACGGATTGACGTGACCCAAAATTTCCTATTGCTTCTGAAAGTAGAAACTCGCCCGATTACAACGTTATGTGTATTTTTTCCCTAGGCCTTTCTGGTTAAGCGTTTGGAGCAGCAGAAGTGCGAAAAATTTGTTGTCTTCTCAACCATTTCTTAGCTTCAAACTCCCATATCTCGCGAACGGATTGACGTAACCCAAAGATTCCTGTTGCATCTGAAAGTAGAAACTCGTCCGATTACAACGGTATGTGTATTTTTTCCCTACGCCATTCTGGTTAAGCGTTTGGAGCAGCAGAAGTGCGAAAAATTTCTTGCCTACTCAACCATTTCTTGGCTTCAAACTCCCATATCTCGCGAACGGATTGACCTAACCCAAAAATTCCTATGGCATCTGAAAGTAGAAACTCACCCGATTACAACGGTATGTGTATTTTTTCCCTAGGCCATTCTGGTTAAGCGTTTGGATCAGCAGAATTGCGAAAAATTGTATGCCTTCTCAACCATTTCTTGGCTTCAAACTCCCATATCTCGCGAACGGATAGACCTAACCCAAAAATTCCTGTTGCGTGTGAAAGTAGAAACTCGCCCGATTACAACGGTATGTGTATTTTTTCCCTAGTCCATTCTGGTTAAGCGTTTGGAGCAGCAGAATTGCGAAAAATTTGTTGTCTTCTCAACCATTTCTTAGCTTCAAACTCCCATATCTCGCGAACGGATTGACCAAACCCAAAAATTCCTGCTGCGTCTGAAAGTAGAAACTCGCCCGATTATAACGATATGCGTATTTTTTCCCTAGGCCATTCTGGTTAAGCGTTTGGGGCAGCAGAATTTCGAAAAATGTTTTGCCTTCTCAACCATTTCTTGTCTTCAAACTCTCATATCTCGCGAATGGATTGACATAACCCAAAAATTCCTATTGCATCTGAAAGTAGAAACTCGCCCGATTACAATGGTACGTGTATTTTTCCCTTAGGCCATTCTGGTTAAGCGATTGGAGCAGCAGATGTGCGAAAAATTTATTGTCTTCTCAACCATTTCTTAGCTTCAAACTCCCATATCTCGCGAACGGATTGACCTAACCCAAAAATTCCTGCTGCCTCTGAAAGTAGAAACACGCCCGATTACAACGGTATGCGTATTTTTTCCCTAGGCCATTCTGGTTAAGTGTTTGGAGCAGCAGAAGTGCGAAAAATTTTTTGCCTTCTCAACCATTTCTTGGCTTCAAACTCCCATATCTCGCGAACGGATTGACCTAACCCAAAAATTCCTGTTGCATCTGAAAGTAGAAACTCGCCCCATTACAAAGGTATGTGTATTTTTTCCCGAGGCCATTCTGGCTAAGCGTTTGGAGCAGCAGAAGTGCGAAAAATTTGTTGTCTTCTCAACCATTTCTTAGCTTCAAACTCCCATATCTCGCGAACGGATTGACCTAACCCAAAAATTCCTGTTGCGTCTGAAAGTAGAAACTCGCCCGATTACAACGCTATGTGTATTTTTTCCCTAGGCCATTCTGGTTAAGCGTTTGGAGCAGCAGAAGTGCGAAGAATTTGTTGTCTTCTCAACCATTTCTTAGCTTCAAACTCCCATATCTCGCGAACGGATTGACCAAACCCAGAAGTTCCTGCTGCGTCTGAAAGTAGAAACACGCCCGATTACAACGGTATGTGTATTTTTTCCCGAGGCCATTCTGGTTAAGCGTTTGGAGAAGCAGAATTGCGAAAAATTTTTTGCCTTCTCAACCATTTCTTAGTTTCAAGGTCCCATATCTCGCGAACGGATTGACCAAACCCAAAAATTCCTGCTGCGTCTGAAAGTAGAAGCTCGCCCGATTACAACGGTATGCGTATTTTTTCCCTTGGCCATTCTGGTTAAGCGTTTGGAGCAGCAGAATTGCGAAAAATTTGTTGTCTTCTCAACCATTTCTTAGCTTCAAAGTCCCATATCTCGCGAACGGATTGACCGAACCCAAAAATTCCTGCTGCCTCTGAAAGTAGAAACACGCCCGATTACAACGGTATGTGTATTTTTTCCCTAGGCCATTCTGGTTAAGCGTTTGGAGCAGCAGAAGTGCGAAGAATTTGTTGTCTTCTCAACCATTTCTTAGCTTCAAACTCCCATATCTCGCGAACGGATTGACCAAACCCAGAAGTTCCTGCTGCGTCTGAAAGTAGAAACACGCCCGATTACAACGGTATGCGTATTTTTTCCCTAGGCCATTCTGGTTAAGTGTTTGGAGCAGCAGAAGTGCGAAAAATTTTTTGCCTTCTCAACCATTTCTTGGCTTCAAACTCCCATATCTCGCGAACGGATTGACCTAACCCAAAAATTCCTGTTGCATCTGAAAGTAGAAACTCGCCCCATTACAAAGGTATGTGTATTTTTTCCCGAGGCCATTCTGGCTAAGCGTTTGGAGCAGCAGAAGTGCGAAAAATTTGTTGTCTTCTCAACCATTTCTTAGCTTCAAACTCCCATATCTCGCGAACGGATTGACCTAACCCAAAAATTCCTGTTGCGTCTGAAAGTAGAAACTCGCCCGATTACAACGCTATGTGTATTTTTTCCCTAGGCCATTCTGGTTAAGCGTTTGGAGCAGCAGAAGTGCGAAGAATTTGTTGTCTTCTCAACCATTTCTTAGCTTCAAACTCCCATATCTCGCGAACGGATTGACCAAACCCAGAAGTTCCTGCTGCGTCTGAAAGTAGAAACACGCCCGATTACAACGGTATGTGTATTTTTTCCCGAGGCCATTCTGGTTAAGCGTTTGGAGAAGCAGAATTGCGAAAAATTTTTTGCCTTCTCAACCATTTCTTAGTTTCAAGGTCCCATATCTCGCGAACGGATTGACCAAACCCAAAAATTCCTGCTGCGTCTGAAAGTAGAAGCTCGCCCGATTACAACGGTATGCGTATTTTTTCCCTTGGCCATTCTGGTTAAGCGTTTGGAGCAGCAGAATTGCGAAAAATTTGTTGTCTTCTCAACCATTTCTTAGCTTCAAAGTCCCATATCTCGCGAACGGATTGACCGAACCCAAAAATTCCTGCTGCCTCTGAAAGTAGAAACACGCCCGATTACAACGGTATGTGTATTTTTTCCCTAGGCCATTCTGGTTAAGCGTTTGGAGCAGCAGAAGTGCGAAGAATTTGTTGTCTTCTCAACCATTTCTTAGCTTCAAACTCCCATATCTCGCGAACGGATTGACCAAACCCAGAAGTTCCTGCTGCGTCTGAAAGTAGAAACACGCCCGATTACAACGGTATGCGTATTTTTTCCCTAGGCCATTCTGGTTAAGCGGTTGGAGCAGCAGAAGTGCGAAAAATTTTTTGCCTCCTCAACCATTTCTTGGCTTCAAACTCCCATATCTCGCGAACGGATTGACCTAACCCAAAAATTCCTGTTGCATCTGAAAGTAGAAACTCGCCCGATTACAAAGGTATGTGTTTTTTTCCCCTAGGCCATTCTGGTTAAGCGTTTGGAGAAGCAGAATTGCGAAAAATTTTTTGCCTTCTCAACCATTTCTTGGCTTCAAACTCCCATATCTCGCGAACGGATTGACCTAACCCAAAAATTCCTGTTGCGTCTGAAGGTAGAAACTCGCCCGATTACAACGCTATGTGTATTTTTTCCCTAGGCCATTGTGGTTAAGCGTTTGGAGCAGCAGAAGTGCGAAGAATTTGTTGTCTTCTCAACCATTTCTTAGCTTCAAACTCCCATATCTCGCGAACGGATTGACCAAACCCAGAAGTTCCTGCTGCGTCTGAAAGTAGAAACACGCCCGATTACAACTGTATGCGTATTTTTTCCCTAGGCCATTCTGGTTAAGCGTTTGGAGCAGCAGAAGTGCGAAAAATTTTTTGCCTTCTCAACCATTTCTTGGCTTCAAACTCCCATATCTCGCGAACGGATTGACCTAACCCAAAAATTCCTGTTGCATCTGAAAGTAGAAACTCGCCCCATTACAACGGTATGTGTATTTTTTCCCGAGGCCATTCTGGCTAAGCGTTTGGAGCAGCAGAAGTGCGAAAAATTTGTTGTCTTCTCAACCATTTCTTAGCTTCAAACTCCCATATCTCGCGAACGGATTGACCTAACCCAAAAATTCCTGTTGCGTCTGAAAGTAGAAACTCGCCCGATTACAACGCTATGTGTATTTTTTCCCTAGGCCATTCTGGTTAAGCGTTTGGAGCAGCAGAAGTGCGAAGAATTTGTTGTCTTCTCAACCATTTCTTAGCTTCAAACCCCCATATCTCGCGAACGGATTGACCAAACCCAGAAGTTCCTGCTGCGTCTGAAAGTAGAAACACGCCCGATTACAACGGTATGTGTATTTTTTCCCGAGGCCATTCTGGTTAAGCGTTTGGAGAAGCAGAATTGCGAAAAATTTTTTGCCTTCTCAACCATTTCTTAGTTTCAAGGTCCCATATCTCGCGAACGGATTGACCAAACCCAAAAATTCCTGCTGCGTCTGAAAGTAGAAGCTCGCCCGATTACAACGGTATGCGTATTTTTTCCCTAGGCCATTCTGGTTAAGCGTTTGGAGCAGCAGAATTGCGAAAAATTTGTTGTCTTCTCAACCATTTCTTAGCTTCAAAGTCCCATATCTCGCGAACGGATTGACCGAACCCAAAAATTCCTGCTGCCTCTGAAAGTAGAAACACGCCCGATTACAACGGTATGCGTAT
Source organism: Ptiloglossa arizonensis (assembly GCF_051014685.1). Classification (NCBI taxonomy): domain Eukaryota; kingdom Metazoa; phylum Arthropoda; class Insecta; order Hymenoptera; family Colletidae; genus Ptiloglossa; species Ptiloglossa arizonensis. The sequence continues at coordinate 582,464 of NW_027478679.1, read as the reverse complement.
TTTTTCCCTAGGCCATTCTGGTTAAGTGTTTGGAGCAGCAGAAGTGCGAAAAATTTTTTGCCTTCTCAACCATTTCTTGGCTTCAAACTCCCATATCTCGCGAACGGATTGACCTAACCCAAAAATTCCTGTTGCATCTGAAAGTAGAAACTCGCCCCATTACAACGGTATGTGTATTTTTTCCCGAGGCCATTCTGGCTAAGCGTTTGGAGCAGCAGAAGTGCGAAAAATTTGTTGTCTTCTCAACCATTTCTTAGCTTCAAACTCCCATATCTCGCGAACGGATTGACCTAACCCAAAAATTCCTGTTGCGTCTGAAAGTAGAAACTCGCCCGATTACAACGCTATGTGTATTTTTTCCCTAGGCCATTCTGGTTAAGCGTTTGGAGCAGCAGAAGTGCGAAGAATTTGTTGTCTTCTCAACCATTTCTTAGCTTCAAACTCCCATATCTCGCGAACGGATTGACCAAACCCAGAAGTTCCTGCTGCGTCTGAAAGTAGAAACACGCCCGATTACAACTGTATGCGTATTTTTTCCCTAGGCCATTCTGGTTAAGCGTTTGGAGCAGCAGAAGTGCGAAAAATTGTTTGCCTTCTCAACCATTTCTTGGCTTCAAACTCCCATATCTCGCGAACGGATTGACCTAACCCAAAAATTCCTGTTGCATCTGAAAGTAGAAACTCGCCCCATTACAGCGGTATGTGTATTTTTTCCCGAGGCCATTCTGGCTAAGCATTTGGAGCAGCAGAATTGCGAAAAATTTGTTGTCTTCTCAACCATTTCTTAGCTTCAAACTCCCATATCTCGCGAACGGATTGACCTAACCCAAAAATTCCTGTTGCGTCTGAAAGTAGAAACTCGCCCGATTACAACGCTATGTGTATTTTTTCCCTAGGCCATTCTGGTTAAGCGTTTGGAGCAGCAGAAGTGCGAAGAATTTGTTGTCTTCTCAACCATTTCTTAGCTTCAAACTCCCATATCTCGCGAACGGATTGCCCAAACCCAGAAGTTCCTGCTGCGTCTGAAAGTAGAAACACGCCCGATTACAACGGTATGCGTATTTTTTCCCTAGGCCATTCTGGTTAAGCGGTTGGAGCAGCAGAAGTGCGAAAAATTTTTTGCCTCCTCAACCATTTCTTGGCTTCAAACTCCCATATCTCGCGAACGGATTGACCTAACCCAAAAATTCCTGTTGCATCTGAAAGTAGAAACTCGCCCGATTACAACGGTATGTGTTTTTTCCCCCTAGGCCATTCTGGTTAAGCGTTTGGAGCAGCAGAATTGCGAAAAATTTTTTGCCTTCTCAACCATTTCTTGGCTTCAAACTCCCATATCTCGCGAACGGATTGACCTAACCCAAAAATTCCTTTTGCGTATGAAAGTAGAAACTCGCCCGATTACAACGCTATGTGTATTTTTTCCCTAGGCCATTCTGGTTAAGCGTTTGGAGCAGCAGAAGTGCGAAGAATTTGTTGTCTTCTCAACCATTTCTTAGCTTCAAACTCCCATATCTCGCGAACGGATTGACCAAACCCAGAAGTTCCTGCTGCGTCTGAAAGTAGAAACACGCCCGATTACAACTGTATGCGTATTTTTTCCCTAGGCCATTCTGGTTAAGCGTTTGGAGCAGCAGAATTGCGAAAAATTTCTTGCCTTCTCAACCATTTCTTGGCTTCAAACTCCCATATCTCGCGAACGGATTGACCTAACCCAAAAATTCCTATGGCATCTGAAAGTAGAAACTCACCCGATTACAACGGTATGTGTATTTTTTCCCTAGGCCATTCTGGTTAAGCGTTTGGAGCAGCAGAATTGCGAAAAATTTTTTGCCTTCTCAACCATTTCTTGGCTTCAAACTCCCATATCTCGCGAACGGATTGACCTAACCCAAAAATTCCTATTGCTTCTGAAAGTAGAAACTCGCCCGATTACAACGGTATTTGTATTTTTTCCCTAGGCCATTCTGGTTAAGCGTTTGGAGCAGCAGAAGTGCGAAAAATTTGTTGTCTTCTCAACCATTTCTTAGCTTCAAACTCCCATATCTCGCGAACGGATTGACGTGACCCAAAATTTCCTATTGCATCTGAAAGTAGAAACTCGCCCGATTACAACGTTATGTGTATTTTTTCCCTAGGCCATTCTGGTTAAGCGTTTGGAGCAGCAGAAGTGCGAAAAATTTGTTGTCTTCTCAACCATTTCTTAGCTTCAAACTCCCATATCTCGCGAACGGATTGACCAAACCCAGAAGTTCCTGCTGCGTCTGAAAGTAGAAACTCGCCCGATTACAACGGTATGTGTATTTTTTCCCTAGGCCATTCTGGTTAAGCGTTTGTCGCGGCAGAATTGCGAAAAATTTTTTGCCTTCTCAAACATTTCTTAGCTTCAAACTCCCATATCTCGCGAACGGATTGACCTAACCCAAAAATTCCTATTGTATCTGCAAGTAGAAACTCGCCCGATTACAACGGTATGTGTATTTTTTCCCTAGGCCGTTCTGGTTAAGCGTTTGGAGCAGCAGAATTGCGAAAAGTTTTTTGCCTTCTCAACCATTTCTTGTCTTCAAACTCCCATATCTCGCGAACGGATTGACCTAACCCAAAAATTCCTATTGCATCTGAAAGTTGAAACTCGCCCGACTACATTGGTATGTGTATTTTTTCCCTAGGGCATTCTGGTTAAGCGTTTGGATCAGCAGAATTGCGAAAAATTGTATGCCTTCTCAACCATTTCTTGGCTTCAAACTCCCATATCTCGCGAACGGATTGACCAAACCCAAAAATTCCTGCTGCGTCTGAAAGTAGAAGCTCGCCCGATTACAACGGTATGCGTATTTTTTCCCTAGGCCATTCTGGTTAAGCGTTTGGAGCAGCAGAATTGCGAAAAATTTGTTGTCTTCTCAACCATTTCTTAGCTTCAAAGTCCCATATCTCGCGAACGGATTGACCGAACCCAAAAATTCCTGCTGCCTCTGAAAGTAGAAACACGCCCGATTACAACGGTATGCGTATTTTTTCCCTAGGCCATTCTGGTTAAGTGTTTGGAGCAGCAGAAGTGCGAAAAATTTTTTGCCTTCTCAACCATTTCTTGGCTTCAAACTCCCATATCTCGCGAACGGATTGACCTAACCCAAAAATTCCTGTTGCATCTGAAAGTAGAAACTCGCCCCATTACAACGGTATGTGTATTTTTTCCCGAGGCCATTCTGGCTAAGCGTTTGGAGCAGCAGAAGTGCGAAAAATTTGTTGTCTTCTCAACCATTTCTTAGCTTCAAACTCCCATATCTCGCGAACGGATTGACCTAACCCAAAAATTCCTGTTGCGTCTGAAAGTAGAAACTCGCCCGATTACAACGCTATGTGTATTTTTTCCCTAGGCCATTCTGGTTAAGCGTTTGGAGCAGCAGAAGTGCGAAGAATTTGTTGTCTTCTCAACCATTTCTTAGCTTCAAACTCCCATATCTCGCGAACGGATTGACCAAACCCAGAAGTTCCTGCTGCGTCTGAAAGTAGAAACACGCCCGATTACAACTGTATGCGTATTTTTTCCCTAGGCCATTCTGGTTAAGCGTTTGGAGCAGCAGAAGTGCGAAAAATTTTTTGCCTTCTCAACCATTTCTTGGCTTCAAACTCCCATATCTCGCGAACGGATTGACCTAACCCAAAAATTCCTGTTGCATCTGAAAGTAGAAACTCGCCCCATTACAGCGGTATGTGTATTTTTTCCCGAGGCCATTCTGGCTAAGCATTTGGAGCAGCAGAAGTGCGAAAAATTTGTTGTCTTCTCAACCATTTCTTAGCTTCAAACTCCCATATCTCGCGAACGGATTGACCTAACCCAAAAATTCCTGTTGCGTCTGAAAGTAGAAACTCGCCCGATTACAACGCTATGTGTATTTTTTCCCTAGGCCATTCTGGTTAAGCGTTTGGAGCAGCAGAAGTGCGAAGAATTTGTTGTCTTCTCAACCATTTCTTAGCTTCAAACTCCCATATCTCGCGAACGGATTGACCTAACCCAAAAATTCCTTTTGCGTATGAAAGTAGAAACTCGCCCGATTACAACGCTATGTGTATTTTTTCCCTAGGCCATTCTGGTTAAGCGTTTGGAGCAGCAGAAGTGCGAAGAATTTGTTGTCTTCTCAACCATTTCTTAGCTTCAAACTCCCATATCTCGCGAACGGATTGACCAAACCCAGAAGTTCCTGCTGCGTCTGAAAGTAGAAACACGCCCGATTACAACTGTATGCGTATTTTTTCCCTAGGCCATTCTGGTTAAGCGTTTGGAGCAGCAGAATTGCGAAAAATTTCTTGCCTTCTCAACCATTTCTTGGCTTCAAACTCCCATATCTCGCGAACGGATTGACCTAACCCAAAAATTCCTATGGCATCTGAAAGTAGAAACTCACCCGATTACAACGGTATGTGTATTTTTTCCCTAGGCCATTCTGGTTAAGCGTTTGGAGCAGCAGAATTGCGAAAAATTTTTTGCCTTCTCAACCATTTCTTGGCTTCAAACTCCCATATCTCGCGAACGGATTGACCTAACCCAAAAATTCCTATTGCTTCTGAAAGTAGAAACTCGCCCGATTACAACGGTATTTGTATTTTTTCCCTAGGCCATTCTGGTTAAGTGTATGGAGCAGCAGAATTGCGAAAATTTGTTTGCCTTCTCAACCATTTCTTGGCTTCAAAGTCCCATATCTCGCGAACGGATTGACATAACCCAAAAATTCCTATTGCACCTGAAAGTAGAAACTCGCCCGATTAGAGCGGTATGTGTATTTTTTCCCTAGGCCATTCTGGTTAAGCGTTTGGAGCAGCAGAAGTGCGAAAAATTTGTTGTCTTCTCAACCATTTCTTAGCTTCAAACTCCCATATCTCGCGAACGGATTGACGTGACCCAAAATTTCCTATTGCATCTGAAAGTAGAAACTCGCCCGATTACAACGTTATGTGTATTTTTTCCCTAGGCCATTCTGGTTAAGCGTTTGGAGCAGCAGAAGTGCGAAAAATTTGTTGTCTTCTCAACCATTTCTTAGCTTCAAACTCCCATATCTCGCGAACGGATTGACCAAACCCAGAAGTTCCTGCTGCGTCTGAAAGTAGAAACTCGCCCGATTACAACGGTATGTGTATTTTTTCCCTAGGCCATTCTGGTTAAGCGTTTGTCGCGGCAGAATTGCGAAAAATTTTTTGCCTTCTCAAACATTTCTTAGCTTCAAACTCCCATATCTCGCGAACGGATTGACCTAACCCAAAAATTCCTATTGTATCTGCAAGTAGAAACTCGCCCGATTACAACGGTATGTGTATTTTTTCCCTAGGGCATTCTGGTTAAGCGTTTGGATCAGCAGAATTGCGAAAAATTGTATGCCTTCTCAACCATTTCTTGGCTTCAAACTCCCATATCTCGCGAACGGATAGACCTAACCCAAAAATTCCTGTTGCGTGTGAAAGTAGAAACTCGCCCGATTACAACGGTATGTGTATTTTTTCCCTAGTCCATTCTGGTTAAGCATTTGGAGCAGCAGAATTGCGAAAAATTTGTTGTCTTCTCAACCATTTCTTAGCTTCAAACTCCCATATCTCGCGAACGGATTGACCAAACCCTAAAATTCCTGCTGCGTCTGAAAGTAGAAACTCGCCCGATTATAACGATATGCGTATTTTTTCCCTAGGCCATTCTGGTTAAGCGTTTGGGGCAGCAGAATTTCGAAAAATGTTTTGCCTTCTCAACCATTTCTTGGCTTCAAACTCCCATATCTCGCGAACGGATTGACCTAACCCAAAAATTCCTGTTGCATCTGAATGTAGAAACTCGCCCCATTACAACGTTATGTGTATTTTTTCCCGAGGCCATTCTGGTTAAGCGTTTGGAGCAGCAGAATTGCGAAAAATTTTTTGCCTTCTCAACCATTTCTTAGCTTCAAACTCCCATATCTCGCGAACGGATTGACCAAACCCAGAAGTTCCTGCTTCGTCTGAAAGTAGAAACACGCCCGATTACAACGGTATGCGTATTTTTTCCCCAGGCCATTCTGGTTAAGCGTTTGGAGCAGCAGAAGTTGCGAAAAATTTGTTGTCTTCTCAACCATTTCTTAGCTTCAAACTCCCATATCTCGCGAACGGATTGACGTAACTCAAAAATTCCAATTGCATCTGAGAGTAGAAACTCGCCCGATTACAACGGTATGTGTATTTTTTCCCTAGGCCATTCTGGTTAAGCGTTTGGAGCAGCAGAATTGCGAAAAATTTTTTGCCTTCTCAACCATTTCTTGTCTTCAAACTCCCATATCTCGCGAACGGATTGACCTAACACAAAAATTCCTATTGCATCTGAAAGTAGAAACTCGCCTGATTACAGCGGTATTTGTATTTTTCCCTAGGCCGTTCTGGTTAAGCGTTTGGAGCAGCAGAAGTGCGAAAAATTTTTTGCCTTCTCAACCATTTCTTAGCTTCAAACTCCCATATCTCGCGAACGGATTGACCAAACCCAGAAGTTCCTGCTGCGTCTGAAAGTAGGAACTCGCCCGATTACAACGATATGCGTATTTTTTCCCTAGGCCATTCTGGTTAAGCGTTTGGAGCAGCAGAATTGCGAAAAATTTTTTGCCTTCTCAACCATTCCTTAGCTTCAAACTCCCATATCTCGCGAACGGATTGACCAAACCCAGAAGTTCCTGCTTCGTCTGAAAGTAGAAACACGCCCGATTACAACGGTATGCGTATTTTTTCCCTAGGCCATTCTGGTTAAGCGTTTGGAGCAGCAGAAGTGCGAAAAATTTGTTGTCTTCTCAACCATTTCTTAGCTTCAAACTCCCATATCTCGCGAACGGATTGACGTAACTCAAAAATTCCAGTTGCATCTGAGAGTAGAAACTCGCCCGAATACAACGGTATGTGTATTTTTTCCCTAGGCCATTCTGGTTAAGCGTTTGGAGCAGCAGAATTGCGAAAAATTTTTTGCCTTCTCAACCATTTCTTGTCTTCAAACTCCCATATCTCGCGAACGGATTGACCTAACACAAAAATTCCTATTGCATCTGAAAGTAGAAACTCGCCCGATTACAGCGGTATTTGTATTTTTTCCCTAGGCCGTTCTGGTTAAGCGTTTGGAGCAGCAGAAGTGCGAAAAATTTTTTGCCTTCTCAACCATTTCTTAGCTTCAAACTCCCATATCTCGCGAACGGATTGACCAAACCCAGAAGTTCCTGCTGCGTCTGAAAGTAGAAACTCGCCCGATTACAACGATATGCGTATTTTTTCCCTAGGGCATTCTGGTTAAGCGCTTGGAGCAGCAGAATTGCGAAAAATTTTTTGCCTCCTCAACCATTTCTTGGCTTCAAACTCCCATATCTCGCGAACGGATAGACCTAACCCAAAAATTCCTATTGCATCTGAAAGTAGAAACTCGCCCCATTACAACTGTATGCGTATTTTTTCCCGAGGCCATTCTGGTTAAGCGTTTGGAGCAGCAGAAGTGCGAAAAATTTGTTGTCTTCTCAACCATTTCTTAGCTTCAAACTCCCATTTCTCGCGAACGGATTGACGTAACTCAAAAATTCCAGTTGCATCTGAGAGTAGAAACTCGCCCGATTACAACGGTATGTGTATTTTTTCCCTAGGCCATTCTGGTTAAGCGTTTGGAGCAGCAGAAGTGCGAAAAATTTGTTGTCTTCTCAACCATTTCTTAGTTTCAAACTCCCATATCTCGCGAACGGATTGACCAAACCCAGAAGTTCCTGCTGCGTCTGAAAGTAGAAACTCGCCCGATTACAACGGTATGTGTATTTTTTCCCTAGGCCATTCTGGTTAAGCGTTTGGCGCGGCAGAATTGCGAAAAATTTTTTGCCTTCTCAACCATTTCTTAGCTTCAAACTCCCATATCTCGCGAACGGATTGACCTAACCCAAAAATTCCTATTGCATCTGAAAGTAGAAACTCGCCCCATTACAACGTTATGTGTATTTTTTCCCGAGGCCATTCTGGTTAAGCGTTTGGAGCAGCAGAATTGCGAAAAATTTTTTGCCTTCTCAACCATTTCTTAGCTTCAAACTCCCACATCTCGCGAACGGATTGACCAAACCCAGAAGCTCCTGCTTCGTCTGAAAGTAGAAACACGCCCGATTACAACGGTATGCGTATTTTTTCCCTAGGCCATTCTGGTTAAGCGTTTGGAGCAGCAGAAGTGCAAAAAATTTGTTGTCTTCTCAACCATTTCTTAGCTTCAAACTCCCATATCTCGCGAACGGATTGACCAAACCCAGAAGTTCCTGCTGCGTCTGAAAGTAGGAACTCGCCCGATTACAACGATATGCGTATTTTTTCCCGAGGCCATTCTGGTTAAGCGTTTGGAGCAGCAGAAGTGCGAAAAATTTGTTGTCTTCTCAACCATTTCTTAGCTTCAAACTCCCATATCTCGCGAACGGATTGACGTAACTCAAAAATTCCAGTTGCATCTGAGAGTAGAAACTCGCCCGATTACAACGATATGTGTATTTTTTCCCTAGGCCATTCTGGTTAATCGTTTGGAGCAGCAGAATTGCGAAAAATTTTTTGCCTTGTCAACCATTTCTTGGCTTCAAACTCCCATATCTCGCGAACGGATAGACCTAACCCAAAGATTCCTGTTGCATCTGAAAGTAGAAACTCGCCCGATTACAACGGTATGTGTATTTTTTCCCTAGGCCATTCTGGTTAAGCGTTTGGAGCAGCAGAAGTGCGAAAAATTTGTTGTCTTCTCAACCATTTCTTAGTTTCAAACTCCCATATCTCGCGAACGGATTGACCAAACCCAGAAGTTCCTGCTGCGTCTGAAAGTAGAAACTCGCCCGATTACAACGGTATGTGTATTTTTTCCCTAGGCCATTCTGGTTAAGCGTTTGGCGCGGCAGAATTGCGAAAAATTTTTTGCCTTCTCAACCATTTCTTAGCTTCAAACTCCCATATCTCGCGAACGGATTGACCTAACCCAAAAATTCCTAATGCATCTGAAAGTAGAAACTCGCCCCATTACAACGTTATGTGTATTTTTTCCCGTGGCCATTCTGGTTAAGCGTTTGGAGCAGCAGAATTGCGAAAAATTTTTTGCCTTCTCAACCATTTCTTAGCTTCAAACTCCCATATCTCGCGAACGGATTGACCAAACCCAGAAGTTCCTGCTTCGTCTGAAAGTAGAAACACGCCCGATTACAACGGTATGCGTATTTTTTCCCTAGGGCATTCTGGTTAAGCGCTTGGAGCAGCAGAATTGCGAAAAATTTTTTGCCTTCTCAACCATTTCTTGGCTTCAAACTCCCATATCTCGCGAACGGATAGACCTAACCCAAAAATTCCTATTGCATCTGAAAGTAGAAACTCGCCCCATTACAACGGTATGCGTATTTTTTCCCGAGGCCATTCTGGTTAAACGTTTGGAGCAGCAGAAGTGCGAAAAATTTGTTGTCTTCTCAACCATTTCTTAGCTTCAAACTCCCATATCTCGCGAACGGATTGACGTAACTCAAAAATTCCAGTTGCATCTGAGAGTAGAAACTCGCCCGATTACAACGGTATGTGTATTTTTTCCCTAGGCCATTCTGGTTAAGCGTTTGGAGCAGCAGAAGTGCGAAAAATTTGTTGTCTTCTCAACCATTTCTTAGTTTCAAACTCCCATATCTCGCGAACGGATTGACCAAACCAAGAAGTTCCTGCTGCGTCTGAAAGTAGAAACTCGCCCGATTACAACGGTATGTGTATTTTTTCCCTAGGCCATTCTGGTTAAGCGTTTGGCGCGGCAGAATTGCGAAAAATTTTTTGCCTTCTCAACCATTTCTTAGCTTCAAACTCCCATATCTCGCGAACGGATTGACCTAACCCAAAAATTCCTATTGCATCTGAAAGTAGAAACTCGCCCCATTACAACGTTATGTGTATTTTTTCCCGAGGCCATTCTGGTTAAGCGTTTGGAGCAGCAGAATTGCGAAAAATTTTTTGCCTTCTCAACCATTTCTTAGCTTCAAACTCCCACATCTCGCGAATGGATTGACCAAACCCAGAAGCTCCTGCTTCGTCTGAAAGTAGAAACACGCCCGATTACAACGGTATGCGTATTTTTTCCCTAGGCCATTCTGGTTAAGCGTTTGGAGCAGCAGAAGTGCAAAAAATTTGTTGTCTTCTCAACCATTTCTTAGCTTCTAACTCCCATATCTCGCGAACGGATTGACCAAACCCAGAAGTTCCTGCTGCGTCTGAAAGTAGGAACTCGCCCGATTACAACGATATGCGTATTTTTTCCCGAGGCCATTCTGGTTAAGCGTTTGGAGCAGCAGAAGTGCGAAAAATTTGTTGTCTTCTCAACCATTTCTTAGCTTCAAACTCCCATATCTCGCGAACGGATTGACGTAACTCAAAAATTCCAGTTGCATCTGAGAGTAGAAACTCGCCCGATTACAACGGTATGTGTATTTTTTCCCTAGGCCATTCTGGTTAAGCGTTTGGAGCAGCAGAAGTGCGAAAAATTCGTTGTCTTCTCAACCATTTCTTAGTTTCAAACTCCCATATCTCGCGAACGGATTGACCAAACCCAGAAGTTCCTGCTGCGTCTGAAAGTAGAAACTCGCCCGATTACAACGGTATGTGTATTTTTTCCCTAGGCCATTCTGGTTAAGCGTTTGGCGCGGCAGAATTGCGAAAAATTTTTTGCCTTCTCAACCATTTCTTAGCTTCAAACTCCCATATCTCGCGAACGGATTGACCTAACCCAAAAATTCCTATTGCATCTGAAAGTAGAAACTCGCCCCATTACAACGTTATGTGTATTTTTTCCCGTGGCCATTCTGGTTAAGCGTTTGGAGCAGCAGAATTGCGAAAAATTTTTTGCCTTCTCAACCATTTCTTAGCTTCAAACTCCCATATCTCGCGAACGGATTGACCAAACCCAGAAGTTCCTGCTTCGTCTGAAAGTAGAAACACACCCGATTACAACGGTATGCGTATTTTTTCCCTAGGCCATTCTGGTTAAGCGTTTGGAGCAGCAGAAGTGCGAAAAATTTGTTGTCTTCTCAACTATTTCTTAGCTTCAAACTCCCATATCTCGCGAACGGATTGACGTAACTCAAAAATTCCAGTTGCATCTGAGAGTAGAAACTCGCCCGATTACAACGGTATGTGTATTTTTTCCCTAGGCCATTCTGGTTAAGCGTTTGGAGCAGCAGAAGTGCGAAAAATTCGTTGTCTTCTCAACCATTTCTTAGTTTCAAACTCCCATATCTCGCGAACGGATTGACCAAACCCAGAAGTTCCTGCTGCGTCTGAAAGTAGAAACTCGCCCGATTACAACGGTATGTGTATTTTTTCCCTAGGCCATTCTGGTTAATCGTTTGGAGCAGCAGAATTGCGAAAAATTTTTTGCCTTCTCAACCATTTCTTAGCTTCAAACTCCCACATCTCGCGAATGGATTGACCAAACCCAGAAGCTCCTGCTTCGTCTGAAAGTAGAAACACGCCCGATTACAACGGTATGCGTATTTTTTCCCTAGGCCATTCTGGTTAAGCGTTTGGAGCAGCAGAAGTGCAAAAAATTTGTTGTCTTCTCAACCATTTCTTAGCTTCTAACTCCCATATCTCGCGAACGGATTGACCAAACCCAGAAGTTCCTGCTGCGTCTGAAAGTAGGAACTCGCCCGATTACAACGATATGCGTATTTTTTCCCGAGGCCATTCTGGTTAAGCGTTTGGAGCAGCAGAAGTGCGAAAAATTTGTTGTCTTCTCAACCATTTCTTAGCTTCAAACTCCCATATCTCGCGAACGGATTGACGTAACTCAAAAATTCCAGTTGCATCTGAGAGTAGAAACTCGCCCGATTACAACGGTATGTGTATTTTTTCCCTAGGCCATTCTGGTTAAGCGTTTGGAGCAGCAGAAGTGCGAAAAATTCGTTGTCTTCTCAACCATTTCTTAGTTTCAAACTCCCATATCTCGCGAACGGATTGACCAAACCCAGAAGTTCCTGCTGCGTCTGAAAGTAGAAACTCGCCCGATTACAACGGTATGTGTATTTTTTCCCTAGGCCATTCTGGTTAAGCGTTTGGCGCGGCAGAATTGCGAAAAATTTTTTGCCTTCTCAACCATTTCTTAGCTTCAAACTCCCATATCTCGCGAACGGATTGACCTAACCCAAAAATTCCTATTGCATCTGAAAGTAGAAACTCGCCCCATTACAACGTTATGTGTATTTTTTCCCGTGGCCATTCTGGTTAAGCGTTTGGAGCAGCAGAATTGCGAAAAATTTTTTGCCTTCTCAACCATTTCTTAGCTTCAAACTCCCATATCTCGCGAACGGATTGACCAAACCCAGAAGTTCCTGCTTCGTCTGAAAGTAGAAACACACCCGATTACAACGGTATGCGTATTTTTTCCCTAGGCCATTCTGGTTAAGCGTTTGGAGCAGCAGAAGTGCGAAAAATTTGTTGTCTTCTCAACTATTTCTTAGCTTCAAACTCCCATATCTCGCGAACGGATTGACGTAACTCAAAAATTCCAGTTGCATCTGAGAGTAGAAACTCGCCCGATTACAACGGTATGTGTATTTTTTCCCTAGGCCATTCTGGTTAATCGTTTGGAGCAGCAGAAGTGCGAAAAATTTTTTGCCTTCTCAACCATTTCTTAGCTTCAAACTCCCATATCTCGCGAACGGATTGACCAAACCCAGAAGTTCCTGCTGCGTCTGAAAGTAGGAACTCGCCCGATTACAACGATATGCGTATTTTTTCCCTAGGCCATTCTGGTTAAGCGTTTGGAGCAGCAGAATTGCGAAAAATTTTTTGCCTTCTCAACCATTTCTTAGCTTCAAACTCCCATATCTCGCGAACGGATTGACCAAACCCAGAAGTTCCTGCTTCGTCTGAAAGTAGAAACACGCCCGATTACAACGGTATGCGTATTTTTTCCCTAGGCCTTTCTGGTTAAGCGTTTGGAGCAGCAGAAGTGCGAAAAATTTGTTGTCTTCTCAACCATTTCTTAGCTTCAAACTCCCATATCTCGCTAACGGTTTGACGTAACTCAAAAATTCCAGTTGCATCTGAGAGTAGAAACTCGCCCGATTACAACGGTATGTGTATTTTTTCCCTAGGCCATTCTGGTTAATCGTTTGGAGCAGCAGAATTGCGAAAAATTTTTTGCCTTCTCAACCATTTCTTGTCTTCAAACTCCCATATCTCGCGAACGGATTGACCTAACACAAAAATTCCTATTGCATCTGAAAGTAGAAACTCGCCCGATTACAGCGGTATTTGTATTTTTTCCCTAGGCCGTTCTGGTTAAGCGTTTGGAGCAGCAGAAGTGCGAAAAATTTTTTGCCTTCTCAACCATTTCTTAGCTTCAAACTCCCATATCTCGCGAACGGATTGACCAAACCCAGAAGTTCCTGCTGCGTCTGAAAGTAGGAACTCGCCCGATTACAACGATATGCGTATTTTTTCCCTAGGCCATTCTGGTTAAGCGTTTGGAGCAGCAGAATTGCGAAAAATTTTTTGCCTTCTCAACCATTTCTTAGCTTCAAACTCCCATATCTCGCGAACGGATTGACCAAACCCAGAAGTTCCTGCTTCGTCTGAAAGTAGAAACACGCCCGATTACAACGGTATGCGTATTTTTTCCCTAGGCCTTTCTGGTTAAGCGTTTGGAGCAGCAGAAGTGCGAAAAATTTGTTGTCTTCTCAACCATTTCTTAGCTTCAAACTCCCATATCTCGCTAACGGTTTGACGTAACTCAAAAATTCCAGTTGCATCTGAGAGTAGAAACTCGCCCGATTACAACGGTATGTGTATTTTTTCCCTAGGCCATTCTGGTTAATCGTTTGGAGCAGCAGAATTGCGAAAAATTTTTTGCCTTCTCAACCATTTCTTGTCTTCAAACTCCCATATCTCGCGAACGGATTGACCTAACACAAAAATTCCTATTGCATCTGAAAGTAGAAACTCGCCCGATTACAGCGGTATTTGTATTTTTTCCCTAGGCCGTTCTGGTTAAGCGTTTGGAGCAGCAGAAGTGCGAAAAATTTTTTGCCTTCTCAACCATTTCTTAGCTTCAAACTCCCATATCTCGCGAACGCATTGACCAAACCCAGAAGTTCCTGCTGCGTCTGAAAGTAGGAACTCGCCCGATTAGAACGATATGCGTATTTTTTCCCTAGGGCATTCTGGTTAAGCGCTTGGAGCAGCAGAATTGCGAAAAATTTTTTGCCTTCTCAACCATTTCTTGGCTTCAAACTCCCATATCTCGCGAACGGATAGACCTAACCCAAAAATTCCTATTGCATCTGAAAGTAGAAACTCGCCCCATTACAACGGTATGCGTATTTTTTCCCGAGGCCATTCTGGTTAAGCGTTTGGAGCAGCAGAAGTGCGAAAAATTTGTTGTCTTCTCAACCATTTCTTAGCTTCAAACTCCCATATCTCGCGAACGGATTGACGTAACTCAAAAATTCCAGTTGCATCTGAGAGTAGAAACTCGCCCGATTACAACGGTATGTGTATTTTTTCCCTAGGCCATTCTGGTTAAGCGTTTGGAGCAGCAGAAGTGCGAAAAATTTGTTGTCTTCTCAACCATTTCTTAGTTTCAAACTCCCATATCTCGCGAACGGATTGACCAAACCCAGAAGTTCCTGCTGCGTCTGAAAGTAGAAACTCGCCCGATTACAACGGTATGTGTATTTTTTCCCGAGGCCATTCTGGTTAAGCGTTTGGAGCAGCAGAATTGCGAAAAATTTTTTGCCTTCTCAACCATTTCTTAGCTTCAAACTCCCATATCTCGCGAACGGATTGACCAAACCCAGAAGTTCCTGCTTCGTCTGAAAGTAGAAACACGCCCGATTACAACGGTATGCGTATTTTTTCCCTAGGCCTTTCTGGTTAAGCGTTTGGAGCAGCAGAAGTGCGAAAAATTTGTTGTCTTCTCAACCATTTCTTAGCTTCAAACTCCCATATCTCGCTAACGGATTGACGTAACTCAAAAATTCCAGTTGCATCTGAGAGTAGAAACTCGCCCGATTACAACGGTATGTGTATTTTTTCCCTAGGCCATTCTGGTTAATCGTTTGGAGCAGCAGAATTGCGAAAAATTTTTTGCCTTCTCAACCATTTCTTGTCTTCAAACTCCCATATCTCGCGAACGGATTGACCTAACACAAAAATTCCTATTGCATCTGAAAGTAGAAACTCGCCCGATTACAGCGGTATTTGTATTTTTTCCCTAGGCCGTTCTGGTTAAGCGTTTGGAGCAGCAGAAGTGCGAAAAATTTTTTGCCTTCTCAACCATTTCTTAGCTTCAAACTCCCATATCTCGCGAACGCATTGACCAAACCCAGAAGTTCCTGCTGCGTCTGAAAGTAGGAACTCGCCCGATTACAACGATATGCGTATTTTTTCCCTAGGGCATTCTGGTTAAGCGCTTGGAGCAGTAGAATTGCGAAAAATTTTTTGCCTTCTCAACCATTTCTTGGCTTCAAACTCCCATATCTCGCGAATGGATAGACCTAACCCAAAAATTCCTATTGCATCTGAAAGTAGAAACTCGCCCCATTACAACGGTATGCGTATTTTTTCCCGAGGCCATTCTGGTTAAGCGTTTGGAGCAGCAGAAGTGCGAAAAATTTGTTGTCTTCTCAACCATTTCTTAGCTTCAAACTCCCATATCTCGCGAACGGATTGACGTAACTCAAAAATTCCAGTTGCATCTGAGAGTAGAAACTCGCCCGATTACAACGGTATGTGTATTTTTTCCCTAGGCCATTCTGGTTAAGCGTTTGGAGCAGCAGAAGTGCGAAAAATTTGTTGTCTTCTCAACCATTTCTTAGTTTCAAACTCCCATATCTCGCGAACGGATTGACCAAACCCAGAAGTTCCTGCTGCGTCTGAAAGTAGAAACTCGCCCGATTACAACGGTATGTGTATTTTTTCCCGAGGCCATTCTGGTTAAGCGTTTGGAGCAGCAGAATTGCGAAAAATTTTTTGCCTTCTCAACCATTTCTTAGCTTTAAACTCCCATATCTCGCGAACGGATTGACCAAACCCAGAAGTTCCTGCTTCGTCTGAAAGTAGAAACACGCCCGATTACAACGGTATGCGTATTTTTTCCCTAGGCCATTCTGGTTAAGCGTTTGGAGCAGCAGAAGTGCGAAAAATTTGTTGTCTTCTCAACCATTTCTTAGCTTCAAACTCCCATATCTCGCGAACGGATTGACGTAACTCAAAAATTCCAATTGCATCTGAGAGTAGAAACTCGCCCGATTACAACGGTATGTGTATTTTTTCCCTAGGCCATTCTGGTTAAGCGTTTGGAGCAGCAGAATTGCGAAAAATTTTTTGCCTTCTCAACCATTTCTTAGCTTCAAACTCCCATATCTCGCGAACGGATTGACGTAACTCAAAAATTCCAGTTGCATCTGAGAGTAGAAACTCGCCCGATTACAACGGTATGTGTATTTTTTCCCTAGGCCATTCTGGTTAAGCGTTTGGAGCAGCAGAAGTGCGAAAAATTTGTTGTCTTCTCAACCATTTCTTAGTTTCAAACTCCCATATCTCGCGAACGGATTGACCAAACCCAGAAGTTCCTGCTGCGTCTGAAAGTAGAAACTCGCCCGATTACAACGGTATGTGTATTTTTTCCCTAGGCCATTCTGGTTAAGCGTTTGGCGCGGCAGAATTGCGAAAAATTTTTTGCCTTCTCAACCATTTCTTGGCTTCAAACTCCCATATCTCGCGAACGGATAGACCTAACCCAAAAATTCCTATTGCATCTGAAAGTAGAAACTCGCCCCATTACAACGGTATGCGTATTTTTTCCCGAGGCCATTCTGGTTAAGCGTTTGGAGCAGCAGAAGTGCGAAAAATTTGTTGTCTTCTCAACCATTTCTTAGCTTCAAACTCCCATATCTCGCGAACGGATTGACGTAACTCAAAAATTCCAGTTGCATCTGAGAGTAGAAACTCGCCCGATTACAACGGTTATGTGTATTTTTTCCCTAGGCCATTCTGGTTAAGCGTTTGGCGCGGCAGAATTGCGAAAAATTTTTTGCCTTCTCAACCATTTCTTAGCTTCAAACTCCCATATCTCGCGAACGGATTGACCTAACCCAAAAATTCCTATTGCATCTGAAAGTAGAAACTCGCCCCATTACAACGTTATGTGTATTTTTTCCCGAGGCCATTCTGGTTAAGCGTTTGGAGCAGCAGAATTGCGAAAAATTTTTTGCCTTCTCAACCATTTCTTAGCTTCAAACTCCCACATCTCGCGAACGGATTGACCAAACCCAGAAGTTCCTGCTTCGTCTGAAAGTAGAAACACGCCCGATTACAACGGTATGCGTATTTTTTCCCTAGGCCATTCTGGTTAAGCGTTTGGAGCAGCAGAAGTGCGAAAAATTTGTTGTCTTCTCAACCATTTCTTAGCTTCAAACTCCCATATCTCGCGAACGGATTGACCAAACCCAGAAGTTCCTGCTGCGTCTGAAAGTAGGAACTCGCCCGATTACAACGATATGCGTATTTTTTCCCGAGGCCATTCTGGTTAAGCGTTTGGAGCAGCAGAAGTGCGAAAAATTTGTTGTCTTCTCAACCATTTCTTAGTTTCAAACTCCCATATCTCGCGAACGGATTGACCAAACCCAGAAGTTCCTGCTGCGTCTGAAAGTAGAAACTCGCCCGATTACAACGGTGTGTGTATTTTTTCCCGAGGCCATTCTGGTTAAGCGTTTGGAGCAGCAGAATTGCGAAAAATTTTTTGCCTTCTCAACCATTTCTTAGCTTTAAACTCCCATATCTCGCGAACGGATTGACCAAACCCAGAAGTTCCTGCTTCGTCTGAAAGTAGAAACACGCCCGATTACAACGGTATGCGTATTTTTTCCCTAGGCCATTCTGGTTAAGCGTTTGGAGCAGCAGAAGTGCGAAAAATTTGTTGTCTTCTCAACCATTTCTTAGCTTCAAACTCCCATATCTCGCGAACGGATTGACGTAACTCAAAAATTCCAATTGCATCTGAGAGTAGAAACTCGCCCGATTACAACGGTATGTGTATTTTTTCCCTAGGCCATTCTGGTTAAGCGTTTGGAGCAGCAGAATTGCGAAAAATTTTTTGCCTTCTCAACCATTTCTTAGCTTCAAACTCCCATATCTCGCGAACGGATTGACGTAACTCAAAAATTCCAGTTGCATCTGAGAGTAGAAACTCGCCCGATTACAACGGTATGTGTATTTTTTCCCTAGGCCATTCTGGTTAAGCGTTTGGAGCAGCAGAAGTGCGAAAAATTTGTTGTCTTCTCAACCATTTCTTAGTTTCAAACTCCCATATCTCGCGAACGGATTGACCAAACCCAGAAGTTCCTGCTGCGTCTGAAAGTAGAAACTCGCCCGATTACAACGGTATGTGTATTTTTTCCCTAGGCCATTCTGGTTAAGCGTTTGGCGCGGCAGAATTGCGAAAAATTTTTTGCCTTCTCAACCATTTCTTGGCTTCAAACTCCCATATCTCGCGAACGGATAGACCTAACCCAAAAATTCCTATTGCATCTGAAAGTAGAAACTCGCCCCATTACAACGGTATGCGTATTTTTTCCCGAGGCCATTCTGGTTAAGCGTTTGGAGCAGCAGAAGTGCGAAAAATTTGTTGTCTTCTCAACCATTTCTTAGCTTCAAACTCCCATATCTCGCGAACGGATTGACGTAACTCAAAAATTCCAGTTGCATCTGAGAGTAGAAACTCGCCCGATTACAACGGTTATGTGTATTTTTTCCCTAGGCCATTCTGGTTAAGCGTTTGGCGCGGCAGAATTGCGAAAAATTTTTTGCCTTCTCAACCATTTCTTAGCTTCAAACTCCCATATCTCGCGAACGGATTGACCTAACCCAAAAATTCCTATTGCATCTGAAAGTAGAAACTCGCCCCATTACAACGTTATGTGTATTTTTTCCCGAGGCCATTCTGGTTAAGCGTTTGGAGCAGCAGAATTGCGAAAAATTTTTTGCCTTCTCAACCATTTCTTAGCTTCAAACTCCCACATCTCGCGAACGGATTGACCAAACCCAGAAGTTCCTGCTTCGTCTGAAAGTAGAAACACGCCCGATTACAACGGTATGCGTATTTTTTCCCTAGGCCATTCTGGTTAAGCGTTTGGAGCAGCAGAAGTGCGAAAAATTTGTTGTCTTCTCAACCATTTCTTAGCTTCAAACTCCCATATCTCGCGAACGGATTGACCAAACCCAGAAGTTCCTGCTGCGTCTGAAAGTAGGAACTCGCCCGATTACAACGATATGCGTATTTTTTCCCGAGGCCATTCTGGTTAAGCGTTTGGAGCAGCAGAAGTGCGAAAAATTTGTTGTCTTCTCAACCATTTCTTAGTTTCAAACTCCCATATCTCGCGAACGGATTGACCAAACCCAGAAGTTCCTGCTGCGTCTGAAAGTAGAAACTCGCCCGATTACAACGGTATGTGTATTTTTTCCCGAGGCCATTCTGGTTAAGCGTTTGGAGCAGCAGAATTGCGAAAAATTTTTTGCCTTCTCAACCATTTCTTAGCTTTAAACTCCCATATCTCGCGAACGGATTGACCAAACCCAGAAGTTCCTGCTTCGTCTGAAAGTAGAAACACGCCCGATTACAACGGTATGCGTATTTTTTCCCTAGGCCATTCTGGTTAAGCGTTTGGAGCAGCAGAAGTGCGAAAAATTTGTTGTCTTCTCAACCATTTCTTAGCTTCAAACTCCCATATCTCGCGAACGGATTGACGTAACTCAAAAATTCCAATTGCATCTGAGAGTAGAAACTCGCCCGATTACAACGGTATGTGTATTTTTTCCCTAGGCCATTCTGGTTAAGCGTTTGGAGCAGCAGAATTGCGAAAAATTTTTTGCCTTCTCAACCATTTCTTAGCTTCAAACTCCCATATCTCGCGAACGGATTGACGTAACTCAAAAATTCCAGTTGCATCTGAGAGTAGAAACTCGCCCGATTACAACGGTATGTGTATTTTTTCCCTAGGCCATTCTGGTTAAGCGTTTGGAGCAGCAGAAGTGCGAAAAATTTGTTGTCTTCTCAACCATTTCTTAGCTTCAAACTCCCATATCTCGCGAACGGATTGACGTAACTCAAAAATTCCAATTGCATCTGAGAGTAGAAACTCGCCCGATTACAACGGTATGTGTATTTTTTCCCTAGGCCATTCTGGTTAAGCGTTTGGAGCAGCAGAATTGCGAAAAATTTTTTGCCTTCTCAACCATTTCTTAGCTTCAAACTCCCATATCTCGCGAACGGATTGACGTAACTCAAAAATTCCAGTTGCATCTGAGAGTAGAAACTCGCCCGATTACAACGGTATGTGTATTTTTTCCCTAGGCCATTCTGGTTAAGCGTTTGGAGCAGCAGAAGTGCGAAAAATTTGTTGTCTTCTCAACCATTTCTTAGTTTCAAACTCCCATATCTCGCGAACGGATTGACCAAACCC
Source organism: Ptiloglossa arizonensis (assembly GCF_051014685.1). Classification (NCBI taxonomy): domain Eukaryota; kingdom Metazoa; phylum Arthropoda; class Insecta; order Hymenoptera; family Colletidae; genus Ptiloglossa; species Ptiloglossa arizonensis. The sequence goes on along the minus strand of NW_027478679.1, from coordinate 561,987 downwards.
AGAAGTTCCTGCTGCGTCTGAAAGTAGAAACTCGCCCGATTACAACGGTATGTGTATTTTTTCCCTAGGCCATTCTGGTTAAGCGTTTGGCGCGGCAGAATTGCGAAAAATTTTTTGCCTTCTCAACCATTTCTTGGCTTCAAACTCCCATATCTCGCGAACGGATAGACCTAACCCAAAAATTCCTATTGCATCTGAAAGTAGAAACTCGCCCCATTACAACGGTATGCGTATTTTTTCCCGAGGCCATTCTGGTTAAGCGTTTGGAGCAGCAGAAGTGCGAAAAATTTGTTGTCTTCTCAACCATTTCTTAGCTTCAAACTCCCATATCTCGCGAACGGATTGACGTAACTCAAAAATTCCAGTTGCATCTGAGAGTAGAAACTCGCCCGATTACAACGGTTATGTGTATTTTTTCCCTAGGCCATTCTGGTTAAGCGTTTGGCGCGGCAGAATTGCAAAAATTTTTTGCCTTCTCAACCATTTCTTAGCTTCAAACTCCCATATCTCGCGAACGGATTGACCTAACCCAAAAATTCCTATTGCATCTGAAAGTAGAAACTCGCCCCATTACAACGTTATGTGTATTTTTTCCCGAGGCCATTCTGGTTAAGCGTTTGGAGCAGCAGAATTGCGAAAAATTTTTTGCCTTCTCAACCATTTCTTAGCTTCAAACTCCCACATCTCGCGAACGGATTGACCAAACCCAGAAGTTCCTGCTTCGTCTGAAAGTAGAAACACGCCCGATTACAACGGTATGCGTATTTTTTCCCTAGGCCATTCTGGTTAAGCGTTTGGAGCAGCAGAAGTGCGAAAAATTTGTTGTCTTCTCAACCATTTCTTAGCTTCAAACTCCCATATCTCGCGAACGGATTGACCAAACCCAGAAGTTCCTGCTGCGTCTGAAAGTAGGAACTCGCCCGATTACAACGATATGCGTATTTTTTCCCGAGGCCATTCTGGTTAAGCGTTTGGAGCAGCAGAAGTGCGAAAAATTTGTTGTCTTCTCAACCATTTCTTAGCTTCAAACTCCCATATCTCGCGAACGGATTGACGTAACTCAAAAATTCCAGTTGCATCTGAGAGTAGAAACTCGCCCGATTACAACGGTATGTGTATTTTTTCCCTAGGCCATTCTGGTTAAGCGTTTGGAGCAGCAGAAGTGCGAAAAATTTGTTGTCTTCTCAACCATTTCTTAGTTTCAAACTCCCATATCTCGCGAACGGATTGACCAAACCCAGAAGTTCCTGCTGCGTCTGAAAGTAGAAACTCGCCCGATTAAACGGTATGTGTATTTTTTCCCTAGGCCATTCTGGTTAAGCGTTTGGCGCGGCAGAATTGCGAAAAATTTTTTGCCTTCTCAACCATTTCTTAGCTTCAAACTCCCATATCTCGCGAGCGGATTGACCTAACCCAAAAATTCCTATTGCATCTGAAAGTAGAAACTCGCCCCATTACAACGTTATGTGTATTTTTTCCCGAGGCCATTCTGGTTAAGCGTTTGGAGCAGCAGAATTGCGAAAATTTTTTTGCCTTCTCAACCATTTCTTAGCTTGAAACTCCCATATCTCGCGAACGGATTGACCAAACCCAGAAGTTCCTGCTTCGTCTGAAAGTAGAAACAAGCCCGATTACAACGGTATGCGTATTTTTTCCCTAGGCCATTCTGGTTAAGCGTTTGGAGCAGCAGAAGTGCGAAAAATTTGTTGTCTTCTCAACCATTTCTTAGCTTCAAACTCCCATATCTCGCGAACGGATTGACGTAACTCAAAAATTCCAGTTGCATCTGAGAGTAGAAACTCGCCCGATTACAACGATATGTGTATTTTTTCCCTAGGCCATTCTGGTTAATCGTTTGGAGCAGCAGAATTGCGAAAAATTTTTTGCCTTGTCAACCATTTCTTGGCTTCAAACTCCCATATCTCGCGAACGGATAGACCTAACCCAAAGATTCCTGTTGCATCTGAAAGTAGAAACTCGCCCGATTACAACGGTATGTGTATTTTTTCCCTACGCCATTCTGGTTAAGCGTTTGGAGCAGCAGAATTGCGAAAAATTTCTTGCATTCTCAACCATTTCTTGGCTTCAAACTCCCATATCTCGCGAACGGTTGACCTAACCCAAAAATTCCTATGGCATCTGAAAGTAGAAACTCACCAGATTACAACGGTATGTGTATTTTTTCCCTAGGCCATTCTGGTTAAGCGTTTGGAGCAGCAGAAGTGCGAAAAATTTGTTGTCTTCTCAAACATTTCTTAGCTTCAAACTCCCATATCTCGCGAACGGATTGACCAAACCCAGAAGTTCCTGCTGCGTCTGAAAGTAGAAACTCGCCCGATTACAACGGTATGTGTGTTTTTTTCCCTAGGCCATTCTGGTCAAGCGTTTGTCGCGGCAGAATTGCGAAAAATTTTTTGCCTTCTCAACCATTTCTTAGCTTCAAACTCTCATATCTCGCGAGCGGATTGACCTAACCCAAAAATTCCTATTGTATCTGCAAGTAGAAACTCGCCCGATTACAACGGTATGTGTATTTTTTCCCTAGGCCATTCTGGTTAAGCGTTTGGCGCGGCAGAATTGCGAAAAATTTTTTGCCTTCTCAACCATTTCTTAGCTTCAAACTCCCATATCTCGCGAACGGATTGACCAAACCCAGAAGTTCCTGCTTCGTCTGAAAGTAGAAACACGCCCGATTACAACGGTATGCGTATTTTTTCCCGAGGCCATTCTGGTTAAGCGTTTGGAGCAGCAGAAGTGCGAAAAATTTGTTGTCTTCTCAACCATTTCTTAGCTTCAAACTCCCATATCTCGCGAACGGATTGACGTAACTCAAAAATTCCAGTTGCATCTGAGAGTAGAAACTCGCCCGATTACAACGGTTATGTGTATTTTTTCCCTAGGCCATTCTGGTTAAGCGTTTGGCGCGGCAGAATTGCGAAAAATTTTTTGCCTTCTCAACCATTTCTTAGCTTCAAACTCCCATATCTCGCGAACGGATTGACCTAACCCAAAAATTCCTATTGCATCTGAAAGTAGAAACTCGCCCCATTACAACGTTATGTGTATTTTTTCCCGAGGCCATTCTGGTTAAGCGTTTGGAGCAGCAGAATTGCGAAAAATTTTTTGCCTTCTCAACCATTTCTTAGCTTCAAACTCCCACATCTCGCGAACGGATTGACCAAACCCAGAAGTTCCTGCTTCGTCTGAAAGTAGAAACACGCCCGATTACAACGGTATGCGTATTTTTTCCCTAGGCCATTCTGGTTAAGCGTTTGGAGCAGCAGAAGTGCGAAAAATTTGTTGTCTTCTCAACCATTTCTTAGCTTCAAACTCCCATATCTCGCGAACGGATTGACCAAACCCAGAAGTTCCTGCTGCGTCTGAAAGTAGGAACTCGCCCGATTACAACGATATGCGTATTTTTTCCCGAGGCCATTCTGGTTAAGCGTTTGGAGCAGCAGAAGTGCGAAAAATTTGTTGTCTTCTCAACCATTTCTTAGCTTCAAACTCCCATATCTCGCGAACGGATTGACGTAACTCAAAAATTCCAGTTGCATCTGAGAGTAGAAACTCGCCCGATTACAACGGTATGTGTATTTTTTCCCTAGGCCATTCTGGTTAAGCGTTTGGAGCAGCAGAAGTGCGAAAAATTTGTTGTCTTCTCAACCATTTCTTAGTTTCAAACTCCCATATCTCGCGAACGGATTGACCAAACCCAGAAGTTCCTGCTGCGTCTGAAAGTAGAAACTCGCCCGATTAAACGGTATGTGTATTTTTTCTCCCTGCCATTCTGGTTAAGCGTTTGGCGCGGCAGAATTGCGAAAAATTTTTTGCCTTCTCAACCATTTCTTAGCTTCAAACTCCCATATCTCGCGAACGGATTGACCTAACCCAAAAATTCCTATTGCATCTGAAAGTAGAAACTCGCCCCATTACAACGTTATGTGTATTTTTTCCCGAGGCCATTCTGGTTAAGCGTTTGGAGCAGCAGAATTGCGAAAATTTTTTTGCCTTCTCAACCATTTCTTAGCTTGAAACTCCCATATCTCGCGAACGGATTGACCAAACCCAGAAGTTCCTGCTTCGTCTGAAAGTAGAAACAAGCCCGATTACAACGGTATGCGTATTTTTTCCCTAGGCCATTCTGGTTAAGCGTTTGGAGCAGCAGAAGTGCGAAAAATTTGTTGTCTTCTCAACCATTTCTTAGCTTCAAACTCCCATATCTCGCGAACGGATTGACGTAACTCAAAAATTCCAGTTGCATCTGAGAGTAGAAACTCGCCCGATTACAACGATATGTGTATTTTTTCCCTAGGCCATTCTGGTTAATCGTTTGGAGCAGCAGAATTGCGAAAAATTTTTTGCCTTGTCAACCATTTCTTGGCTTCAAACTCCCATATCTCGCGAACGGATAGACCTAACCCAAAGATTCCTGTTGCATCTGAAAGTAGAAACTCGCCCGATTACAACGGTATGTGTATTTTTTCCCTACGCCATTCTGGTTAAGCGTTTGGAGCAGCAGAATTGCGAAAAATTTCTTGCATTCTCAACCATTTCTTGGCTTCAAACTCCCATATCTCGCGAACGGTTGACCTAACCCAAAAATTCCTATGGCATCTGAAAGTAGAAACTCACCAGATTACAACGGTATGTGTATTTTTTCCCTAGGCCATTCTGGTTAAGCGTTTGGAGCAGCAGAAGTGCGAAAAATTTGTTGTCTTCTCAAACATTTCTTAGCTTCAAACTCCCATATCTCGCGAACGGATTGACCAAACCCAGAAGTTCCTGCTGCGTCTGAAAGTAGAAACTCGCCCGATTACAACGGTATGTGTGTTTTTTCCCTAGGCCATTCTGGTCAAGCGTTTGTCGCGGCAGAATTGCGAAAAATTTTTTGCCTTCTCAACCATTTCTTAGCTTCAAACTCTCATATCTCGCGAGCGGATTGACCTAACCCAAAAATTCCTATTGTATCTGCAAGTAGAAACTCGCCCGATTACAACGGTATGTGTATTTTTTCCCTAGGCCATTCTGGTTAAGCGTTTGGCGCGGCAGAATTGCGAAAAATTTTTTGCCTTCTCAACCATTTCTTAGCTTCAAACTCCCATATCTCGCGAACGGATTTACCTAACCCAAAAATTCCTATTGTATCTGAAAGTAGAATCTCGCCCGATTACAACGGTATGTGTATTTTTTCCGTAGGCCATTCTGGTTAAGCGTTTGGAGCAGCAGAAGTGCGAAAAATTTGTTGTCTTCTCAACCATTTCTTAGCTTCAAACTCCCATATCTCGCGAACGGATTGACCTAACCCAAAAATTCCTATTGCATCTGAAAGTAGAAACTCGCCCCACTACAACGTTATGTGTATTTTTTCCCGAGGCCATTCTGGTTAAGCGTTTGGAGCAGCAGAAGTGCGAAAAATTTTTTGCCTTCTCAACCATTTCTTAGCTTCAAACTCCCACATCTCGCGAACGGATTGACCAAACCCAGAAGCTCCTGCTTCGTCTGAAAGTAGAAACACACACGATTACAACGGTATGCGTATTTTTTCCCTAGGCCATTCTGGTTAAGCGTTTGGAGCAGCAGAAGTGCAAAAAATTTGTTGTCTTCTCAACCATTTCTTAGCTTCAAACTCCCATATCTCGCGAACGGATTGACCAAACCCAGAAGTTCCTGCTGCGTCTGAAAGTAGGAACTCGCCCGATTACAACGATATGCGTATTTTTTCCCGAGGCCATTCTGGTTAAGCGTTTGGAGCAGCAGAAGTGCGAAACATTTGTTGTCTTCTCAACCATTTCTTAGCTTCAAACTCCCATATCTCGCGAACGGATTGACGTAACTCAAAAATTCCAGTTGTATCTGAGAGTAGAAACTCGCCCGATTACAACGATATGTGTATTTTTTCCCTAGGCCATTCTGGTTCATCGTTTGGAGCAGCAGAAGTGCGAAAAATTTGTTGTCTTCTCAACCATTTCTTAGTTTCAAACTCCCATATCTCGCGAACGGATTGACCAAACCCAGAAGTTCCTGCTGCATCTGAAAGTAGAAACTCGCCCGATTACAACGGTATGTGTATTTTTTCCCTAGGCCATTCTGGTTAAGCGTTTGGCGCGGCAGAATTGCGAAAAATTTTTTGCCTTCTCAACCATTTCTTAGCTTCAAACTCCCATATCTCGCGAACGGATTGACCAAACCCAGAAGTTCCTGCTGCGTCTGAAAGTAGGAACTCGCCCGATTACAACGATATGTGTATTTTTTCCCTAGGCCATTCTGGTTAAGCGTTTGGAGCAGCAGAAGTGCGAAAAATTTGTTGTCTTCTCAAACATTCCTTAGCTTCAAACTCCCATATCTCGCGAACGGATTGACCAAACCCAGAAGTTCCTGCTGCGTCTGAAAGTAGAAACTCGCCCGATTACAACGGTATGTGTGTTTTTTCCCTAGGCCATTCTGGTCAAGCGTTTGTCGCGGCAGAATTGCGAAAAATTTTTTGCCTTCTCAACCATTTCTTAGCTTCAAACTCTCATATCTCGCGAGCGGATTGACCTAACCCAAAAATTCCTATTGTATCTGCAAGTAGAAACTCGCCCGATTACAACGGTATGTGTATTTTTTCCCTAGGCCATTCTGGTTAAGCGTTTGGCGCGGCAGAATTGCGAAAAATTTTTTGCCTTCTCAACCATTTCTTAGCTTCAAACTCCCATATCTCGCGAACGGATTTACCTAACCCAAAAATTCCTATTGTATCTGAAAGTAGAATCTCGCCCGATTACAACGGTATGTGTATTTTTTCCGTAGGCCATTCTGGTTAAGCGTTTGGAGCAGCAGAAGTGCGAAAAATTTGTTGTCTTCTCAACCATTTCTTAGCTTCAAACTCCCATATCTCGCGAACGGATTGACCTAACCCAAAAATTCCTATTGCATCTGAAAGTAGAAACTCGCCCCACTACAACGTTATGTGTATTTTTTCCCGAGGCCATTCTGGTTAAGCGTTTGGAGCAGCAGAAGTGCGAAAAATTTTTTGCCTTCTCAACCATTTCTTAGCTTCAAACTCCCACATCTCGCGAACGGATTGACCAAACCCAGAAGCTCCTGCTTCGTCTGAAAGTAGAAACACACACGATTACAACGGTATGCGTATTTTTTCCCTAGGCCATTCTGGTTAAGCGTTTGGAGCAGCAGAAGTGCAAAAAATTTGTTGTCTTCTCAACCATTTCTTAGCTTCAAACTCCCATATCTCGCGAACGGATTGACCAAACCCAGAAGTTCCTGCTGCGTCTGAAAGTAGGAACTCGCCCGATTACAACGATATGCGTATTTTTTCCCGAGGCCATTCTGGTTAAGCGTTTGGAGCAGCAGAAGTGCGAAACATTTGTTGTCTTCTCAACCATTTCTTAGCTTCAAACTCCCATATCTCGCGAACGGATTGACGTAACTCAAAAATTCCAGTTGTATCTGAGAGTAGAAACTCGCCCGATTACAACGATATGTGTATTTTTTCCCTAGGCCATTCTGGTTCATCGTTTGGAGCAGCAGAAGTGCGAAAAATTTGTTGTCTTCTCAACCATTTCTTAGTTTCAAACTCCCATATCTCGCGAACGGATTGACCAAACCCAGAAGTTCCTGCTGCATCTGAAAGTAGAAACTCGCCCGATTACAACGGTATGTGTATTTTTTCCCTAGGCCATTCTGGTTAAGCGTTTGGCGCGGCAGAATTGCGAAAAATTTTTTGCCTTCTCAACCATTTCTTGGCTTCAAACTCCCATATCTCGCGAACGGATAGACCTAACCCAAAAATTCCTATTGCATCTGAAAGTAGAAACTCGCCCCATTACAACGGTATGCGTATTTTTTCCCGAGGCCATTCTGGTTAAGCGTTTGGAGCAGCAGAAGTGCGAAAAATTTGTTGTCTTCTCAACCATTTCTTAGCTTCAAACTCCCATATCTCGCGAACGGATTGACGTAACTCAAAAATTCCAGTTGCATCTGAGTGTAGAAACTCGCCCGATTGCAACGGTATGTGTATTTTTTCCCTAGGCCATTCTGGTTAAGCGTTTGGCGCGGCAGAATTGCGAAAAATTTTTTGCCTTCTCAACCATTTCTTAGCTTCAAACTCCCATATCTCGCGAACGGATTGACCTAACCCAAAAATTCCTATTGCATCTGAAAGTAGAAACTCGCCCCATTACAACGTTATGTGTATTTTTTCCCGAGGCCATTCTGGTTAAGCGTTTGGAGCAGCAGAATTGCGAAAAATTTTTTGCCTTCTCAACCATTTCTTAGCTTCAAACTCCCACATCTCGCGAACGGATTGACCAAACCCAGAAGTTCCTGCTTCGTCTGAAAGTAGAAACACGCCCGATTACAACGGTATGCGTATTTTTTCCCTAGGCCATTCTGGTTAAGCGTTTGGAGCAGCAGAAGTGCGAAAAATTTGTTGTCTTCTCAACCATTTCTTAGCTTCAAACTCCCATATCTCGCGAACGGATTGACCAAACCCAGAAGTTCCTGCTGCGTCTGAAAGTAGGAACTCGCCCGATTACAACGATATGCGTATTTTTTCCCGAGGCCATTCTGGTTAAGCGTTTGGAGCAGCAGAAGTGCGAAAAATTTGTTGTCTTCTCAACCATTTCTTAGCTTCAAACTCCCATATCTCGCGAACGGATTGACGTAACTCAAAAATTCCAGTTGCATCTGAGAGTAGAAACTCGCCCGATTACAACGGTATGTGTATTTTTTCCCTAGGCCATTCTGGTTAAGCGTTTGGAGCAGCAGAAGTGCGAAAAATTTGTTGTCTTCTCAACCATTTCTTAGTTTCAAACTCCCATATCTCGCGAACGGATTGACGTAACTCAAAAATTCCAGTTGCATCTGAGAGTAGAAACTCGCCCGATTACATCGGTATGTGTATTTTTTCCCTAGGCCATTCTGGTTAAGCGTTTGGAGCAGCAGAAGTGCGAAAAATTTGTTGTCTTCTCAACCATTTCTTAGTTTCAAACTCCCATATCTCGCGAACGGATTGACCAAACCCAGAAGTTCCTGCTGCGTCTGAAAGTAGAAACTCGCCCGATTACAACGGTATGTGTATTTTTTCCCTAGGCCGTTCTGGTTAAGCGTTTGGCGCGGCAGAATTGCGAAAAATTTTTTGCCTTCTCAACCATTTCTTAGCTTCAAACTCCCATATCTCGCGAACGGATTGACGTAACCCAAAGATTCCTGTTGCATCTGAAAGTAGAAACTCGCCCGATTACAACGGTATGTGTATTTTTTCCCTACGCCATTCTGGTTAAGCGTTTGGAGCAGCAGAATTGCGAAAAATTTCTTGCATTCTCAACCATTTCTTGGCTTCAAACTCCCATATCTCGCGAACGGATTGACCTAACCCAAAAATTCCTATTGCATCTGAAAGTAGAAACTCGCCCCATTACAACGTTATGTGTATTTTTTCCCGAGGCCATTCTGGTTAAGCGTTTGGAGCAGCAGAATTGCGAAAAATTTTTTGCCTTCTCAACCATTTCTTAGCTTCAAACTCCCACATATCGCGAACGGATTGACCAAACCCAGAAGCTCCTGCTTCGTCTGAAAGTAGAAACACGCCCGATTACAACGGTATGCGTATTTTTTCCCTAGGCCATTCTGGTTAAGCGTTTGGAGCAGCAGAAGTGCAAAAAATTTGTTGTCTTCTCAACCATTTCTTAGCTTCAAACTCCCATATCTCGCGAACGGATTGACCAAACCCAGAAGTTCCTGCTGCGTCTGAAAGTAGGAACTCGCCCGATTACAACGATATGCGTATTTTTTCCCGAGGCCATTCTGGTTAAGCGTTTGGAGCAGCAGAAGTGCGAAAAATTTGTTGTCTTCTCAACCATTTCTTAGCTTCAAACTCCCATATCTCGCGAACGGATTGACGTAACTCAAAAATTCCAGTTGCATCTGAGAGTAGAAACTCGCCCGATTACAACGGTATGTGTATTTTTTCCCTAGGCCATTCTGGTTAAGCGTTTGGAGCAGCAGAAGTGCGAAAAATTTGTTGTCTTCTCAACCATTTCTTAGCTTCAAACTCCCATATCTCGCGAACGGATTGACCAAACCCAGAAGTTCCTGCTGCGTCTGAAAGTAGAAACTCGCCCGATTACAACGGTATGTGTATTTTTTCCCTAGGCCATTCTGGTTAAGCGTTTGGCGCGGCAGAATTGCGAAAAATTTTTTGCCTTCTCAACCATTTCTTGGCTTCAAACTCCCATATCTCGCGAACGGATAGACCTAACCCAAAAATTCCTATTGCATCTGAAAGTAGAAACTCGCCCCATTACAACGGTATGCGTATTTTTTCCCGAGGCCATTCTGGTTAAGCGTTTGGAGCAGCAGAAGTGCGAAAAATTTGTTGTCTTCTCAACCATTTCTTAGCTTCAAACTCCCATATCTCGCGAACGGATTGACGTAACTCAAAAATTCCAGTTGCATCTGAGAGTAGAAACTCGCCCGATTACAACGGTATGTGTATTTTTTCCCTAGGCCATTCTGGTTAAGCGTTTGGAGCAGCAGAAGTGCGAAAAATTTGTTGTCTTCTCAACCATTTCTTAGTTTCAAACTCCCATATCTCGCGAACGGATTGACCAAACCCAGAAGTTCCTGCTGCGTCTGAAAGTAGAAACTCGCCCGATTACAACGGTATGTGTATTTTTTCCCTAGGCCATTCTGGTTAAGCGTTTGGCGCGGCAGAATTGCGAAAAATTTTTTGCCTTCTCAACCATTTCTTAGCTTCAAACTCCCATATCTCGCGAACGGATTGACCTAACCCAAAAATTCCTATTGCATCTGAAAGTAGAAACTCGCCCCATTACAACGTTATGTGTATTTTTTCCCGAGGCCATTCTGGTTAAGCGTTTGGAGCAGCAGAATTGCGAAAAATTTTTTGCCTTCTCAACCATTTCTTAGCTTCAAACTCCCATATCTCGCGAACGGATTGACCAAACCCAGAAGTTCCTGCTTCGTCTGAAAGTAGAAACAAGCCCGATTACAACGGTATGCGTATTTTTTCCCTAGGCCATTCTGGTTAAGCGTTTGGAGCAGCAGAAGTGCGAAAAATTTGTTGTCTTCTCAACCATTTCTTAGCTTCAAACTCCCATATCTCGCGAACGGATTGACGTAACTCAAAAATTCCAGTTGCATCTGAGAGTAGAAACTCGCCCGATTACAACGATATGTGTATTTTTTCCCTAGGCCATTCTGGTTAATCGTTTGGAGCAGCAGAATTGCGAAAAATTTTTTGCCTTCTCAACCATTTCTTGTCTTCAAACTCCCATATCTCGCGAACGGATTGACCTAACACAAAAATTCCTATTGCATCTGAAAGTAGAAACTCGCCCGATTACAGCGGTATTTGTATTTTTTCCCTAGGCCGTTCTGGTTAAGCGTTTGGAGCAGCAGAAGTGCGAAAAATTTTTTGCCTTCTCAACCATTTCTTAGCTTCAAACTCCCATATCTCGCGAACGGACTGACCAAACCCAGAAGTTCCTGCTGCGTCTGAAAGTAGGAACTCGCCCGATTACAACGATATGCGTATTTTTTCCCTAGGGCATTCTGGTTAAGCGCTTGGAGCAGCAGAATTGCGAAAAATTTTTTGCCTTCTCAACCATTTCTTGGCTTCAAACTCCCATATCTCGCGAACGGATAGACCTAACCCAAAAATTCCTATTGCATCTGAAAGTAGAAACTCGCCCCATTACAACGGTATGCGTATTTTTTCCCGAGGCCATTCTGGTTAAGCGTTTGGAGCAGCAGAAGTGCGAAAAATTTGTTGTCTTCTCAACCATTTCTTAGCTTCAAACTCCCATATCTCGCGAACGGATTGACCAAACCCAGAAGTTCCTGCTTCGTCTGAAAGTAGAAACACGCCCGATTACAACGGTATGCATATTTTTTCCCTAGGCCATTCTGGTTAAGCGTTTGGAGCAGCAGAAGTGCGAAAAATTTGTTGTCTTCTCAACCATTTCTTAGTTTCAAACTCCCATATCTCGCGAACGGATTGACCAAACCCAGAAGTTCCTGCTGCGTCTGAAAGTAGAAACTCGCCCGATTACAACGGTATGTGTATTTTTTCCCTAGGCCATTCTGGTTAAGCGTTTGGCGCGGCAGAATTGCGAAAAATTTTTTGCCTTCTCAACCATTTCTTAGCTTCAAACTCCCATATCTCGCGAACGGATTGACCTAACCCAAAAATTCCTATTGCATCTGAAAGTAGAAACTCGCCCCATTACAACGTTATGTGTATTTTTTCCCGAGGCCATTCTGGTTAAGCGTTTGGAGCAGCAGAATTGCGAAAAATTTTTTGCCTTCTCAACCATTTCTTAGCTTCAAACTCCCATATCTCGCGAACGGATTGACCAAACCCAGAAGTTCCTGCTTCGTCTGAAAGTAGAAACAAGCCCGATTACAACGGTATGCGTATTTTTTCCCTAGGCCATTCTGGTTAAGCGTTTGGAGCAGCAGAAGTGCGAAAAATTTGTTGTCTTCTCAACCATTTCTTAGCTTCAAACTCCCATATCTCGCGAACGGATTGACGTAACTCAAAAATTCCAGTTGCATCTGAGAGTAGAAACTCGCCCGATTACAACGATATGTGTATTTTTTCCCTAGGCCATTCTGGTTAATCGTTTGGAGCAGCAGAATTGCGAAAAATTTTTTGCCTTCTCAACCATTTCTTGTCTTCAAACTCCCATATCTCGCGAACGGATTGACCTAACACAAAAATTCCTATTGCATCTGAAAGTAGAAACTCGCCCGATTACAGCGGTATTTGTATTTTTTCCCTAGGCCGTTCTGGTTAAGCGTTTGGAGCAGCAGAAGTGCGAAAAATTTTTTGCCTTCTCAACCATTTCTTAGCTTCAAACTCCCATATCTCGCGAACGGACTGACCAAACCCAGAAGTTCCTGCTGCGTCTGAAAGTAGGAACTCGCCCGATTACAACGATATGCGTATTTTTTCCCTAGGGCATTCTGGTTAAGCGCTTGGAGCAGCAGAATTGCGAAAAATTTTTTGCCTTCTCAACCATTTCTTGGCTTCAAACTCCCATATCTCGCGAACGGATAGACCTAACCCAAAAATTCCTATTGCATCTGAAAGTAGAAACTCGCCCCATTACAACGGTATGCGTATTTTTTCCCGAGGCCATTCTGGTTAAGCGTTTGGAGCAGCAGAAGTGCGAAAAATTTGTTGTCTTCTCAACCATTTCTTAGCTTCAAACTCCCATATCTCGCGAACGGATTGACCAAACCCAGAAGTTCCTGCTTCGTCTGAAAGTAGAAACACGCCCGATTACAACGGTATGCATATTTTTTCCCTAGGCCATTCTGGTTAAGCGTTTGGAGCAGCAGAAGTGCGAAAAATTTGTTGTCTTCTCAACCATTTCTTAGTTTCAAACTCCCATATCTCGCGAACGGATTGACCAAACCCAGAAGTTCCTGCTGCGTCTGAAAGTAGAAACTCGCCCGATTACAACGGTATGTGTATTTTTTCCCTAGGCCATTCTGGTTAAGCGTTTGGCGCGGCAGAATTGCGAAAAATTTTTTGCCTTCTCAACCATTTCTTGGCTTCAAACTCCCATATCTCGCGAACGGATAGACCTAACCCAAAAATTCCTATTGCATCTGAAAGTAGAAACTCGCCCCATTACAACGGTATGCGTATTTTTTCCCGAGGCCATTCTGGTTAAGCGTTTGGAGCAGCAGAAGTGCGAAAAATTTGTTGTCTTCTCAACCATTTCTTAGCTTCAAACTCCCATATCTCGCGAACGGATTGACGTAACTCAAAAATTCCAGTTGCATCTGAGAGTAGAAACTCGCCCGATTACAACGGTATGTGTATTTTTTCCCTAGGCCATTCTGGTTAAGCGTTTGGCGCGGCAGAATTGCGAAAAATTTTTTGCCTTCTCAACCATTTCTTAGCTTCAAACTCTCATATCTCGCGAACGGATTGACCTAACCCAAAAATTCCTATTGCATCTGAAAGTAGAAACTCGCCCCATTACAACGTTATGTGTATTTTTTCCCGAGGCCATTCTGGTTAAGCGTTTGGAGCAGCAGAATTGCGAAAAATTTTTTGCCGTCTCAACCATTTCTTAGCTTCAAACTCCCACATCTCGCGAACGGATTGACCAAACCCAGAAGTTCCTGCTTCGTCTGAAAGTAGAAACACGCCCGATTACAACGGTATGCATATTTTTTCCCTAGGCCATTCTGGTTAAGCGTTTGGAGCAGCAGAAGTGCGAAAAATTTGTTGTCTTCTCAACCATTTCTTAGCTTCAAACTCCCATATCTCGCGAACGGATTGACCAAACCCAGAAGTTCCTGCTGCGTCTGAAAGTAGGAACTCGCCCGATTACAACGATATGCGTATTTTTTCCCGAGGCCATTCTGGTTAAGCGTTTGGAGCAGCAGAAGTGCGAAAAATTTGTTGTCTTCTCAACCATTTCTTAGCTTCAAACTCCCATATCTCGCGAACGGATTGACGTAACTCAAAAATTCCAGTTGCATCTGAGAGTAGAAACTCGCCCGATTACAACGGTATGTGTATTTTTTCCCTAGGCCATTCTGGTTAAGCGTTTGGAGCAGCAGAAGTGCGAAAAATTTGTTGTCTTCTCAACCATTTCTTAGTTTCAAACTCCCATATCTCGCGAACGGATTGACCAAACCCAGAAGTTCCTGCTGCGTCTGAAAGTAGAAACTCGCCCGATTACAACGGTATGTGTATTTTTTCCCTAGGCCATTCTGGTTAAGCGTTTGGCGCGGCAGAATTGCGAAAAATTTTTTGCCTTCTCAACCATTTCTTAGCTTCAAACTCCCATATCTCGCGAACGGATTGACCTAACCCAAAAATTCCTATTGCATCTGAAAGTAGAAACTCGCCCCATTACAACGTTATGTGTATTTTTTCCCGAGGCCATTCTGGTTAAGCGTTTGGAGCAGCAGAATTGCGAAAAATTTTTTGCCTTCTCAACCATTTCTTAGCTTCAAACTCCCATATCTCGCGAACGGATTGACCAAACCCAGAAGTTCCTGCTTCGTCTGAAAGTAGAAACAATCCCGATTACAACGGTATGCGTATTTTTTCCCTAGGCCATTCTGGTTAAGCGTTTGGAGCAGCAGAAGTGCGAAAAATTTGTTGTCTTCTCAACCATTTCTTAGCTTCAAACTCCCATATCTCGCGAACGGATTGACGTAACTCAAAAATTCCAGTTGCATCTGAGAGTAGAAACTCGCCCGATTACAACGATATGTGTATTTTTTCCCTAGGCCATTCTGGTTAATCGTTTGGAGCAGCAGAATTGCGAAAAATTTTTTGCCTTCTCAACCATTTCTTGTCTTCAAACTCCCATATCTCGCGAACGGATTGACCTAACACAAAAATTCCTATTGCATCTGAAAGTAGAAACTCGCCCGATTACAGCGGTATTTGTATTTTTTCCCTAGGCCGTTCTGGTTAAGCGTTTGGAGCAGCAGAAGTGCGAAAAATTTTTTGCCTTCTCAACCATTTCTTAGCTTCAAACTCCCATATCTCGCGAACGGATTGACCAAACCCAGAAGTTCCTGCTGCGTCTGAAAGTAGGAACTCGCCCGATTACAACGATATGCGTATTTTTTCCCTAGGGCATTCTGGTTAAGCGCTTGGAGCAGCAGAATTGCGAAAAATTGTTTGCCTTCTCAACCATTTCTTGGCTTCAAACTCCCATATCTCGCGAACGGATAGACCTAACCCAAAAATTCCTATTGCATCTGAAAGTAGAAACTCGCCCCATTACAACGGTATGCGTATTTTTTCCCGAGGCCATTCTGGTTAAGCGTTTGGAGCAGCAGAAGTGCGAAAAATTTGTTGTCTTCTCAACCATTTCTTAGCTTCAAACTCCCATATCTCGCGAACGGATTGACGTAACTCAAAAATTCCAGTTGCATCTGAGAGTAGAAACTCGCCCGATTACAACGGTATGTGTATTTTTTCCCTAGGCCATTCTGGTTAAGCGTTTGGAGCAGCAGAAGTGCGAAAAATTTGTTGTCTTCTCAACCATTTCTTAGTTTCAAACTCCCATATCTCGCGAACGGATTGACCAAACCCAGAAGTTCCTGCTGCGTCTGAAAGTAGAAACTCGCCCGATTACAACGGTATGTGTATTTTTTCCCTAGGCCATTCTGGTTAAGCGTTTGGCGCGGCAGAATTGCGAAAAATTTTTTGCCTTCTCAACCATTTCTTAGCTTCAAACTCCCATATCTCGCGAACGGATTGACCTAACCCAAAAATTCCTATTGCATCTGAAAGTAGAAACTCGCCCCATTACAACGTTATGTGTATTTTTTCCCGAGGCCATTCTGGTTAAGCGTTTGGAGCAGCAGAATTGCGAAAAATTTTTTGCCTTCTCAACCATTTCTTAGCTTCAAACTCCCATATCTCGCGAACGGATTGACCAAACCCAGAAGTTCCTGCTTCGTCTGAAAGTAGAAACAAGCCCGATTACAACGGTATGCGTATTTTTTCCCTAGGCCATTCTGGTTAAGCGTTTGGAGCAGCAGAAGTGCGAAAAATTTGTTGTCTTCTCAACCATTTCTTAGCTTCAAACTCCCATATCTCGCGAACGGATTGACGTAACTCAAAAATTCCAGTTGCATCTGAGAGTAGAAACTCGCCCGATTACAACGATATGTGTATTTTTTCCCTAGGCCGTTCTGGTTAAGCGCTTGGAGCAGCAGAATTGCGAAAAATTTTTTGCCTTCTCAACCATTTCTTGGCTTCAAACTCCCATATCTCGCGAACGGATAGACCTAACCCAAAAATTCCTATTGCATCTGAAAGTAGAAACTCGCCCCATTACAACGGTATGCGTATTTTTTCCCGAGGCCATTCTGGTTAAGCGTTTGGAGCAGCAGAAGTGCGAAAAATTTGTTGTCTTCTCAACCATTTCTTAGCTTCAAACTCCCATATCTCGCGAACGGATTGACATAACTCAAAAATTCCAGTTGCATCTGAGAGTAGAAACTCGCCCGATTACATCGGTATGTGTATTTTTTCCCTAGGCCATTCTGGTTAAGCGTTTGGAGCAGCAGAAGTGCGAAAAATTTGTTGTCTTCTCAACCATTTCTTAGTTTCAAACTCCCATATCTCGCGAACGGATTGACCAAACCCAGAAGTTCCTGCTGCTTCTGAAAGTAGAAACTCGCCCGATTACAACGGTATGTGTATTTTTTCCCTAGGCCATTCTGGTTAAGCGTTTGGCGCGGCAGAATTGCGAAAAATTTTTTGCCTTCTCAACCATTTCTTAGCTTCAAACTCCCATATCTCGCGAACGGTTGACCTAACCCAAAAATTCCTATGGCATCTGAAAGTAGAAACTCACCCGATTACAACGGTATGTGTATTTTTTCCCTAGGCCATTCTGGTTAAGCGTTTGGAGCAGCAGAAGTGCGAAAAATTTGTTGTCTTCTCAAGCATTTCTTAGCTTCAAACTCCCATATCTCGCGAACGGATTGACCAAACCCAGAAGTTCCTGCTGCGTCTGAAAGTAGAAACTCGCCCGATTACAACGGTATGTGTGTTTTTTCCCTAGGCCATTCTGGTCAAGCGTTTGTCGCGGCAGAATTGCGAAAAATTTTTTGCCTTCTCAACCATTTCTTAGCTTCAAACTCCCATATCTCGCGAACGGATTGACCTAACCCAAAAATTCCTATTGTATCTGCAAGTAGAAACTCGCCCGATTACAACGGTATGTGTATTTTTTCCCTAGGCCATTCTGGTTAAGCGTTTGGCGCGGCAGAATTGCGAAAAATTTTTTGCCTTCTCAACCATTTCTTAGCTTCAAACTCCCATATCTCGCGAACGGATTGACCTAACCCAAAAATTCCTATTGTATCTGAAAGTAGAATCTCGCCCGATTACAACGGTACGTGTATTTTTTCCGTAGGCCATTCTGGTTAAGCGTTTGGAGCAGCAGAAGTGCGAAAAATTTGTTGTCTTCTCAACCATTTCTTAGCTTCAAACTCCCATATCTCGCGAACGGATTGACCTAACCCAAAAATTCCTATTGCATCTGAAAGTAGAAACTCGCCCCATTACAACGTTATGTGTATTTTTTCCCGAGGCCATTCTGGTTAAGCGTTTGGAGCAGCAGAATTGCGAAAAATTTTTTGCCTTCTCAACCATTTCTTAGCTTCAAACTCCCACATCTCGCGAACGGATTGACCAAACCCAGAAGCTCCTGCTTCGTCTGAAAGTAGAAACACGCTCGATTACAACGGTATGCGTATTTTTTCCCTAGGCCATTCTGGTTAAGCGTTTGGAGCAGCAGAAGTGCAAAAAATTTGTTGTCTTCTCAACCATTTCTTAGCTTCAAACTCCCATATCTCGCGAACGGATTGACCAAACCCAGAAGTTCCTGCTGCGTCTGAAAGTAGGAACTCGCCCGATTACAACGATATGCGTATTTTTTCCCTAGGCCATTCTGGTTAAGCGTTTGGCGCGGCAGAATTGCGAAAAATTTTTTGCCATCTCAACCATTTCTTAGCTTCAAACTCCCATATCTCGCGAACGGATTGACCTAACCCAAAAATTCCTATTGTATCTGAAAGTAGAATCTCGCCCGATTACAACGGTATGTGTATTTTTTCCGTAGGCCATTCTGGTTAAGCGTTTGGAGCAGCAGAAGTGCGAAAAATTTGTTGTCTTCTCAACCATTTCTTAGCTTCAAACTCCCATATCTCGCGAACGGATTGACCTAACCCAAAAATTCCTATTGCATCTGAAAGTAGAAACTCGCCCCATTACAACGTTATGTGTATTTTTTCCCGAGGCCATTCTGGTTAAGCGTTTGGAGCAGCAGAATTGCGAAAAATTTTTTGCCTTCTCAACCATTTCTTAGCTTCAAACTCCCATATCTCGCGAACGGATTGACGTAACCCAAAGATTCCTGTTGCATCTGAAAGTAGAAACTCGGCCGATTACAACGGTATGTGTATTTTTTCCCGAGGCCATTCTGGTTAAGCGTTTGGAGCAGCAGAATTGCGAAAAATTTTTTGCCTTCTCAACCATTTCTTAGCTTCAAACTCCCACATCTCGCGAACGGATTGGCCAAACCCAGAAGCTCCTGCTTCGTCTGAAAGTAGAAACACGCCCGATTACAACGGTATGCGTATTTTTTCCCTAGGCCATTCTGGTTAAGCGTTTGGAGCAGCAGAAGTGCAAAAAATTTGTTGTCTTCTCAACCATTTCTTAGCTTCAAACTCCCATATCTCGCGAACGGATTGACCAAACCCAGAAGTTCCTGCTGCGTCTGAAAGTAGAAACTCGCCCCATTACAACGTTATGTGTATTTTTTCCCGAGGCCATTCTGGTTAAGCGTTTGGAGCAGCAGAATTGCGAAAAATTTTTTGCCTTCTCAACCATTTCTTAGCTTCAAACTCCCACATCTCGCGAACGGATTGACCAAACCCAGAAGTTCCTGCTTCGTCTGAAAGTAGAAACACGCCCGATTACAACGGTATGCGTATTTTTTCCCTAGGCCATTCTGGTTAAGCGTTTGGAGCAGCAGAAGTGCGAAAAATTTGTTGTCTTCTCAACCAT
The DNA here is from genome assembly GCF_051014685.1 of Ptiloglossa arizonensis. NCBI lineage: Eukaryota > Metazoa > Arthropoda > Insecta > Hymenoptera > Colletidae > Ptiloglossa > Ptiloglossa arizonensis. The sequence goes on along the minus strand of NW_027478679.1, from coordinate 542,390 downwards.
TTCTTAGCTTCAAACTCCCATATCTCGCGAACGGATTGACCTAACCCAAAAATTCCTCTTGTATCTGCAAGTAGAAACTCGCCCGATTACAACGGTATGTGTATTTTTTCCCTAGGCCATTCTGGTTAAGCGTTTGGCGCGGCAGAATTGCGAAAAATTTTTTGCCTTCTCAACCATTTCTTAGCTTCAAACTCCCATATCTCGCGAACGGATTGACGTAACCCAAAGATTCCTGTTGCATCTGAAAGTAGAAACTCGGCCGATTACAACGGTATGTGTATTTTTTCCCTAGGCCATTCTGGTTAAGCGTTTGGCGCGGCAGAATTGCGAAAAATTTTTTGCCTTCTCAACCATTTCTTGGCTTCAAACTCCCATATCTCGCGAACGGATAGACCTAACCCAAAAATTCCTATTGCATCTGAAAGTAGAAACTCGCCCCATTGCAACGGTATGCGTATTTTTTCCCGAGGCCATTCTGGTTAAGCGTTTGGAGCAGCAGAAGTGCGAAAAATTTGTTGTCTTCTCAACCATTTCTTAGCTTCAAACTCCCATATTTCGCGAACGGATTGACGTAACTCAAAAATTCCAGTTGCATCTGAGAGTAGAAACTCGCCCGATTACAACGGTATGTGTATTTTTTCCCTAGGCCATTCTGGTTAATCGTTTGGAGCAGCAGAATTGCGAAAAATTTTTTGCCTTCTCAACCATTTCTTGTCTTCAAACTCCCATATCTCGCGAACGGATTGACCTAACACAAAAATTCCTATTGCATCTGAAAGTAGAAACTCGCCCGATTACAGCGGTATTTGTATTTTTTCCCTAGGCCGTTCTGGTTAAGCGTTTGGAGCAGCAGAAGTGCGAAAAATTTTTTGCCTTCTCAACCATTTCTTAGCTTCAAACTCCCATATCTCGCGAACGGATTGACCAAACCCAGAAGTTCCTGCTGCGTCTGAAAGTAGGAACTCGCCCGATTACAACGATATGCGTATTTTTTCCCTAGGGCATTCTGGTTAAGTGCTTGGAGCAGCAGAATTGCGAAAAATTTTTTGCCTTCTCAACCATTTCTTGGCTTCAAACTCCCATATCTCGCGAACGGATAGACCTAACCCAAAAATTCCTATTGCATCTGAAAGTAGAAACTCGCCCCATTACAACGGTATGCGTATTTTTTCCCGAGGCCATTCTGGTTAAGCGTTTGGAGCAGCAGAAGTGCGAAAAATTTGTTGTCTTCTCAACCATTTCTTAGCTTCAAACTCCCATATCTCGCGAACGGATTGACGTAACTCAAAAATTCCAGTTGCATCTGAGAGTAGAAACTCGCCCGATTACATCGGTATGTGTATTTTTTCCCTAGGCCATTCTGGTTAAGCGTTTGGAGCAGCAGAAGTGCGAAAAATTTGTTGTCTTCTCAACCATTTCTTAGTTTCAAACTCCCATATCTCGCGAACGGATTGACCAAACCCAGAAGTTCCTGCTGCGTCTGAAAGTAGAAACTCGCCCGATTACAACGGTATGTGTATTTTTTCCCTAGGCCATTCTGGTTAAGCGTTTGGCGCGGCAGAATTGCGAAAAATTTTTTGCCTTCTCAACCATTTCTTGGCTTCAAACTCCCATATCTCGCGAACGGATAGACCTAACCCAAAAATTCCTATTGCATCTGAAAGTAGAAACTCGCCCCATTGCAACGGTATGCGTATTTTTTCCCGAGGCCATTCTGGTTAAGCGTTTGGAGCAGCAGAAGTGCGAAAAATTTGTTGTCTTCTCAACCATTTCTTAGCTTCAAACTCCCATATCTCGCGAACGGATTGACGTAACTCAAAAATTCCAGTTGCATCTGAGAGTAGAAACTCGCCCGATTACAACGGTATGTGTATTTTTTCCCTAGGCCACTCTGGTTAAGCGTTTGGCGCGGCAGAGTTGCGAAAAATTTTTTGCCTTCTCAACCATTTCTTAGCTTCAAACTCCCATATCTCGCGAACGGATTGACCTAACCCAAAAATTCCTATTGCATCTGAAAGTAGAAACTCGCCCCATTACAACGTTATGTGTATTTTTTCCCGAGGCCATTCTGGTTAAGCGTTTGGAGCAGCAGAATTGCGAAAAATTTTTTGCCTTCTCAACCATTTCTTAGCTTCAAACTCCCACATCTCGCGAACGGATTGACCAAACCCAGAAGTTCCTGCTTCGTCTGAAAGTAGAAACACGCCCGATTACAACGGTATGCGTATTTTTTCCCTAGGCCATTCTGGTTAAGCGTTTGGAGCAGCAGAAGTGCGAAAAATTTGTTGTCTTCTCAACCATTTCTTAGCTTCAAACTCCCATATCTCGCGAACGGATTGACCAAACCCAGAAGTTCCTGCTGCGTCTGAAAGTAGGAACTCGCCCGATTACAACGATATGCGTATTTTTTCCCGAGGCCATTCTGGTTAAGCGTTTGGAGCAGCAGAAGTGCGAAAAATTTGTTGTCTTCTCAACCATTTCTTAGCTTCAAACTCCCATATCTCGCGAACGGATTGACGTAACTCAAAAATTCCAGTTGCATCTGAGAGTAGAAACTCGCCCGATTACAACGGTATGTGTATTTTTTCCCTAGGCCTTTCTGGTTAAGCGTTTGGAGCAGCCGAAGTGCGAAAAATTTGTTGTCTTCTCAACCATTTCTTAGTTTCAAACTCCCATATCTCGCGAACGGATTGACCAAACCCAGAAGTTCCTGCTGCGTCTGAAAGTAGAAACTCGCCCGATTACAACGGTATGTGTATTTTTTCCCTAGGCCATTCTGGTTAAGCGTTTGGCGCGGCAGAATTGTGAAAAATTTTTTGCCTTCTCAACCATTTCTTAGCTTCAAACTCCCATATCTCGCGAACGGATTGACCTAACCCAAAAATTCCTATTGCATCTGAAAGTAGAAACTCGCCCCATTACAACGTTATGTGTATTTTTTCCCGAGGCCATTCTGGTTAAGCGTTTGGAGCAGCAGAATTGCGAAAAATTTTTTGCCTTCTCAACCATTTCTTAGCTTCAAACTCCCATATCTCGCGAACGGATTGACCAAACCCAGAAGTTCCTGCTTCGTCTGAAAGTAGAAACAAGCCCGATTACAACGGTATGCGTATTTTTTCCCTAGGCCATTCTGGTTAAGCGTTTGGAGCAGCAGAAGTGCGAAAAATTTGTTGTCTTCTCAACCATTTCTTAGCTTCAAACTCCCATATCTCGCGAACGGATTGACGTAACTCAAAAATTCCAGTTGCATCTGAGAGTAGAAACTCGCCCGATTACAACGGTATGTGTATTTTTTCCCTAGGCCATTCTGGTTAATCGTTTGGAGCAGCAGAATTGCGAAAAATTTTTTGCCTTCTCAACCATTTCTTGTCTTCAAACTCCCATATCTCGCGAACGGATTGACCTAACACAAAAATTCCTATTGCATCTGAAAGTAGAAACTCGCCCGATTACAGCGGTATTTACATTTTTTCCCTAGGCCGTTCTGGTTAAGCGTTTGGAGCAGCAGAAGTGCGAAAAATTTTTTGCCTTCTCAACCATTTCTTAGCTTCAAACTCCCATATCTCGCGAACGGATTGACCAAACCCAGAAGTTCCTGCTGCGTCTGAAAGTAGGAACTCGCCCGATTACAACGATATGCGTATTTTTTCCCTAGGGCATTCTGGTTAAGTGCTTGGAGCAGTAGAATTGCGAAAAATTTTTTGCCTTCTCAACCATTTCTTGGCTTCAAACTCCCATATCTCGCGAACGGATAGACCTAACCCAAAAATTCCTATTGCATCTGAAAGTAGAAACTCGCCCCATTACAACGGTATGAGTATTTTTTCCCGAGGCCATTCTGGTTAAGCGTTTGGAGCAGCAGAAGTGCGAAAAATTTGTTGTCTTCTCAACCATTTCTTAGTTTCAAACTCCCATATCTCGCGAACGGATTGACCAAACCCAGAAGTTCCTGCTGCGTCTGAAAGTAGAAACTCGCCCGATTACAACGGTATGTGTATTTTTTCCCTAGGCCATTCTGGTTAAGCGTTTGGCGCGGCAGAATTGCGAAAAATTTTTTGCCTTCTCAACCATTTCTTAGCTTCAAACTCCCATATCTCGCGAACGGATTGACGTAACCCAAAGATTCCTGTTGCATCTGAAAGTAGAAACTCGCCCGATTACATCGGTATGTGTATTTTTTCCCTACGCCATTCTGGTTAAGCGTTTGGAGCAGCAGAATTGCGAAAAATTTCTTGCATTCTCAACCATTTCTTGGCTTCAAACTCCCATATCTCGCGAACGGTTGACCTAACCCAAAAATTCCTATGGCATCTGAAAGTAGAAACTCACCCGATTACAACGGTATGTGTATTTTTTCCCTAGGCCATTCTGGTTAAGCGTTTGGAGCAGCAGAAGTGCGAAAAATTTGTTGTCTTCTCAACCATTTCTTAGCTTCAAACTCCCATATCTCGCGAACGGATTGACGTAACCCAAAGATTCCTGTTGCATCTGAAAGTAGAAACTCGCCCGATTACAACGGTATGTGTATTTTTTCCCTACGCCATTCTGGTTAAGCGTTTGGAGCAGCAGAATTGCGAAAAATTTCTTGCCTTCTCAACCATTTCTTGGCTTCAAACTCCCATATCTCGCGAACGGATTGACCTAACCCAAAAATTCCTATGGCATCTGAAAGTAGAAACTCACCCGATTACAACGGTATGTGTATTTTTTCCCTAGGCTATTCTGGTTAAGCGTTTGGAGCAGCAGAATTGCGAAAAATTTTTTGCCTTCTCAACCATTTCTTGGCTTCAAACTCCCATATCTCGCGAACGGATTGACCTAACCCAAAAATTCCTATTGCATCTGAAAGTAGAAACCCGCCCGATTACAACGGTATTTGTATTTTTTCCCTAGGCTATTCTGGTTAAGTGTATGGAGCAGCAGAATTGCGAAAATTTTTTTGCCTTCTCAACCATTTCTTGGCTTCAAAGTCCCATATCTCGCGAACGGATTGACATAACCCAAAAATTCCTATTGCACCTGAAAGTAGAAACTCGCCCGATTAGAGCGGTATGTGTATTTTTTCCCTAGGGCATTCTGGTTAAGCGTTTGGAGCAGCAGAAGTGCGAAAAATTTGTTGTCTTCTCAACCATTTCTTAGCTTCAAACTCCCATATCTCGCGAACGGATTGACGTGACCCAAAATTTCCTATTGCATCTGAAAGTAGAAACTCGCTCGATTACAACGTTATGTGTATTTTTTCCCTAGGGCATTCTGGTTAAGCGTTTGGATCAGCAGAATTGCGAAAAATTGTATGTCTTCTCAACCATTTCTTGGCTTCAAACTCCCATATCTCGCGAACGGATTGACATAACCCAAAAATTCCTATTGCACCTGAAAGTAGAAACTCGCCCGATTAGAGCGGTATGTGTATTTTTTCCCTAGTCCATTCTGGTTAAGCGTTTGGAGCAGCAGAATTGCGAAAAATTTGTTGTCTTCTCAACCATTTCTTAGCTTCAAACTCCCATATCTCGCGAACGGATTGCCCAAACCCAAAAATTCCTGCTGCGTCTGAAAGTAGAAACTCGCCCGATTATAACGATATGCGTATTTTTTCCCTAGGCCATTCTGGTTAAGCGTTTGGAGCAGCAGAAGTGCGAAACATTTGTTGTCTTCTCAACCATTTCTTAGTTTCAAAGTTCCATATCTCGCGAACGGATTGACGTAACTCAAAAATTCCAGTTGCATCTGAGAATAGAAACTCGCCCGATTACAACGATATGTGTATTTTTTCCCTAGGCCATTCTGGTTCATCGTTTGGAGCAGCAGAAGTGCGAAAAATTTGTTGTCTTCTCAACCATTTCTTAGTTTCAAACTCCCATATCTCGCGAACGGATTGACCAAACCCAGAAGTTCCTGCTGCGTCTGAAAGTAGAAACTCGCCCGATTACAACGGTATGTGTATTTTTTCCCTAGGCCATTCTGGTTAAGCGTTTGGCGCGGCAGAATTGCGAAAAATTTTTTGCCTTCTCAACCATTTCTTGGCTTCAAACTCCCATATCTCGCGAACGGATAGACCTAACCCAAAAATTCCTATTGCATCTGAAAGTAGAAACTCGCCCCATTGCAACGGTATGCGTATTTTTTCCCGAGGCCATTCTGGTTAAGCGTTTGGAGCAGCAGAAGTGCGAAAAATTTGTTGTCTTCTCAACCATTTCTTAGCTTCAAACTCCCATATCTCGCGAACGGATTGACGTGACCCAAAATTTCCTATTGCATCTGAAAGTAGAAACTCGCTCGATTACAACGTTATGTGTATTTTTTCCCTAGGGCATTCTGGTTAAGCGTTTGGATCAGCAGAATTGCGAAAAATTGTATGTCTTCTCAACCATTTCTTGGCTTCAAACTCCCATATCTCGCGAACGGATTGACATAACCCAAAAATTCCTATTGCACCTGAAAGTAGAAACTCGCCCGATTAGAGCGGTATGTGTATTTTTTCCCTAGTCCATTCTGGTTAAGCGTTTGGAGCAGCAGAATTGCGAAAAATTTGTTGTCTTCTCAACCATTTCTTAGCTTCAAACTCCCATATCTCGCGAACGGATTGCCCAAACCCAAAAATTCCTGCTGCGTCTGAAAGTAGAAACTCGCCCGATTATAACGATATGCGTATTTTTTCCCTAGGCCATTCTGGTTAAGCGTTTGGAGCAGCAGAAGTGCGAAACATTTGTTGTCTTCTCAACCATTTCTTAGTTTCAAAGTTCCATATCTCGCGAACGGATTGACGTAACTCAAAAATTCCAGTTGCATCTGAGAATAGAAACTCGCCCGATTACAACGATATGTGTATTTTTTCCCTAGGCCATTCTGGTTCATCGTTTGGAGCAGCAGAAGTGCGAAAAATTTGTTGTCTTCTCAACCATTTCTTAGTTTCAAACTCCCATATCTCGCGAACGGATTGACCAAACCCAGAAGTTCCTGCTGCGTCTGAAAGTAGAAACTCGCCCGATTACAACGGTATGTGTATTTTTTCCCTAGGCCATTCTGGTTAAGCGTTTGGCGCGGCAGAATTGCGAAAAATTTTTTGCCTTCTCAACCATTTCTTGGCTTCAAACTCCCATATCTCGCGAACGGATAGACCTAACCCAAAAATTCCTATTGCATCTGAAAGTAGAAACTCGCCCCATTGCAACGGTATGCGTATTTTTTCCCGAGGCCATTCTGGTTAAGCGTTTGGAGCAGCAGAAGTGCGAAAAATTTGTTGTCTTCTCAACCATTTCTTAGCTTCAAACTCCCATATCTCGCGAACGGATTGACGTAACTCAAAAATTCCAGTTGCATCTGAGAGTAGAAACTCGCCCGATTACAACGGTATGTGTATTTTTTCCCTAGGCCATTCTGGTTAAGCGTTTGGCGCGGCAGAGTTGCGAAAAATTTTTTGCCTTCTCAACCATTTCTTAGCTTCAAACTCCCATATCTCGCGAACGGATTGACCTAACCCAAAAATTCCTATTGCATCTGAAAGTAGAAACTCGCCCCATTACAACGTTATGTGTATTTTTTCCCGAGGCCATTCTGGTTAAGCGTTTGGAGCAGCAGAATTGCGAAAAATTTTTTGCCTTCTCAACCATTTCTTAGCTTCAAACTCCCACATCTCGCGAACGGATTGACCAAACCCAGAAGTTCCTGCTTCGTCTGAAAGTAGAAACACGCCCGATTACAACGGTATGCGTATTTTTTCCCTAGGCCATTCTGGTTAAGCGTTTGGAGCAGCAGAAGTGCGAAAAATTTGTTGTCTTCTCAACCATTTCTTAGTTTCAAACTCCCATATCTCGCGAACGGATTGACCAAACCCAGAAGTTCCTGCTGCGTCTGAAAGTAGAAACTCGCCCGATTACAACGGTATGTGTATTTTTTCCCTAGGCCATTCTGGTTAAGCGTTTGGCGCGGCAGAATTGCGAAAAATTTTTTGCCTTCTCAACCATTTCTTAGCTTCAAACTCCCATATCTCGCGAACGGATTGACGTAACCCAAAGATTCCTGTTGCATCTGAAAGTAGAAACTCGCCCGATTACATCGGTATGTGCATTTTTTCCCTACGCCATTCTGGTTAAGCGTTTGGAGCAGCAGAATTGCGAAAAATTTCTTGCATTCTCAACCATTTCTTGGCTTCAAACTCCCATATCTCGCGAACGGTTGACCTAACCCAAAAATTCCTATGGCATCTGAAAGTAGAAACTCACCCGATTACAACGGTATGTGTATTTTTTCCCTAGGCCATTCTGGTTAAGCGTTTGGAGCAGCAGAAGTGCGAAAAATTTGTTGTCTTCTCAAACATTTCTTAGCTTCAAACTCCCATATCTCGCGAACGGATTGACCAAACCCAGAAGTTCCTGCTGCGTCTGAAAGTAGAAACTCGCCCGATTACAACAGTATGTGTGTTTTTTCCCTAGGCCATTCTGGTCAAGCGATTGTCGCGGCAGAATTGCGAAAAATTTTTTGCCTTCTCAACCATTTCTTAGCTTCAAACTCCCATATCTCGCGAACGGATTGACCTAACCCAAAAATTCCTATTGTATCTGCAAGTAGAAACTCGCCCGATTACAACGGTATGTGTATTTTTTCCCTAGGCCATTCTGGTTAAGCGTTTGGCGCGGCAGAATTGCGAAAAATTTTTTGCCTTCTCAACCATTTCTTAGCTTCAAACTCCCATATCTCGCGAACGGATTGACCTAACCCAAAAATTCCTATTGTATCTGAAAGTAGAATCTCGCCCGATTACAACGGTATGTGTATTTTTTCCGTAGGCCATTCTGGTTAAGCGTTTGGAGCAGCAGAAGTGCGAAAAATTTGTTGTCTTCTCAACCATTTCTTAGCTTCAAACTCCCATATCTCGCGAACGGATTGACGTGACCCAAAATTTCCTATTGCATCTGAAAGTAGAAACTCGCCCGATTACAACGTTATGTGTATTTTTTCCCTAGGGCATTCTGGTTAAGCGTTTGGATCAGCAGAATTGCGAAAAATTGTATGTCTTCTCAACCATTTCTTGGCTTCAAACTCCCATATCTCGCGAACGGATTGACATAACCCAAAAATTCCTATTGCACCTGAAAGTAGAAACTCGCCCGATTAGAGCGGTATGTGTATTTTTTCCCTAGTCCATTCTGGTTAAGCGTTTGGAGCAGCAGAATTGCGAAAAATTTGTTGTCTTCTCAACCATTTCTTAGCTTCAAACTCCCATATCTCGCGAACGGATTGACCAAACCCAAAAATTCCTGCTGCGTCTGAAAGTAGAAACTCGCCCGATTATAACGATATGCGTATTTTTTCCCTAGGCCATTCTGGTTAAGCGTTTGGCGCGGCAGAATTGCGAAAAATTTCTTGCCTTCTCAACCATTTCTTAGCTTCAAACTCCCATATCTCGCGAACGGATTGACGTAACCCAAAGATTCCTGTTGCATCTGAAAGTAGAAACTCGCCCGATTACATCGGTATGTGTATTTTTTCCCTACGCCATTCTGGTTAAGCGTTTGGAGCAGCAGAATTGCGAAAAATTTCTTGCATTCTCAACCATTTCTTGGCTTCAAACTCCCATATCTCGCGAACGGTTGACCTAACCCAAAAATTCCTATGGCATCTGAAAGTAGAAACTCACCCGATTACAACGGTATGTGTATTTTTTCCCTAGGCCATTCTGGTTAAGCGTTTGGAGCAGCAGAAGTGCGAAAAATTTGTTGTCTTCTCAAACATTTCTTAGCTTCAAACTCCCATATCTCGCGAACGGATTGACCAAACCCAGAAGTTCCTGCTGCGTCTGAAAGTAGAAACTCGCCCGATTACAACAGTATGTGTGTTTTTTCCCTAGGCCATTCTGGTTAAGCGTTTGGAGCAGCAGAATTGCGAAAAATTTCTTGCATTCTCAACCATTTCTTTGCTTCAAACTCCCATATCTCGCGAACGGATTGACCTAACCCAAAAATTCCTATTGTATCTGAAAGTAGAATCTCGCCCGATTACAACGGTATGTGTATTTTTTCCGTAGGCCATTCTGGTTAAGCGTTTGGAGCAGCAGAAGTGCGAAAAATTTGTTGTCTTCTCAACCATTTCTTAGCTTCAAACTCCCATATCTCGCGAACGGATTGACGTAACCCAAAGATTCCTGTTGCATCTGAAAGTAGAAACTCGCCCGATTACAACGGTATGTGTATTTTTTCCCTACGCCATTCTGGTTAAGCGTTTGGAGCAGCAGAATTGCGAAAAATTTCTTGCCTTCTCAACCATTTCTTGGCTTCAAACTCCCATATCTCGCGAACGGATTGACCTAACCCAAAAATTCCTATGGCATCTGAAAGTAGAAACTCACCCGATTACAACGGTATGTGTATTTTTTCCCTAGGCTATTCTGGTTAAGCGTTTGGAGCAGCAGAATTGCGAAAAATTTTTTGCCTTCTCAACCATTTCTTGGCTTCAAACTCCCATATCTCGCGAACGGATTGACCTAACCCAAAAATTCCTATTGCATCTGAAAGTAGAAACCCGCCCGATTACAACGGTATTTGTATTTTTTCCCTAGGCTATTCTGGTTAAGTGTATGGAGCAGCAGAATTGCGAAAATTTTTTTGCCTTCTCAACCATTTCTTGGCTTCAAAGTCCCATATCTCGCGAACGGATTGACATAACCCAAAAATTCCTATTGCACCTGAAAGTAGAAACTCGCCCGATTAGAGCGGTATGTGTATTTTTTCCCTAGGGCATTCTGGTTAAGCGTTTGGAGCAGCAGAAGTGCGAAAAATTTGTTGTCTTCTCAACCATTTCTTAGCTTCAAACTCCCATATCTCGCGAACGGATTGACGTGACCCAAAATTTCCTATTGCATCTGAAAGTAGAAACTCGCCCGATTACAACGTTATGTGTATTTTTTCCCTAGGGCATTCTGGTTAAGCGTTTGGATCAGCAGAATTGCGAAAAATTGTATGTCTTCTCAACCATTTCTTGGCTTCAAACTCCCATATCTCGCGAACGGATTGACATAACCCAAAAATTCCTATTGCACCTGAAAGTAGAAACTCGCCCGATTAGAGCGGTATGTGTATTTTTTCCCTAGTCCATTCTGGTTAAGCGTTTGGAGCAGCAGAATTGCGAAAAATTTGTTGTCTTCTCAACCATTTCTTAGCTTCAAACTCCCATATCTCGCGAACGGATTGACCAAACCCAAAAATTCCTGCTGCGTCTGAAAGTAGAAACTCGCCCGATTATAACGATATGCGTATTTTTTCCCTAGGCCATTCTGGTTAAGCGTTTGGAGCAGCAGAATTGCGGAAAATGTTTTGCCTTCTCAACCATTTCTTGTCTTCAAACTCTCATATCTCGCGAATGGATAGACATAACCCAAAAATTCCTATTGCATCTGAAAGTAGAAACTCGCCCGATTACAACGGTACGTGTATTTTTCCCTTAGGCCATTCTGGTTAAGCGATTGGAGCAGCAGATGTGCGAAAAATTGATTGTCTTCTCAACCATTTCTTAGCTTCAAACTCCCATATCTCGCGAACGGATTGACGTGACCCAAAATTTCCTATTGCATCTGAAAGTAGAAACTCGCCCGATTACAACGTTATGTGTATTTTTTCCCTAGGCCATTCTGGTTAAGCGTTTGGAGCAGCAGAAGTGCGAAAAATTTGTTGTCTTCTCAAACATTTCTTAGCTTCAAACTCCCATATCTCGCGAACGGATTGACCAAACCCAGAAGTTCCTGCTGCGTCTGAAAGTAGAAACTCGCCCGATTACAACGGTATGTGTATTTTTTCCCTAGTCCATTCTGGTTAAGCGTCTGGAGCAGCAGAATTGCGAAAAATTTGTTGTCTTCTCAACCATTTCTTAGCTTCAAACTCCCATATCTCGCGAACGGATTGACCAAACCCAAAAATTCCTGCTGCGTCTGAAAGTAGAAACTCGCCCGATTATAACGATATGCGTATTTTTTCCCTAGGCCATTCTGGTTAAGCGTTTGGAGCAGCAGAATTGCGAAAAATGTTTTGCCTTCTCAACCATTTCTTGTCTTCAAACTCTCATATCTCGCGAATGGATTGACATAACCCAAAAATTCCTATTGCATCTGAAAGTAGAAACTCGCCCGATTACAACGGTACGTGTATTTTTCCCTTGGGCCATTCTGGTTAAGCGATTGGAGCAGCAGATGTGCGAAAAATTGATTGTCTTCTCAACCATTTCTTAGCTTCAAACTCCCATATCTCGCGAACGGATTGACCTAGCCCAAAAATTCCTTTTGCATCTGAAAGTAGAAACTCGCCCCATTACAACGTTATGTGTATTTTTTCCCGAGGCCATTCTGGTTAAGCGTTTGGAGCAGCAGAATTGCGAAAAATTGTTTGCCTTCTCAACCATTTCTTAGTTTCGAAGTCCCATATCTCGCGAACGGATTGACCAAACCCAAAAATTCCTGCTGCGTCTGAAAGTAGAAGCTCGCCCGATTACAACGGTATGCGTATTTTTTCCCTAGGCCATTCTGGTTAAGCGTTTGGAGCAGCAGAAGTGCGAAAAATTTGTTGTCTTCTCAACCATTTCTTAGCTTCAAACTCCCATATCTCGCGAACGGATTGACCTAACCCAAAAATTCCTGTTGCGTCTGAAAGTAGAAACTCGCCCGATTACAACGCTATGTGTATTTTTTCCCTAGGCCATTCTGGTTAAGCGTTTGGAGCAGCAGAATTGCGAGGAATTTGTTGTCTTCTCAAACATTTCTTAGCTTCAAACTCCCATATCTCGCGAACGGATTGACCAAACCTAGAAGTTCCTGCTGCGTCTGAAAGTAGAAACTCGCCCGATTACAACGGTATGCGTATTTTTTCCCTAGGCCATTCTGTTTAAGCGTTTGGAGCAGCAGAATTGCGAAAATTTTTTTGCCTTCTCAACCATTTCTTGGCTTCAAAGTCCCATATCTCGCGAACGGATTGACATAACCCAAAAATTCCTATTGCACCTGAAAGTAGAAACTCGCCCGATTAGAGCGGTATGTGTATTTTCTCCCTAGGGCATTCTGGTTAAGCGTTTGGAGCAGCAGAAGTGCGAAAAATTTGTTGTCTTCTCAACCATTTCTTAGCTTCAAACTCCCATATCTCGCGAACGGATTGACGTGACCCAAAATTTCCTATTGCATCTGAAAGCAGAAACTCGCCCGATTACAACGTTATGTGTATTTTTCCCCTAGGGCATTCTGGTTAAGCGTTTGGATCAGCAGAATTGCGAAAAATTGTATGTCTTCTCAACCATTTCTTGGCTTCAAACTCCCATATCTCGCGAACGGATAGACCTAACCCAAAAATTCCTGTTGCGTGTGAAAGTAGAAACTCGCCCGATTACAACGGTATGTGTATTTTTTCCCTAGTCCATTCTGGTTAAGCGTTTGGAGCAGCAAAATTGCGAAAAATTTGTTGTCTTCTCAACCATTTCTTAGCTTCAAACTCCCATATCTCGCGAACGGAGTGACCAAACCCAGAAATTCCTGCTGCGTCTGAAAGTAGAAACTCGCCCGATTATAACGATATGCGTATTTTTTCCCTAGGCCATTCTGGTTAAGCGTTTGGAGCAGCAGAATTGCGAAAAATGTTTTGCCTTCTCAACCATTTCTTGTCTTCAAACTCTCATATCTCGCGAATGGATTGACATAACCCAAAAATTCCTATTGCATCTGAAAGTAGAAACTCGCCCGATTACAACGGTACGTGTATTTTTCCCTTAGGCCATTCTGGTTAAGCGATTGGAGCAGCAGATGTGCGAAAAATTTGTTGTCTTCTCAACCATTTCTTGGCTTCAAACTCCCATATCTCGCGAACGGATTGACCTAACCCAAAAATTCCTATTGCATCTGAAAGTAGAAACCCGCCCGATTACAACGGTATTTGTATTTTTTCCCTAGGCTATTCTGGTTAAGTGTATGGAGCAGCAGAATTGCGAAAATTTTTTTGCCTTCTCAACCATTTCTTGGCTTCAAAGTCCCATATCTCGCGAACGGATTGACATAACCCAAAAATTCCTATTGCACCTGAAAGTAGAAACTCGCCCGATTAGAGCGGTATGTGTATTTTTTCCCTAGGGCATTCTGGTTAAGCGTTTGGAGCAGCAGAAGTGCGAAAAATTTGTTGTCTTCTCAACCATTTCTTAGCTTCAAACTCCCATATCTCGCGAACGGATTGACGTGACCCAAAATTTCCTATTGCATCTGAAAGTAGAAACTCGCCCGATTACAACGTTATGTGTATTTTTTCCCTAGGGCATTCTGGTTAAGCGTTTGGATCAGCAGAATTGCGAAAAATTGTATGTCTTCTCAACCATTTCTTAGCTTCAAACTCCCATATCTCGCGAACGGATTGACCAAACCCAAAAATTCCTGCTGCGTCTGAAAGTAGAAACTCGCCCGATTATAACGATATGCGTATTTTTTCCCTAGGCCATTCTGGTTAAGCGTTTGGAGCAGCAGAATTGCGAAAAATGTTTTGCCTTCTCAACCATTTCTTGTCTTCAAACTCTCATATCTCGCGAATGGATTGACATAACCCAAAAATTCCTATTGCATCTGAAAGTAGAAACTCGCCCGATTACAACGGTACGTGTATTTTTCCCTTAGGCCATTCTGGTTAAGCGATTGGAGCAGCAGATGTGCGAAAAATTGATTGTCTTCTCAACCATTTCTTAGCTTCAAACTCCCATATCTCGCGAACGGATTGACGTGACCCAAAATTTCCTATTGCATCTGAAAGTAGAAACTCGCCCGATTACAACGTTATGTGTATTTTTTCCCTAGGCCATTCTGGTTAAGCGTTTGGAGCAGCAGAAGTGCGAAAAATTTGTTGTCTTCTCAAACATTTCTTAGCTTCAAACTCCCATATCTCGCGAACGGATTGACCAAACCCAGAAGTTCCTGCTGCGTCTGAAAGTAGAAACTCGCCCGATTACAACGGTATGTGTATTTTTTCCCTAGTCCATTCTGGTTAAGCGTTTGGAGCAGCAGAATTGCGAAAAATTTGTTGTCTTCTCAACCATTTCTTAGCTTCAAACTCCCATATCTCGCGAACGGATTGACCAAACCCAAAAATTCCTGCTGCGTCTGAAAGTAGAAACTCGCCCGATTATAACGATATGCGTATTTTTTCCCTAGGCCATTCTGGTTAAGCGTTTGGAGCAGCAGAATTGCGAAAAATGTTTTGCCTTCTCAACCATTTCTTGTCTTCAAACTCTCATATCTCGCGAATGGATTGACATAACCCAAAAATTCCTATTGCATCTGAAAGTAGAAACTCGCCCCATTACAACGTTATGTGTATTTTTTCCCGAGGCCATTCTGGTTAAGCGTTTGGAGCAGCAGAATTGCGAAAAATTTTTTGCCTTCTCAACCATTTCTTAGTTTCGAAGTCCCATATCTCGCGAACGGATTGACCAAACCCAAAAATTCCTACTGCGTCTGAAAGTAGAAGCTCGCCCGATTACAACGGTATGCGTATTTTTTCCCTAGGCCATTCTGGTTAAGCGTTTGGAGCAGCAGAAGTGCGAGGAATTTGTTGTCTTCTCAACCATTTCTTAGCTTCAAACTCCCATATCTCGCGAACGGATTGACCAAACCCAGAAGTTCCTGCTGCGTCTGAAAGTAGAAACTCGCCCGATTACAACGGTGTGCGTATTTTTTCCCTAGGCCATTCTGGTTAAGCGTTTGGAGCAGCAGAATTGCGAAAATTTTTTTGCCTTCTCAACCATTTCTTGGCTTCAAAGTCCCATATCTCGCGAACGGATTGACATAACCCAAAAATTCCTATTGCACCTGAAAGTAGAAACTCGCCCGATTAGAGCGGTATGTGTATTTTTTCCCTAGGGCATTCTGGTTAAGCGTTTGGAGCAGCAGAAGTGCGAAAAATTTGTTGTCTTCTCAACCATTTCTTAGCTTCAAACTCCCATATCTCGCGAACGGATTGACGTGACCCAAAATTTCCTATTGCATCTGAAAGTAGAAACTCGCCCGATTACAACGTTATGTGTATTTTTCCCCTAGGGCATTCTGGTTAAGCGTTTGAATCAGCAGAATTGCGAAAAATTGTATGTCTTCTCAACCATTTCTTGGCTTCAAACTCCCATATCTCGCGAACGGATAGACCTAACCCAAAAATTCCTGTTGCGTGTGAAAGTAGAAACTCGCCCGATTACAACGGTATGTGTATCTTTCCCTAGTCCATTCTGGTTAAGCGTTTGGAGCAGCAGAATTGCGAAAAATTTGTTGTCTTCTCAACCATTTCTTAGATTCAAACTCCCATATCTCGCGAACGGATTGACCAAACCCAAAAATTCCTGCTGCGTCTGAAAGTAGAAACTCGCCCGATTATAACGATATGCGTATTTTTTCCCTAGGCCATTCTGGTTAAGCGTTTGGAGCAGCAGAATTGCGAAAAATGTTTTGCCTCCTCAACCATTTCTTGTCTTCAAACTCTCATATCTCGCGAATGGATTGACATAACCCAAAAATTCCTATTGCATCTGAAAATAGAAACTCGCCCGATTACAACGGTACGTGTATTTTTCCCTTAGGCCATTCTGGTTAAGCGATTGGAGCAGCAGATTTGCGAAAAATTGATTGTCTTCTCAACCATTTCTTAGCTTCAAACTCCCATATCTCGCGAACGGATTGACGTGACCCAAAATTTCCTATTGCATCTGAAAGTAGAAACTCGCCCGATTACAACGTTATGTGTATTTTTTCCCTAGGCAATTCTGGTTAAGCGTTTGGAGCAGCAGAAGTGCGAAAAATTTGTTGTCTTCTCAAACATTTCTTAGCTTCAAACTCCCATATCTCGCGAACGGATTGACCAAACCCAGAAGTTCCTGCTGCGTCTGAAAGTAGAAACTCGCCCGATTACAACGGTATGTGTATTTTTTCCCTAGTCCATTCTGGTTAAGCGTTTGGAGCAGCAGAATTGCGAAAAATTTGTTGTCTTCTCAACCATTTCTTAGCTTCAAACTCCCATATCTCGCGAACGGATTGACATAACCCAAAAATTCCTATTGCACCTGAAAGTAGAAACTCGCCCGATTAGAGCGGTATGTGTATTTTTTCCCTAGGGCATTCTGGTTAAGCGTTTGGAGCAGCAGAAGTGCGAAAAATTTGTTGTCTTCTCAACCATTTCTTAGCTTCAAACTCCCATATCTCGCGAACGGATTGACGTGACCCAAAATTTCCTATTGCATCTGAAAGTAGAAACTCGCCCGATTACAACGTTATGTGTATTTTTTCCCGAGGCCATTCTGGTTAAGAGTTTGGAGCAGCAGAATTGCGAAAAATTTTTTGCCTTCTCAACCATTTCTTAGTTTCAAAGTTCCATATCTCGCGAACGGATTGACCAAACCCAAAAATTCCTGCTGCGTCTGAAAGTAGAAGCTCGCCCGATTACAACGGTATGCGTATTTTTTCCCTAGGCCATTCTGGTTAAGCGTTTGGAGCAGCAGAAGTGCGAAAAATTTGTTTTCTTCTCAACCATTTCTTAGCTTCAAACTCCCATATCTCGCGAACGGATTGACCTAACCCAAAAATTCCTGTTGCGTCTGAAAGTAGAAACTCGCCCGATTACAACGCTATGTGTATTTTTTCCCTAGGCCATTCTGGTTAAGCGTTTGGAGCAGCAGAATTGCGAAGAATTTGTTGTCTTCTCAACCATTTCTTAGCTTCAAACTCCCATATCTCGCGAACGGATTGACCAAACCCAGAAGTTCCTGCTGCGTCTGAAAGTAGAAACTCGCCCGATTACAACGGTATGCGTATTTTTTCCCTAGGCCATTCTGGTTAAGCGTTTGGAGCAGCAGAAGTGCGAAAAATTTTTTGCCTTCTCAACCATTTCTTGGCTTCAAACTCCCATATCTCGCGAACGGATTGACCTAACCCAAAAATTCCTGTTGCATCTGAAAGTAGAAACTCGCCCGATTACAACGGTATGTGTATTGTTTCCCTAGGCCATTCTGGTTAAGCGTTTGGAGCAGCAGAATTGCGAAAAATTTTTTGCCTTCTCAACCATTTCTTGGCTTCAAACTCCCATATCTCGCGAACGGATTGACCTAACCCAAAAATTCCTGTTGCGTCTGAAAGTAGAAACTCGCCCGATTACAACGCTATGTGCATTTTTTCCCTAGGCCATTCTGGTTAAGCGTTTGGAGCAGCAGAAGTGCGAAGAATTTGTTGTCTTCTCAACCATTTCTTAGCTTCAAACTCCCATATCTCGCGAACGGATTGACCAAACCCAGAAGTTCCTGCAGCGTCTGAAAGTAGGAACTCGCCCGATTACAACGATATGCGTATTTTTTCCCTAGGCCATTCTGGTTAAGTGTTTGG
The DNA here is from genome assembly GCF_051014685.1 of Ptiloglossa arizonensis. Taxonomy (NCBI): domain Eukaryota; kingdom Metazoa; phylum Arthropoda; class Insecta; order Hymenoptera; family Colletidae; genus Ptiloglossa; species Ptiloglossa arizonensis. The sequence continues at coordinate 524,026 of NW_027478679.1, read as the reverse complement.
AGCAGCAGAAGTGCGAAAAATTTGTTGCCTTCTCAACCATTTCTTGGCTTCAAACTCCCATATCTCGCGAACGGATTGACCTAACCCAAAAATTCCTGTTGCATCTGAAAGTAGAAACTCGCCCCATTACAACGGTATGTGTATTTTTTCCCGTGGCCATTCTGGTTAAGCGTTTGGAGCAGCAGAAGTGCGAAAAATTTGTTGTCTTCTCAACCATTTCTTAGCTTCAAACTCCCATATCTCGCGAACGGATTGACCTAACCCAAAAATTCCTGTTGCGTCTGAAAGTAGAAACTCGCCCGATTACAACGCTATGTGTATTTTTTCCCTAGGCCATTCTGGTTAAGCGTTTGGAGCAGCAGAAGTGCGAAGAATTTGTTGTCTTCTCAACCATTTCTTAGCTTCAAACTCCCATATCTCGCGAACGGATTGACCAAACCCAGAAGCTCCTGCTGCGTCTGAAAGTAGGAACTCGCCCGATTTCAACGATATGCGTATTTTTTCCCTAGGGCATTCTGGTTAAGCGCTTGGAGCAGCAGAATTGCGAAAAATTTTTTGCCTTCTCAACCATTTCTTGGCTTCAAACCCCCATATCTCGCGAACGGATTGACCTAACCCAAAAATTCCTGTTGCATCTGAAAGTAGAAACTCGCCCGATTACAACGGTATGTGTATTTTTTCCCTAGGCCATTCTGGTTAAGCGTTTGGAGCAGCAGAATTGCGAAAAATTTTTTGCCTTCTCAACCATTTCTTGGCTTCAAACTCCCATATCTCGCGAACGGATTGACCTAACCCAAAAATTCCTGTTGCGTCTGAAAGTAGAAACTCGCCCGATTACAACGCTATGTGTATTTTTTCCCTAGGCCATTCTGGTTAAGCGTTTGGAGCAGCAGAAGTGCGAAGAATTTGTTGTCTTCTCAACCATTTCTTAGCTTCAAACTCCCATATCTCGCGAACGGATTGACCTAACCCAAAAATTCCTATTGTATCTGCAAGTAGAAACTCGCCCGATTACAACGGTATGTGTATTTTTTCCCTAGGGCATTCTGGTTAAGCGTTTGGATCAGCAGAATTGCGAAAAATTGTATGCCTTCTCAACCATTTCTTGGCTTCAAACTCCCATATCTCGCGAACGGATAGACCTAACCCAAAAATTCCTGTTGCGTTGAAAGTAGAAGCTCGCCCGATTACAACGGTATGCGTATTTTTTCCCTAGTCCATTCTGGTTAAGCGTTTGGAGCAGCAGAATTGCGAAAAATTTGTTGTTTTCTCAACCAATTCTTAGCTTCAAACTCCCATATCTCGCGAACGGATTGACCAAACCCAAAAATTCCTGCTGCGTCTGAAAGTAGAAACACGCCCGATTATAACGATATGCGTATTTTTTCCCTAGGCCATTCTGGTTAAGCGTTTGGAGCAGCAGAATTGCGAAAAATGTTTTGCCTTCTCAACCATTTCTTAGCTTCAAACTCCCATATCTCGCGAACGGATTGACCTAACCCAAAAATTCCTATTGTATCTGCAAGTAGAAACTCGCCCGATTACAACGGTATGTGTATTTTTTCCCTAGGGCATTCTGGTTAAGCGTTTGGATCAGCAGAATTGCGAAAAATTGTATGCCTTCTCAACCATTTCTTGGCTTCAAACTCCCATATCTCGCGAACGGATACACCTAACCCAAAAATTCCTGTTGCGTTGAAAGTAGAAGCTCGCCCGATTACAACGGTATGCGTATTTTTTCCTTAGTCCATTCTGGTTAAGCGTTTGGAGCAGCAGAAGTGCGAAGAATTTGTTGTCTTCTCAACCATTTCTTAGCTTCAAACTCCCATATCTCGCGAACGGATTGACCTAACCCAAAAATTCCTATTGTATCTGCAAGTAGAAACTCGCCCGATTACAACGGTATGTGTATTTTTTCCCTAGGGCATTCTGGTTAAGCGTTTGGATCAGCAGAATTGCGAAAAATTGTATGCCTTCTCAACCATTTCTTGGCTTCAAACCCCCATATCTCGCGAACGGATTGACCTAACCCAAAAATTCCTGTTGCATCTGAAAGTAGAAACTCGCCCGATTACAACGGTATGTGTATTTTTTCCCTAGGCCATTCTGGTTAAGCGTTTGGAGCAGCAGAATTGCGAAAAATTTTTTGCCTTCTCAACCATTTCTTGGCTTCAAACTCCCATATCTCGCGAACGGATTGACCTAACCCAAAAATTCCTGTTGCGTCTGAAAGTAGAAACTCGCCCGATTACAACGCTATGTGTATTTTTTCCCTAGGCCATTCTGGTTAAGCGTTTGGAGCAGCAGAAGTGCGAAGAATTTGTTGTCTTCTCAACCATTTCTTAGCTTCAAACTCCCATATCTCGCGAACGGATTGACCTAACCCAAAAATTCCTATTGTATCTGCAAGTAGAAACTCGCCCGATTACAACGGTATGTGTATTTTTTCCCTAGGGCATTCTGGTTAAGCGTTTGGATCAGCAGAATTGCGAAAAATTGTATGCCTTCTCAACCATTTCTTGGCTTCAAACTCCCATATCTCGCGAACGGATAGACCTAACCCAAAAATTCCTGTTGCGTTGAAAGTAGAAGCTCGCCCGATTACAACGGTATGCGTATTTTTTCCCTAGTCCATTCTGGTTAAGCGTTTGGAGCAGCAGAATTGCGAAAAATTTGTTGTTTTCTCAACCAATTCTTAGCTTCAAACTCCCATATCTCGCGAACGGATTGACCAAACCCAAAAATTCCTGCTGCGTCTGAAAGTAGAAACACGCCCGATTATAACGATATGCGTATTTTTTCCCTAGGCCATTCTGGTTAAGCGTTTGGAGCAGCAGAATTGCGAAAAATGTTTTGCCTTCTCAACCATTTCTTAGCTTCAAACTCCCATATCTCGCGAACGGATTGACCTAACCCAAAAATTCCTATTGTATCTGCAAGTAGAAACTCGCCCGATTACAACGGTATGTGTATTTTTTCCCTAGGGCATTCTGGTTAAGCGTTTGGATCAGCAGAATTGCGAAAAATTGTATGCCTTCTCAACCATTTCTTGGCTTCAAACTCCCATATCTCGCGAACGGATACACCTAACCCAAAAATTCCTGTTGCGTTGAAAGTAGAAGCTCGCCCGATTACAACGGTATGCGTATTTTTTCCTTAGTCCATTCTGGTTAAGCGTTTGGAGCAGCAGAATTGCGAAAAATTTGTTGTCTTCTCAACCGTTTCTTAGCTTCAAAGTCCCATATCTCGCGAACGGATTGACCAAACCCAAAAATTCCTGCTGCGTCTGAAAGTAGAAGCTCGCCCGATTACAACGGTATGTGTATTTTTTCCCTAGGCCATTCTGGTTAAGCGTTTGGAGCAGCAGAAGTGTGAAAAATTTGTTGTCTTCTCAACCATTTCTTAGCTTTAAACTCCCATATCTCGCGAACGGATTGACCTAACCCAAAAATTCCTGTTGCGTCTGAAAGTAGAAACTAGCCCGATTACAACGCAATGTGTATTTTTTCCCTAGGCCATTCTGGTTATGCGTTTGGAGCAGCAGAAGTGCGAAGAATTTGTTGTCTTCTCAACCATTTCTTAGCTTCAAACTCCCATATCTCGCGAACGGATTGACCAAACCCAGAAGTTCCTGCTGCGTCTCAAAGTAGAAACTCGCCCGATTACAACGGTATGTGTATTTTTTCCCTAGGCCATTCTGGTTAAGCGTTTGGCGCGGCAGAATTGCGAAAAATTTTTTGCCTTCTCAACCATTTCTTACCTTCAAACTCCCATATCTCGCGAACGGATTGACCTAACCCAAAAATTCCTATTGTATCTGAAAGTAGAAACTCGCCCGATTACAACGGTATGTGTATTTTTTCCTTGGCCATTCTGGTTAAGCGTTTGGAGCAGCAGAATTGCGAAAAGTTTTTTGCCTTCTCAACCATTTCTTGTCTTCAAACTCCCATATCTCGCGAACGGATTGACCTGACGCAAAAATTCCTATTGCATCTGAAAGTTGAAACTCGCCCGACTACAGCGGTTTGTGTATTTTCTCCCTAGGGCATTCTGGTTAAGCGTTTGGATCAGCAGAATTGCGAAAAATTGTATGCCTTCTCAACCATTTCTTGGCTTCAAACTCCCATATCTCGTCAACGGATAGACCTAACCCAAAAATTCCTGTTGCGTGTGAAAGTAGAAACTCGCCCGATTACAACGGTATGTGTATTTTTTCCCTAGTCCATCCTGGTTAAGCGTTTGGAGAAGCAGAATTGCGAAAAATTTGTTGTCTTCTCAACCATTTCTTAGCTTCAAACTCCCATATCTCGCGAACGGATTGACCAAACCCAAAAATTCCTGCTGCGTCTGAAAGTAGAAACTCGCCCGATTATAACGATATGCGTATTTTTTCCCTAGGCCATTCTGGTTAAGCGTTTGGAGCAGCAGAATTGCGAAAAATGTTTTGCCTTCTCAACCATTTCTTGTCTTCAAACTCTCATATCTCGCGAATGGATTGACATAACCCAAAAATTCCTATTGCATCTGAAAGTAGAAACTCGCCCGATTACAACGGTACGTGTATTTTTCCCTTAGGCCATTCTGGTTAAGCGATTGGAGCAGCAGATGTGCGAAAAATATATTGTCTTCTCAACCATTTCTTAGCTTCAAACTCCCATATCTCGCGAACGGATTGACTTAACCCAAAAATTCCTATTGCATCTGAAAGTAGAAACTCGCCCCATTATAACGTTATGTGTATTTTTTCCCGAGGCCATTCTGGTTAAGCGTTTGGAGCAGCAGAATTGCGAAAAATCTTTTGCCTTCTCAACCATTTCTTAGCTTCAAACTCCCATATCTCGCGAACGGATTGACCTAACCCAAAAATTCCTATTGCATCTGAAAGTAGAAACTCGCCCCATTATAACGTTATGTGTATTTTTTCCCGAGGCCATTCTGGTTAAGCGTTTGGAGCAGCAGAAGTGCGAAGAATTTGTTGTCTTCTCAACCATTTCTTAGCTTCAAACTCCCATATCTCGCGAACGGATTGACCAAACCCAGAAGTTCCTGCTGCGTCTCAAAGTTGAAACTCTCCCGATTACAACGGTATGTGTATTTTTTCCCTAGGCCATTCTGGTTAAGCGTTTGGCGCGGCAGAATTGCGAAAAATTTTTTGCCTTCTCAACCATTTCTTACCTTCAAACTCCCATATCTCGCGAACGGATTGACCTAACCCAAAAATTCCTATTGTATCTGAAAGTAGAAACTCGCCCGATTACAACGGTATGTGTATTTTTTCCTTGGCCATTCTGGTTAAGCGTTTGGAGCAGCAGAATTGCGAAAAGTTTTTTGCCTTCTCAACCATTTCTTGTCTTCAAACTCCCATATCTCGTCAACGGATAGACCTAACCCAAAAATTCCTGTTGCGTGTGAAAGTAGAAACTCGCCCGATTACAACGGTATGTGTATTTTTTCCCTAGTCCATTCTGGTTAAGCGTTTGGAGAAGCAGAATTGCGAAAAATTTGTTGTCTTCTCAACCATTTCTTAGCTTCAAACTCCCATATCTCGCGAACGGATTGACCAAACCCAAAAATTCCTGCTGCGTCTGAAAGTAGAAACTCGCCCGATTATAACGATATGCGTATTTTTTCCCTAGGCCATTCTGGTTAAGCGTTTGGAGCAGCAGAATTGCGAAAAATGTTTTGCCTTCTCAACCATTTCTTGTCTTCAAACTCTCATATCTCGCGAATGGATTGACATAACCCAAAAATTCCTATTGCATCTGAAAGTAGAAACTCGCCCGATTACAACGGTACGTGTATTTTTCCCTTAGGCCATTCTGGTTAAGCGATTGGAGCAGCAGATGTGCGAAAAATATATTGTCTTCTCAACCATTTCTTAGCTTCAAACTCCCATATCTCGCGAACGGATTGACCTAACCCAAAAATTCCTATTGCATCTGAAAGTAGAAACTCGCCCCATTATAACGTTATGTGTATTTTTTCCCGAGGCCATTCTGGTTAAGCGTTTGGAGCAGCAGAATTGCGAAAAATTTTTTGCCTTCTCAACCATTTCTTAGCTTCAAACTCCCATATCTCGCGAACGGATTGACCTAACCCAAAAATTCCTATTGCATCTGAAAGTAGAAACTCGCCCGATTACAACGGTACGTGTATTTTTCCCTTAGGCCATTCTGGTTAACCGATTGGAGCAGCAGTTGTGCGAAAAATATATTGTCTTCTCAACCATTTCTTAGCTTCAAACTCCCATATCTCGCGAACGGATTGACCTAACCCAAAAATTCCTATTGCATCTGAAAGTAGAAACTCGCCCCATTACAACGTTATGTGTATTTTTTCCCGAGGCCATTCTGGTTAAGCGTTTGGAGCAGCAGAATTGCGAAAAATTTTTTGCCTTCTCAACCATTTCTTAGCTTCAAAGTCCCATATCTCGCGAACGGATAGACCAAACCCAAAAATTCCTGCTGCGTCTGAAAGTAGAAGCTCGCCCGATTACAACGGTATACGTATTTTTTCCCTAGGCCATTCTGGTTAAGCGTTTGGAGCAGCAGAAGTGCGAAAAATTTGTCGTCTTCTCAACCATTTCTTAGCTTCAAACTCCCATATCTCGCGAACGGATTGACCACACCCAGAACTTCCTGCTGCGTCTGAAAGTAGAAGCTCGCCCGATTACAACGGTATACGTATTTTTTCCCTAGGCCATTCTAGTTAAGCGTTTGGAGCAGCAGAAGTGCGAAAAATTTGTTGTCTTCTCAACAATTTCTTAGCTTCAAACACCCATATCTCGCGAACGGATTGACCAAACCCAAAAATTCCCGCTGCGTCTGAAAGTAGAAACTCGCCCGATTATAACGATATGCGTATTTTTTCCCTAGGCAATTCTGGTTAAGCGTTTGGAGCAGCAGAATTGCGAAAAATGTTTTGCCTTCTCAACCATTTCTTGTCTTCAAACTCTCATATCTCGCGAATGGATTGACATAACCCAAAAATTCCTATTGCATCTGAAAGTAGAAACTCGCCCGATTACAACGGTACGTGTATTTTTCCCTTAGGCCATTCTGGTTAAGCGATTGGAGCAGCAGATGTGCGAAAAATATATTGTCTTCTCAACCATTTCTTAGCTTCAAACTCCCATATCTCGCGAACGGATTGACCTAACCCAAAAATTCCTATTGCATCTGAAAGTAGAAACTCGCCCCATTACAACGTTATGTGTATTTTTTCCCGAGGCCATTCTGGTTAAGCGTTTGGAGCAGCAGAATTGCGAAAAATTTTTTGCCTTCTCAACCATTTCTTAGCTTCAAACTCCCATATCTCGCGAACGGATTGACCTAACCCAAAAATTCCTATTGTATCTGCAAGTAGAAACTCGCCCGATTACAACGGTATGTGTATTTTTTCCTTGGCCATTCTGGTTAAGCGTTTGGAGCAGCAGAATTGCGAAAAGTTTTTTGCCTTCTCAACCATTTCTTGTCTTCAAACTCCCATATCTCGCGAAAGGATTGACCTGACCCAAAAATTCCTATTGCATCTGAAAGTTGAAACTCGCCCGACTACAGCGGTTTGTGTATTTTTTCCCTAGGGCATTCTGGTTAAGCGTTTGGATCAGCAGAATTGCGAAAAATTGTATGCCTTCTCAACCATTTCTTGGTTTCAAACTCCCATATCTCGTCAACGGATAGACCTAACCCAAAAATTCCTGTTGCGTGTGAAAGTAGAAACTCGCCCGATTACAACGGTATGTGTATTTTCTCCCTAGTCCATTCTGGTTAAGCGTTTGGAGAAGCAGAATTGCGAAAAATTTGTTGTCTTCTCAACCATTTCTTAGCTTCAAACTCCCATATCTCGCGAACGGATTGACCAAACCCAAAAATTCCTGCTGCGTCTGAAAGTAGAAACTCGCCCGATTATAACGATATGCGTATTTTTTCCCTAGGCCATTCTGGTTAAGCGTTTGGAGCAGCAGAATTGCGAAAAATGTTTTGCCTTCTCAACCATTTCTTGTCTTCAAACTCTCATATCTCGCGAATGGATTGACATAACCCAAAAATTCCTATTGCATCTGAAAGTAGAAGCTCGCCCGATTACAACGGTATACGTATTTTTTCCCTAGGCCATTCTACTTAAGCGTTTGGAGCAGCAGAAGTGCGAAAAATTTGTTGTCTTCTCAACCATTTCTTAGCTTCAAACTCCCATATCTCGCGAACGGATTGAACTAACCCAAAAATTCCTGTTGCATCTGAAAGTAGAAACTCGCCCCATTACAACGGTATGTGTATTTTTTCCCGAGGCCATTCTGGTTAAGCGTTTGGAGCAGCAGAAGTGTGAAAAATTTGTTGTCTTCTCAACCATTTCTTAGCTTCAAACTCCCATATCTCGCGAACGGATTGACCTAACCCAAAAATTCCTGTTGCGTCTGAAAGTAGAAACTAGCCCGATTACAACGGTATGTGTATTTTTTCCCTAGGCCATTCTGGTTAAGCGTTTGGCGCGGCAGAATTGCGAAAAATTTTTTGCCTTCTCAACCATTTCTTAGCTTCAAACTCCCATATCTCGCGAACGGATTGACCTAACCCAAAAATTCCTATTGTATCTGAAAGTAGAAACTCGCCCGATTACAACGGTATGTGTATTTTTTCCTTGGCCATTCTGGTTAAGCGTTTGGCGCGGCAGAATTGCGAAAAATTTTTTGCCTTCTCAACCATTTCTTAGCTTCAAACTCCCATATCTCGCGAACGGATTGACATAACCCAAAAATTCCTATTGCATCTGAAAGTAGAAACTCGCCCGATTACAACGGTACGTGTATTTTTCCCTTAGGCCATTCTGGTTAAGCGATTGGAGCAGCAGATGTGCGAAAAATATATTGTCTTCTCAACCATTTCTTAGCTTCAAACTCCCATATCTCGCGAACTGATTGACCTAACCCAAAAATTCCTATTGCATCTGAAAGTAGAAACTCGCCCCATTACAACGTTATGTGTATTTTTTCCCGAGGCCATTCTGGTTAAGCGTTTGGAGCAGCAGAATTGCGAAAAATTTTTTGCCTTCTCAACCATTTCTTAGCTTCAAAGTCCCATATCTCGCGAACGGATAGACCAAACCCAAAAATTCCTGCTGCGTCTGAAAGTAGAAGCTCGCCCGATTACAACGGTATACGTATTTTTTCCCTAGGCCATTCTGGTTAAGCGTTTGGAGCAGCAGAAGTGCGAAAAATTTGTCGTCTTCTCAACCATTTCTTAGCTTCAAACTCCCATATCTCGCGAACGGATTGACCAAACCCAGAACTTCCTGCTGCGTCTGAAAGTAGAAGCTCGCCCGATTACAACGGTATACGTATTTTTTCCCTAGGCCATTCTAGTTAAGCGTTTGGAGCAGCAGAAGTGCGAAAAATTTGTTGTCTTCTCAACCATTTCTTGGCTTCAAACTCCCATATCTCGCGAACGGATAGACCTAACCCAAAAATTCCTGTTGCGTTGAAAGTAGAAGCTCGCCCGATTACAACGGTATGCGTATTTTTTCCCTAGTCCATTCTGGTTAAGCGTTTGGAGCAGCAGAATTGCGAAAAATGTTTTGCCTTCTCAACCATTTCTTGTCTTCAAACTCTCATATCTCGCGAATGGATTGACATAACCCAAAAATTCCTATTGCATCTGAAAGTAGAAACTCGCCCGATTACAACGGTGCGTGTATTTTTCCCTTAGGCCATTCTGGTTAAGCGATTGGAGCAGCAGATGTGCGAAAAATTTATTGTCTTCTCAACCATTTCTTAGCTTCAAACTCCCATATCTCGCGAACGGATTGACCTAACCCAAAAATTCCTATTGCATCTGAAAGTAGAAACTCGCCCCATTAGAACGTCATGTGTATTTTTTCGCGAGGCCATTCTGGTTAAGCGTTTGGAGCAGCAGAATTGCGAAAAATTTTTTGCCTTCTCAACCATTTCTTAGTTTCAAAGTCCCATATCTCGCGAATGGATTGACCAAACCCAAAAATTCCTGCTGCGTCTGAAAGTAGAAGCTCGCCCGATTACAACGGTATGCGTATTTTTTCCCTAGGCGATTCTGGTTAAGCGTTTGGAGCAGCAGAAATGCGAAAAATTTGTTGTCTTCTCAACCATTTCTTAGCTTCAAAGTCCCATATCTCGCGAACGGATTGACCAAACCCAAAAATTCCTGCTGCGTCTGAAAGTAGAAGATCGCCCGATTACAACGGTATGCGTATTTTTTCCCTAGGCCATTCTGGTTAAGCGTTTGGAGCAGCAGAAATGCGAAAAATTTATTGTCTTCTCAACCATTTCTTAGCTTCAAACTCCCATATCTCGCGAACGGATTGACCTAACCCAAAAATTCCTATTGTATCTGAAAGTAGAAACTCGCCCGATTACAACGGTATGTGTATTTTTTCCCTAGGCCATTCTGGTTAAGCGTTTGGCGCGGCAGAATTGCGAAAAATTTTTTGCCTTCTCAACCATTTCTTAGCTTCAAACTCCCATATCTCGCGAACGGATTGACCTAACCCAAAAATTCCTATTGTATCTGCAAGTAGAAACTCGCCCGATTACAACGGTATGTGTATTTTTTCCCTAGGCCATTCTGGTTAAGCGTTTGGAGCAGCAGAATTGCGAAAAGTTTTTTGCCTTCTCAACCATTTCTTGTTTTCAACCTCCCATATCTCGCGAACGGATTGACCTAACCCAAAAATTCCTATTGCATCTGAAAGTTGAAACTCGCCCGACTACATTGGTATGTGTATTTTTTCCCTAGGGCATTCTGGTTAAGCGTTTGGATCAGCAGAATTGCGAAAAATTGTATGCCTTCTCAACCATTTCTTGGCTTCAAACTCCCATATCTCGCGAACGGATAGACCTAACCCAAAAATTCCTGTTGCGTTGAAAGTAGAAGCTCGCCCGATTACAACGGTATGCGTATTTTTTCCCTAGTCCATTCTGGTTAAGCGTTTGGAGCAGCAGAATTGCGAAAAATGTTTTGCCTTCTCAACCATTTCTTGTCTTCAAACTCTCATATCTCGCGAATGGATTGACATAACCCAAAAATTCCTATTGCATCTGAAACTAGAAACTCGCCCGATTACAACGGTGCGTGTATTTTTCCCTTAGGCCATTCTGGTTAAGCGATTGGAGCAGCAGATGTGCGAAAAATTTATTGTCTTCTCAACCATTTCTTAGCTTCAAACTCCCATATCTCGCGAACGGATTGACCTAACCCAAAAATTCCTATTGCATCTGAAAGTAGAAACTCGCCCCATTAGAACGTCATGTGTATTTTTTCGCGAGGCCATTCTGGTTAAGCGTTTGGAGCAGCAGAATTGCGAAAAATTTTTTGCCTTCTCAACCATTTCTTAGTTTCAAAGTCCCATATCTCGCGAACGGATTGACCAAACCCAAAAATTCCTGCTGCGTCTGAAAGTAGAAGCTCGCCCGATTACAACGGTATGCGTATTTTTTCCCTAGGCCATTCTGGTTAAGCGTTTGGAGCAGCAGAAATGCGAAAAATTTGTTGTCTTCTCAACCATTTCTTAGCTTCAAAGTCCCATATCTCGCGAACGGATTGACCAAACCCAAAAATTCCTGCTGCGTCTGACAGTAGAAGCTCGCCCGATTACAACGGTATGCGTATTTTTTCCCTAGGCCATTCTGGTTAAGCGTTTGGAGCAGCAGAAATGCGAAAAATTTATTGTCTTCTCAACCATTTCTTAGCTTCAAACTCCCATATCTCGCGAACGGATTGACCTAACCCAAAAATTCCTATTGTATCTGAAAGTAGAAACTCGCCCGATTACAACGGTATGTGTATTTTTTCCCTAGGCCATTCTGGTTAAGCGTTTGGCGCGGCAGAATTGCGAAAAATTTTTTGCCTTCTCAACCATTTCTTAGCTTCAAACTCCCATATCTCGCGAACGGATTGACCTAACCCAAAAATTCCTATTGTATCTGAAAGTAGAAACTCGCCCGATTACAACGGTATGTGTATTTTTTCCTTGGCCATTCTGGTTAAGCGTTTGGCGCGGCAGAATTGCGAAAAATTTTTTGCCTTCTCAACCATTTCTTAGCTTCAAACTCCCATATCTCGCGAACGGATTGACATAACCCGAAAATTCCTATTGCATCTGAAAGTAGAAACTCGCCCGATTACAACGGTACGTGTATTTTTCCCTTAGGCCATTCTGGTTAAGCGATTGGAGCAGCAGATGTGCGAAAAATATATTGTCTTCTCAACCATTTCTTAGCTTCAAACTCCCATATCTCGCGAACGGATTGACCTAACCCAAAAATTCCTATTGCATCTGAAAGTAGAAACTCGCCCCATTACAACGTTATGTGTATTTTTTCCCGAGGCCATTCTGGTTAAGCGTTTGGAGCAGCAGAATTGCGAAAAATTTTTTGCCTTCTCAACCATTTCTTAGCTTCAAACTCCCATATCTCGCGAACGGATTGACCTAACCCAAAAATTCCTATTGTATCTGCAAGTAGAAACTCGCCCGATTACAACGGTATGTGTATTTTTTCCTTGGCCATTCTGGTTAAGCGTTTGGAGCAGCAGAATTGCGAAAAGTTTTTTGCCTTCTCAACCATTTCTTGTCTTCAAACTCCCATATCTCGCGAAAGGATTGACCTGACCCAAAAATTCCTATTGCATCTGAAAGTTGAAACTCGCCCGACTACAGCGGTTTGTGTATTTTTTCCCTAGGGCATTCTGGTTAAGCGTTTGGATCAGCAGAATTGCGAAAAATTGTATGCCTTCTCAACCATTTCTTGGTTTCAAACTCCCATATCTCGTCAACGGATAGACCTAACCCAAAAATTCCTGTTGCGTGTGAAAGTAGAAACTCGCCCGATTACAACGGTATGTGTATTTTCTCCCTAGTCCATTCTGGTTAAGCGTTTGGAGAAGCAGAATTGCGAAAAATTTGTTGTCTTCTCAACCATTTCTTAGCTTCAAACTCCCATATCTCGCGAACGGATTGACCAAACCCAAAAATTCCTGCTGCGTCTGAAAGTAGAAACTCGCCCGATTATAACGATATGCGTATTTTTTCCCTAGGCCATTCTGGTTAAGCGTTTGGAGCAGCAGAATTGCGAAAAATGTTTTGCCTTCTCAACCATTTCTTGTCTTCAAACTCTCATATCTCGCGAATGGATTGACATAACCCAAAAATTCCTATTGCATCTGAAAGTAGAAGCTCGCCCGATTACAACGGTATACGTATTTTTTCCCTAGGCCATTCTACTTAAGCGTTTGGAGCAGCAGAAGTGCGAAAAATTTGTTGTCTTCTCAACCATTTCTTAGCTTCAAACTCCCATATCTCGCGAACGGATTGAACTAACCCAAAAATTCCTGTTGCATCTGAAAGTAGAAACTCGCCCCATTACAACGGTATGTGTATTTTTTCCCGAGGCCATTCTGGTTAAGCGTTTGGAGCAGCAGAAGTGTGAAAAATTTGTTGTCTTCTCAACCATTTCTTAGCTTCAAACTCCCATATCTCGCGAACGGATTGACCTAACCCAAAAATTCCTGTTGCGTCTGAAAGTAGAAACTAGCCCGATTACAACGGTATGTGTATTTTTTCCCTAGGCCATTCTGGTTAAGCGTTTGGCGCGGCAGAATTGCGAAAAATTTTTTGCCTTCTCAACCATTTCTTAGCTTCAAACTCCCATATCTCGCGAACGGATTGACCTAACCCAAAAATTCCTATTGTATCTGAAAGTAGAAACTCGCCCGATTACAACGGTATTTGTATTTTTTCCTTGGCCATTCTGGTTAAGCGTTTGGCGCGGCAGAATTGCGAAAAATTTTTTGCCTTCTCAACCATTTCTTAGCTTCAAACTCCCATATCTCGCGAACGGATTGACATAACCCAAAAATTCCTATTGCATCTGAAAGTAGAAACTCGCCCGATTACAACGGTACGTGTATTTTTCCCTTAGGCCATTCTGGTTAAGCGATTGGAGCAGCAGATGTGCGAAAAATATATTGTCTTCTCAACCATTTCTTAGCTTCAAACTCCCATATCTCGCGAACTGATTGACCTAACCCAAAAATTCCTATTGCATCTGAAAGTAGAAACTCGCCCCATTACAACGTTATGTGTATTTTTTCCCGAGGCCATTCTGGTTAAGCGTTTGGAGCAGCAGAATTGCGAAAAATTTTTTGCCTTCTCAACCATTTCTTAGCTTCAAAGTCCCATATCTCGCGAACGGATAGACCAAACCCAAAAATTCCTGCTGCGTCTGAAAGTAGAAGCTCGCCCGATTACAACGGTATACGTATTTTTTCCCTAGGCCATTCTGGTTAAGCGTTTGGAGCAGCAGAAGTGCGAAAAATTTGTCGTCTTCTCAACCATTTCTTGGCTTCAAACTCCCATATCTCGCGAACGGATAGACCTAACCCAAAAATTCCTGTTGCGTTGAAAGTAGAAGCTCGCCCGATTACAACGGTATGCGTATTTTTTCCCTAGTCCATTCTGGTTAAGCGTTTGGAGCAGCAGAATTGCGAAAAATGTTTTGCCTTCTCAACCATTTCTTGTCTTCAAACTCTCATATCTCACGAATGGATTGACATAACCCAAAAATTCCTATTGCATCTGAAAGTAGAAACTCGCCCGATTACAACGGTGCGTGTATTTTTCCCTTAGGCCATTCTGGTTAAGCGATTGGAGCAGCAGATGTGCGAAAAATTTATTGTCTTCTCAACCATTTCTTAGCTTCAAACTCCCATATCTCGCGAACGGATTGACCTAACCCAAAAATTCCTATTGCATCTGAAAGTAGAAACTCGCCCCATTAGAACGTCATGTGTATTTTTTCGCGAGGCCATTCTGGTTAAGCGTTTGGAGCAGCAGAATTGCGAAAAATTTTTTGCCTTCTCAACCATTTCTTAGTTTCAAAGTCCCATATCTCGCGAACGGATTGACCAAACCCAAAAATTCCTGCTGCGTCTGAAAGTAGAAGCTCGCCCGATTACAACGGTATGCGTATTTTTTCCCTAGGCGATTCTGGTTAAGCGTTTGGAGCAGCAGAAATGCGAAAAATTTGTTGTCTTCTCAACCATTTCTTAGCTTCAAAGTCCCATATCTCGCGAACGGATTGACCAAACCCAAAAATTCCTGCTGCGTCTGAAAGTAGAAGATCGCCCGATTACAACGGTATGCGTATTTTTTCCCTAGGCCATTCTGGTTAAGCGTTTGGAGCAGCAGAAATGCGAAAAATTTATTGTCTTCTCAACCATTTCTTAGCTTCAAACTCCCATATCTCGCGAACGGATTGACCTAACCCAAAAATTCCTATTGTATCTGAAAGTAGAAACTCGCCCGATTACAACGGTATGTGTATTTTTTCCCTAGGCCATTCTGGTTAAGCGTTTGGCGCGGCAGAATTGCGAAAAATTTTTTGCCTTCTCAACCATTTCTTAGCTTCAAACTCCCATATCTCGCGAACGGATTGACCTAACCCAAAAATTCCTATTGTATCTGCAAGTAGAAACTCGCCCGATTACAACGGTATGTGTATTTTTTCCCTAGGCCATTCTGGTTAAGCGTTTGGAGCAGCAGAATTGCGAAAAGTTTTTTGCCTTCTCAACCATTTCTTGTCTTCAACCTCCCATATCTCGCGAACGGATTGACCTAACCCAAAAATTCCTATTGCATCTGAAAGTTGAAACTCGCCCGACTACATTGGTATGTGTATTTTTTCCCTAGGGCATTCTGGTTAAGCGTTTGGATCAGCAGAATTGCGAAAAATTGTATGCCTTCTCAACCATTTCTTGGCTTCAAACTCCCATATCTCGCGAACGGATAGACCTAACCCAAAAATTCCTGTTGCGTTGAAAGTAGAAGCTCGCCCGATTACAACGGTATGCGTATTTTTTCCCTAGTCCATTCTGGTTAAGCGTTTGGAGCAGCAGAATTGCGAAAAATGTTTTGCCTTCTCAACCATTTCTTGTCTTCAAACTCTCATATCTCGCGAATGGATTGACATAACCCAAAAATTCCTATTGCATCTGAAACTAGAAACTCGCCCGATTACAACGGTGCGTGTATTTTTCCCTTAGGCCATTCTGGTTAAGCGATTGGAGCAGCAGATGTGCGAAAAATTTATTGTCTTCTCAACCATTTCTTAGCTTCAAACTCCCATATCTCGCGAACGGATTGACCTAACCCAAAAATTCCTATTGCATCTGAAAGTAGAAACTCGCCCCATTAGAACGTCATGTGTATTTTTTCGCGAGGCCATTCTGGTTAAGCGTTTGGAGCAGCAGAATTGCGAAAAATTTTTTGCCTTCTCAACCATTTCTTAGTTTCAAAGTCCCATATCTCGCGAACGGATTGACCAAACCCAAAAATTCCTGCTGCGTCTGAAAGTAGAAGCTCGCCCGATTACAACGGTATGCGTATTTTTTCCCTAGGCCATTCTGGTTAAGCGTTTGGAGCAGCAGAAATGCGAAAAATTTGTTGTCTTCTCAACCATTTCTTAGCTTCAAAGTCCCATATCTCGCGAACGGATTGACCAAACCCAAAAATTCCTGCTGCGTCTGACAGTAGAAGCTCGCCCGATTACAACGGTATGCGTATTTTTTCCCTAGGCCATTCTGGTTAAGCGTTTGGAGCAGCAGAAATGCGAAAAATTTATTGTCTTCTCAACCATTTCTTAGCTTCAAACTCCCATATCTCGCGAACGGATTGACCTAACCCAAAAATTCCTATTGTATCTGAAAGTAGAAACTCGCCCGATTACAACGGTATGTGTATTTTTTCCCTAGGCCATTCTGGTTAAGCGTTTGGCGCGGCAGAATTGCGAAAAATTTTTTGCCTTCTCAACCATTTCTTAGCTTCAAACTCCCATATCTCGCGAACGGATTGACCTAACCCAAAAATTCCTATTGTATCTGAAAGTAGAAACTCGCCCGATTACAACGGTATGTGTATTTTTTCCTTGGCCATTCTGGTTAAGCGTTTGGCGCGGCAGAATTGCGAAAAATTTTTTGCCTTCTCAACCATTTCTTAGCTTCAAACTCCCATATCTCGCGAACGGATTGACATAACCCGAAAATTCCTATTGCATCTGAAAGTAGAAACTCGCCCGATTACAACGGTACGTGTATTTTTCCCTTAGGCCATTCTGGTTAAGCGATTGGAGCAGCAGATGTGCGAAAAATATATTGTCTTCTCAACCATTTCTTAGCTTCAAACTCCCATATCTCGCGAACTGATTGACCTAACCCAAAAATTCCTATTGCATCTGAAAGTAGAAACTCGCCCCATTACAACGTTATGTGTATTTTTTCCCGAGGGCATTCTGGTTAAGCGTTTGGAGCAGCAGAAGTGCGAAAAATTTGTCGTCTTCTCAACCATTTCTTAGCTTCAAACTCCCATATCTCGCGAACGGATTGACCAAACCCAGAACTTCCTGCTGCGTCTGAAAGTAGAAGCTCGCCCGATTACAACGGTATACGTATTTTTTCCCTAGGCCATTCTAGTTAAGCGTTTGGAGCAGCAGAAATGCGAAAAATTTGTTGTCTTCTCAACCATTTCTTAGCTTCAAACTCCCATATCTCGCGAACGGATTGACCAAACCCAAAAATTCCTGCTGCGTCTGAAAGTAGAAACTCGCCCGATTATAACGATATGCGTATTTTTTCCCTAGGCCATTCTGGTTAAGCGTTTGGAGCAGCAGAATTGCGAAAAATGTTTTGCCTTCTCAACCATTTCTTGTCTTCAAACTCTCATATCTCGCGAATGGATTGACATAACCCAAAAATTCCTATTGCATCTGAAAGTAGAAACTCGCCCGATTACAACGGTACGTGTATTTTTCCCTTAGGCCATTCTGGTTAAGCGATTGGAGCAGCAGATGTGCGAAAAATATATTGTCTTCTCAACCATTTCTTAGCTTCAAACTCCCATATCTCGCGAACGGATTGACCTAACCCAAAAATTCCTATTGCATCTGAAAGTAGAAACTCGCCCCATTACAACGTTATGTGTATTTTTTCCCGAGGCCATTCTTGTTAAGCGTTTGGAGCAGCAGAATTGCGAAAAATTTTTTGCCTTCTCAACCATTTCTTGTCTTCAAACTCCCATATCTCGCGAACGGATTGACCTAACCCAAAAATTCCTATTGCATCTGAAAGTTGAAACTCGCCCGACTACATTGGTATGTGTATTTTTTCCCTAGGGCATTCTGGTTAAGCGTTTGGATCAGCAGAATTGCGAAAAATTGTATGCCTTCTCAACCATTTCTTGGCTTCAAACTCCCATATCTCGCGAACGGATAGACCTAACCCAAAAATTCCTGTTGCGTTGAAAGTAGAAGCTCGCCCGATTACAACGGTATGCGTATTTTTTCCCTAGTCCATTCTGGTTAAGCGTTTGGAGCAGCAGAATTGCGAAAAATGTTTTGCCTTCTCAACCATTTCTTGTCTTCAAACTCTCATATCTCGCGAATTGATTGACATAACCCAAAAATTCCTATTGCATCTGAAAGTAGAAACTCGCCCGATTACAACGGTGCGTGTATTTTTCCCTTAGGCCATTCTGGTTAAGCGATTGGAGCAGCAGATGTGCGAAAAATTTATTGTCTTCTCAACCATTTCTTAGCTTCAAACTCCCATATCTCGCGAACGGATTGACCTAACCCAAAAATTCCTATTGCATCTGAAAGTAGAAACTCGCCCCATTAGAACGTCATGTGTATTTTTTCGCGAGGCCATTCTGGTTAAGCGTTTGGAGCAGCAGAATTGCGAAAAATTTTTTGCCTTCTCAACCATTTCTTAGTTTCAAAGTCCCATATCTCGCGAACGGATTGACCAAACCCAAAAATTCCTGCTGCGTCTGAAAGTAGAAGCTCGCCCGATTACAACGGTATGCGTATTTTTTCCCTAGGCCATTCTGGTTAAGCGTTTGGAGCAGCAGAAATGCGAAAAATTTGTTGTCTTCTCAACCATTTCTTAGCTTCAAAGTCCCATATCTCGCGAACGGATTGTCCAAACCCAAAAATTCCTGCTGCGTCTGAAAGTAGAAGCTCGCCCGATTACAACGGTATGCGTATTTTTTCCCTAGGCCATTCTGGTTAAGCGTTTGGAGCAGCAGAAATGCGAAAAATTTGTTGTCTTCTCAACCATTTCTTAGCTTCAAAGTCCCATATCTCGCGAACGGATTGACCAAACCCAAAAATTCCTGCTGCGTCTGAAAGTAGAAGCTCGCCCGATTACAACGGTATGCGTATTTTTTCCCTAGGCCATTCTGGTTAAGCGTTTGGAGCAGCAGAAATGCGAAAAATTTATTGTCTTCTCAACCATTTCTTAGCTTCAAACTCCCATATCTCGCGAACGGATTGACCTAACCCAAAAATTCCTATTGTATCTGAAAGTGGAAACTCGCCCGATTACAACGGTATGTGTATTTTTTCCTTGGCCATTCTGGTTAAGCGTTTGGCGCGGCAGAATTGCGAAAAATTTTTTGCCTTCTCAACCATTTCTTAGCTTCAAACTCCCATATCTCGCGAACGGATTGACATAACCCAAAAATTCCTATTGCATCTGAAAGTAGAAACTCGCCCGATTACAACGGTACGTGTATTTTTCCCTTAGGCCATTCTGGTTAAGCGATTGGAGCAGCAGATGTGCGAAAAATATATTGTCTTCTCAACCATTTCTTAGCTTCAAACTCCCATATCTCGCGAACGGATTGACCTAACCCAAAAATTCCTATTGCATCTGAAAGTAGAAACTCGCCCCATTACAACGTTATGTGTATTTTTTCCCGAGGCCATTCTGGTTAAGCGTTTGGAGCAGCAGAATTGCGAAAAATTCTTTGCCTTCTCAACCATTTCTTAGCTTCAAAGTCCCATATCTCGCGAACGGATAGACCAAACCCAAAAATTCCTGCTGCGTCTGAAAGTAGAAGCTCGCCCGATTACAACGGTATACGTATTTTTTCCCTAGGCCATTCTGGTTAAGCGTTTGGAGTAGCAGAAGTGCGAAAAATTTGTCGTCTTCTCAACCATTTCTTAGCTTCAAACTCCCATATCTCGCGAACGGATTGACCAAACCCACAACTTCCTGCTGCGTCTGAAAGTAGAAACACGCCTGATTACAACGGTATGCGTATTTTTTCCCTAGGCCATTCTGGTTAAGCGTTTGGAGCAGCAGAAGTGCGAAAAATTTTTTGCCTTCTCAACCATTTCTTAGCTTCAAAGTCCCATATCTCGCGAACGGATAGACAAAACCCAAAAATTCCTGCTGCGTCTGAAAGTAGAAGCTCGCCCGATTACAACGGTATACGTATTTTTTCCCTAGGCCATTCTGGTTAAGCGTTTGGAGCAGCAGAAGTGCGAAAAATTTGTCGTCTTCTCAACCATTTCTTAGCTTCAAAGTCCCATATCTCGCGAACGGATTGACCAAACCCAAAAATTCCTGCTGCGTCTGAAAGTAGAAACACGCCCGATTATAACGATATGCGTATTTTTTCCCTAGGACATTCTGGTTAAGCGTTTGGAGCAGCAGAATTGCGAAATATGTTTTGCCTTCTCAACCATTTCTTGTCTTCAAACTCTCATATCTCGCGAATGGATTGACATAACCCAAAAATTCCTCTTGCATCTGAAAGTAGAAACTCGCCCGATTACAACGGTACGTGTATTTTTCCCTTAGGCCATTCTGGTTAAGCGATTGGAGCAGCAGATGTGCGAAAAATTTATTGTCTTCTCAACCATTTCTTAGCTTCAAACTCCCATATCTCGCGAACGGATTGACCTAACCCAAAAATTCCTATTGCATCTGAAAGTAGAAACTCGCCCCATTACAACGTTATGTGTATTTTTTCGCGAGGCCATTCTGGTTAAGCGTTTGGAGCAGCAGAATTGCGAAAAATTTTTTGCCTTCTCAACCATTTCTTAGTTTCAAAGTCCCATATCTCGCGAACGGATTGAACAAACCCAAAAATTCCTGCTGCGTCTGAAAGTAGAAGCTCGCCCGATTACAACGGTATGCGTATTTTTTCCCTAGGCCATTCTGGTTAAGCGTTTGGAGCAGCAGAAATGCGAAAAATTTGTTGTCTTCTCAACCATTTCTTAGCTTCAAAGTCCCATATCTCGCGAACGGATTGACCGAACCCAAAAATTCCTGCTTCGTCTGAAAGTAGAAACACGCCTGATTACAGCGGTACGCGTATTTTTTCCCTAGGCCATTCTGGTTAAGCGTTTGGAGCAGCAGAAGTGCGAAAAATTGTTTGCCTTCTCAACCATTTCTTGGCTTCAAACTCCCATATCTCGCGAACGGATTGACCTAACCCAAAAATTCCTGTTGCATCTGAAAGTAGAAACTCGCCCCATTACAACGGTATGTGTATTTTTTCCCGAGGCCATTCTGGTTAAACGTTTGGAGCAGCAGAAGTGTGAAAAATTTGTTGTCTTCTCAACCATTTCTTAGCTTCAAACTCCCATATCTCGCGAACGGATTGACCTAACCCAAAAATTCCTGTTGCGTCTGAAAGTAGAAACTAGCCCGATTACAACGGTATACGTATTTTTTCCCTAGGCCATTCTGGTTAAGCGTTTGGAGCAGCAGAAGTGCGAAAAATTTGTTGTCTTCTCAACCATTTCTTAGCTTCAAAGTCCCATATCTCGCGAACGGATTGACCGAACCCAAAAATTCCTGCTGCGTCTTAAAGTAGAAACACGCCCGATTACAACGGTATGCGTATTTTTTCCCTAGGCCATTCTGGTTAAGCGTTTGGAGCAGCAGAATTGCGAAAAATTTTTTGCCTTCTCAACCATTTCTTGGCTTCAAACTCCCATATCTCGCGAACGGATTGACCTAACCCAAAAATTCCTGTTGCGTCTGAAAGTAGAAACTCGCCCGATTACAACGCTATGTGTATTTTTTCCCTAGGCCATTCTGGTTAAGCGTTTGGAGAAGCAGAAGTGCGAAGAATTTGTTGTCTTCTCAAACATTTCTTAGCTTCAAACTCCCATATCTCGCGAACGGATTGACCAAACCCAGAAGTTCCTGCTGCGTCTGAAAGTAGGAACTCGCCCGATTACAACGATATGCGTATTTTTTCCCTAGGGCATTCTGGTTAAGCGCTTGGAGCAGCAGAATTGCAAAAATTTTTTACCTTCTCAACCATTTCTTGGCTTCAAACTCCCATATCTCGCGAACGGATTGACCTAACCCAAAAATTCCTGTTGCATCTGAAAGTAGAAACTCGCCCGATTACAACGGTATGTGTATTTTTTCCCTAGGCCTTTCTGGTTAAGCGTTTGGAGCAGCAGAATTGCGAAAAATTTTTTGCCTTCTCAACCATTTCTTGGCTTCAAACTCCCATATCTCGCGAACGGATTGACCTAACCCAAAAATTCCTGTTGCGTCTGAAAGTAGAAACTCGCCCGATTACAACGCTATGTGTATTTTTTCCCTAGGCCATTCTGGTTAAGCGTTTGGAGCAGCAGAAGTGCAAAGAATTTGTTGTCTTCTCAACCATTTCTTAGCTTCAAACTCCCATATCTCGCGAACGGATTGACCAAATCGAGAATTTCCTGCTGCGTCTGAAAGTAGGAACTCGCCCGATTACAACGATATGCGTATTTTTTCCTTAGGGCATTCTGGTTAAGCGCTTGGAGCAGCAGAATTGCGAAAAATTTTTTGCCTTCTCAACCATTTCTTGTCTTCAAACTCCCATATCACGCGAACGGATTGACCTAACCCAAAAATTCCTATTGCATCTGAAAGTAGAAACTCGCCCCATTACAAGGGTATGTGTATTTTTTCCCGAGGCCATTCTGGTTAAGCGTTTGGAGCAGCAGAATTGCGAAAAATTTTTTGCCTTCTCAACCATTTCTTAGTTTCAAACTCCCATATCTCGCGAACGGATTGACGTAACTCAAAAATTCCAGTTGCATCTGAGAGTAGAAACTCGCCCGATTACAACGGTATGTGTATTTTTTCCCTAGGCCATTCTGGTTAAGCGTTTGGAGCAGCAGAAGTGCGAAAAATTTGTCGTCTTCTCAACCATTTCTTAGCTTCAAACTCCCATATCTCGCGAACGGATTGACCAAACCCAGAACTTCCTGCTGCGTCTGAAAGTAGAAACACGCCCGATTACAACGGTATGCGTATTTTTTCCCTAGGCCATTCTGGTTAAGCGTTTGGAGCAGCAGAAGTGCGAAAAATTTTGTGCCTTCTCAACCATTTCTTGGCTTCAAACTCCCATATGTCGCGAACGGATTGACCTAACCCAAAAATTCCTGTTGCATCTGAAAGTAGAAACTCGCCCGATTACAACGGTATGTGTACGTTTTCCCTAGGCCATTCTGGTTAAGCGTTTGGAGCAGCAGAATTGCGAAAAATTTTTTGCCTTCTCAACCATTTCTTGGCTTCAAACTCCCATATCTCGCGAACGGATTGACCTAACCCAAAAATTCCTGTTGCGTCTGAAAGTAGAAACTCGCCCGATTACAACGCTATGTGTATTTTTTCCCTAGGCAATTCTGGTTAAGCGTTTGGAGCAGCAGAAGTGCGAAGAATTTGTTGTCTTCTCAACCATTTCTTAGCTTCAAACTCCCATATCTCGCGAACGGATTGACCAAACCCAGAAGTTCCTGCTGGGTCTGAAAGTAGGAACTCGCCCGATTACAACGATATGCGTATTTTTTCCCTAGGGCATTCTGGTTAAGCGCTTGGAGCAGCAGAATTGCGAAAAATTTTTTGCCTTCTCAACCATTTCTTGGCTTCAAACTCCCATATCTCGCGAACGGATTGACCTAACCCAAAAATTCCTGTTGCATCTGAAAGTAGAAACTCGCCCGATTACAACGGTATGTGCATTTTTTCCCTAGGCCATTCTGGTTAAGCGTTTGGAGCAGCAGAATTGCGAAAAATTTTTTGCCTTCTCAACCATTTCTTAGCTTCAAAGTCCCATATCTCGCGAACGGATTGACCAAACCCAAAAATTCCTGCTGCGTCTGAAAGTAGAAACTCGCCCGATTACAACGGTATGTGTATTTTTTCCCTAGGCCATTCTGGTTAAGCGTTTGGAGCAGCAGAAGTGCGAAGAATTTGTTGTCTTCTCAAACATTTCTTAGCTTCAAACCCCCATATCTCGCGAACGGATTGACCAAACCCAGAAGTTCCTGCTGCGTCTGAAAGTAGGAACTCGCCCGATTACAACGATATGCGTATTTTTTCCCTAGGGCATTCTGGTTAAGCGCTTGGAGCAGCAGAATTGCGAAAAATTTTTTGCCTTCTCAACCATTTCGTGGCTTCAAACTCCCATATCTCGCGAACGGATTGACCTAACCCAAAAATTCCTGTTGCATCTGAAAGTAGAAACTCGCCCGATTACAACGGTATGTGTATTTTTTCCCTAGGCCTTTCTGGTTAAGCGTTTGGAGCAGCAGAATTGCGAAAAATTTTTTGCCTTCTCAACCATTTCTTGGCTTCAAACTCCCATATCTCGCGAACGGATTGACCTAACCCAAAAATTCCTGTTGCGTCTGAAAGTAGAAACTCGCCCGATTACAACGCTATGTGTATTTTTTCCCTAGGCCATTCTGGTTAAGCGTTTGGAGCAGCAGAAGTGCAAAGAATTTGTTGTCTTCTCAACCATTTCTTAGCTTCAAACTCCCATATCTCGCGAACGGATTGACCAAACCCAGAATTTCCTGCTGCGTCTGAAAGTAGGAACTCGCCCGATTACAACGATATGCGTATTTTTTCCTTAGGGCATTCTGGTTAAGCGCTTGGAGCAGCAGAATTGCGAAAAATTTTTTGCCTTCTCAACCATTTCTTGGCTTCAAACTCCCATATCACGCGAACGGATTGACCTAACCCAAAAATTCCTATTGCATCTGAAAGTAGAAACTCGCCCCATTACAAGGGTATGTGTATTTTTTCCCGAGGCCATTCTGGTTAAGCGTTTGGAGCAGCAGAATTGCGAAAAATTTTTTGCCTTCTCAACCATTTCTTAGTTTCAAACTCCCATATCTCGCGAACGGATTGACGTAACTCAAAAATTCCAGTTGCATCTGAGAGTAGAAACTCGCCCGATTACAACGGTATGTGTATTTTTTCCCTAGGCCATTCTGGTTAAGCGTTTGGAGCAGCAGAAGTGCGAAAAATTTGTCGTCTTCTCAACCATTTCTTAGCTTCAAACTCCCATATCTCGCGAACGGATTGACCAAACCCAGAACTTCCTGCTGCGTCTGAAAGTAGAAGCTCGCCCGATTACAACGGTATACGTATTTTTTCCCTAGGCCATTCTAGTTAAGCGTTTGGAGCAGCAGAATTGCGAAAAATTTTTTGCCTTCTCAACCATTTCTTGGCTTCAAACTCCCATATCTCGCGAACGGATTGACCTAACCCAAAAATTCCTGTTGCGTCTGAAAGTAGAAACTCGCCCGATTACAACGCTATGTGTATTTTTTCCCTAGGCCATTCTGGTTAAGCGTTTGGAGCAGCAGAAGTTCAAAGAATTTGTTGTCTTCTCAACCATTTCTTAGCTTCAAACTCCCATATCTCGCGAACGGATTGACCAAACCCAGAATTTCCTGCTGCGTCTGAAAGTAGGAACTCGCCCGATTACAACGATATGCGTATTTTTTCCTTAGGGCATTCTGGTTAAGCGCTTGGAGCAGCAGAATTGCGAAAAATTTTTTGCCTTCTCAACCATTTCTTGGCTTCAAACTCCCATATCACGCGAACGGATTGACCTAACCCAAAAATTCCTATTGCATCTGAAAGTAGAAACTCGCCCCATTACAAGGGTATGTGTATTTTTTCCCGAGGCCATTCTGGTTAAGCGTTTGGAGCAGCAGAATTGCGAAAAATTTTTTGCCTTCTCAACCATTTCTTAGTTTCAAACTCCCATATCTCGCGAACGGATTGACGTAACTCAAAAATTCCAGTTGCATCTGAGAGTAGAAACTCGCCCGATTACAACGGTATGTGTATTTTTTCCCTAGGCCATTCTGGTTAAGCGTTTGGAGCAGCAGAAGTGCGAAAAATTTGTCGTCTTCTCAACCATTTCTTAGCTTCAAACTCCCATATCTCGCGAACGGATTGACCAAACCCAGAACTTCCTGCTGCGTCTGAAAGTAGAAGCTCGCCCGATTACAACGGTATACGTATTTTTTCCCTAGGCCATTCTAGTTAAGCGTTTGGAGCAGCAGAAGTGCGAAAAATTTGTTGTCTTCTCAACCATTTCTTAGCTTCAAAGTCCCATATCTCGCGAACGGATTGACCTAACCCAAAAATTCCTGCTGCATCTGAAAGTAGAAACTCGCCCGATTACAACGGTATGTGTATTTTTTCCCTAGGCCTTTCTGGTTAAGCGTTTGGAGCAGCAGAATTGCGAAAAATTTTTTGCCTTCTCAACCATTTCTTGGCTTCAAACTCCCATATCTCGCGAACGGATTGACCTAACCCAAAAATTCCTGTTGCGTCTGAAAGTAGAAACTCGCCCGATTACAACGCTATGTGTATTTTTTCCCTAGGCCATTCTGGTTAAGCGTTTGGAGCAGCAGAAGTGCAAAGAATTTGTTGTCTTCTCAACCATTTCTTAGCTTCAAACTCCCATATCTCGCGAACGGATTGACCAAACCCAGAATTTCCTGCTGCGTCTGAAAGTAGGAACTCGCCCGATTACAACGATATGCGTATTTTTTCCTTAGGGCATTCTGGTTAAGCGCTTGGAGCAGCAGAATTGCGAAAAATTTTTTGCCTTCTCAACCATTTCTTGGCTTCAAACTCCCATATCACGCGAACGGATTGACCTAACCCAAAAATTCCTATTGCATCTGAAAGTAGAAACTCGCCCCATTACAAGGGTATGTGTATTTTTTCCCGAGGCCATTCTGGTTAAGCGTTTGGAGCAGCAGAATTGCGAAAAATTTTTTGCCTTCTCAACCATTTCTTAGTTTCAAACTCCCATATCTCGCGAACGGATTGACGTAACTCAAAAATTCCAGTTGCATCTGAGAGTAGAAACTCGCCCGATTACAACGGTATGTGTATTTTTTCCCTAGGCCATTCTGGTTAAGCGTTTGGAGCAGCAGAAGTGCGAAAAATTTGTCGTCTTCTCAACCATTTCTTAGCTTCAAACTCCCATATCTCGCGAACGGATTGACCAAACCCAGAACTTCCTGCTGCGTCTGAAAGTAGAAGCTCGCCCGATTACAACGGTATACGTATTTTTTCCCTAGGCCATTCTAGTTAAGCGTTTGGAGCAGCAGAATTGCGAAAAATTTTTTGCCTTCTCAACCATTTCTTGGCTTCAAACTCCCATATCTCGCGAACGGATTGACCTAACCCAAAAATTCCTGTTGCGTCTGAAAGTAGAAACTCGCCCGATTACAACGCTATGTGTATTTTTTCCCTAGGCCATTCTGGTTAAGCGTTTGGAGCAGCAGAAGTTCAAAGAATTTGTTGTCTTCTCAACCATTTCTTAGCTTCAAACTCCCATATCTCGCGAACGGATTGACCAAACCCAGAATTTCCTGCTGCGTCTGAAAGTAGGAACTCGCCCGATTACAACGATATGCGTATTTTTTCCTTAGGGCATTCTGGTTAAGCGCTTGGAGCAGCAGAATTGCGAAAAATTTTTTGCCTTCTCAACCATTTCTTGGCTTCAAACTCCCATATCACGCGAACGGATTGACCTAACCCAAAAATTCCTATTGCATCTGAAAGTAGAAACTCGCCCCATTACAATGGTATGTGTATTTTTTCCCGAGGCCATTCTGGTTAAGCGTTTGGAGCAGCAGAATTGCGAAAAATTTTTTGCCTTCTCAACCATTTCTTAGTTTCAAACTCCCATATCTCGCGAACGGATTGACGTAACTCAAAAATTCCAGTTGCATCTGAGAGTAGAAACTCGCCCGATTACAACGGTATGTGTATTTTTTCCCTAGGCCATTCTGGTTAAGCGTTTGGAGCAGCAGAAGTGCGAAAAATTTGTCGTCTTCTCAACCATTTCTTAGCTTCAAACTCCCATATCTCGCGAACGGATTGACCAAACCCAGAACTTCCTGCTGCGTCTGAAAGTAGAAGCTCGCCCGATTACAACGGTATACGTATTTTTTCCCTAGGCCATTCTAGTTAAGCGTTTGGAGCAGCAGAAGTGCGAAAAATTTGTTGTCTTCTCAACCATTTCTTAGCTTCAAAGTCCCATATCTCGCGAACGGATTGACCGAACCCAAAAATTCCTGCTGCGTCTGAAAGTAGAAACACGCCCGATTACAACGGTATGCGTATTTTTTCCCTAGGCCATTCTGGTTAAGCGTTTGGAGCAGCAGAAGTGCGAAAAATTTTTTGCCTTCTCAACCATTTCTTGGCATCAAACTCCCATATGTCGCGAACGGATTGACCTGACCCAAAAATTCCTGTTGCATCTGAAAGTAGAAACTCGCCCGATTACAACGGTATGTGTATTTTTTCCCTAGGCCATTCTGGTTAAGCGTTTGGAGCAGCAGAATTGCGAAAAATTTTTTGCCTTCTCAACCATTTCTTGGCTTCAAACTCCCATATCTCGCGAACGGATTGACCTAACCCAAAAATTCCTGTTGCGTCTGAAAGTAGAAACTCGCCCGATTACAACGCTATGTGTATTTTTTCCCTAGGCAATTCTGGTTAAGCGTTTGGAGCAGCAGAAGTGCGAAGAATTTGTTGTCTTCTCAACCATTTCTTAGCTTCAAACTCCCATATCTCGCGAACGGATTGACCAAACCCAGAAGTTCCTGCTGGGTCTGAAAGTAGGAACTCGCCCGATTACAACGATATGCGTATTTTTTCCCTAGGGCATTCTGGTTAAGCGCTTGGAGCAGCAGAATTGCGAAAAATTTTTTGCCTTCTCAACCATTTCTTGGCTTCAAACTCCCATATCTCGCGAACGGATTGACCTAACCCAAAAATTCCTGTTGCATCTGAAAGTAGAAACTCGCCCGATTACAACGGTATGTGTATTTTTTCCCTAGGCCATTCTGGTTAAGCGTTTGGAGCAGCAGAATTGCGAAAAATGTTTTGCCTTCTCAACCATTTCTTAGCTTCAAAGTCCCATATCTCGCGAACTGATTGACCAAACCCAAAAATTCCTGCTGCGTCTGAAAGTAGAAACTCGCCCGATTACAAAGGTATGCGTATTTTTTTCCCTAGGCCATTCTGGTTAAGCGTTTGGAGCAGCAGAAGTGCGAAAAATTTGTTGTCTTCTCAACCATTTCTTAGCTTCAAACTCCCATATCTCGCGAACGGATTGACCTAACCCAACAATTCCTGTTGCGTCTGAAAGTAGAAACTCGCCCGATTACAACGCTATGTGTATTTTTTCCCTAGGCAATTCTGGTTAAGCGTTTGGAGCAGCAGAAGTGCGAAGAATTTGTTGTCTTCTCAACCATTTCTTAGCTTCAAACTCCCATATCTCGCGAACGGATTGACCAAACCCAGAAGTTCCTGCTGGGTCTGAAAGTAGGAACTCGCCCGATTACAACGATATGCGTATTTTTTCCCTAGGGCATTCTGGTTAAGCGCTTGGAGCAGCAGAATTGCGAAAAATTTTTTGCCTTCTCAACCATTTCTTGGCTTCAAACTCCCATATCTCGCGAACGGATTGACCTAACCCAAAAATTCCTGTTGCATCTGAAAGTAGAAACTCGCCCGATTTCAACGGTATGTGTATTTTTTCCCTAGGCCATTCTGGTTAAGCGTTTGGAGCAGCAGAATTGCGAAAAATTTTTTGCCTTCTCAACCATTTCTTAGCTTCAAAGTCCCATATCTCGCGAACGGATTGACCAAACCCAAAAATTCCTGCTGCGTCTGAAAGTAGAAACTCGCCCGATTACAACGGTATGCGTATTTTTTCCCTAGGCCATTCTGGTTAAGCGTTTGGAGCAGCAGAAGTGCGAAAAATTTGTTGTCTTCTCAACCATTTCTTAGCTTCAAACTCCCATATCTCGCGAACGGATTGACGTAACTCAAAAATTCCAGTTGCATCTGAGAGTAGAAACTCGCCCGATTACAACGGTATGTGTATTTTTTCCCTAGGCCATTCTGGTTAAGCGTTTGGAGCAGCAGAATTGCGAAATATTTTGTGCCTTCTCAACCATTTCTTGTCTTCAAACTGCCATATCTCGCGAACGGATTGACCTAACACAAAAATTCCTATTGCATCTGAAAGTAGAAACTCGCCCGATTACAGCTGTATTTGTATTTTTTCCCTAGGCCGTTCTGGTTAAGCGTTTGGAGCAGCAGAAGTGCGAAAAATTTTTTGCCTTCTCAACCATTTCTTAGCTTCAAACTCCCATATCTCGCGAACGGATTGACCAAACCCAGAAGTTCCTGCTGCGTCTGAAAGTAGGAACTAGCCCGATTACTACGATATGCGTGTTTTTCCCCTAGGGCATTCTGGTTAAGCGCTTGGAGCAGCAGAATTGCGAAAAAATTTTTGCCTTCTCAACCATTTCTTGGCTTCAAACTCCCATATCTCGCGAACGGATAGACCTAACCCAAAAATTCCTATTGCATCTGAAAGTAGAAACTTGCCCCATTACAACGGTATGTGTATTTTTTCCCGGGGCCATTCTGGTTAAGGGTTTGGAGCAGCAGAAGTGCGAAAAATTTGTTGTCTTCTCAACCATTTCTTAGCTTCAAACTTCCATATCTCGCGAACGGATTGACGTAACTCAAAAATTCCAATTGCATCTGAGAGTAGAAACTCGCCCGATTACAACGGTATGTGTATTTTTTCCCTAGGCCATTCTGGTTAAGCGTTTGGAGCAGCAGAAGTGCGAAAAATTTGTTGTCTTCTCAACCATTTCTTAGCTTCAAACTCCCATATCTCGCGAACGGATTGACCTAACCCAAAAATTCCTATTGCATCTGAAAGTAGAAACTCACCCCATTACAACGTTATGTGTATTTTTTCCCTTGGCCATTCTGGTTAAGCGTTTGGAGCAGCAGAAGTGCGAAGAATTTGTTGTCTTCTCAACCATTTCTTAGCTTCAAACTCCCATATCTCGCGAACGGATTGACCAAACCCAGAAGTTCCTGCTGCGTCTGAAAGTAGAAACTCGCCCGATTACAACGGTATGTGTATTTTTTCCCTAGGCCATTCTGGTTAAGCGTTTGGCGCGGCAGAATTGCGAAAAATTTTTTGCCTTCTCAACCGTTTCTTAGCTTCAAACTCCCATATCTCGCGAACCGATTGACCTAACCCAAAAATTCCTATTGTATCTGAAAGCAGAAACTCGCCCGATTACAACGGTATGTGTATTTTTTCCTTGGCCATTCTGGTTAAGCGTTTGGCGCGGCAGAATTGCGAAAAATTTTTTGCCTTCTCAACCATTTCTTAGCTTCAAACTCCCATATCTCGCGAACGGATTGACATAACCCAAAAATTCCTATTGCATCTGAAAGTAGAAACTCGCCCGATTACAACGGTACGTGTATTTTTCCCTTAGGCCATTCTGGTTAAGCGATTGGAGCAGCAGATGTGCGAAAAATATATTGTCTTCTCAACCATTTCTTAGCTTCAAACTCCCATATCTCGGGAACGGATTGACCTAACCCAAAAATTCCTATTGCATCTGAAAGTAGAAACTCGCCCCATTACAACGTTATGTGTATTTTTTCCCGAGGCCATTCTGGTTAAGCGTTTGGAGCAGCAGAATTGCGAAAAATTTTTTGCCTTCTCAACCATTTCTTAGCTTCAAAGTCCCATATCTCGCGAACGGATAGACCAAACCCAAAAATTCCTGCTGCGTCTGAAAGTAGAAGCTCGCCCGATTACAACGGTATACGTATTTTTTCCCTAGGCCATTCTAGTTAAGCGTTTGGAGCAGCAGAAGTGCGAAAAATTTGTTGTCTTCTCAACCATTTCTTAGCTTCAAACTCCCATATCTCGCGAACGGATTGACCAAACCCAAAAATTCCTGCTGCGTCTGAAAGTAGAAACTCGCCCGATTATAACGATATGCGTATTTTTTCCCTAGGCCATTCTGGTTAAGCGTTTGGAGCAGCAGAATTGCGAAAAATTTTTTGCCTTCTCAACCATTTCTTAGCTTCAAACTCCCATATCTCGCGAACGGATTGACCTAACCCAAAAATTCCTATTGTATCTGCAAGTAGAAACTCGCCCGATTACAACGGTATGTGTATTTTTTCCCTAGGCCATTCTGGTTAAGCGTTTGGAGCAGCAGAATTGCGAAAAGTTTTTTGCCTTCTCAACCATTTCTTGTCTTCAAACTCCCATATCTCGCGAACGGATTGACCTAACCCAAAAATTCCTATTGCATCTGAAAGTTGAAACTCGCCCGACTACATTGGTATGTGTATTTTTTCCCTAGGGCATTCTGGTTAAGCGTTTGGATCAGCAGAATTGCGAAAAATTGTATGCCTTCTCAACCATTTCTTGGCTTCAAACTCCCATATCTCGCGAACGGATAGACCTAACCCAAAAATTCCTGTTGCGTTGAAAGTAGAAGCTCGCCCGATTACAACGGTATGCGTATTTTTTCCCTAGTCCATTCTGATTAAGCGTTTGGAGCAGCAGAATTGCGAAAAATTTTTTGCCTTCTCAACCATTTCTTAGCTTCAAACTCCCATATCTCGCGAACGGATTGACCAAACCCAAAAATTCCTGCTGCGTCTGAAAGTAGAAACTTGCCCGATTATAACGATATGCGTATTTTTTCCCTAGGCCATTCTGGTTAAGCGTTTGGAGCAGCAGAATTGCGAAAAATGTTTTGCCTTCTCAACCATTTCTTGTCTTCAAACTCTCATATCTCGCGAATGGATTGACATAACCCAAAAATTCCTATTGCATCTGAAAGTAGAAACTCGCCCGATTACAACGGTACGTGTATTTTTCCCTTAGGCCATTCTGGTTAAGCGATTGGAGCAGCAGATGTGCGAAAAATATATTGTCTTCTCAACCATTTCTTAGATTCAAACTCCCATATCTCGCGAACGGATTGACCTAACCCAAAAATTCCTATTGCACCTGAAAGTAGAAACTCGCCCCATTACAACGTTATGTGTATTTTTTCCCGAGGCCATTCTGGTTAAGCGTTTGGAGCAGCAGAATTGCGAAAAATTTTTTGCCTTCTCAACCATTTCTTAGCTTCAAACTCCCATATCTCGCGAACGGATTGACCTAACCCAAAAATTCCTATTGTATCTGCAAGTAGAAACTCGCCCGATTACAACGGTATGTGTATTTTTTCCCTAGGCCTTTCTGGTTAAGCGTTTGGAGCAGCAGAATTGCGAAAAATTTTTTGCCTTCTCAACCATTTCTTGGCTTCAAACTCCCATATCTCGCGAACGGATTGACCTAACCCAAAAATTCCTATTGTATCTGCAGGTAGAAACTCGCCCGATTACAACGGTATGTGTATTTTTTCCCTAGGCCTTTCTGGTTAAGCGTTTGGAGCAGCAGAATTGCGAAAAATTTTTTGCCTTCTCAACCATTTCTTGGCTTCAAACTCCCATATCTCGCGAACGGATTGACCTAACCCAAAAATTCCTGTTGCGTCTGAAAGTAGAAACTCGCCCGATTACAACGCTATGTGTATTTTTTCCCTAGGCCATTCTGGTTAAGCGTTTGGAGCAGCAGAAGTGCAAAGAATTTGTTGTCTTCTCAACCATTTCTTAGCTTCAAACTCCCATATCTCGCGAACGGATTGACCAAATCGAGAATTTCCTGCTGCGTCTGAAAGTAGGAACTCGCCCGATTACAACGATATGCGTATTTTTTCCTTAGGGCATTCTGGTTAAGCGCTTGGAGCAGCAGAATTGCGAAAAATTTTTTGCCTTCTCAACCATTTCTTGGCTTCAAACTCCCATATCACGCGAACGGATTGACCTAACCCAAAAATTCCTATTGCATCTGAAAGTAGAAACTCGCCCCATTACAAGGGTATGTGTATTTTTTCCCGAGGCCATTCTGGTTAAGCGTTTGGAGCAGCAGAATTGCGAAAAATTTTTTGCCTTCTCAACCATTTCTTAGTTTCAAACTCCCATATCTCGCGAACGGATTGACGTAACTCAAAAATTCCAGTTGCATCTGAGAGTAGAAACTCGCCCGATTACAACGGTATGTATATTTTTTCCCTAGGCCATTCTGGTTAAGCGTTTGGAGCAGCAGAAGTGCGAAAAATTTGTCGTCTTCTCAACCATTTCTTAGCTTCAAACTCCCATATCTCGCGAACGGATTGACCAAACCCAGAACTTCCTGCTGCGTCTGAAAGTAGAAGCTCGCCCGATTACAACGGTATACGTATTTTTTCCCTAGGCCTTATGAGTTAAGCGTTTGGAGCAGCAGAAGTGCGAAAAATTTGTTGTCTTCTCAACCATTTCTTAGCTTCAAAGTCCCATATCTCGCGAACGGATTGACCGAACCCAAAAATTCCTGCTGCGTCTGAAAGTAGAAACACGCCCGATTACAACGGTATGCGTATTTTTTCCCTAGGCCATTCTGGTTAAGCGTTTGGAGCAGCAGAAGTGCGAAAAATTTTTTGCCTTCTCAACCATTTCTTGGCTTCAAACTCCCATATGTCGCGAACGGATTGACCTAACCCAAAAATTCCTGTTGCATCTGAAAGTAGAAACTCGCCCGATTACAACGGTATGTGTACTTTTTCCCTAGGCCATTCTGGTTAAGCGTTTGGAGCAGCAGAATTGCGAAAAATTTTTTGCCTTCTCAACCATTTCTTGGCTTCAAACTCCCATATCTCGCGAACGGATTGACCTAACCCAAAAATTCCTGTTGCGTCTGAAAGTAGAAACTCGCCCGATTACAACGCTATGTGTATTTTTTCCCTAGGCCATTCTGGTTAAGCGTTTGGAGCAGCAGAAGTGCGAAGAATTTGTTGTCTTCTCAAACATTTCTTAGCTTCAAACTCCCATATCTCGCGAACGGATTGACCAAACCCAGAAGTTCCTGCTGCGTCTGAAAGTAGGAACTCGCCCGATTACAACGATATGCGTATTTTTTCCCTAGGGCATTCTGGTTAAGCGCTTGGAGCAGCAGAATTGCGAAAAATTTTTTGCCTTCTCAACCATTTCGTGGCTTCAAACTCCCATATCTCGCGAACGGATTGACCTAACCCAAAAATTCCTGTTGCATCTGAAAGTAGAAACTCGCCCGATTACAACGGTATGTGTATTTTTTCCCTAGGCCTTTCTGGTTAAGCGTTTGGAGCAGCAGAATTGCGAAAAATTTTTTGCCTTCTCAACCATTTCTTGGCTTCAAACTCCCATATCTCGCGAACGGATTGACCTAACCCAAAAATTCCTGTTGCGTCTGAAAGTAGAAACTCGCCCGATTACAACGCTATGTGTATTTTTTCCCTAGGCCATTCTGGTTAAGCGTTTGGAGCAGCAGAAGTGCAAAGAATTTGTTGTCTTCTCAACCATTTCTTAGCTTCAAACTCCCATATCTCGCGAACGGATTGACCAAACCCAGAATTTCCTGCTGCGTCTGAAAGTAGGAACTCGCCCGATTACAACGATATGCGTATTTTTTCCTTAGGGCATTCTGGTTAAGCGCTTGGAGCAGCAGAATTGCGAAAAATTTTTTGCCTTCTCAACCATTCCTTGGCTTCAAACTCCCATATCACGCGAACGGATTGACCTAACCCAAAAATTCCTATTGCATCTGAAAGTAGAAACTCGCCCCATTACAAGGGTATGTGTATTTTTTCCCGAGGCCATTCTGGTTAAGCGTTTGGAGCAGCAGAATTGCGAAAAATTTTTTGCCTTCTCAACCATTTCTTAGTTTCAAACTCCCATATCTCGCGAACGGATTGACGTAACTCAAAAATTCCAGTTGCATCTGAGAGTAGAAACTCGCCCGATTACAACGGTATGTGTATTTTTTCCCTAGCCCATTCTGGTTAAGCGTTTGGAGCAGCAGAAGTGCGAAAAATTTGTTGTCTTCTCAACCATTTCTTAGCTTCAAACTCCCATATCTCGCGAACGGATTGACCTAACCCAAAAATTCCTATTGCATCTGAAAGTAGAAACTCACCCCATTACAACGTTATGTGTATTTTTTCCCTTGGCCATTCTGGTTAAGCGTTTGGAGCAGCAGAAGTGCGAAGAATTTGTTGTCTTCTCAACCATTTCTTAGCTTCAAACTCCCATATCTCGCGAACGGATTGACCAAACCCAGAAGTTCCTGCTGCGTCTGAAAGTAGAAACTCGCCCGATTACAACGGTATGTGTATTTTTTCCCTAGGCCATTCTGGTTAAGCGTTTGGCGCGGCAGAATTGCGAAAAATTTTTTGCCTTCTCAACCATTTCTTAGCTTCAAACTCCCATATCTCGCGAACCGATTGACCTAACCCAAAAATTCCTATTGTATCTGAAAGCAGAAACTCGCCCGATTACAACGGTATGTGTATTTTTTCCTTGGCCATTCTGGTTAAGCGTTTGGCGCGGCAGAATTGCGAAAAATTTTTTGCCTTCTCAACCATTTCTTAGCTTCAAACTCCCATATCTCGCGAACGGATTGACATAACCCAAAAATTCCTATTGCATCTGAAAGTAGAAACTCGCCCGATTACAACGGTACGTGTATTTTTCCCTTAGGCCATTCTGGTTAAGCGATTGGAGCAGCAGATGTGCGAAAAATATATTGTCTTCTCAACCATTTCTTAGCTTCAAACTCCCATATCTCGGGAACGGATTGACCTAACCCAAAAATTCCTATTGCATCTGAAAGTAGAAACTCGCCCCATTACAACGTTATGTGTATTTTTTCCCGAGGCCATTCTGGTTAAGCGTTTGGAGCAGCAGAATTGCGAAAAATTTTTTGCCTTCTCAACCATTTCTTAGCTTCAAAGTCCCATATCTCGCGAACGGATAGACCAAACCCAAAAATTCCTGCTGCGTCTGAAAGTAGAAGCTCGCCCGATTACAACGGTATACGTATTTTTTCCCTAGGCCATTCTAGTTAAGCGTTTGGAGCAGCAGAAGTGCGAAAAATTTGTTGTCTTCTCAACCATTTCTTAGCTTCAAACTCCCATATCTCGCGAACGGATTGACCAAACCCAAAAATTCCTGCTGCGTCTGAAAGTAGAAACTCGCCCGATTATAACGATATGCGTATTTTTTCCCTAGGCCATTCTGGTTAAGCGTTTGGAGCAGCAGAATTGCGAAAAATTTTTTGCCTTCTCAACCATTTCTTAGCTTCAAACTCCCATATCTCGCGAACGGATTGACCTAACCCAAAAATTCCTATTGTATCTGCAAGTAGAAACTCGCCCGATTACAACGGTATGTGTATTTTTTCCCTAGGCCATTCTGGTTAAGCGTTTGGAGCAGCAGAATTGCGAAAAGTTTTTTGCCTTCTCAACCATTTCTTGTCTTCAAACTACCATATCTCGCGAACGGATTGACCTAACCCAAAAATTCCTATTGCATCTGAAAGTTGAAACTCGCCCGACTACATTGGTATGTGTATTTTTTCCCTAGGGCATTCTGGTTAAGCGTTTGGATCAGCAGAATTGCGAAAAATTGTATGCCTTCTCAACCATTTCTTGGCTTCAAACTCCCATATCTCGCGAACGGATAGACCTAACCCAAAAATTCCTGTTGCGTTGAAAGTAGAAGCTCGCCCGATTACAACGGTATGCGTATTTTTTCCCTAGTCCATTCTGATTAAGCGTTTGGAGCAGCAGAATTGCGAAAAATTTTTTGCCTTCTCAACCATTTCTTAGCTTCAAACTCCCATATCTCGCGAACGGATTGACCAAACCCAAAAATTCCTGCTGCGTCTGAAAGTAGAAACTCGCCCGATTATAACGATATGCGTATTTTTTCCCTAGGCCATTCTGGTTAAGCGTTTGGAGCAGCAGAATTGCGAAAAATGTTTTGCCTTCTCAACCATTTCTTGTCTTCAAACTCTCATATCTCGCGAATGGATTGACATAACCCAAAAATTCCTATTGCATCTGAAAGTAGAAACTCGCCCGATTACAACGGTACGTGTATTTTTCCCTTAGGCCATTCTGGTTAAGCGATTGGAGCAGCAGATGTGCGAAAAATATATTGTCTTCTCAACCATTTCTTAGATTCAAACTCCCATATCTCGCGAACGGATTGACCTAACCCAAAAATTCCTATTGCACCTGAAAGTAGAAACTCGCCCCATTACAACGTTATGTGTATTTTTTCCCGAGGCCATTCTGGTTAAGCGTTTGGAGCAGCAGAATTGCGAAAAATTTTTTGCCTTCTCAACCATTTCTTAGCTTCAAACTCCCATATCTCGCGAACGGATTGACCTAACCCAAAAATTCCTATTGTATCTGCAAGTAGAAACTCGCCCGATTACAACGGCATGTGTATTTTTTCCCTAGGCCTTTCTGGTTAAGCGTTTGGAGCAGCAGAATTGCGAAAAATTTTTTGCCTTCTCAACCATTTCTTGGCTTCAAACTCCCATATCTCGCGAACGGATTGACCTAACCCAAAAATTCCTATTGTATCTGCAAGTAGAAACTCGCCCGATTACAACGGTATGTGTATTTTTGCCCTAGGCCTTTCTGGTTAAGCGTTTGGAGCAGCAGAATTGCGAAAAATTTTTTGCCTTCTCAACCATTTCTTGGCTTCAAACTCCCATATCTCGCGAACGGATTGACCTAACCCAAAAATTCCTGTTGCGTCTGAAAGTAGAAACTCGCCCGATTACAACGCTATGTGTATTTTTTCCCTAGGCCATTCTGGTTAAGCGTTTGGAGCAGCAGAAGTGCAAAGAATTTGTTGTCTTCTCAACCATTTCTTAGCTTCAAACTCCCATATCTCGCGAACGGATTGACCAAATCGAGAATTTCCTGCTGCGTCTGAAAGTAGGAACTCGCCCGATTACAACGATATGCGTATTTTTTCCTTAGGGCATTCTGGTTAAGCGCTTGGAGCAGCAGAATTGCGAAAAATTTTTTGCCTTCTCAACCATTTCTTGGCTTCAAACTCCCATATCACGCGAACGGATTGACCTAACCCAAAAATTCCTATTGCATCTGAAAGTAGAAACTCGCCCCATTACAAGGGTATGTGTATTTTTTCCCGAGGCCATTCTGGTTAAGCGTTTGGAGCAGCAGAATTGCGAAAAATTTTTTGCCTTCTCAACCATTTCTTAGTTTCAAACTCCCATATCTCGCGAACGGATTGACGTAACTCAAAAATTCCAGTTGCATCTGAGAGTAGAAACTCGCCCGATTACAACGGTATGTGTATTTTTTCCCTAGGCCATTCTGGTTAAGCGTTTGGAGCAGCAGAAGTGCGAAAAATTTGTCGTCTTCTCAACCATTTCTTAGCTTCAAACTCCCATATCTCGCGAACGGATTGACCAAACCCAGAACTTCCTGCTGCGTCTGAAAGTAGAAGCTCGCCCGATTACAACGGTATACGTATTTTTTCCCTAGGCCTTATGAGTTAAGCGTTTGGAGCAGCAGAAGTGCGAAAAATTTGTTGTCTTCTCAACCATTTCTTAGCTTCAAAGTCCCATATCTCGCGAACGGATTGACCGAACCCAAAAATTCCTGCTGCGTCTGAAAGTAGAAACACGCCCGATTACAACGGTATGCGTATTTTTTCCCTAGGCCATTCTGGTTAAGCGTTTGGAGCAGCAGAAGTGCGAAAAATTTTTTGCCTTCTCAACCATTTCTTGGCTTCAAACTCCCATATGTCGCGAACGGATTGACCTAACCCAAAAATTCCTGTTGCATCTGAAAGTAGAAACTCGCCCGATTACAACGCTATGTGTATTTTTTCCCTAGGCAATTCTGGTTAAGCGTTTGGAGCAGCAGAAGTGCGAAGAATTTGTTGTCTTCTCAACCATTTCTTAGCTTCAAACTCCCATATCTCGCGAACGGATTGACCAAACCCAGAAGTTCCTGCTGGGTCTGAAAGTAGGAACTCGCCCGATTACAACGATATGCGTATTTTTTCCCTAGGGCATTCTGGTTAAGCGCTTGGAGCAGCAGAATTGCGAAAAATTTTTTGCCTTCTCAACCATTTCTTGGCTTCAAACTCCCATATCTCGCGAACGGATTGACCTAACCCAAAAATTCCTGTTGCATCTGAAAGTAGAAACTCGCCCGATTACAACGGTATGTGTATTTTTTACCTAGGCCATTCTGGTTAAGCGTTTGGAGCAGCAGAAGTGCGAAGAATTTGTTGTCTTCTCAAACATTTCTTAGCTTCAAACTCCCATATCTCGCGAACGGATTGACCAAACCCAGAAGTTCCTGCTGCGTCTGAAAGTAGGAACTCGCCCGATTACAACGATATGCGTATTTTTTCCCTAGGCATTCTGGTTAAGCGCTTGGAGCAGCAGAATTGCGAAAAATTTTTGCCTTCTCAACCATTTCGTGGCTTCAAACTCCCATATCTCGCGAACGGATTGACCTAACCCAAAAATTCCTGTTGCGTCTGAAAGTAGAAACTCGCCCGATTACAACGATATGCGTATTTTTTCCTTAGGGCATTCTGGTTAAGCGCTTGGAGCAGCAGAATTGCGAAAAATTTTTGCCTTCTCAACCATTTCTTGGCTTCAAACTCCCATATCACGCGAACGGATTGACCTAACCCAAAAATTCCTATTGCATCTGAAAGTAGAAACTCGCCCCATTACAAGGGTATGTGTATTTTTTCCCGAGGCCATTCTGGTTAAGCGTTTGGAGCAGCAGAATTGCGAAAAATTTTTTGCCTTCTCAACCATTTCTTAGTTTCAAACTCCCATATCTCGCGAACGGATTGACGTAACTCAAAAATTCCAGTTGCATCTGAGAGTAGAAACTCGCCCGATTACAACGGTATGTGTATTTTTTCCCTAGGCCATTCTGGTTAAGCGTTTGGAGCAGCAGAAGTGCGAAAAATTTGTCGTCTTCTCAACCATTTCTTAGCTTCAAACTCCCATATCTCGCGAACGGATTGACCAAACCCAGAACTTCCTGCTGCGTCTGAAAGTAGAAGCTCGCCCGATTACAACGGTATACGTATTTTTTCCCTAGGCCATTCTAGTTAAGCGTTTGGAGCAGCAGAATTGCGAAAAATTTTTTGCCTTCTCAACCATTTCTTGGCTTCAAACTCCCATATCTCGCGAACGGATTGACCTAACCCAAAAATTCCTGTTGCGTCTGAAAGTAGAAACTCGCCCGATTACAACGCTATGTGTATTTTTTCCCTAGGCCATTCTGGTTAAGCGTTTGGAGCAGCAGAAGTTCAAAGAATTTGTTGTCTTCTCAACCATTTCTTAGCTTCAAACTCCCATATCTCGCGAACGGATTGACCAAACCCAGAATTTCCTGCTGCGTCTGAAAGTAGGAACTCGCCCGATTACAACGATATGCGTATTTTTTCCTTAGGGCATTCTGGTTAAGCGCTTGGAGCAGCAGAATTGCGAAAAATTTTTTGCCTTCTCAACCATTTCTTGGCTTCGAACTCCCATATCACGCGAACGGATTGACCTAACCCAAAAATTCCTATTGCATCTGAAAGTAGAAACTCGCCCCATTACAAGGGTATGTGTATTTTTTCCCGAGGCCATTCTGGTTAAGCGTTTGGAGCAGCAGAATTGCGAAAAATTTTTTGCCTTCTCAACCATTTCTTAGTTTCAAACTCCCATATCTCGCGAACGGATTGACGTAACTCAAAAATTCCAGTTGCATCTGAGAGTAGAAACTCGCCCGATTACAACGGTATGTGTATTTTTTCCCTAGGCCATTCTGGTTAAGCGTTTGGAGCAGCAGAAGTGTGAAAAATTTGTCGTCTTCTCAACCATTTCTTAGCTTCAAACTCCCATATCTCGCGAACGGATTGACCAAACCCAGAACTTCCTGCTGCGTCTGAAAGTAGAAGCTCGCCCGATTACAACGGTATACGTATTTTTTCCCTAGGCCATTCTAGTTAAGCGTTTGGAGCAGCAGAAGTGCGAAAAATTTGTTGTCTTCTCAACCATTTCTTAGCTTCAAAGTCCCATATCTCGCGAACGGATTGACCGAACCCAAAAATTCCTGCTGCGTCTGAAAGTAGAAACACGCCCGATTACAACGGTATGCGTATTTTTTCCCTAGGCCATTCTGGTTAAGCGTTTGGAGCAGCAGAAGTGCGAAAAATTTTTTGCCTTCTCAACCATTTCTTGGCATCAAACTCCCATATGTCGCGAACGGATTGACCTGACCCAAAAATTCCTGTTGCATCTGAAAGTAGAAACTCGCCCGATTACAACGGTATGTGTATTTTTTCCCTAGGCCATTCTGGTTAAGCGTTTGGAGCAGCAGAATTGCGAAAAATTTTTTGCCTTCTCAACCATTTCTTGGCTTCAAACTCCCATATCTCGCGAACGGATTGACCTAACCCAAAAATTCCTGTTGCGTCTGAAAGTAGAAACTCGCCCGATTACAACGCTATGTGTATTTTTTCCCTAGGCAATTCTGGTTAAGCGTTTGGAGCAGCAGAAGTGCGAAGAATTTGTTGTCTTCTCAACCATTTCTTAGCTTCAAACTCCCATATCTCGCGAACGGATTGACCAAACCCAGAAGTTCCTGCTGGGTCTGAAAGTAGGAACTCGCCCGATTACAACGATATGCGTATTTTTTCCCTAGGCCATTCTGGTTAAGCGTTTGGAGCAGCAGAATTGCGAAAAATGTTTTGCCTTCTCAACCATTTCTTAGCTTCAAAGTCCCATATCTCGCGAACTGATTGACCAAACCCAAAAATTCCTGCTGCGTCTGAAAGTAGAAACTCGCCCGATTACAAAGGTATGCGTATTTTTTTCCCTAGGCCATTCTGGTTAAGCGTTTGGAGCAGCAGAAGTGCGAAAAATTTGTTGTCTTCTCAACCATTTCTTAGCTTCAAACTCCCATATCTCGCGAACGGATTGACGTAACTCAAAAATTCAAGTTGCATCTGAGAGTAGAAACTCGCCCGATTACAACGGTATGTGTATTTTTTCCCTAGGCCATTCTGGTTAAGCGTTTGGAGCAGCAGAATTGCGAAATATTTTGTGCCTTCTCAACCATTTCTTGTCTTCAAACTCCCATATCTCGCGAACGGATTGACCTAACACAAAAATTCCTATTGCATCTGAAAGTAGAAACTCGCCCGATTACAGCTGTATTTGTATTTTTTCCCTAGGCCGTTCTGGTTAAGCGTTTGGAGCAGCAGAAGTGCGAAAAATTTTTTGCCTTCTCAACCATTTCTTAGCTTCAAACTCCCATATCTCGCGAACGGATTGACCAAACCCAGAAGTTCCTGCTGCGTCTGAAAGTAGAAACACGCCCGATTACAACGGTATGCGTATTTTTTCCCTAGGCCATTCTGGTTAAGCGTTTGGAGCAGCAGAAGTGCGAAAATTTTTTGCCTTCTCAACCATTTCTTGGCATCAAACTCCCATATGTCGCGAACGGATTGACCTGACCCAAAAATTCCTGTTGCATCTGAAAGTAGAAACTCGCCCGATTACAACGGTATGTGTATTTTTTCCCTAGGCCATTCTGGTTAAGCGTTTGGAGCAGCAGAATTGCGAAAAATTTTTTGCCTTCTCAACCATTTCTTGGCTTCAAACTCCCATATCTCGCGAACGGATTGACCTAACCCAAAAATTCCTGTTGCGTCTGAAAGTAGAAACTCGCCCGATTACAACGCTATGTGTATTTTTTCCCTAGGCAATTCTGGTTAAGCGTTTGGAGCAGCAGAAGTGCGAAGAATTTGTTGTCTTCTCAACCATTTCTTAGCTTCAAACTCCCATATCTCGCGAACGGATTGACCAAACCCAGAAGTTCCTGCTGGGTCTGAAAGTAGGAACTCGCCCGATTACAACGATATGCGTATTTTTTCCCTAGGCCATTCTGGTTAAGCGTTTGGAGCAGCAGAATTGCGAAAAATGTTTTGCCTTCTCAACCATTTCTTAGCTTCAAAGTCCCATATCTCGCGAACTGATTGACCAAACCCAAAAATTCCTGCTGCGTCTGAAAGTAGAAACTCGCCCGATTACAAAGGTATGCGTATTTTTTTCCCTAGGCCATTCTGGTTAAGCGTTTGGAGCAGCAGAAGTGCGAAAAATTTGTTGTCTTCTCAACCATTTCTTAGCTTCAAACTCCCATATCTCGCGAACGGATTGACGTAACTCAAAAATTCAAGTTGCATCTGAGAGTAGAAACTCGCCCGATTACAACGGTATGTGTATTTTTTCCCTAGGCCATTCTGGTTAAGCGTTTGGAGCAGCAGAATTGCGAAATATTTTGTGCCTTCTCAACCATTTCTTGTCTTCAAACTCCCATATCTCGCGAACGGATTGACCTAACACAAAAATTCCTATTGCATCTGAAAGTAGAAACTCGCCCGATTACAGCTGTATTTGTATTTTTTCCCTAGGCCGTTCTGGTTAAGCGTTTGGAGCAGCAGAAGTGCGAAAAATTTTTTGCCTTCTCAACCATTTCTTAGCTTCAAACTCCCATATCTCGCGAACGGATTGACCAAACCCAGAAGTTCCTGCTGCGTCTGAAAGTAGGAACTAGCCCGATTACTACGATATGCGTATTTTTTCCTTAGGGCATTCTGGTTAAGCGCTTGGAGCAGCAGAATTGCGAAAAATTTTTTGCCTTCTCAACCATTTCTTGGCTTCAAACTCCCATATCACGCGAACGGATTGACCTAACCCAAAAATTCCTATTGCATCTGAAAGTAGAAACTCGCCCCATTACAAGGGTATGTGT
Source organism: Ptiloglossa arizonensis (assembly GCF_051014685.1). NCBI lineage: Eukaryota > Metazoa > Arthropoda > Insecta > Hymenoptera > Colletidae > Ptiloglossa > Ptiloglossa arizonensis. The sequence goes on along the minus strand of NW_027478679.1, from coordinate 479,304 downwards.
ATTTTTTCCCGAGGCCATTCTGGTTAAGCGTTTGGAGCAGCAGAATTGCGAAAAATTTTTTGCCTTCTCAACCATTTCTTAGTTTCAAACTCCCATATCTCGCGAACGGATTGACGTAACTCAAAAATTCCAGTTGCATCTGAGAGTAGAAACTCGCCCGATTACAACGGTATGTGTATTTTTTCCCTAGGCCATTCTGGTTAAGCGTTTGGAGCAGCAGAAGTGCGAAAAATTTGTCGTCTTCTCAACCATTTCTTAGCTTCAAACTCCCATATCTCGCGAACGGATTGACCAAACCCAGAACTTCCTGCTGCGTCTGAAAGTAGAAGCTCGCCCGATTACAACGGTATACGTATTTTTTCCCTAGGCCATTCTAGTTAAGCGTTTGGAGCAGCAGAAGTGCGAAAAATTTGTTGTCTTCTCAACCATTTCTTAGCTTCAAAGTCCCATATCTCGCGAACGGATTGACCGAACCCAAAAATTCCTGCTGCGTCTGAAAGTAGAAACACGCCCGATTACAACGGTATGCGTATTTTTTCCCTAGGCCATTCTGGTTAAGCGTTTGGAGCAGCAGAAGTGCGAAAAATTTTTTGCCTTCTCAACCATTTCTTGGCTTCAAACTCCCATATGTCGCGAACGGATTGACCTAACCCAAAAATTCCTGTTGCATCTGAAAGTAGAAACTCGCCCGATTACAACGGTATGTGTACTTTTTCCCTAGGCCATTCTGGTTAAGCGTTTGGAGCAGCAGAATTGCGAAAAATTTTTTGCCTTCTCAACCATTTCTTGGCTTCAAACTCCCATATCTCGCGAACGGATTGACCTAACCCAAAAATTCCTGTTGCGTCTGAAAGTAGAAACTCGCCCGATTACAACGCTATGTGTATTTTTTCCCTAGGCAATTCTGGTTAAGCGTTTGGAGCAGCAGAAGTGCGAAGAATTTGTTGTCATCTCAACCATTTCTTAGCTTCAAACTCCCATATCTCGCGAACGGATTGACCAAACCCAGAAGTTCCTGCTGGGTCTGAAAGTAGGAACTCGCCCGATTACAACGATATGCGTATTTTTTCCCTAGGGCATTCTGGTTAAGCGCTTGGAGCAGCAGAATTGCGAAAAATTTTTTGCCTTCTCAACCACTTCTTGGCTTCAAACTCCCATATCTCGCGAACGGATTGACCTAACCCAAAAATTCCTGTTGCATCTGAAAGTAGAAACTCGCCCGATTACAACGGTATGTGTATTTTTTCCCTAGGCCATTCTGGTTAAGCGTTTGGAGCAGCAGAATTGCGAAAAATGTTTTGCCTTCTCAACCATTTCTTAGCTTCAAAGTCCCATATCTCGCGAACTGATTGACCAAACCCAAAAATTCCTGCTGCGTCTGAAAGTAGAAACTCGCCCGATTACAACGGTATGCGTATTTTTTTCCCTATGCCATTCTGGTTAAGCGTTTGGAGCAGCAGAAGTGCGAAAAATTTGTTGTCTTCTCAACCATTTCTTAGCTTCAAACTCCCATATCTCGCGAACGGATTGACGTAACTCAAAAATTCCAGTTGCATCTGAGAGTAGAAACTCGCCCGATTACAACGGTATGTGTATTTTTTCCCTAGGCCATTCTGGTTAAGCGTTTGGAGCAGCAGAATTGCGAAATATTTTGTGCCTTCTCAACCATTTCTTGTCTTCAAACTCCCATATCTCGCGAACGGATTGACCTAACACAAAAATTCCTATTGCATCTGAAAGTAGAAACTCGCCCGATTACAGCTGTATTTGTATTTTTTCCCTAGGCCGTTCTGGTTAAGCGTTTGGAGCAGCAGAAGTGCGAAAAATTTTTTGCCTTCTCAACCATTTCTTAGCTTCAAACTCCCATATCTCGCGAACGGATTGACCAAACCCAGAAGTTCCTGCTGCGTCTGAAAGTAGGAACTAGCCCGATTACTACGATATGCGTGTTTTTCCCCTAGGGCATTCTGGTTAAGCGCTTGGAGCAGCAGAATTGCGAAAAAATTTTTGCCTTCTCAACCATTTCTTGGCTTCAAACTCCCATATCACGCGAACGGATTGACCTAACCCAAAAATTCCTATTGCATCTGAAAGTAGAAACTCGCCCCATTACAAGGGTATGTGTATTTTTTCCCGAGGCCATTCTGGTTAAGCGTTTGGAGCAGCAGAATTGCGAAAAATTTTTTGCCTTCTCAACCATTTCTTAGTTTCAAACTCCCATATCTCGCGAACGGATTGACGTAACTCAAAAATTCCAGTTGCATCTGAGAGTAGAAACTCGCCCGATTACAACGGTATGTGTATTTTTTCCCTAGGCCATGCTGGTTAAGCGTTTGGAGCAGCAGAAGTGCGAAAAATTTGTCGTCTTCTCAACCATTTCTTAGCTTCAAACTCCCATATCTCGCGAACGGATTGACCAAACCCAGAACTTCCTGCTGCGTCTGAAAGTAGAAGCTCGCCCGATTACAACGGTATACGTATTTTTTCCCTAGGCCATTCTAGTTAAGCGTTTGGAGCAGCAGAAGTGCGAAAAATTTGTTGTCTTCTCAACCATTTCTTAGCTTCAAAGTCCCATATCTCGCGAACGGATTGACCGAACCCAAAAATTCCTGCTGCGTCTGAAAGTAGAAACACGCCCGATTACAACGGTATGCGTATTTTTTCCCTAGGCCATTCTGGTTAAGCGTTTGGAGCAGCAGAAGTGCGAAAAATTTTTTGCCTTCTCAACCATTTCTTGGCTTCAAACTCCCATATGTCGCGAACGGATTGACCTAAACCAAAAATTCCTATTGCATCTGAAAGTAGAAACTCGCCCGATTACAGCTGTATTTGTATTTTTTCCCTAGGCCGTTCTGGTTAAGCGTTTGGAGCAGCAGAAGTGCGAAAAATTTTTTGCCTTCTCAACCATTTCTTAGCTTCAAACTCCCATATCTCGCGAACGGATTGACCAAACCCAGAAGTTCCTGCTGCGTCTGAAAGTAGGAACTAGCCCGATTACTACGATATGCGTGTTTTTCCCCTAGGGCATTCTGGTTAAGCGCTTGGAGCAGCAGAATTGCGAAAAAATTGTTGCCTTCTCAACCATTTCTTGGCTTCAAACTCCCATATCTCGCGAACGGATAGACCTAACCCAAAAATTCCTATTGCATCTGAAAGTAGAAACTTGCCCCATTACAACGGTATGTGTATTTTTTCCCGGGGCCATTCTGGTTAAGGGTTTGGAGCAGCAGAAGTGCGAAAAATTTGTTGTCTTCTCAACCATTTCTTAGCTTCAAACTTCCATATCTCGCGAACGGATTGACGTAACTCAAAAATTCCAGTTGCATCTGAGAGTAGAAACTCGCCCGATTACAACGGTATGTGTATTTTTTCCCTAGGCCATTCTGGTTAAGCGTTTGGAGCAGCAGAAGTGCGAAAAATTTGTTGTCTTCTCAACCATTTCTTAGCTTCAAACTCCCATATCTCGCGAACGGATTGACCTAACCCAAAAATTCCTATTGCATCTGAAAGTAGAAACTCACCCCATTACAACGTTATGTGTATTTTTTCCCTAGGCCATTCTGGTTAAGCGTTTGGAGCAGCAGAAGTGCGAAGAATTTGTTGTCTTCTCAACCATTTCTTAGCTTCAAACTCCCATATCTCGCGAACGGATTGACCAAACCCAGAAGTTCCTGCTGCGTCTGAAAGTAGAAACTCGCCCGATTACAACGGTATGTGTATTTTTTCCCTAGGCCATTCTGGTTAAGCGTTTGGCGCGGCAGAATTGCGAAAAATTTTTTGCCTTCTCAACCATTTCTTAGCTTCAAACTCCCATATCTCGCGAACCGATTGACCTAACCCAAAAATTCCTATTGTATCTGAAAGTAGAAACTCGCCCGATTACAACGGTATGTGTATTTTTTCCTTGGCCATTCTGGTTAAGCGTTTGGCGCGGCAGAATTGCGAAAAATTTTTTGCCTTCTCAACCATTTCTTAGCTTCAAACTCCCATATCTCGCGAACGGATTGACATAACCCAAAAATTCCTATTGCATCTGAAAGTAGAAACTCGCCCGATTACAACGGTACGTGTATTTTTCCCTTAGGCCATTCTGGTTAAGCGATTGGAGCAGCAGATGTGCGAAAAATATATTGTCTTCTCAACCATTTCTTAGCTTCAAACTCCCATATCTCGCGAACGGATTGACCTAACCCAAAAATTCCTATTGCATCTGAAAGTAGAAACTCGCCCCATTACAACGTTATGTGTATTTTTTCCCGAGGCCATTCTGGTTAAGCGTTTGGAGCAGCAGAATTGCGAAAAATTTTTTGCCTTCTCAACCATTTCTTAGCTTCAAAGTCCCATATCTCGCGAACGGATAGACCAAACCCAAAAATTCCTGCTGCGTCTGAAAGTAGAAGCTCGCCCGATTACAACGGTATACGTATTTTTTCCCTAGGCCATTCTAGTTAAGCGTTTGGAGCAGCAGAAGTGCGAAAAATTTGTTGTCTTCTCAACCATTTCTTAGCTTCAAACTCCCATATCTCGCGAACGGATTGACCAAACCCAAAAATTCCTGCTGCGTCTGAAAGTAGAAACTCGCCCGATTATAACGATATGCGTATTTTTTCCCTAGGCCATTCTGGTTAAGCGTTTGGAGCAGCAGAATTGCGAAAAATTTTTTGCCTTCTCAACCATTTCTTAGCTTCAAACTCCCATATCTCGCGAACGGATTGACATAACCCAAAAATTCCTATTGTATCTGCAAGTAGAAACTCGCCCGATTACAACGGTATGTGTATTTTTTCCCTAGGCCATTCTGGTTAAGCGTTTGGAGCAGCAGAATTGCGAAAAGTTTTTTGCCTTCTCAACCATTTCTTGTCTTCAAACTCCCATATCTCGCGAACGGATTGACCTAACCCAAAAATTCCTATTGCATCTGAAAGTTGAAACTCGCCCGACTACATTGGTATGTGTATTTTTTCCCTAGGGCATTCTGGTTAAGCGTTTGGATCAGCAGAATTGCGAAAAATTGTATGCCTTCTCAACCATTTCTTGGCTTCAAACTCCCATATCTCGCGAACGGATAGACCTAACCCAAAAATTCCTGTTGCGTTGAAAGTAGAAGCTCGCCCGATTACAACGGTATGCGTATTTTTTCCCTAGTCCATTCTGATTAAGCGTTTGGAGCAGCAGAATTGCGAAAAATTTTTTGCCTTCTCAACCATTTCTTAGCTTCAAACTCCCATATCTCGCGAACGGATTGACCAAACCCAAAAATTCCTGCTGCGTCTGAAAGTAGAAACTCGCCCGATTATAACGATATGCGTATTTTTTCCCTAGGCCATTCTGGTTAAGCGTTTGGAGCAGCAGAATTGCGAAAAATGTTTTGCCTTCTCAACCATTTCTTGTCTTCAAACTCTCATATCTCGCGAATGGATTGACATAACCCAAAAATTCCTATTGCATCTGAAAGTAGAAACTCGCCCGATTACAACGGTACGTGTATTTTTCCCTTAGGCCATTCTGGTTAAGCGATTGGAGCAGCAGATGTGCGAAAAATATATTGTCTTCTCAACCATTTCTTAGATTCAAACTCCCATATCTCGCGAACGGATTGACCTAACCCAAAAATTCCTATTGCACCTGAAAGTAGAAACTCGCCCCATTACAACGTTATGTGTATTTTTCCCGAGGCCATTCTGGTTAAGCGTTTGGAGCAGCAGAATTGCGAAAAATTTTTTGCCTTCTCAACCATTTCTTAGCTTCAAACTCCCATATCTCGCGAACGGATTGACCTAACCCAAAAATTCCTATTGTATCTGCAAGTAGAAACTCGCCCGATTACAACGGTATGTGTATTTTTTCCCTAGGCCATTCTGGTTAAGCGTTTGGAGCAGCAGAATTGCGAAAAGTTTTTTGCCTTCTCAACCATTTCTTGTCTTCAAACTCCCATATCTCGCGAACGGATTGACCTAACCCAAAAATTCCTATTGCATCTGAAAGTTGAAACTCGCCCGACTACATTGGTATGTGTATTTTTTCCCTAGGGCATTCTGGTTAAGCGTTTGGATCAGCAGAATTGCGAAAAATTGTATGCCTTCTCAACCATTTCTTGGCTTCAAACTCCCATATCTCGCGAACGGATTGACATAACCCAAAAATTCCTATTGCATCTGAAAGTAGAAACTCGCCCGATTACAACGGTACGTGTATTTTTCCCTTAGGCCATTCTGGTTAAGCGATTGGAGCAGCAGATGTGCGAAAAATATATTGTCTTCTCAACCATTTCTTAGATTCAAACTCCCATATCTCGCGAACGGATTGACCTAACCCAAAAATTCCTATTGCACCTGAAAGTAGAAACTCGCCCCATTACAACGTTATGTGTATTTTTTCCCGAGGCCATTCTGGTTAAGCGTTTGGAGCAGCAGAATTGCGAAAAATTTTTTGCCTTCTCAACCATTTCTTAGCTTCAAACTCCCATATCTCGCGAACGGATTGACCTAACCCAAAAATTCCTATTGTATCTGCAAGTAGAAACTCGCCCGATTACAACGGTATGTGTATTTTTTCCCTAGGCCATTCTGGTTAAGCGTTTGGAGCAGCAGAATTGCGAAAAGTTTTTTGCCTTCTCAACCATTTCTTGTCTTCAAACTCCCATATCTCGCGAACGGATTGACCTAACCCAAAAATTCCTATTGCATCTGAAAGTTGAAACTCGCCCGACTACATTGGTATGTGTATTTTTTCCCTAGGGCATTCTGGTTAAGCGTTTGGATCAGCAGAATTGCGAAAAATTGTATGCCTTCTCAACCATTTCTTGGCTTCAAACTCCCATATCTCGCGAACGGATAGACCTAACCCAAAAATTCCTGTTGCGTTGAAAGTAGAAGCTCGCCCGATTACAACGGTATGCGTATTTTTTCCCTAGTCCAATCTGATTAAGCGTTTGGAGCAGCAGAATTGCGAAAAATTTGTTGTCTTCTCAACCATTTCTTAGCTTCAAACTCCCATATCTCGCGAACGGATTGACCAAACCCAAAAATTCCTGCTGCGTCTGAAAGTAGAAACACGCCCGATTATAACGATATGCGTATTTTTTCCCTAGGACATTCTGGTTAAGCGTTTGGAGCAGCAGAATTGCGAAAAATGTTTTGCCTTCTCAACCATTTCTTGTCTTCAAACTCTCATATCTCGCGAATGGATTGACATAACCCAAAAATTCCTATTGCATCTGAAAGTAGAAACTCGCCCGATTACAACGGTACGTGTATTTTTCCCTTAGGCCATTCTGGTTAAGCGATTGGAGCAGCAGATGTGCGAAAAATTTATTGTCTTCTCAACCATTTCTTAGCTTCAAACTCCCATATCTCGCGAACGGATTGACCTAACCCAAAAATTCCTATTGCATCTGAAAGTTGAAACTCGCCCGACTACATTGGTATGTGTATTTTTTCCCTAGGGCATTCTGGTTAAGCGTTTGAAGCAGCAGAATTGCGAAAAATTTTTGGCCTTCTCAACCATTTCTTAGCTTCAAAGTCCCATATCTCGCGAACGGATAGACCAAACCCAAAAATTCCTGCTGCGTCTGAAAGTAGAAGCTCGCCCGATTACAACGGTACACGTATTTTTTCCCTAGGCCATTCTGGTTAAGCGTTTGGAGCAGCAGAAGTGCGAAAAATTTGTCGTCTTCTCAACCATTTCTTAGCTTCAAACTCCCATATCTCGCGAACGGATTGACCAAACCCACAACTTCCTGCTGCGTCTGAAAGTAGAAGCTCGCCCGATTACAACGGTATACGTATTTTTTCCCTAGGCCATTCTAGTTAAGCGTTTGGAGCAGCAGAAGTGCGAAAAATTTGTTGTCTTCTCAACCATTTCTTAGCTTCAAACTCCCATATCTCGCGAACGGATTGACCAAACCCAAAAATTCCTGCTGCGTCTGAAAGTAGAAACTCGCCCGATTATAACGATATGCGTATTTTTTCCCTAGGCCATTCTGGTTAAGCGTTTGGAGCAGCAGAATTGCGAAAAATGTTTTGCCTTCTCAACCATTTCTTGTCTTCAAACTCTCATATCTCGCGAATGGATTGACATAACCCAAAAATTCCTATTGCATTTGAAAGTAGAAACTCGCCCGATTACAACGGTACGTGTATTTTTCCCTTAGGCCATTCTGGTTAAGCGATTGGAGCAGCAGATGTGCGAAAAATATATTGTCTTCTCAACCATTTCTTAGCTTCAAACTCCCATATCTTGCGAACGGATTGACCTAACCCAAAAATTCCTATTGCACCTGAAAGTAGAAACTCGCCCCATTACAACGTTATGTGTATTTTTTCCCGAGGCCATTCTGGTTAAGCGTTTGGAGCAGCAGAATTGCGAAAAATTTTTTGCCTTCTCAACCATTTCTTAGCTTCAAACTCCCATATCTCGCGAACGGATTGACATAACCCAAAAATTCCTATTGTATCTGCAAGTAGAAACTCGCCCGATTACAACGGTATGTGTATTTTTTCCCTAGGCCATTCTGGTTAAGCGTTTGGAGCAGCAGAATTGCGAAAAGTTTTTTGCCTTCTCAACCATTTCTTGTCTTCAAACTCCCATATCTCGCGAACGGATTGACCTAACCCAAAAATTCCTATTGCATCTGAAAGTTGAAACTCGCCCGACTACATTGGTATGTGTATTTTTTCCCTAGGGCATTCTGGTTAAGCGTTTGGATCAGCAGAATTGCGAAAAATTGTATGCCTTCTCAACCATTTCTTGGCTTCAAACTCCCATATCTCGCGAACGGATAGACCTAACCCAAAAATTTCTGTTGCGTTGAAAGTAGAAACACGCCCGATTATAACGATATGCGTATTTTTTCCCTAGGACATTCTGGTTAAGCGTTTGGAGCAGCAGAAGTGCAAAGAATTTGTTGTCTTCTCATTCATTTCTTAGCTTCAAACTCCCATATCTCGCGAACGGATTGACCAAACCCAGAATTTCCTGCTGCGTCTGAAAGTAGGAACTCGCCCGATTACAACGATATGCGTATTTTTTCCTTAGGGCATTCTGGTTAAGCGCTTGGAGCAGCAGAATTGCGAAAAATTTTATGCCTTCTCAACCATTTCTTGGCTTCAAACTCCCATATCACGCGAACGGATTGACCTAACCCAAAAATTCCTATTGCATCTGAAAGTAGAAACTCGCCCCATTACAAGGGTATGTGTATTTTTTCCCGAGGCCATTCTGGTTAAGCGTTTGGAGCAGCAGAATTGCGAAAAATTTTTTGCCTTCTCAACCATTTCTTAGCTTCAAAGTCCCATATCTCGCGAACGGATTGACCAAACCCAAAAATTCCTGCTGCGTCTGAAAGTTGAAACTCGCCCGACTACATTGGTATGTGTATTTTTTCCCTAGGGCATTCTGGTTAAGCGTTTGGATCAGCAGAATTGCGAAAAATTGTATGCCTTCTCAACCATTTCTTGGCTTCAAACTCCCATATCTCGCGAACGGATAGACCTAACCCAAAAATTCCTGTTGCGTTGAAAGTAGAAGCTCGCCCGATTACAACGGTATGCGTATTTTTTCCCGAGGCCATTCTGGTTAAGCGTTTGGAGCAGCAGAATTGCGAAAAATTTTTTGCCTTCTCAACCATTTCTTGGCTTCAAACTCCCATATCTCGCGAACGGATTGACCTAACCCAAAAATTCCTGTTGCGTCTGAAAGTAGAAACTCGCCCGATTACAACGCTATGTGTATTTTTTCCCTAGGCCTTTCTGGTTAAGCGTTTGGAGCAGCAGAAGTGCAAAGAATTTGTTGTCTTCTCATTCATTTCTTAGCTTCAAACTCCCATATCTCGCGAACGGATTGACCAAACCCAGAATTTCCTGCTGCGTCTGAAAGTAGGAACTCGCCCGATTACAACGATATGCGTATTTTTTCCTTAGGGCATTCTGGTTAAGCGCTTGGAGCAGCAGAATTGCGAAAAATTTTATGCCTTCTCAACCATTTCTTGGCTTCAAACTCCCATATCACGCGAACGGATTGACCTAACCCAAAAATTCCTACTGCATCTGAAAGTAGAAACTCGCCCCATTACAAGGGTATGTGTATTTTTTCCCGAGGCCATTCTGGTTAAGCGTTTGGAGCAGCAGAATTGCGAAAAATTTTTTGCCTTCTCAACCATTTCTTAGCTTCAAAGTCCCATATCTCGCGAACGGATTGACCGAACCCAAAAATTCCTGCTGCGTCTGAAAGTAGAAACTCGCTCGATTACAACGGTATGCGTATTTTCTCCCTAGGCCATTCTGGTTAAGCGTTTGGAGCAGCAGAATTGCGAAAAATTTGTTGCCTTCTCAACCATTTCTTGGCTTCAAACTCCCATATCTCGCGAACGGGTAGACCTAACCCAAAAATTCCTGTTGCGTTGAAAGTAGAAGCTCGCCCGATTACAACGGTATGCGTATTTTTTCCCTAGTCCATTCTGGTTAAGCGTCTGGAGCAGCAGAATTGCGAAAAATTTTTTGCCTTCTCAACCATTTCTTAGCTTCAAAGTCCCATATCTCGCGAACGGATTGACCAAACACAAAAATTCCTGCTGCGTCTGAAAGCTGAAACTCGCCCGACTACATTGGTATGTGTATTTTTTCCCTAGGCCATTCTGGTTAAGCGTTTGGAGCAGCAGAATTGCGAAAAATTTTTTGCCTTCTCAACCATTTCTTGGCTTCAAACTCCCATATCTCGCGAACGGATTGACCTAACCCAAAAATTCCTGTTGCATCTGAAAGTAGAAACTCGCCCCATTACAACGGTATGTGTATTTTTTCCAGAGGCCATTCTGGTTAAACGTTTGGAGCAGCAGAAGTGTGAAAAATTTGTTGTCTTCTCAACCATTTCTTAGCTTCAAACTCCCATATCTCGCGAACGGATTGACCTAACCCAAAAATTCCTGTTGCGTCTGAAAGTAGAAACTAGCCCGATTACAACGGTACGTGTATTTTTCCCTTCGGCCATTCTGGTTAAGCGATTGGAGCAGCAGATGTGCGAAAAATATATTGTCTTCTCAACCATTTCTTAGCTTCAAACTCCCATATCTCGCGAACGGATTGACCTAACCCAAAAATTCCTATTGCATCTGAAAGTAGAAACTCGCCCCATTACAACGTTATGTGTATTTTTTCCCGAGGCCATTCTGGTTAAGCGTTTGGAGCAGCAGAATTGCGAAAAATTTTTTGCCTTCTCAACCATTTCTTAGCTTCAAAGTCCCATATCTCGCGAACGGATAGACCGAACCCAAAAATTCCTGCTGCGTCTTAAAGTAGAAACACGCCCGATTACAACGGTATGCGTATTTTTTCCCTAGGCCATTCTGGTTAAGCGATTGGAGCAGCAGATGTGCGAAAAATATATTGTCTTCTCAACCATTTCTTAGCTTCAAACTCCCATATCTTGCGAACGGATTGACCTAACCCAAAAATTCCTATTGCACCTGAAAGTAGAAACTCGCCCCATTACAACGTTATGTGTATTTTTTCCCGAGGCCATTCTGGTTAAGCGTTTGGAGCAGCAGAATTGCGAAAAATTTTTTGCCTTCTCAACCATTTCTTAGCTTCAAACTCCCATATCTCGCGAACGGATTGACATAACCCAAAAATTCCTATTGTATCTGCAAGTAGAAACTCGCCCGATTACAACGGTATGTGTATTTTTTCCCTAGGCCATTCTGGTTAAGCGTTTGGAGCAGCAGAATTGCGAAAAGTTTTTTGCCTTCTCAACCATTTCTTGTCTTCAAACTCCCATATCTCGCGAACGGATTGACCTAACCCAAAAATTCCTATTGCATCTGAAAGTTGAAACTCGCCCGACTACATTGGTATGTGTATTTTTTCCCTAGGGCATTCTGGTTAAGCGTTTGGATCAGCAGAATTGCGAAAAATTGTATGCCTTCTCAACCATTTCTTGGCTTCAAACTCCCATATCTCGCGAACGGATAGACCTAACCCAAAAATTTCTGTTGCGTTGAAAGTAGAAACACGCCCGATTATAACGATATGCGTATTTTTTCCCTAGGACATTCTGGTTAAGCGTTTGGAGCAGCAGAAGTGCAAAGAATTTGTTGTCTTCTCATTCATTTCTTAGCTTCAAACTCCCATATCTCGCGAACGGATTGACCAAACCCAGAATTTCCTGCTGCGTCTGAAAGTAGGAACTCGCCCGATTACAACGATATGCGTATTTTTTCCTTAGGGCATTCTGGTTAAGCGCTTGGAGCAGCAGAATTGCGAAAAATTTTATGCCTTCTCAACCATTTCTTGGCTTCAAACTCCCATATCACGCGAACGGATTGACCTAACCCAAAAATTCCTATTGCATCTGAAAGTAGAAACTCGCCCCATTACAAGGGTATGTGTATTTTTTCCCGAGGCCATTCTGGTTAAGCGTTTGGAGCAGCAGAATTGCGAAAAATTTTTTGCCTTCTCAACCATTTCTTAGCTTCAAAGTCCCATATCTCGCGAACGGATTGACCAAACCCAAAAATTCCTGCTGCGTCTGAAAGTTGAAACTCGCCCGACTACATTGGTATGTGTATTTTTTCCCTAGGGCATTCTGGTTAAGCGTTTGGATCAGCAGAATTGCGAAAAATTGTATGCCTTCTCAACCATTTCTTGGCTTCAAACTCCATTATCTCGCGAACGGATAGACCTAACCCAAAAATTCCTGTTGCGTTGAAAGTAGAAGCTCGCCCGATTACAACGGTATGCGTATTTTTTCCCGAGGCCATTCTGGTTAAGCGTTTGGAGCAGCAGAATTGCGAAAAATTTTTTGCCTTCTCAACCATTTCTTGGCTTCAAACTCCCATATCTCGCGAACGGATTGACCTAACCCAAAAATTCCTGTTGCGTCTGAAAGTAGAAACTCGCCCGATTACAACGCTATGTGTATTTTTTCCCTAGGCCTTTCTGGTTAAGCGTTTGGAGCAGCAGAAGTGCAAAGAATTTGTTGTCTTCTCATTCATTTCTTAGCTTCAAACTCCCATATCTCGCGAACGGATTGACCAAACCCAGAATTTCCTGCTGCGTCTGAAAGTAGGAACTCGCCCGATTACAACGATATGCGTATTTTTTCCTTAGGGCATTCTGGTTAAGCGCTTGGAGCAGCAGAATTGCGAAAAATTTTATGCCTTCTCAACCATTTCTTGGCTTCAAACTCCCATATCACGCGAACGGATTGACCTAACCCAAAAATTCCTATTGCATCTGAAAGTAGAAACTCGCCCCATTACAAGGGTATGTGTATTTTTTCCCGAGGCCATTCTGGTTAAGCGTTTGGAGCAGCAGAATTGCGAAAAATTTTTTGCCTTCTCAACCATTTCTTAGCTTCAAAGTCCCATATCTCGCGAACGGATTGACCGAACCCAAAAATTCCTGCTGCGTCTGAAAGTAGAAACTCGCTCGATTACAACGGTATGCGTATTTTCTCCCTAGGCCATTCTGGTTAAGCGTTTGGAGCAGCAGAATTGCGAAAAATTTGTTGCCTTCTCAACCATTTCTTGGCTTCAAACTCCCATATCTCGCGAACGGGTAGACCTAACCCAAAAATTCCTGTTGCGTTGAAAGTAGAAGCTCGCCCGATTACAACGGTATGCGTATTTTTTCCCTAGTCCATTCTGGTTAAGCGTCTGGAGCAGCAGAATTGCGAAAAATTTTTTGCCTTCTCAACCATTTCTTAGCTTCAAAGTCCCATATCTCGCGAACGGATTGACCAAACACAAAAATTCCTGCTGCGTCTGAAAGCTGAAACTCGCCCGACTACATTGGTATGTGTATTTTTTCCCTAGGCCATTCTGGTTAAGCGTTTGGAGCAGCAGAATTGCGAAAAATTTTTTGCCTTCTCAACCATTTCTTGGCTTCAAACTCCCATATCTCGCGAACGGATTGACCTAACCCAAAAATTCCTGTTGCATCTGAAAGTAGAAACTCGCCCCATTACAACGGTATGTGTATTTTTTCCAGAGGCCATTCTGGTTAAACGTTTGGAGCAGCAGAAGTGTGAAAAATTTGTTGTCTTCTCAACCATTTCTTAGCTTCAAACTCCCATATCTCGCGAACGGATTGACCTAACCCAAAAATTCCTGTTGCGTCTGAAAGTAGAAACTAGCCCGATTACAACGGTACGTGTATTTTTCCCTTCGGCCATTCTGGTTAAGCGATTGGAGCAGCAGATGTGCGAAAAATATATTGTCTTCTCAACCATTTCTTAGCTTCAAACTCCCATATCTCGCGAACGGATTGACCTAACCCAAAAATTCCTATTGCATCTGAAAGTAGAAACTCGCCCCATTACAACGTTATGTGTATTTTTTCCCGAGGCCATTCTGGTTAAGCGTTTGGAGCAGCAGAATTGCGAAAAATTTTTTGCCTTCTCAACCATTTCTTAGCTTCAAAGTCCCATATCTCGCGAACGGATAGACAGAACCCAAAAATTCCTGCTGCGTCTTAAAGTAGAAACACGCCCGATTACAACGGTATGCGTATTTTTTCCCTAGGCCATTCTGGTTAAGCGTTTGGAGCAGCAGAATTGCGAAAAATTTTTTGCCTTCTCAACCATTTCTTGGCTTCAAACTCCCATATCTCGCGAACGGATTGACCTAACCCAAAAATTCCTGTTGCGTCTGAAAGTAGAAACTCGCCCGATTACAACGCTATGTGTATTTTTTCCCTAGGCCATTCTGGTTAAGCGTTTGGAGCAGCAGAAGTGCAAAGAATTTGTTGTCTTCTCAACCATTTCTTAGCTTCAAACTCCCATATCTCGCGAACGGATTGACCAAACCCAGAATTTCCTGCTGCGTCTGAGAGTAGGAACTCGCCCGATTTCAACGGTATACGTATTTTTTCCCTAGGCCATTCTAGTTAAGCGTTTGGAGCAGCAGAAGTGCGAAAAATTTGTTGTCTTCTCAACCATTTCTTAGCTTCAAAGTCCCATATATGGCGAACGGATTGACCGAACCCAAAAATTCCTGCTGCGTCTGAAAGTAGAAACACGCCCAATTACAACGGTATGCGTATTTTTTCCCTAGGCCATTCTGGTTAAGCGTTTGGAGCAGCAGAAGTGCGAAAAATTTTTTGCCTTCTCAACCATTTCTTGGCTTCAAACTCCCATATGTCGCGAACGGATTGACCAAACCCAAAAATTCCTGCTGCGTCTGAAAGTAGAAACTCGCCCGATTACAACGGTATGCGTATTTTTTCCCTAGGCCATTCTGGTTAAGCGTTTGGAGCAGCAGAAGTGCGAAAAATTTGTTGTCTTCTCAACCATTTCTTAGCTTCAAACTCCCATATCTCGCGAACGGATTGACGTAACTCAAAAATTCCAGTTGCATCTGAGAGTAGAAACTCGCCCGATTACAACGGTATGTGTATTTTTTCCCTAGGCCATTCTGGTTAAGCGTTTGGAGCAGCAGAATTGCGAAATATTTTGTGCCTTCTCAACCATTTCTTGTCTTCAAACTCCCATACCTCGCGAACGGATTGACCTAACACAAAAATTCCTATTGCATCTGAAAGTAGAAACTCGCCCGATTACAGCTGTATTTGTATTTTTTCCCTAGGCCGTTCTGGTTAAGCGTTTGGAGCAGCAGAAGTGCGAAAAATTTTTTGCCTTCTCAACCATTTCTTAGCTTCAAACTCCCATATCTCGCGAACGGATTGACCAAACCCAGAAGTTCCTGCTGCGTCTGAAAGTAGGAACTAGCCCGATTACTACGATATGCGTGTTTTTGCCCTAGGGCATTCTGGTTAAGCGCTTGGAGCAGCAGAATTGCGAAAAAATTTTGGCCTTCTCAACCATTTCTTGGCTTCAAACTCCCATATCTCGCGAACGGATAGACCTAACCCAAAAATTCCTATTGCATCTGAAAGTAGAAACTTGCCCCATTACAACGGTATGTGTATTTTTTCCCGGGGCCATTCTGGTTAAGCGTTTGGAGCAGCAGAAGTGCGAAAAATTTGTTGTCTTCTCAACCATTTCTTAGCTTCAAACTTTCATATCTCGCGAACGGATTGACGTAACTCAAAAATTCCAGTTGCATCTGAGAGTAGAAACTCGCCCGATTACAACGGTATGTGTATTTTTTCCCTAGGCCATTCTGGTTAAGCGTTTGGAGCAGCAGAAGTGCGAAAAATTTGTTGTCTTCTCAACCATTTCTTAGCTTCAAACTCCCATATCTCGCGAACGGATTGACCTAACCCAAAAATTCCTATGGCATCTGAAAGTAGAAACTCACCCGATTACAACGGTATGTGTATTTTTTCCCTAGGCCATTCTGGTTAAGCGTTTGGAGCAGCGGAAGTGCGAAGAATTTGTTGTCTTCTCAACCATTTCTTAGCTTCAAACTCCCATATCTGGCGAACGGATTGACCAAACCCAGAAGTTCCTGCTGCGTCTGAAAGTAGAAACTCGCCCGATTACAACGATATGCGTATTTTTTCCCTAGGGCATTCTGGTTAAGCGCTTTGAGCAACAGAATTGCGAAACATTTTTTGCCTTCTCAACGATTTCTTGGCTTCAAACTCCCATATCTCGCGAACGGATTGACCTAACCCAAAAATTCCTATTGCATCTGAAAGTAGAAACTCGCCCCATTACAACGGTATGTGTATTTTTTCCCGAGGCCATTCTGGTTAAGCGTTTGGAGCAGCAGAATTGCGAAAAATTTTTTGCCTTCTCAACCATATCTTAGCTTCAAAGTCCCATATCTCGCGAACGGATTGACCAAACCCAAAAATTCCTGCTGCGTCTGAAAGTAGAAACTCGCCCGATTACAACGGTATGCGTATTTTTTCCCTAGGCCATTCTGGTTAAGCGTTTGGAGCAGCAGAAGTGCGAAAAATTTGTTGTCTTCTCAACCATTTCTTAGCTTCAAAGTCCCATATCTCGCGAACGGATTGACCGAACCCAAAAATTCCTGCTGCGTCTGAAAGTAGAATCTCGCCCGATTACAACGGTATGCGTATTTTTTCCCTAGGCCATTCTGGTTAAGCGTTTGGAGCAGCAGAACTGCGAAAAATTTGTTGTCTTCTCAACCATTTCTTAGCTTCAAACTCCTATATCTCGCGAACGGATTGACGTTACTCAAAAATTCCAGTTGCATCTGAGAGTAGAAACTCGCCCGATTACAACGGTATGTGTATTTTTTCCCTAGGCCATTCTGGTTAAGCGTTTGGAGCAGCAGAATTGCGAAAAATTTTTTGCCTTCTCAACCATTTCTTGTCTTCAAACTCCCATATCTCGCGAACGGATTGACCTAACCCAAAAATTCCTATTGCATCTGAAAGTAGAAACTCGCCCGATTACAGCGGTATTTGTATTTTTTCCCTAGGCCGTTCTGGTTAAGCGTTTCGAGCAGCAGAATTGCGAAAAATTGTTTGGCTTCTCAACCATTTCTTGGCTTCAAAGTCCCATATCTCGCGAACGGATTGACATAACCCAAAAATTCCTATTGTATCTGAAAGTAGAAACTCGCCCGATTACAACGGTATGTGTATTTTTTCCCTAGGCCATTCTGGTTAAGCGTTTGGAGCAGCAGAAGTGCGAAAAATTTGTTGTCTTCTCAACCATTTCTTAGCTTCAAACTCCCATATCTCGCGAACGGATTGACGTAACCCAAAGATTCCTGTTGCATCTGAAAGTAGAAACTCGCCCGATTACAACGGTATGTGTATTTTTTCCCTACGCCATTATGGTTAAGCGTTTGGAGCAGCAGAATTGCGAAAAATTTCTTGCCTCCTCAACCATTTGTTGGCTTCAAACTCCCATATCTCGCGAACGGATTGACCTAACCCAAAAATTCCTATTGCATCTGAAAGTAGAAACTCGCCCGATTACAGCGGTATTTGTATTCTTTCCCTAGGCCGTTCTGGTTAAGCGTTTGGAGCAGCAGAATTGCGAAAAATTTTTTGCCTTCTCAACCATTTCTTGGCTTCAAAGTCCCATATCTCGCGAACGGATTGACATAACCCAAAAATTCCTATTGCATCTGAAAGTAGAAACTCGCCCGATTACAACGGTATGTGTATTTTTTCCCTAGGCCATTCTGGTTAAGCGTTTGGAGCAGCAGAAGTGCGAAAAATTTGTTGTCTTCTCAACCATTTCTTAGCTTCAAACTCCCATATCTCGCGAACGGATTGACGTAACCCAAAGATTCCTGTTGCATCTGAAAGTAGAAACTCGCCCGATTACAACGGTATGTGTATTTTTTCCTTACGCCATTATGGTTAAGCGTTTGGAGCAGCAGAATTGCGAAAAATTTCTTGCCTTCTCAACCATTTGTTGGCTTCAAACTCCCATATCTCGCGAACGGATTGACCTAACCCAAAAATTCCTATTGCATCTGAAAGTAGAAACTCGCCCGATTACAGCGGTATTTGTATTCTTTCCCTAGGCCGTTCTGGTTAAGCGTTTGGAGCAGCAGAATTGCGAAAAATTTGTTGTCTTCTCAACCATTTCTTAGCTTCAAACTCCCATATCTCGCGAACGGATTGACGTAACCGAAAAATTCCAGTTGCATCTGAAAGTAGAAACTCGCCCGATTACGACGGTATGTGTATTTTTTCCCTAGGCCATTCTGGTTAAGCGTTTGGAGCAGCAGAAGTGCGAAAAATTTTTTGCCTTCTCAACCATTTCTTGGCTTCAAAGTCCCATATCTCGCGAACGGATTGACATAACCCAAAAATTCCTATTGTATCTGAAAGTAGAAACTCGCCCGACTACAACGGTATGTGTATTGTTTCCCTAGGCCATTATGGTTAAGCGTTTGGAGCAGTAGAATTGCGAAAAATTTTTTGCCTTCTCAACCATTTCTTGGCTTCAAACTCCCATATCTCGCGAACGGATTGACCTAACCCAAAAATTCCTATTGCATCTGAAAGTAGAAACTCGCCCCATTACAACGGTATGTGTATTTTTTCCCGAGGCCATTCTGGTTAAGCGTTTGGAGCAGCAGAATTGCGAAAAATTTTTTGCCTTCTCAACCATTTCTTAGCTTCAAAGTCCCATATCTCGCGAACGGATTGACCAAACCCAAAAATTCCTGCTGCGTCTGAAAGTAGAAACTCGCCCGATTACAACGGTATGCGTATTTTTTCCCTAGGCCATTCTGGTTAAGCGTTTGGAGCAGCAGAAGTGCGAAAAATTTGTTGTCTTCATTACCATTTCTTAGCTTCAAACTCCCATATCTCGCGAACGGATTTACCTAACACAAAAATTCCTGTTGCATCTGAAAGAAGAAACTCGCCCGATTACAACGGTATGTGTATTTTTTCTCTAGGCCATTCTGTTTAAGCGTTTGAAGCAGCAGAATAGCGAACAATTTTTTGCCTTCTCAACCATTTCTTGGCTTCAAACTCCCATATCTCGCGAACGGATTGGCCTAACCCAAAAATTCCTGTTGCATCTGAAAGAAGAAACTCGCCCGATTACAACGGTATGTGTATTTTTTCCCTAGGCCATTCTGGTCAAGCGTTTGAAGCAGCAAAATAGCGAACAATTTTTTGCCTTCTCAACCATTTCTTGGCTTCAAACTCTCATATCTCGCGAACGGATTGACCTAACCCAAAAATTCCTGTTGCGTCTGAAAGTAGAAACACGCCCGATTACGACGGTATGTGTATTTTTTCCCTAGGCCATTCTGGTCAAGCGTTTGAAGAAGCAGAATAGCGAACAATTTTTTGCCTTCTCAACCATTTCTTGGCTTCAAACTGCCATATCTCGCGAACGGATTGACGTAACCCAAAGATTCCTGTTGCATCTGAAAGTAGAAACTCGCCCGATTACAACGGTATGTGTATTTTTTCCCTACGCCATTATGGTTAAGCGTTTGGAGCAGCAGAATTGCGAAAAATTTTTTGCCTTCTCAACCATATCTTGGCTTCAAACTCCCATATCTCGCGAACGGATTGACCTAACCCAAAAATTCCTATTGCATCTGAAAGTAGAAACTCGCCCCATTACAACGGTATGTGTATTTTTTCCCGAGGCCATTCTGGTTAAGCGTTTGGAGCAGCAGAATTGCGAAAAATTTTTTGCCTTCTCAACCATTTCTTAGCTTCAAAGTCCCATATCTCGCGAACGGATTGACCAAACCCAAAAATTCCTGCTGCGTCTGAAAGTAGAAACTCGCCCGATTACAACGGTATGCGTATTTTTTCCCTAGGCCGTTCTGGTTAAGCGTTTGGAGCAGCAGAATTGCGAAAAATTGTATGCCTTCTCAACCATTTCTTGGCTTCAAACTCCCATATCTCGCGAACGGATTGACCTAACCCAAAAATTCCTATTGCATCTGAAAGTAGAAACTCGCCCGATTACAACGGTATGCGTATTTTTTCCCTAGGCCATTCTGGTTAAGCGTTTGGAGCAGCAGAAGTGCGAAAAATTTGTTGTCTTCTCAACCATTTCTTAGCTTCAAAGTCCCATATCTCGCGAACGGATTGACCGAACCCAAAAATTCCTGCTGCGTCTGAAAGTAGAATCTCGCCCGATTACAACGGTATGCGTATTTTTTCCCTAGGCCATTCTGGTTAAGCTTTTGGAGCAGCAGAACTGCGAAAAATTTGTTGTCTTCTCAACCATTTCTTAGCTTCAAACTCCTATATCTCGCGAACGGATTGACGTTACTCAAAAATTCCAGTTGCATCTGAGAGTAGAAACTCGCCCGATTACAACGGTATGTGTATTTTTTCCCTAGGCCATTCTGGTTAAGCGTTTGGAGCAGCAGAATTGCGAAAAATTTTTTGCCTTCTCTACCATTTCTTGGCTTCAAACTCCTATATCTCGCGAGCGGATTGACCTAACCCAAAAATTCCTATAGCATCTGAAAGTAGAAACTCGCCCGATTACAACGGTATGTGTATTTTTTCCCTAGGCCGTTCTGGTTAAGCGTTTGGAGCAGCAGAATTGCGAAAAATTTTTTGCCTTCTCAACCATTTCTTGGCTTCAAAGTCCCATATCTCGCGAACGGATTGACATAACCCAAAAATTCCTATTGTATCTGAAAGTAGAAACTCGCCCGATTACAACGGTATGTGTATTTTTTCCCTAGGCCATTCTGGTTAAGCGTTTGGAGCAGCAGAAGTGCGAAAAATTTGTTGTCTTCTCAACCATTTCTTAGCTTCAAACTCCCATATCTCGCGAACGGATTGACGTAACCCAAAGATTCCTGTTGCATCTGAAAGTAGAAACTCGCCCGATTACAACGGTATGTGTATTTTTTCCCTACGCCATTATGGTTAAGCGTTTGGAGCAGCAGAATTGCGAAAAATTTCTTGCCTCCTCAACCATTTGTTGGCTTCAAACTCCCATATCTCGCGAACGGATTGACCTAACCCAAAAATTCCTATTGCATCTGAAAGTAGAAACTCGCCCGATTACAGCGGTATTTGTATTCTTTCCCTAGGCCGTTCTGGTTAAGCGTTTGGAGCAGCAGAATTGCGAAAAATTTTTTGCCTTCTCAACCATTTCTTAGCTTCAAAGTCCCATATCTCGCGAACGGATTGACCAAACCCAAAAATTCCTGCTGCGTCTGAAAGTAGAAACTCGCCCGATTACAACGGTATGCGTATTTTTTCCCTAGGCCATTCTGGTTAAGCGTTTGGAGCAGCAGAAGTGCGAAAAATTTGTTGTCTTCATTACCATTTCTTAGCTTCAAACTCCCATATCTCGCGAACGGATTTACCTAACACAAAAATTCCTGTTGCATCTGAAAGAAGAAACTCGCCCGATTACAACGGTATGTGTATTTTTTCTCTAGGCCATTCTGTTTAAGCGTTTGAAGCAGCAGAATAGCGAACAATTTTTTGCCTTCTCAACCATTTCTTGGCTTCAAACTCCCATATCTCGCGAACGGATTGGCCTAACCCAAAAATTCCTGTTGCATCTGAAAGAAGAAACTCGCCCGATTACAACGGTATGTGTATTTTTTCCCTAGGCCATTCTGGTCAAGCGTTTGAAGCAGCAGAATAGCGAACAATTTTTTGCCTTCTCAACCATTTCTTGGCTTCAAACTCTCATATCTCGCGAACGGATTGACCTAACCCAAAAATTCCTGTTGCGTCTGAAAGTAGAAACACGCCCGATTACGACGGTATGTGTATTTTTTCCCTAGGCCATTCTGGTCAAGCGTTTGAAGAAGCAGAATAGCGAACAATTTTTTGCCTTCTCAACCATTTCTTGGCTTCAAACTGCCATATCTCGCGAACGGATTGACGTAACCCAAAGATTCCTGTTGCATCTGAAAGTAGAAACTCGCCCGATTACAACGGTATGTGTATTTTTTCCCTACGCCATTATGGTTAAGCGTTTGGAGCAGCAGAATTGCGAAAAATTTTTTGCCTTCTCAACCATATCTTGGCTTCAAACTCCCATATCTCGCGAACGGATTGACCTAACCCAAAAATTCCTATTGCATCTGAAAGTAGAAACTCGCCCCATTACAACGGTATGTGTATTTTTTCCCGAGGCCATTCTGGTTAAGCGTTTGGAGCAGCAGAATTGCGAAAAATTTTTTGCCTTCTCAACCATTTCTTAGCTTCAAAGTCCCATATCTCGCGAACGGATTGACCAAACCCAAAAATTCCTGCTGCGTCTGAAAGTAGAAACTCGCCCGATTACAACGGTATGCGTATTTTTTCCCTAGGCCGTTCTGGTTAAGCGTTTGGAGCAGCAGAATTGCGAAAAATTGTATGCCTTCTCAACCATTTCTTGGCTTCAAACTCCCATATCTCGCGAACGGATTGACCTAACCCAAAAATTCCTATTGCATCTGAAAGTAGAAACTCGCCCGATTACAACGGTATGCGTATTTTTTCCCTAGGCCATTCTGGTTAAGCGTTTGGAGCAGCAGAAGTGCGAAAAATTTGTTGTCTTCTCAACCATTTCTTAGCTTCAAAGTCCCATATCTCGCGAACGGATTGACCGAACCCAAAAATTCCTGCTGCGTCTGAAAGTAGAATCTCGCCCGATTACAACGGTATGCGTATTTTTTCCCTAGGCCATTCTGGTTAAGCTTTTGGAGCAGCAGAACTGCGAAAAATTTGTTGTCTTCTCAACCATTTCTTAGCTTCAAACTCCTATATCTCGCGAACGGATTGACGTTACTCAAAAATTCCAGTTGCATCTGAGAGTAGAAACTCGCCCGATTACAACGGTATGTGTATTTTTTCCCTAGGCCATTCTGGTTAAGCGTTTGGAGCAGCAGAATTGCGAAAAATTTTTTGCCTTCTCAACCATTTCTTGTCTTCAAACTCCCATATCTCGTGAACGGATTGACCTAACCCAAAAATTCCTATTGCATCTGAAAGTAGAAACTCGCCCGATTACAGCGGTATTTGTATTTTTTCCCTAGGCCGTTCTGGTTAAGCGTTTGGAGCAGCAGAATTGCGAAAAATTTTTTGCCTTCTCAACCATTTCTTGGCTTCAAAGTCCCATATCTCGCGAACGGATTGACATAACCCAAAAATTCCTATTGTATCTGAAAGTAGAAACTCGCCCGATTACAACGGTATGTGTATTTTTTCCCTAGGCCATTCTGGTTAAGCGTTTGGAGCAGCAGAAGTGCGAAAAATTTGTTGTCTTCTCAACCATTTCTTAGCTTCAAACTCCCATATCTCGCGAACGGATTGACGTAACCCAAAGATTCCTGTTGCATCTGAAAGTAGAAACTCGCCCGATTACAACGGTATGTGTATTTTTTCCCTACGCCATTATGGTTAAGCGTTTGGAGCAGCAGAATTGCGAAAAATTTCTTGCCTCCTCAACCATTTGTTGGCTTCAAACTCCCATATCTCGCGAACGGATTGACCTAACCCAAAAATTCCTATTGCATCTGAAAGTAGAAACTCGCCTGATTACAGCGGTATTTGTATTCTTTCCCTAGGCCGTTCTGGTTAAGCGTTTGGAGCAGCAGAATTGCGAAAAATTTTTTGCCTTCTCAACCATTTCTTGGCTTCAAAGTCCCATATCTCGCGAACGGATTGACATAACCCAAAAATTCCTATTGCATCTGAAAGTAGAAACTCGCCCGATTACAACGGTATGTGTATTTTTTCCCTAGGCCATTCTGGTTAAGCGTTTGGAGCAGCAGAAGTGCGAAAAGTTTGTTGTCTTCTCAACCATTTCTTAGCTTCAAACTCCCATATCTCGCGAACGGATTGACGTAACCCAAAGATTCCTGTTGCATCTGAAAGTAGAAACTCGCCCGATCACAACGGTATGTGTATTTTTTCCCTACGCCATTATGGTTAAGCGTTTGGAGCAGCAGAATTGCGAAAAATTTCTTGCCTTCTCAACCATTTGTTGGCTTCAAACTCCCATATCTCGCGAACGGATTGACCTAACCCAAAAATTCCTATTGCATCTGAAAGTAGAAACTCGCCCGATTACAGCGGTATTTGTATTCTTTCCCTAGGCCGTTCTGGTTAAGCGTTTGGAGCAGCAGAATTGCGAAAAATTTGTTGTCTTCTCAACCATTTCTTAGCTTCAAACTCCCATATCTCGCGAACGGATTGACGTAACCGAAAAATTCCAGTTGCATCTGAAAGTAGAAACTCGCCCGATTACGACGGTATGTGTATTTTTTCCCTAGGCCATTCTGGTTAAGCGTTTGGAGCAGCAGAAGTGCGAAAAATTTTTTGCCTTCTCAACCATTTCTTGTCTTCAAACTCCCATATCTCGCGAACGGATTGACCAAACCCAAAAATTCCTGCTGCGTCTTAAAGTAGAAACACGCCCGATTACAACGGTATGCGTATTTTTTCCCTAGGCCATTCTGATTAAGCGTTTGGAGCAGCAGAATTGCGAAAAATTTTTTGCCTTCTCAACCATTTCTTAGCTTCAAAGTCCCATATCTCGCGAACGGATTGACCGAACCCAAAAATTCCTGCTGCGTCTGAAAGTAGAAACTCGCTCGATTACAACGGTATGTGTATTTTTTCCCTACGCCATTATGGTTAAGCGTTTGGAGCAGCAGAATTGCGAAAAATTTCTTGCCTTCTCAACCATTTCTTGGCTTCAAAGTCCCATATCTCGCGAACGGATTGACCTAACCCAAAAATTCCTATTGCATCTGAAAGTAGAAACTCGCCCGATTACAGCGGTATTTGTATTCTTTCCCTAGGCCGTTCTGGTTAAGCGTTTGGAGCAGCAGAATTGCGAAAAATTTTTTGCCTTCTCAACCATTTCTTGGCTTCAAAGTCCCATATCTCGCGAACGGATTGACATAACCCAAAAATTCCTATTGCATCTGAAAGTAGAAACTCGCCCGATTACAACGGTATGTGTATTTTTTCCCTAGGCCATTCTGGTTAAGCGTTTGGAGCAGCAGAAGTGCGAAAAATTTGTTGTCTTCTCAACCATTTCTTAGCTTCAAACTCCCATATCTCGCGAACGGATTGACGTAACCCAAAGATTCCTGTTGCATCTGAAAGTAGAAACTCGCCCGATTACAACGGTATGTGTATTTTTTCCCTACGCCATTATGGTTAAGCGTTTGGAGCAGCAGAATTGCGAGAAATTTCTTGCCTTCTCAACCATTTGTTGGCTTCAAACTCCCATATCTCGCGAACGGATTGACCTAACCCAAAAATTCCTATTGCATCTGAAAGTAGAAACTCGCCCGATTACAGCGGTATTTGTATTCTTTCCCTAGGCCGTTCTGGTTAAGCGTTTGGAGCAGCAGAATTGCGAAAAATTTGTTGTCTTCTCAACCATTTCTTAGCTTCAAACTCCCATATCTCGCGAACGGATTGACGTAACCGAAAAATTCCAGTTGCATCTGAAAATAGAAACTCGCCCGATTACGACGGTATGTGTATTTTTTCCCTAGGCCATTCTGGTTAAGCGTTTGGAGCAGCAGAAGTGCGAAAAATTTTTTGCCTTCTCAACCATTTCTTGTCTTCAAACTCCCATATCTCGCGAACGGATTGACCAAACCCAAAAATTCCTGCTGCGTCTTAAAGTAGAAACACGCCCGATTACAACGGTATGCGTATTTTTTCCCTAGGCCATTCTGATTAAGCGTTTGGAGCAGCAGAATTGCGAAAAATTTGTTGCCTTCTCAACCATTTCTTAGCTTCAAAGTCCCATATCTCGCGAACGGATTGACCGAACCCAAAAATTCCTGCTGCGTCTGAAAGTAGAAACTCGCTCGATTACAACGGTATGCGTATTTTCTCCCTAGGCCATTCTGGTTAAGCGTTTGGAGCAGCAGAATTGCGAAAAATTTGTTGCCTTCTCAACCATTTCTTAGCTTCAAATTCCCATATCTCGCGAACGGATTGACGTAACCTAAAAATTCCAGTTGCATCTGAAAGTAGAAACTCGCCCGATTACAACGGTATTTGTATTTTTTCCCTAGGCCGTTCTGGTTAAGCGTTTGGAGCAGCAGAATTGCGAAAAATTTTTTACCTTCTCAACCATTTCTTGGCTTCAAAGTCCCATATCTCGCGAACGGATTGACATAACCCAAAAATTCCTATTGTATCTGAAAGTAGAAACTCGCCCGATTACAACGGTATGTGTATTTTTTCCCTAGGCCATTCTGGTTAAGCGTTTGGAGCAGCAGAAGTGCGAAAAATTTGTTGTCTTCTCAACCATTTCTTAGCTTCAAACTCCCATATCTCGCGAACGGATTGACGTAACCCAAAGATTCCTGTTGCATCTGAAAGTAGAAACTCGCCCGATTACAACGGTATGTGTATTTTTTCCCTACGCCACTATGGTTAAGCGTTTGGAGCAGCAGAATTGCGAAAAATTTTTTGCCTTCTCAACCATATCTTGGCTTCAAACTCCCATATCTCGCGAACGGATTGACCTAACCCAAAAATTCCTATTGCATCTGAAAGTAGAAACTCGCCCCATTACAACGGTATGTGTATTTTTTCCCGAGGCCATTCTGGTTAAGCGTTTGGAGCAGCAGAATTGCGAAAAATTTTTTGCCTTCTGAACCATTTCTTAGCTTCAAAGTCCCATATCTCGCGAACGGATTGACCAAACCCAAAAATTCCTGCTGCGTCTGAAAGTAGAAACTCGCCCGATTACAACGGTATGCGTATTTTTTCCCTAGGCCATTCTGGTTAAGCGTTTGGAGCAGCAGGATTGCGAAAAATTTGTTGCCTTCTTTACCATTTCTTAGCTTCAAACTCCCATATCTCGCGAACCGATTTACCTAACACAAAAATTCCTGTTGCATCTGAAAGAAGAAACTCGCCCGATTACAACGGTATGTGTATTTTTTCCCTAGGCCATTCTGGTCAAGCGTTTGAAGCAGCAGAATAGCGAACAATTTTTTGCTTTCTCAACCATTTCTTGGCTTCAAACTCTCATATCTCGCGAACGGATTGACCTAACCCAAAAATTCCTGTTGCGTCTGAAAGTAGAAACACGCCCGATTACGACAGTATGTGTATTTTTTCCCTAGGCCATTCTGGTCAAGCGTTTGAAGAAGCAGAATAGCGAACAATTTTTTGCCTTCTCAACCATTTCTTGGCTTCAAACTGCCATATCTCGCGAACGGATTGACGTAACCCAAAGATTCCTGTTGCATCTGAAAGTAGAAACTCGCCCGATTACAACGGTATGTGTATTTTTTCCCTACGCCATTATGGTTAAGCGTTTGGAGCAGCAGAATTGCGAAAAATTTTTTGCCTTCTCAACCATATCTTGGCTTCAAACTCCCATATCTCGCGAACGGATTGACCTAACCCAAAAATTCCTATTGCATCTGAAAGTAGAAACTCGCCCCATTACAACGGTATGTGTATTTTTTCTCGAGGCCATTCTGGTTAAGCGTTTGGAGCAGCAGAATTGCGAAAAATTTTTTGCCTTCTCAACCATTTCTTAGCTTCAAAGTCCCATATCTCGCGAACGGATTGACCAAACCCAAAAATTCCTGCTGCGTCTGAAAGTAGAAACTCGCCCGATTACAACGGTATGCGTATTTTTTCCCTAGGCCGTTCTGGTTAAGCGTTTGGAGCAGCAGAATTGCGAAAAATTTTTTGCCTTCTCAACCATTTCTTGGCTTCAAAGTCCCATATCTCGCGAACGGATTGACATAACCCAAAAATTCCTATTGTATCTGAAAGTAGAAACTCGCCCGATTACAACGGTATGTGTATTTTTTCCCTAGGCCATTCTGGTTAAGCGTTTGGAGCAGCAGAAGTGCGAAAAATTTGTTGTCTTCTCAACCATTTCTTAGCTTCAAACTCCTATATCTCGCGAACGGATTGACGTAACCCAAAGATTCCTGTTGCATCTGAAAGTAGAAACTCGCCCGATTACAACGGTATGTGTATTTTTTCCCTACGCCATTATGGTTAAGCGTTTGGAGCAGCAGAATTGCGAAAAATTTTTTGCCTTCTCAACCATATCTTGGCTTCAAACTCCCATATCTCGCGAACGGATTGACCTAACCCAAAAATTCCTATTGCATCTGAAAGTAGAAACTCGCCCCATTACAACGGTATGTGTATTTTTTCCCGAGGCCATTCTGGTTAAGCGTTTGGAGCAGCAGAATTGCGAAAAATTTTTTGCCTTCTCAACCATTTCTTAGCTTCAAAGTCCCATATCTCGCGAACGGATTGACCAAACCCAAAAATTCCTGCTGCGTCTGAAAGTAGAAACTCGCCCGATTACAACGGTATGCGTATTTTTTCCCTAGGCCATTCTGGTTAAGCGTTTGGAGCAGCAGAAGTGCGAAAAATTTGTTGTCTTCTCAACCATTTCTTAGCTTCAAAGTCCCATATCTCGCGAACGGATTGACCGAACCCAAAAATTCCTGCTGCGTCTGAAAGTAGATTCTCGCCCGATTACAACGGTATGCGTATTTTTTCCCTAGGCCATTCTGGTTAAGCGTTTGGAGCAGCAGAACTGCGAAAAATTTGTTGTCTTCTCAACCATTTCTTAGCTTCAGACTCGTATATCTCGCGAACGGATTGACGTTACTCAAAAATTCCAGTTGCATCTGAGAGTAGAAACTCGCCCGATTACAACGGTATGTGTATTTTTTCCCTAGGCCATTCTGGTTAAGCGTTTGGAGCAGCAGAATTGCGAAAAATTTTTTGCCTTCTCAACCATTTCTTGTCTTCAAACTCCCATATCTCGCGAACGGATTGACCTAACCCAAAAATTCCTATTGCATCTGAAAGTAGAAACTCGCCCGATTACAGCGGTATTTGTATTTTTTCCCTAGGCCGTTCTGGTTAAGCGTTTGGAGCAGCAGAATTGCGAAAAATTTTTTGCCTTCTCAACCATTTCTTGGCTTCAAAGTCCCATATCTCGCGAACGGATTGACATAACCCAAAAATTCCTATTGTATCTGAAAGTAGAAACTCGCCCGATTACAACGGTATGTGTATTTTTTCCCTAGGCCATTCTGGTTAAGCGTTTGGAGCAGCAGAAGTGCGAAAAATTTGTTGTCTTCTCAACCATTTCTTAGCTTCAAACTCCCATATCTCGCGAACGGATTGACGTAACCCAAAGATTCCTGTTGCATCTGAAAGTAGAAACTCGCCCGATTACAACGGTATGTGTATTTTTTCCCTACGCCATTATGGTTAAGCGTTTGGAGCAGCAGAATTGCGAAAAATTTCTTGCCTCCTCAACCATTTGTTGGCTTCAAACTCCAATATCTCGTGAACGGATTGACCTAACCCAAAAATTCCTATTGCATCTGAAAGTAGAAACTCGCCCGATTACAGCGGTATTTGTATTCTTTCCCTAGGCCGTTCTGGTTAAGCGTTTGGAGCAGCAGAATTGCGAAAAATTTTTTACCTTCTCAACCATTTCTTGGCTTCAAAGTCCCATATCTCGCGAACGGATTGACATAACCCTAAAATTCCTATTGCATCTGAAAGTAGAAACTCGCCCGATTACAACGGTATGTGTATTTTTTCCCTAGGCCATTCTGGTTAAGCGTTTGGAGCAGCAGAAGTGCGAAAAATTTCTTGCCTTCTCAACCATTTGTTGGCTTCAAACTCCCATATCTCGCGAACGGATTGACGTAACCGAAAAATTCCAGTTGCATCTGAAAGTAGAAACTCGCCCGATTACGACGGTATGTGTATTTTTTCCCTAGGCCATTCTGGTTAAGCGTTTGGAGCAGCAGAAGTGCGAAAAATTTTTTGCCTTCTCAACCATTTCTTGTCTTCAAACTCCCATATCTCGCGAACGGATTGACCAAACCCAAAAATTCCTGCTGCGTCTTAAAGTAGAAACACGCCCGATTACAACGGTATGCGTATTTTTTCCCTAGGCCATTCTGATTAAGCGTTTGGAGCAGCAGAATTGCGAAAAATTTTTTGCCTTCTCAACCATTTCTTAGCTTCAAAGTCCCATATCTCGCGAACGGATTGACCGAACCCAAAAATTCCTGCTGCGTCTGAAAGTAGAAACTCGCTCGATTACAACGGTATGCGTATTTTCTCCCTAGGCCATTCTGGTTAAGCGTTTGGAGCAGCAGAATTGCGAAAAATTTGTTGCCTTCTCAACCATTTCTTAGCTTCAAATTCCCATATCTCGCGAACGGATTGACGTAACCCAAAAATTCCAGTTGCATCTGAAAGTAGAAACTCGCCCGATTACAACGGTATGTGTATTTTTTCCCGAGGCCATTCTGGTTAAGCGTTTGGAGCAGCAGAATTGCGAAAAATTTTTTGCCTTCTCAACCATTTCTTGTCTTCAAACTCCCATATCTCGCGAACGGATTGACCTAACCCAAAAATTCCTATTGCATCTGAAAGTAGAAACTCGCCCGATTACAGCGGTATTTGTATTTTTTCCCTAGGCCGTTCTGGTTAAGCGTTTGGAGCAGCAGAATTGCGAAAAATTTTTTGCCTTCTCAACCATTTCTTGGCTTCAAAGTCCCATATCTCGCGAACGGATTGACATAACCCAAAAATTCCTATTGTATCTGAAAGTAGAAACTCGCCCGATTACAACGGTATGTGTATTTTTTCCCTAGGCCATTCTGGTTAAGCGTTTGGAGCAGCAGAAGTGCGAAAAATTTGTTGTCTTCTCAACCATTTCTTAGCTTCAAACTCCCATATCTCGCGAACGGATTGACGTAACCCAAAGATTCCTGTTGCATCTGAAAGTAGAAACTCGCCCGATTACAACGGTATGTGTATTTTTTCCCTACGCCATTATGGTTAAGCGTTTGGAGCAGCAGAATTGCGAAAAATTTCTTGCCTCCTCAACCATTTGTTGGCTTCAAACTCCCATATCTCGCGAACGGATTGACGTAACCCAAAAATTCCAGTTGCATCTGAAAGTAGAAACTCGCCCGATTACAACGGTATGTGTATTTTTTCCCGAGGTCATTCTGGTTAAGCGTTTGGAGCAGCAGAATTGCGAAAAATTTTTTGCCTTCTCAACCATTTCTTAGCTTCAAAGTCCCATATCTCGCGAACGCATTGACCAAACCCAAAAATTCCTGCTGCGTCTGAAAGTAGAAACTCGCCCGATTACAACGGTATGCGTATTTTTTCCCTAGGCCATTCTGGTTAAGCGTTTGGAGCAGCAGAAGTGCGAAAAATTTGTTGTCTTCTCAACCATTTCTTAGCTTCAAAGTCCCATATCTCGCGAACGGATTGACCGAACCCAAAAATTCCTGCTGCGTCTGAAAGTAGAATCTCGCCCGATTACAACGGTATGCGTATTTTTTCCCTAGGCCATTCTGGTTAAGCGTTTAGAGCAGCAGAATTGCGAAATATTTTGTGCCTTCTCAACCATTTCTTGTCTTCAAACTCCCATATCTCGCGAACGGATTGACCTAACACAAAAATTCCTATTGCATCTGAATGTAGAAACTCGCCCGATTACAGCTGTATTTGTATTTTTTCCCTAGGCCGTTCTGGTTAAGCGTTTGGAGCAGCAGAAGTGCGAAAAATTTTTTGCCTTCTCAACCATTTCTTAGCTTCAAACTCCCATACCTCGCGAACGGATTGACCAAACCCAGAAGTTCCTGCTGCGTCTGAAAGTAGGAACTAGCCCGATTACTACGATATGCGTGTTTTTCCCCTAGGGCATTCTGGTTAAGCGCTTGGAGCAGCAGAATTGCGAAAAATTGTTGCCTTCTCAACCATTTCTTGGCTTCAAACTCCCATATCTCGCGAACGGATAGACCTAACCCAAAAATTCCTATTGCATCTGAAAGTAGAAACTTGCCCCATTACAACGGTATGTGTATTTTTTCCCGGGGCCATTCTGGTTAAGCGTTTGGAGCAGCAGAAGTGCGAAAAATTTGTTGTCTTCTCAACCATTTCTTAGCTTCAAACTTCCATATCTCGCGAACGGATTGACGTAACTCAAAAATTCCAGTTGCATCTGAGAGTAGAAACTCGCCCGATTACAACG
The DNA here is from genome assembly GCF_051014685.1 of Ptiloglossa arizonensis. Classification (NCBI taxonomy): domain Eukaryota; kingdom Metazoa; phylum Arthropoda; class Insecta; order Hymenoptera; family Colletidae; genus Ptiloglossa; species Ptiloglossa arizonensis. The sequence goes on along the minus strand of NW_027478679.1, from coordinate 446,931 downwards.
GTATGTGTATTTTTTCCCTAGGCCATTCTGGTTAAGCGTTTGGAGCAGCAGAAGTGCGAAAAATTTGTTGTCTTCTCAACCATTTCTTAGCTTCAAACTCCCATATCTCGCGAACGGATTGACCTAACCCAAAAATTCCTATGGCATCTGAAAGTAGAAACTCACCCGATTACAACGGTATGTGTATTTTTTCCCTAGGCCGTTCTGGTTAAGCGTTTGGAGCAGCAGAATTGCGAAAAATTTGTTGTCTTCTCAACCATTTCTTAGCTTCAAACTCCCATATCTCGTGAACGGATTGACGTAACCAAAAATTTCCTATTGCATCTGAAAGTAGAAACTCGCCCGATTATAACGGTATGTGTATTTTTTCCCTAGGCCATTCTGGTTAAGCGTTTGGAACAGCAGAAGTGCGAAAAATTTTTTGCCTTCTCAACCATTTCTTGTCTTCAAACTCTCATATCTCGCGAACGGATTGACCTAACCCAAATATTCCTATTGCACCTGAAAGTAGAAACTCGCCCGATTACAACGGTATGTGTATTTTTTCCCTAGGCGATTCTGGTTAAGCGTCTGGAGCAGCAGAAGTGCGAAAAATTTGTTGCCTTCTCCACCATTTCTTAGCTTCAAACTCCCATATCTCGCGAACGGATTGACGTAACCAAAAATTTCCTATTGCATCTGAAAGTAGAAACTCGCCCGATTGTAACGGTATGTGTATTTTTTCCCTAGGCCATTCTGGTTAAGCGTTTGGAGCAGCAGAAGTGCGAAAAATTTTTTGCCTTCTCAACCATTTCTTGTCTTCAAACTCCCATATCTTGCGAACGGATTGACCAAACCCAAAAATTCCTGCTGCGTCTGAAAGTAGAAACTCGCCCGATTACAACGGTATGCGAATTTTTTCCCTAGGCCATTCTGGTTAAGCGTTTGGAGCAGCAGAAGTGCGAAAAATTTGTTGTCTTCTCAACCATTTCTTAGCTTCAAAGTCCCATATCTCGCGAACGGATTGACCGAACCCAAAAATTCCTGCTGCGTCTGAAAGTAGAATCTCGCCCGATTACAACGGTATGCGTATTTTTTCCCTAGGCCATTCTGGTTAAGCGTTTGGAGCAGCAGAAGTGCGAAAAATTTGTTGTCTTCTCAACCATTTCTTGGCTTCAAACTCCCATATCTCGCGAACGGATTGACGTAACCAAAAATTTCCTATTGCATCTGAAAGTAGAAACTCGCCCGATTATAACCGTATGTTTATTTTTTCCCTAGGCCATTCTGGTTAAGCGTTTGGAGCAGCAGAAGTGCGAAAAATTTTTTGCCTTCTCAACCATTTCTTGTCTTCAAACTCTCATATCTCGCGAACGGATTGACCTAACCCAAATATTCCTATTGCACCTGAAAGTAGAAACTCGCCCGATTACAACGGTATGTGTATTTTTTCCCTAGGCCATTCTGGTTAAGCGTTTGGAGCAGCAGAATTGCGAAAAATTTTTTGCCTTCTCTACCATTTCTTGGCTTCAAACTCCTATATCTCGCGAACGGATTGACCTAACCCAAAAATTCCTATAGCATCTGAAAGTAGAAACTCGCCCGATTACAACGGTATGTGTATTTTTTCCCTAGGCCATTCTGGTTAAGCGTTTGGAGCAGCAGAATTGCGAAAAATTTGTTGTCTTCTCAACCATTTGTTAGCTTCAAACTCCCAAATCTCGCGAACGGATTGACGTCACCCAAAAATTCCTGTTGCATGTGAAAGTAGAAACTCGCCCGATTACAACGGTATGTGTATTTTTTCCCTAGGCCATTCTGGTTAAGCGTTTGGAGCAGCAGAATTGCGAAAAATTTTTTGCCTTCTCAACCACTTCTTGGCTTCAAAGTCCCATATCTCGCGAACGGATTGACCTAACCCAAAAATTTCTATTGCATCTGAAAGTAGAAACTCGCCCGATTACAACGGTATGTGTATTTTTTCCCTAGGCCATTCTGGTTAAGCGTTTGGAGCAACAGAATTGTGAAAAATTTTTTGCCTTCTCTACCATTTCTCGGCTTCAAACTCCCATATCTCGCGAACGGATTGACCTAACCCAAAAATTCCTATTGCATCGGAAAGTAGAAACTCGCCCGATTACAACGGTATGTGTATTTTTTCCCTAGGCCATTCTGGTTAAGCGTTTGGAGCAGCAGAATTGCGAATTATTTTTTGCCTTCTCAACCATTTCTTGGCTTCAAACTCTCATATCTCGCGAACGGATTGACCTAACCCAAATATTCCTATTGCACCTGAAAGTAGAAACTCGCCCGATTACAACGGTTTGTGTATTTTTTCCCTAGGCGATTCTGGTTAAGCGTTTGGAGCAGCAGAAGTGCGAAAAATTTGTTGTCTTCTCAACCATTTCTTAGCTTCAAACTCCCATATCTCGCGAACGGATTGACGTAACCAAAAATTTCCTATTGCATCTGAAAGTAGAAACTCGCCCGATTATAACGGTATGTGTATTTTTTCCCTAGGCCATTCTGGTTAAGCGTTTGGAGCAGCAGAAGTGCGAAAAATTTTTTGCCTTCTCAACCATTTCTTGTCTTCAAACTCCCATATCTCGCGAACGGATTGACCAAACCCAAAAATTCCTGCTGCGACTGAAAGTAGAAACTCGCCCGATTACAACGGTATGCGTATTTTTTCCCTAGGCCATTCTGGTTAAGCGTTTGGAGCAGCAGAAGTGCGAAAAATTTGTTGTCTTCTCAACCATTTCTTAGCTTCAAACTCCCATATCTCGTGAACGTATTGACGTAACCAAAAATTTCCTATTGCATCTGAAAGTAGAAACTCGCCCGATTATAACGGTATGTGTATTTTTTCCCTAGGCCATTCTGGTTAAGCGTTTGGAACAGCAGAAGTGCGAAAAATTTTTTGCCTTCTCAACCATTTCTTGTCTTCAAACTCTCATATCTCGCGAACGGATTGACCTAACCCAAATATTCCTATTGCACCTGAAAGTAGAAACTCGCCCGATTACAACGGTATGTGTATTTTTTCCCTAGGCGATTCTGGTTAAGCGTTTGGAGCAGCAGAATTGTGAAAAATTTTTTGCCTTCTCTACCATTTCTTGGCTTCAAACTCCCATATCTCGCGAACGGATTGACCTAACCCAAAAATTCCTATTGCACCTGAAAGTAGAAACTCGCCCGATTACAACGGTATGTGTATTTTTTCCCTAGGCCATTCTGGTTAGGCGTTTGGAGCAGCAGAATTGCGAAAAATTTTTTGCCTTCTCAACCATTTCTTGGCTTCAAAGTCCCATATCTCGCGAACGGATTGACCTAACCCAAAAATTCCTATTGCATCTGAAAGTAGAAACTCGCCCGATTACAACGGTATGTGTATTTTTTCCCTAGGCCATTCTGGTTAAGCGTTCGGAGCAGCAGAATTGCGAAAAATTTGTTGTCTTCTCAACCATTTCTTAGCTTCAAACTCCCATATCTCGCGAACGGATTGACGTAACCCAAAATTTCCTATTGCATCTGAAAGTAGAAACTCGTCCGATTATAACGGTATGTGTATTTTTTCCCTAGGCCATTCTGGTTAAGCGTTTGGAGCAGCAGAATTGCGAAAAATTTTTTGCCTTCTCAACCATTTCTTGTCTTCAAACTCCCATATCTCGCGAACGGATTGACCTAACCCAAAAATTCCTATTGCACCTGAAAGTAGAAACTCGCCCGATTACAGCGGTATTTGTATTTTTTCCCTAGGCCGTTCTGGTTAAGCGTTATGAGCAGCAGAATTGCGAAAAATTTTTTGCCTTCTCAACCATTTCTTGGCTTCAAAGTCCCATATCTCGCGAACGGATTGATATAACCCAAAAATTCCTATTGCACCTGAAAGTAGAAACTCGCCCGATTACAACGGTATGTGTATTTTTTCCCTAGGCCATTCTGGTTAAGCGTTTGGAGCAGCAGGAGTGCGAAAAATTTGTTGTCTTCTCAACCATTTCTTAGCTTCAAACTCCCATATCTCGCGAACGGATTGACGTAACCAAAAATTTCCTATTGCATCTGAAAGTAGAAACTCGCCCGATTATAACGGTATGTGTATTTTTTCCCTAGGCCATTCTGGTTAAGCGTTTGGAGCAGCAGAAGGGCGAAAAATTTTTTGCCTTCTCAACCATTTCTTGTATTCAAACTCCCATATCCCGCGAACGGATTGACCAAACCCAAAAATGCCTGCTGCGTCTGAAAGTAGAAACTCGCCCGATTACAACGGTATGCGTATTTTTTCCCTAGGCCATTCTGGTTAAGCGTTTGGAGCAGCAGAATTGCGAAAAATTTGTTGTCTTCTCAACCATTTCTTAGCTTCAAACTCCCATATCTCGCGAACGGATTGACCGAACCCAAAAATTCCTGCTGCGTCTGAAAGTAGAATCTCGCCCGATTACAGCGGTATGCGTATTTTTTCCCTAGGCCATTCTGGTTAAGCGTTTGGAGCAGCAAAAGTGCGAAAAATTTGTTGTCTTCTCAACCATTTCTCGGCTTCAAACTCCCATATCTCGCGAACGGATTGACCTAACCCAAAAATTCCAGTTGCGTCTGAAAGTAGAAACTCGCCCGATTACAACGGTATGTGTATTTTTTCCCTAGGCCATTCTGGATAAGCGTTTGGAGCAGCAGAATTGCGAAAAATTTTTTGCCTTCTCAACCATTTCTTGTCTTCAAACTCCCATATCTCGCGAACGGATTGACCTAACCCAAAAATTCCTGTTGCATCTGAAAGTAGAAACCCGCCCGATTACAGCGGTGTTTGTATTTTTTCCCTAGGCCGTTCTGGTTAAGCGTTTGGAGCAGCAGAAGTGCGAAAAATTTGTTGTCTTCTCAACCATTTCTTAGATTCAAACTCCCATATCTCGCGAACGGATTGACGTAACCCAAAAATTCCTGTTGCATCTGAAAGTAGAAACTCGCCCGATTACAACGGTATGTGAATTTTTCCCTAGGCCATTCTGGTTAAGCGTTCGGAGCAGCAAAATTGCGAAAAATTTTTTGCCTTCTCAACCATTTCTTGGCTTCAAACTCCCATATCTCGCGAACGGATTGACCTAACCCAAAAATTCCTATTGCATCGGAAAGTAGAAACTCGCCCGATTACAACGGTATGTGTATTTTTTCCCTAGGCCATTCTGGTTAAGCGTTTGGAGCAGCAGAATTGCGAAAAATTTTTTGCCTTCTCAACCATTTCTTGTCTTCAAACTCCCATATCTCGCGAACGGATTGACATAACCCAAAAATTCCTATTGCACCTGAAAGTAGAAACTCGCCCGATTACAGCGGTATTTGTATTTTTTCCCTAGGCCGTTCTGGTTAAGCGTTTGGAGCAGCAGAATTGTGAAAAATTTTTTGCCTTCTCTACCATTTCTTGGCTTCAAACTCCCATATCTCGCGAACGGATTGACCTAACCCAAATATTCCTATTGCACCTGAAAGTAGAAACTCGCCCGATTACAACGGTATGTGTATTTTTTCCCTAGGCGATTCTGGTTAAGCGTTTGGAGCAGCAGAAGTGCGACAAATTTGTTGTCTTCTCAACCATTTCTTAGCTTCAAACTCCCATATCTCGCGAACGGATTGACGTAACCCAAAATTTCCTATTGCATCTGAAAGTAGAAACTCGCCCGATTATAACGGTATGTGTATTTTTTCCCTAGGCCATTCTGGTTAAGCGTTTGGAGCAGCAGAAGTGCGAAAAATTTTTTGCCTTCTCAACCATTTCTTGTCTTCAAACTCCCATATCTCGCGAACGGATTGACGTAACCAAAAAATTCCAGTTGCATCTGAAAGTAGAAACTCGCCCGATTACAACGGTATGCGTATTTTTTCCCTAGGCCATTCTGGTTAAGCGTTTGGAGCAGCAGAAGTGCGAAAAATTTGTTGTCTTCTCAACCATTTCTTAGCTTCAAAGTCCCATATCTCGCGAACGGATTGACCGAAGCCAAAAATTCCTGCTGCGTCTGAAAGTAGAATCTCGCCCGATTACAACGGTATGCGTATTTTTTCCCTAGGCCATTCTGGTTAAGCGTTTGGAGCAGCAGAAGTGCGAAAAATTTGTTGTCTTCTCAACCTTTTCTCGGCTTCAAACTCCCATATCTCGCGAACGGATTGACCAAACCCAAAAATTCCTGTTGCATCTGAAAGTAGAAACTCGCCCGATTACAACGGTATGTGTATTTTTTCCCTAGGCCATTCTGGTCAAGCGTTTGGAGCAGCAGAATTGCGAAAAATTTGTTGTCTTCTCAACCATTTCTTAGCTTCAAACTCCCATATCTCGCGAACGGATTTACGTAACCCAAAAATTCCAGTTGCATCTGAAAGTAGAAACTCGCCCGATTACAACGGTATGTGTATTTTTTCCCTAGGCCATTCTGGTTAAGCGTTCGGAACAGCAAAATTGCGAAAAATTTTTTGCCTTCTCAACCATTTCTTGGCTTCAAACTCCCATATCTCGCGAACGGATTGACCTAACCCAAAAATTCCTATTGCATCTGAAAGTAGAAACTCGCCCGATTACAACGGTATGTGTATTTTTTCCCTAGGCCATTCTGGTTACGCGTTTGGAGCAGCAGAATTGTGAAAAATTTTTTGCCTTCTCTACCATTTCTTGGCTTCAAATTCCCATATCTCGCGAACGGACTGACTTAACCCAAAAATTCCTATTGCATCTGAAAGTAGAAACTCGCCCGATTACATCGGTATGTGTATTTTTTCCCTAGGCCATTCTGGTTAAGCGTTTGGAGCAGCAGAATTGCGAAAAATTTGTTGTCTTCTCAACCATTTGTTAGCTTCAAACTCCCAAATCTCGCGAACGGATTGACGTCACCCAAAAATTCCTGTTGCATCTGAAAGTAGAAACTCGCCCGATTACAACGGTATGTGTATTTTTTCCCTAGGCCATTCTGGTTAAGCGTTTGGAGCAGCAGAATTGCGAAAAATTTTTTGCCTTCTCAACCACTTCTTGGCTTCAAAGTCCCATATCTCGCGAACGGATTGACCTAACCCAAAAATTTCTATTGCATCTGAAAGTAGAAACTCGCCCGATTACAACGGTATGTGTATTTTTTCCCTAGGCCATTCTGGTTAAGCGTTTGGAGCAACAGAATTGTGAAAAATTTTTTGCCTTCTCTACCATTTCTCGGCTTCAAACTCCCATATCTCGCGAACGGATTGACCTAACCCAAAAATTCCTATTGCATCGGAAAGTAGAAACTCGCCCGATTACAACGGTATGTGTATTTTTTCCCTAGGCCATTCTGGTTAAGCGTTTGGAGCAGCAGAATTGCGAATTATTTTTTGCCTTCTCAACCATTTCTTGGCTTCAAACTCTCATATCTCGCGAACGGATTGACCTAACCCAAATATTCCTATTGCACCTGAAAGTAGAAACTCGCCCGATTACAACGGTTTGTGTATTTTTTCCCTAGGCGATTCTGGTTAAGCGTTTGGAGCAGCAGAAGTGCGAAAAATTTGTTGTCTTCTCAACCATTTCTTAGCTTCAAACTCCCATATCTCGCGAACGGATTGACGTAACCAAAAATTTCCTATTGCATCTGAAAGTAGAAACTCGCCCGATTATAACGGTATGTGTATTTTTTCCCTAGGCCATTCTGGTTAAGCGTTTGGAGCAGCAGAAGTGCGAAAAATTTTTTGCCTTCTCAACCATTTCTTGTCTTCAAACTCCCATATCTCGCGAACGGATTGACCAAACCCAAAAATTCCTTCTGCGACTGAAAGTAGAAACTCGCCCGATTACAACGGTATGCGTATTTTTTCCCTAGGCCATTCTGGTTAAGCGTTTGGAGCAGCAGAAGTGCGAAAAATTTGTTGTCTTCTCAACCATTTCTTAGCTTCAAAGTCCCATATCTCGCGAACGGATTGACCGAACCCAAAAATTCCTGCTGCGTCTGAAAGTAGAATCTCGCCCGATTACAACGGTATGCGTATTTTTTCCCTAGGCCACTCTGGTTAAGCGTTTGGAGCAGCAGAAGTGCGAAAAATTTGTTGTCTTCTCAACCATTTCTTAGCTTCAAACTCCCATATCTCGTGAACGGATTGACGTAACCAAAAATTTCCTATTGCATCTGAAAGTAGAAACTCGCCCGATTATAACGGTATGTGTATTTTTTCCCTAGGCCATTCTGGTTAAGCGTTTGGAACAGCAGAAGTGCGAAAAATTTTTTGCCTTCTCAACCATTTCTTGTCTTCAAACTCTCATATCTCGCGAACGGATTGACCTAACCCAAATATTCCTATTGCACCTGAAAGTAGAAACTCGCCCGATTACAACGGTATGTGTATTTTTTCCCTAGGCGATTCTGGTTAAGCGTCTGGAGCAGCAGAAGTGCGAAAAATTTGTTGCCTTCTCCACCATTTCTTAGCTTCAAACTCCCACATCTCGCGAACGGATTGACCAAACCCAAAAATTCCTGCTGCGTCTGAAAGTAGAAACTCGCCCGATTACAACGGTATGCGAATTTTTTCCCTAGGCCATTCTGGTTAAGCGTTTGGAGCAGCAGAAGTGCGAAAAATTTGTTGTCTTCTCAACCATTTCTTAGCTTCAAAGTCCCATATCTCGCGAACGGATTGACCGAACCCAAAAATTCCTGCTGTGTCTGAAAGTAGAATCTCGCCCGATTACAACGGTATGCGTATTTTTTCCCTAGGCCATTCTGGTTAAGCGTTTGGAGCAGCAGAAGTGCGAAAAATTTGTTGTCTTCTCAACCATTTCTTGGCTTCAAACTCCCATATCTCGCGAACGGATTGACGTAACCAAAAATTTCCTATTGCATCTGAAAGTAGAAACTCGCCCGATTATAACCGTATGTTTATTTTTTCCCTAGGCCATTCTGGTTAAGCGTTTGGAGCAGCAGAAGTGCGAAAAATTTTTTGCCTTCTCAACCATTTCTTGTCTTCAAACTCTCATATCTCGCGAACGGATTGACCTAACCCAAATATTCCTATTGCACCTGAAAGTAGAAACTCGCCCGATTACAACGGTATGTGTATTTTTTCCCTAGGCCATTCTGGTTAAGCGTTTGGAGCAGCAGAATTGCGAAAAATTTTTTGCCTTCTCTACCATTTCTTGGCTTCAAACTCCTATATCTCGCGAACGGATTGACCTAACCCAAAAATTCCTATAGCATCTGAAAGTAGAAACTCGCCCGATTACAACGGTATGTGTATATTTTCCCTAGGCCATTCTGGTTAAGCGTTTGGAGCAGCAGAATTGCGAAAAATTTGTTGTCTTCTCAACCATTTGTTAGCTTCAAACTCCCAAATCTCGCGAACGGATTGACGTCACCCAAAAATTCCTGTTGCATCTGAAAGTAGAAACTCGCCCGATTACAACGGTATGTGTATTTTTTCCCTAGGCCATTCTGGTTAAGCGTTTGGAGCAGCAGAATTGCGAAAAATTTTTTGCCTTCTCAACCACTTCTTGGCTTCAAAGTCCCATATCTCGCGAACGGATTGACCTAACCCAAAAATTTCTATTGCATCTGAAAGTAGAAACTCGCCCGATTACAACGGTATGTGTATTTTTTCCCTAGGCCATTCTGGTTAAGCGTTTGGAGCAACAGAATTGTGAAAAATTTTTTGCCTTCTCTACCATTTCTCGGCTTCAAACTCCCATATCTCGCGAACGGATTGACCTAACCCAAAAATTCCTATTGCATCGGAAAGTAGAAACTCGCCCGATTACAACGGTATGTGTATTTTTTCCCTAGGCCATTCTGGTTAAGCGTTTGGAGCAGCAGAATTGCGAATTATTTTTTGCCTTCTCAACCATTTCTTGGCTTCAAACTCTCATATCTCGCGAACGGATTGACCTAACCCAAATATTCCTATTGCACCTGGAAGTAGAAACTCGCCCGATTACAACGGTTTGTGTATTTTTTCCCTAGGCGATTCTGGTTAAGCGTTTGGAGCAGCAGAAGTGCGAAAAATTTGTTGTCTTCTCAACCATTTCTTAGCTTCAAACTCCCATATCTCGCGAACGGATTGACGTAACCAAAAATTTCCTATTGCATCTGAAAGTAGAAACTCGCCCGATTATAACGGTTTGTGTATTTTTTCCCTAGGCCATTCTGGTTAAGCGTTTGGAGCAGCAGAAGTGCGAAAAATTTTTTGCCTTCTCAACCATTTCTTGTCTTCAAACTCCCATATCTCGCGAACGGATTGACCAAACCCAAAAATTCCTGCTGCGACTGAAAGTAGAAACTCGCCCGATTACAACGGTATGCGTATTTTTTCCCTAGGCCATTCTGGTTAAGCGTTTGGAGCAGCAGAAGTGCGAAAAATTTGTTGTCTTCTCAACCATTTCTTAGCTTCAAAGTCCCATATCTCGCGAACGGATTGACCGAACCCAAAAATTCCTGCTGCGTCTGAAAGTAGAAACTCGCCCGATTACAACGGTCTGTGTATTTTTTCCCTAGGCCATTCTGGTTAAGCGTTTGGAGGAACAGAATTGCGAAAAATTTTTTGCCTTCTCAAGCATTTCTTGGCTTCAAACTCCCATATCTCGCGAACGGATTGACCTAACCCAAAAATTCCTATTGCATCTGAAAGTAGAAACTCGCCCGATTACAGCGGTATGTGTATTTTTTCCCTAGGCCATTCTGGTTAGGCGTTTGGAGCAGCAGAATTGCGAAAAATTTTTTGCCTTCTCAACCATTTCTTGGCTTCAAAGTCCCATATCTCGCGAACGGATTGACCTAACCCAAAAATTCCTATTGCATCTGAAAGTAGAAACTCGCCCGATTACAACGGTATGTGTATTTTTTCCCTAGGCCATTCTGGTTAAGCGTTTGAAGCAACAGAATTGAGAAAAATTTTTTGCCTTCTCTACCATTTCTCGGCTTCAAACTCCCATATCTCGCGAACGGATTGACCTAACCCAAAAATTCCTATTGCATCGGAAAGTAGAAACTCGCCCGATTACAACGGTATGTGTATTTTTTCCCTAGGCCATTCTGGTTAAGCGTTTGGAGCAGCAGAATTGCGAATTATTTTTTGCCTTCTCAACCATTTCTTGGCTTCAAACTCTCATATCTCGCGAACGGATTGACCTAACCCAAATATTCCTATTGCACCTGAAAGTAGAAACTCGCCCGATTACAACGGTATGTGTATTTTTTCCCTAGGCGATTCTGGTTAAGCGTTTGGAGCAGCAGAAGTGCGAAAAATTTGTTGTCTTCTCAACCATTCCTTAGCTTCAAACTCCCACATCTCGCGAACGGATTGACCTAACCCAAAAATTCCTATTGCATCGGAAAGTAGAAACTCGCCCGATTACAACGGTATGTGTATTTTTTCCCTAGGCCATTCTGGTTAAGCGTTTGGAGCAGCAGAATTGCGAAAAATTTGTTGTCTTCTCAACCATTTCTTAGCTTCAAACTCCCATATCTCGCGAACGGATTGACCGAACCCAAAAATTCCTGCTGCGTCTGAAAGTAGAATCTCGCCCGATTACAACGGTATGCGTATTTTTTCCCTAGGCCATTCTGGTTAAGCGTTTGGAGCAGCAAAAGTGCGAAAAATTTGTTGCCTTCTCAACCATTTCTCGGCTTCAAACTCCCATATCTCGCGAACGGATTGACCTAACCCAAAAATTCCAGTTGCGTCTGAAAGTAGAAACTCGCCCGATTACAACGGTATGTGTATTTTTTCCCTAGGCCATTCTGGATAAGCGTTTGGAGCAGCAGAATTGCGAAAAATTTTTTGCCTTCTCAACCATTTCTTGTCTTCAAACTCCCATATCTCGCGAACGGATTGACCTAACCCAAAAATTCCGGTTGCATCTGAAAGTAGAAACCCGCCCGATTACAGCGGTGTTTGTATTTTTTCCCTAGGCCGTTCTGGTTAAGCGTTTGGAGCAGCAGAAGTGCGAAAAATTTGTTGTCTTCTCAACCATTTCTTAGATTCAAACACCCATATCTCGCGAACGGATTGACGTAACCCAAAAATTCCTGTTGCATCTGAAAGTAGAAACCCGCCCGATTACAACGGTATGTGTATTTTTTCCCTAGGCCATTCTGGTTAAGCGTTTGGAGCAGCAGAATTGCGAAAAATTTGTTGTCTTCTCAACCATTTCTTAGCTTCAAACTCCCATATCTCGCGAACGGATTGACGTAACCAAAAATTTCCTATTGCATCTGAAAGTAGAAACTCGCCCGATTATAACGGTATGTGTATTTTTTCCCTAGGCCATTCTGGTTAAGCGTTTGGAGCAGCAGAAGTGCGAAAAATTTTTTGCCTTCTCAACCATTTCTTGTCTTCAAACTCCCATATCTCGCGAACGGATTGACCAAACCCAAAAATTCCTGCTGCGACTGAAAGTAGAAACTCGCCCGATTACAACGGTATGCGTATTTTTTCCCTAGGCCATTCTGGTTAAGCGTTTGGAGCAGCAGAAGTGCGAAAAATTTGTTGTCTTCTCAACCATTCCTTAGCTTCAAACTCCCATATCTCGCGAACGGATTGACCTAACCCAAAAATTCCTATTGCATCTGAAAGTAGAAACTCGCCCGATTACAACGGTATGTGTATTTTTTCCCTAGGCGATTCTGGTTAAGCGTTTGGAGCAGCAGAATTGTGAAAAATTTTTTGCCTTCTCTACCATTTCTTGGCTTCAAACTCCCATATCTCGCGAACGGATTGACCTAACCCAAAAATTCCTATTGCATCTGAAAGTAGAAACTCGCCCGATTACAACGGTCTGTGTATTTTTTCCCTAGGCCATTCTGGTTAAGCGTTTGGAGCAGCAGAATTGCGAATTATTTTTTGCCTTCTCAACCATTTCTTGGCTTCAAACTCTCATATCTCGCGAACGGATTGACCTAACCCAAATATTCCTATTGCACCTGAAAGTAGAAACTCGCCCGATTACAACGGTATGTGTATTTTTTCCCTAGGCGATTCTGGTTAAGCGTTTGGAGCAGCAGAAGTGCGAAAAATTTGTTGTCTTCTCAACCATTCCTTAGCTTCAAACTCCCATATCTCGCGAACGGATTGACCGAACCCAAAAATTCCTGCTGCGTCTGAAAGTAGAATCTCGCCCGATTACATCGGTATGCGTATTTTTTCCCTAGGCCATTCTGGTTAAGCGTTTGGAGCAGCAAAAGTGCGAAAAATTTGTTGTCTTCTCAACCATTTCTCGGCTTCAAACTCCCATATCTCGCGAACGGATTGACCTAACCCAAAAATTCCAGTTGCGTCTGAAAGTAGAAACTCGCCCGATTACAACGGTATGTGTATTTTTTCCCTAGGCCATTCTGGATAAGCGTTTGGAGCAGCAGAATTGCGAAAAATTTTTTGCCTTCTCAACCATTTCTTGTCTTCAAACTCCCATATCTCGCGAACGGATTGACCTAACCCAAAAATTCCTGTTGCATCTGAAAGTAGAAACCCGCCCGATTACAGCGGTGTTTGTATTTTTTCCCTAGGCCGTTCTGGTTAAGCGTTTGGAGCAGCAGAAGTGCGAAAAATTTGTTGTCTTCTCAACCATTTCTTAGATTCAAACTCCCATATCTCGCGAACGGATTGACGTAACCCAAAAATTCCTGTTGCATCTGAAAGTAGAAACTCGCCCGATTACAACGGTATGTGAATTTTTCCCTAGGCTATTCTGGTTAAGCGTTCGGAGCAGCAAAATTGCGAAAAATTTTTTGCCTTCTCAACCATTTCTTGGCTTCAAACTCCCATATCTCGCGAACGGATTGACCTAACCCAAAAATTCCTATTGCATCTGAAAGTAGAAACTCGCCCGATTACAACGGTATGTGTATTTTTTCCCTAGGCCATTCTGGTTAAGCGTTTGGAGCAGCAGAATTGCGAAAAATTTTTTGCCTTCTCAACCATTTCTTGTCTTCAAACTCCCATATCTCGCGAACGGATTGACATAACCCAAAAATTCCTATTGCACCTGAAAGTAGACACTCGCCCGATTACAGCGGTATTTGTATTTTTTCCCTAGGCCGTTCTGGTTAAGCGTTTGGAGCAGCAGAATTGTGAAAAATTTTTTGCCTTCTCTACCATTTCTTGGCTTCAAACTCCCATATCTCGCGAACGGATTGACCTAACCCAAATATTCCTATTGCACCTGAAAGTAGAAACTCGCCCGATTACAACGGTATGTGTATTTTTTCCCTAGGCGATTCTGGTTAAGCGTTTGGAGCAGCAGAAGTGCGACAAATTTGTTGTCTTCTCAACCATTTCTTAGCTTCAAACTCCCATATCTCGCGAACGGATTGACGTAACCCAAAATTTCCTATTGCATCTGAAAGTAGAAACTCGCCCGATTATAACGGTATGTGTATTTTTTCCCTAGGCCATTCTGGTTAAGCGTTTGGAGCAGCAGAAGTGCGAAAAATTTTTTGCCTTCTCAACCATTTCTTGTCTTCAAACTCCCATATCTCGCGAACGGATTGACGTAACCAAAAAATTCCAGTTGCATCTGAAAGTAGAAACTCGCCCGATTACAACGGTATGCGTATTTTTTCCCTAGGCCATTCTGGTTAAGCGTTTGGAGCAGCAGAAGTGCGAAAAATTTGTTGTCTTCTCAACCAATTCTTAGCTTCAAACTCCCATATCTCGCGAACGGATTTACGTAACCCAAAAATTCCAGTTGCATCTGAAAGTAGAAACTCGCCCGATTACAACGGTATGTGTATTTTTTCCCTAGGCCATTCTGGTTAAGCGTTCGGAGCAGCAAAATTGCGAAAAATTTTTTGCCTTCTCAACCATTTCTTGGCTTCAAACTCCCATATCTCGCGAACGGATTGACCTAACCCAAAATTCCTATTGCATCTGAAAGTAGAAACTCGCCCGATTACAACGGTGTGTGTATTTTTTCCCTAGGCCATTCTGGTTAAGCGTTTGGAGCAGCAGAATTGTGAAAAATTTTTTGCCTTCCCTACCATTTCTTGGCTTCAAATTCCCATATCTCGCGAACGGACTGACCTAACCCAAAAATTCCTATTGCATCTGAAAGTAGAAACTCGCCCGATTACAACGGTATGTGTATTTTTTCCCTAGGCCATTCTGGTTAAGCGTTTGGAGCAGCAGAATTGCGAAAAATTTTTTGCCTTCTCAACCATTTCTTGGCTTCAAACTCCCATATCTCGCGAACGGATTGACCTAACTCAAAAGTTCCTGTTGCGTCTGAAAGTAGAAACTCGCCCGGTTACAACGGTTTGTGTATTTTTTCCCTAGGCCATTCTGGTTAAGCGTTTGGAGCAGCAGAAGTGCGAAAAATTTGTTGTCTTCTCAACCATTTCTTAGCTTCAAACTCCCATATCTCGCGAACGGATTGACCTAACTCAAAAGTTCCTGTTGCGTCTGAAAGTAGAAACTCGCCCGGTTACAACGGTATTTGTATTTTTTCCCTAGGCCGTTCAGGTTAAGCGTTTGGAGCAGCAGAATTGCGAAAAATTTTTTGCCTTCTCAACCATTTCTTGGCTTCAAACTCCCATATCTCGCGAACGGATTGACCTAACCCAAAAATTCCTATTGCATCTGAAAGTAGAAACTCGCCCGATTACAACGGTATGTGTATTTTTTCCCTAGGCCATTCTGGTTAAGCGTTTGGAGCAACAGAATTGTGAAAAATTTTTTGCCTTCTCTACCATTTCTTGGCTTCAAACTCCCATATCTCGCGAACGGACTGACCTAATCCAAAAATTCCTATTGCATCTGAAAGTAGAAACTCGCCCGATTACAACGGTATGTGTATTTTTTCCCTAGGCCATTCTGGTTAAGCGTTTGGAGCAGCAGAAGTGCGAAAAATTTGTTGTCTTCTCAACCATTTCTTAGATTCAAACTCCCATATCTCGCGAACGGATTGACGTAACCCAAAAATTCCAGTTGCATCTGAAAGTAGAAGCTCGCCCGATTACAACGGTATGTGTATTTTTTCCCTAGGCCATTCTGGTTAAGCGTTTGGAGCAGCAGAATTGCGAAAAATTTTTTGCCATCTCAACCATTTCTTGGCTTCAAACTCCCATATCTCGCGAACGGATTGACCTAACTCAAAAATTCCTGTTGCGTCTGAAAGTAGAAACTCGCCCGGTTACAACGGTATGTGTATTTTTTCCCTAGGCCATTCTGGTTAAGCGTTTGGAGCAGCAGAAGTGCGAAAAATTTGTTGTCTTCTCAACCATTTCTTAGATTCAAACTCCCATATCTCGCGAACGGATTGACGTAACCCAAAAATTCCAGTTGCATCTGAAAGTAGAAACTCGCCCGATTACAACGGTATTTGTATTTTTTCCCTAGGCCGTTCTGGTTAAGCGTTTGGAGCAGCAGAATTGCGAGAAATTTTTTGCCTTCTCAACCATTTCTTGGCTTCAAAGTCCCATATCTCGCGAACGGATTGACATAACCCAAAAATTCCTATTGCATCTGAAAGTAGAAACTCGCCCGATTACAACGGTATGTGTATTTTTTCCCTAGGCCATTCTGGTTAAGCGTTTGGAGCAGCAGAATTGCGAAAAATTTTTTGCCTACTCTACCATTTCTTGGCTTCAAACTCCTATATCTCGCGAACGGATTGACCTAACCCAAAAATTCCTATAGCATCTGAAAGTAGAAACTCGCCCGATTACAACGGTATGTGTATTTTTTCCCTAGCCCATTCTGGTTAAGCGTTTGGAGCAGCAGAAGTGCGAAAAATTTGTTGTCTTCTCAACCATTTCTTGTCTTCAAACTCCCATATCTCGCGAACGGATTGACATAACCCAAAAATTCCTATTGCACCTGAAAGTAGACACTCGCCCGATTACAGCGGTATTTGTATTTTTTCCCTAGGCCGTTCTGGTTAAGCGTTTGGAGCAGCAGAATTGTGAAAAATTTTTTGCCTTCTCTACCATTTCTTGGCTTCAAACTCCCATATCTCGCGAACGGATTGACCTAACCCAAATATTCCTATTGCACCTGAAAGTAGAAACTCGCCCGATTACAACGGTATGTGTATTTTTTCCCTAGGCGATTCTGGTTAAGCGTTTGGAGCAGCAGAAGTGCGACAAATTTGTTGTCTTCTCAACCATTTCTTAGCTTCAAACTCCCATATCTCGCGAACGGATTGACGTAACCCAAAATTTCCTATTGCATCTGAAAGTAGAAACTCGCCCGATTATAACGGTATGTGTATTTTTTCCCTAGGCCATTCTGGTTAAGCGTTTGGAGCAGCAGAAGTGCGAAAAATTTTTTGCCTTCTCAACCATTTCTTGTCTTCAAACTCCCATATCTCGCGAACGGATTGACGTAACCAAAAAATTCCAGTTGCATCTGAAAGTAGAAACTCGCCCGATTACAACGGTATGCGTATTTTTTCCCTAGGCCATTCTGGTTAAGCGTTTGGAGCAGCAGAAGTGCGAAAAATTTGTTGTCTTCTCAACCAATTCTTAGCTTCAAACTCCCATATCTCGCGAACGGATTTACGTAACCCAAAAATTCCAGTTGCATCTGAAAGTAGAAACTCGCCCGATTACAACGGTATGTGTATTTTTTCCCTAGGCCATTCTGGTTAAGCGTTCGGAGCAGCAAAATTGCGAAAAATTTTTTGCCTTCTCAACCATTTCTTGGCTTCAAACTCCCATATCTCGCGAACGGATTGACCTAACCCAAAATTCCTATTGCATCTGAAAGTAGAAACTCGCCCGATTACAACGGTATGTGTATTTTTTCCCTAGGCCATTCTGGTTAAGCGTTTGGAGCAGCAGAATTGTGAAAAATTTTTTGCCTTCTCTACCATTTCTTGGCTTCAAATTCCCATATCTCGCGAACGGACTGACCTAACCCAAAAATTCCTATTGCATCTGAAAGTAGAAACTCGCCCGATTACAACGGTATGTGTATTTTTTCCCTAGGCCATTCTGGTTAAGCGTTTGGAGCAGCAGAATTGCGAAAAATTTTTTGCCTTCTCAACCATTTCTTGGCTTCAAACTCCCATATCTCGCGAACGGATTGACCTAACTCAAAAGTTCCTGTTGCGTCTGAAAGTAGAAACTCGCCCGGTTACAACGGTTTGTGTATTTTTTCCCTAGGCCATTCTGGTTAAGCGTTTGGAGCAGCAGAAGTGCGAAAAATTTGTTGTCTTCTCAACCATTTCTTAGCTTCAAACTCCCATATCTCGCGAACGGATTGACCTAACTCAAAAGTTCCTGTTGCGTCTGAAAGTAGAAACTCGCCCGGTTACAACGGTATTTGTATTTTTTCCCTAGGCCGTTCAGGTTAAGCGTTTGGAGCAGCAGAATTGCGAAAAATTTTTTGCCTTCTCAACCATTTCTTGGCTTCAAACTCCCATATCTCGCGAACGGATTGACCTAACCCAAAAATTCCTATTGCATCTGAAAGTAGAAACTCGCCCGATTACAACGGTATGTGTATTTTTTCCCTAGGCCATTCTGGTTAAGCGTTTGGAGCAACAGAATTGTGAAAAATTTTTTGCCTTCTCTACCATTTCTTGGCTTCAAACTCCCATATCTCGCGAACGGACTGACCTAATCCAAAAATTCCTATTGCATCTGAAAGTAGAAACTCGCCCGATTACAACGGTATGTGTATTTTTTCCCTAGGCCATTCTGGTTAAGCGTTTGGAGCAGCAGAAGTGCGAAAAATTTGTTGTCTTCTCAACCATTTCTTAGATTCAAACTCCCATATCTCGCGAACGGATTGACGTAACCCAAAAATTCCAGTTGCATCTGAAAGTAGAAGCTCGCCCGATTACAACGGTATGTGTATTTTTTCCCTAGGCCATTCTGGTTAAGCGTTTGGAGCAGCAGAATTGCGAAAAATTTTTTGCCATCTCAACCATTTCTTGGCTTCAAACTCCCATATCTCGCGAACGGATTGACCTAACTCAAAAATTCCTGTTGCGTCTGAAAGTAGAAACTCGCCCGGTTACAACGGTATGTGTATTTTTTCCCTAGGCCATTCTGGTTAAGCGTTTGGAGCAGCAGAAGTGCGAAAAATTTGTTGTCTTCTCAACCATTTCTTAGATTCAAACTCCCATATCTCGCGAACGGATTGACATAACCCAAAAATTCCAGTTGCATCTGAAAGTAGAAACTCGCCCGATTACAACGGTATTTGTATTTTTTCCCTAGGCCGTTCTGGTTAAGCGTTTGGAGCAGCAGAATTGCGAGAAATTTTTTGCCTTCTCAACCATTTCTTGGCTTCAAAGTCCCATATCTCGCGAACGGATTGACATAACCCAAAAATTCCTATTGCATCTGAAAGTAGAAACTCGCCCGATTACAACGGTATGTGTATTTTTTCCCTAGGCCATTCTGGTTAAGCGTTTGGAGCAGCAGAATTGCGAAAAATTTTTTGCCTACTCTACCATTTCTTGGCTTCAAACTCCTATATCTCGCGAACGGATTGACCTAACCCAAAAATTCCTATAGCATCTGAAAGTAGAAACTCGCCCGATTACAACGGTATGTGTATTTTTTCCCTAGCCCATTCTGGTTAAGCGTTTGGAGCAGCAGAAGTGCGAAAAATTTGTTGTCTTCTCAACCATTTCTTAGCTTCAAACTCCCAAATCTCGCGAACGGATTGACGTCGCCCAAAAATTCCTGTTGCATCTGAAAGTAGAAACTCGCCCGATTACAACGGTATGTGTATTTTTTCCCTAGGCCATTCTGGTTAAGCGTTTGGAGCAGCAGAAGTGCGAAAAATTTGTTGTCTTCTCAACCATTTCTTAGATTCAAACTCCCATATCTCGCGAACGGATTGACGTAACCCAAAAATTCCAGTTGCATCTGAAAGTAGAAGCTCGCCCGATTACAACGGTATGTGTATTTTTTCCCTAGGCCATTCTGGTTAAGCGTTTGGAGCAGCAGAATTGCGAAAAATTTTTTGCCATCTCAACCATTTCTTGGCTTCAAACTCCCATATCTCGCGAACGGATTGACCTAACTCAAAAATTCCTGTTGCGTCTGAAAGTAGAAACTCGCCCGGTTACAACGGTATGTGTATTTTTTCCCTAGGCCATTCTGGTTAAGCGTTTGGAGCAGCAGAAGTGCGAAAAATTTGTTGTCTTCTCAACCATTTCTTAGATTCAAACTCCCATATCTCGCGAACGGATTGACATAACCCAAAAATTCCAGTTGCATCTGAAAGTAGAAACTCGCCCGATTACAACGGTATTTGTATTTTTTCCCTAGGCCGTTCTGGTTAAGCGTTTGGAGCAGCAGAATTGCGAGAAATTTTTTGCCTTCTCAACCATTTCTTGGCTTCAAAGTCCCATATCTCGCGAACGGATTGACATAACCCAAAAATTCCTATTGCATCTGAAAGTAGAAACTCGCCCGATTACAACGGTATGTGTATTTTTTCCCTAGGCCATTCTGGTTAAGCGTTTGGAGCAGCAGAATTGCGAAAAATTTTTTGCCTACTCTACCATTTCTTGGCTTCAAACTCCTATATCTCGCGAACGGATTGACCTAACCCAAAAATTCCTATAGCATCTGAAAGTAGAAACTCGCCCGATTACAACGGTATGTGTATTTTTTCCCTAGCCCATTCTGGTTAAGCGTTTGGAGCAGCAGAAGTGCGAAAAATTTGTTGTCTTCTCAACCATTTCTTAGCTTCAAACTCCCAAATCTCGCGAACGGATTGACGTCGCCCAAAAATTCCTGTTGCATCTGAAAGTAGAAACTCGCCCGATTACAACGGTATGTGTATTTTTTCCCTAGGCCATTCTGGTTAAGCGTTTGGAGCAGCAGAATTGCGAAAAATTTTTTGTCTTCTCAACCACTCCTTGGCTTCAAAGTCCCATATCTCGCGAACGGATTGACCTAACCCAAAAATTCCTATTGCATCCGAGAGTAGAAACTCGCCCCATTACAACGGTATGTGTATTTTTTCCCTAGGCCATTCTGGTTAAGCGTTTGGAGCAGCAGAATTGCGAAAAATTTCTTGCCTTCTCAACCATTTCTTGGCTTCAAACTCCCATATCTCGCGAATGGATTGACCTAACCCAAAAATTCCTATTGCATCTGAAAGTAGAAACTCGCCCGATTACAACGGTATGTGTATTTTTTCCCTAGGCCATTCTGGTTAAGCGTTTGGAGCAGCAGAATTGCGAAAAATTTCTTGCCTTCTCAACCATTTCTTGGCTTCAAACCCCCATATCTCGCGAACGGATTGACCTAACCCAAAAATTCCTATTGCATCTGAAAGTAGAAACTCGCCCGATTACAACGGTATGTGTATTTTTTCCCTAGCCCATTCTGGTTAAGCGTTTGGAGCAGCAGAAGTGCGAAAAATTTGTTGTCTTCTCAACCATTTCTTAGCTTCAAACTCCCATATCTCGCGAACGGATTGACGTAACCCAAAATTTCCTATTGCATCTGAAAGTAGAAACTCGCCCGATTATAACGGTATGTGTATTTTTTCCCTAGGCCATTCTGGTGAAGCGTTTGGAGCAGCAGAAGTGCGAAAAATTTTTTGCCTTCTCAACCATTTCTTGTCTTCAAACTCCCATATCTCGCGAACGGATTGACGTAACCAAAAAATTCCAGTTGCATCTGAAAGTAGAAACTCGCCCGATTACAACGGTATGCGTATTTTTTCCCTAGGCCATTCTGGTTAAGCGTTTGGAGCAGTAGAAGTGCGAAAAATTTGTTGTCTTCTCAACCATTTCTTAGCTTCAAACTCCCATATCTCGCGAACGGATTTACGTAACCCAAAAATTCCAGTTGCATCTGAAAGTAGAAACTCGCCCGATTACAACGGTATGTGTATTTTTTCCCTAGGCCATTCTGGTTAAGCGTTCGGAGCAGCAAAATTGCGAAAAATTTTTTGCCTTCTCAACCATTTCTTGGCTTCAAACTCCCATATCTCGCGAACGGATTGACCTAACCCAAAATTCCTATTGCATCTGAAAGTAGAAACTCGCCCGATTACAACGGTATGTGTATTTTTTCCCTAGGCCATTCTGGTTAAGCGTTTGGAGCAGCAGAATTGTGAAAAATTTTTTGCCTTCTCTACCATTTCTTGGCTTCAAATTCCCATATCTCGCGAACGGACTGACCTAACCCAAAAATTCCTATTGCATCTGAAAGTAGAAACTCGCCCGATTACAACGGTATGTGTATTTTTTCCCTAGGCCATTCTGGTTAAGCGTTTGGAGCAGCAGAATTGCGAAAAATTTTTTGCCTTCTCAACCATTTCTTGGCTTCAAACTCCCATATCTCGCGAACGGATTGACCTAACTCAAAAGTTCCTGTTGCGTCTGAAAGTAGAAACTCGCCCGGTTACAACGGTTTGTGTATTTTTTCCCTAGGCCATTCTGGTTAAGCGTTTGGAGCAGCAGAAGTGCGAAAAATTTGTTGTCTTCTCAACCATTTCTTAGCTTCAAACTCCCATATCTCGCGAACGGATTGACCTAACTCAAAAGTTCCTGTTGCGTCTGAAAGTAGAAACTCGCCCGGTTACAACGGTATTTGTATTTTTTCCCTAGGCCGTTCAGGTTAAGCGTTTGGAGCAGCAGAATTGCGAAAAATTTTTTGCCTTCTCAACCATTTCTTGGCTTCAAACTCCCATATCTCGCGAACGGATTGACCTAACCCAAAAATTCCTATTGCATCTGAAAGTAGAAACTCGCCCGATTACAACGGTATGTGTATTTTTTCCCTAGGCCATTCTGGTTAAGCGTTTGGAGCAACAGAATTGTGAAAAATTTTTTGCCTTCTCTACCATTTCTTGGCTTCAAACTACCATATCTCGCGAACGGACTGACCTAATCCAAAAATTCCTATTGCATCTGAAAGTACAAACTCGCCCGATTACAACGGTATGTGTATTTTTTCCCTAGGCCATTCTGGTTAAGCGTTTGGAGCAGCAGAAGTGCGAAAAATTTGTTGTCTTCTCAACCATTTCTTAGATTCAAACTCCCATATCTCGCGAATGGATTGACGTAACCCAAAAATTCCAGTTGCATCTGAAAGTAGAAGCTCGCCCGATTACAACGGTATGTGTATTTTTTCCCTAGGCCATTCTGGTTAAGCGTTTGGAGCAGCAGAACTGCGAAAAATTTTTTGCCTACTCTACCATTTCTTGGCTTCAAACTCCTATATCTCGCGAACGGATAGACCTAACCCAAAAATTCCTATAGCATCTGAAAGTAGAAACTCGCCCGATTACAACGGTATGTGTATTTTTTCCCTAGCCCATTCTGGTTAAGCGTTTGGAGCAGCAGAAGTGCGAAAAATTTGTTGTCTTCTCAACCATTTCTTAGCTTCAAACTCCCAAATCTCGCGAACGGGTTGACGTCGCCCAAAAATTCCTGTTGCATCTGAAAGTAGAAACTCGCCCGATTACAACGGTATGTGTATTTTTTCCCTAGGCCATTCTGGTTAAGCGTTTGGAGCAGCAGAATTGCGAAAAATTTTTTGCCTTCTCAACCACTCCTTGGCTTCAAAGTCCCATATCTCGCGAACGGATTGACCTAACCCAAAAATTCCTATTGCATCCGAGAGTAGAATCTCGCCCCATTACAACGGTATGTGTATTTTTTCCCTAGGCCATTCTGGTTAAGCGTTTGGAGCAGCAGAATTGCGAAAAATTTCTTGCCTTCTCAACCATTTCTTGGCTTCAAACTCCCATATCTCGTGAACGGACTGACCTAACCCAAAAATTCCTATTGCATCTGAAAGTAGAAACTCGCCCGATTACAACGGTATGTGTATTTTTTCCCTAGGCCATTCTGGTTAAGCGTTTGGAGCAGCAGAATTGCGAAAAATTTTTTGCCATCTCAACCATTTCTTGGCTTCAAACTCCCATCTCTCGCGAACGGATTGACCTAACTCAAAAATTCCTGTTGCGTCTGAAAGTAGAAACTCGCCCGGTTACAACGGTATGTGTATTTTTTCCCTAGGCCATTCTGGTTAAGCGTTTGGAGCAGCAGAAGTGCGAAAAATTTGTTGTCTTCTCAACCATTTCTTAGATTCAAACTCCCATATCTCGCGAACGGATTGACGTAACCCAAAAATTCCAGTTGCATCTGAAAGTAGAAACTCGCCCGATTACAACGGTATTTGTATTTTTTCCCTAGGCCGTTCTGGTTAAGCGTTTGGAGCAGCAGAATTGCGAGAAATTTTTTGCCTTCTCAACCATTTCTTGGCTTCAAAGTCCCATATCTCGCGAACGGATTGACATAACCCAAAAATTCCTATTGCATCTGAAAGTAGAAACTCGCCCGATTACAACGGTATGTGTATTTTTTCCCTAGGCCATTCTGGTTAAGCGTTTGGAGCAGCAGAATTGCGAAAAATTTTTTGCCTACTCTACCATTTCTTGGCTTCAAACTCCTATATCTCGCGAACGGATTGACCTAACCCAAAAATTCCTATAGCATCTGAAAGTAGAAACTCGCCCGATTACAACGGTATGTGTATTTTTTCCCTAGCCCATTCTGGTTAAGCGTTTGGAGCAGCAGAAGTGCGAAAAATTTGTTGTCTTCTCAACCATTTCTTAGCTTCAAACTCCCAAATCTCGCGAACGGATTGACGTCGCCCAAAAATTCCTGTTGCATCTGAAAGTAGAAACTCGCCCGATTACAACGGTATGTGTATTTTTTCCCTAGGCCATTCTGGTTAAGCGTTTGGAGCAGCAGAATTGCGAAAAATTTTTTGCCTTCTCAACCATTTCTTAGCTTCAAACTCCCATATCTCGCGAACGGATTGACCTAACCCAAAAATTCCTATTGTATCTGCAAGTAGAAACTCGCCCGATTACAACGGTGTGTGTATTTTTTCCCTAGGCCATTCTGGTTAAGCGTTTGGAGCAGCAGAATTGCGAAAAGTTTTTTGCCTTCTCAACCATTTCTTGTCTTCAAACTCCCATATCTCGCGAACGGATTGACCTAACCCAAAAATTCCTATTGCATCTGAAAGTAGAAACTCGCCCGATTACAACGGTATGTGTATTTTTTCCCTAGGCCATTCTGGTTAAGCGTTTGGAGCAGCAGAATTGCGAAAAATTTCTTGCCTTCTCAACCATTTCTTGGCTTCAAACTCCCATATCTCGCGAACGGATTGACCTAACCCAAAAATTCCTATTGCATCTGAAAGTAGAAACTCGCCCGATTACAACGGTATGTGTATTTTTTCCCTAGCCCATTCTGGTTAAGCGTTTGGAGCAGCAGAAGTGCGAAAAATTTGTTGTCTTCTCAACCATTTCTTAGCTTCAAACTCCCAAATCTCGCGAACGGATTGACGTCACCCAAAAATTCCTGTTGCATCTGAAAGTAGAAACTCGCCCGATTACAAGGGTATGTGTATTTTTTCCCTAGGCCATTCTGGTTAAGCGTTTGGAGCAGCAGAATTGCGAAAAATTTTTTGCCTTCTCAACCATTTCTTGGCTTCAAACTCTCATATCTCGCGAACGGATTTACGTAACCCAAAAATTCCTATTGCACCTGAAAGTAGAAACTCGCCCGATTACAACGGTATGTGTATTTTTTCCCTAGGCCATTCTGGTTAAGCGTTTGGAGCAGCAGAATTGCGAAAAATTTTTTGCCATCTCAACCATTTCTTGGCTTCAAACTCCCATCTCTCGCGAACGGATTGACCTAACTCAAAAATTCCTGTTGCGTCTGAAAGTAGAAACTCGCCCGGTTACAACGGTATGTGTATTTTTTCCCTAGGCCATTCTGGTTAAGCGTTTGGAGCAGCAGAAGTGCGAAAAATTTGTTGTCTTCTCAACCATTTCTTAGATTCAAACTCCCATATCTCGCGAACGGATTGACGTAACCCAAAAATTCCAGTTGCATCTGAAAGTAGAAACTCGCCCGATTACAACGGTATTTGTATTTTTTCCCTAGGCCGTTCTGGTTAAGCGTTTGGAGCAGCAGAATTGCGAGAAATTTTTTGCCTTCTCAACCATTTCTTGGCTTCAAAGTCCCATATCTCGCGAACGGATTGACATAACCCAAAAATTCCTATTGCATCTGAAAGTAGAAACTCGCCCGATTACAACGGTATGTGTATTTTTTCCCTAGGCCATTCTGGTTAAGCGTTTGGAGCAGCAGAATTGCGAAAAATTTTTTGCCTACTCTACCATTTCTTGGCTTCAAACTCCTATATCTCGCGAACGGATTGACCTAACCCAAAAATTCCTATAGCATCTGAAAGTAGAAACTCGCCCGATTACAACGGTATGTGTATTTTTTCCCTAGCCCATTCTGGTTAAGCGTTTGGAGCAGCAGAAGTGCGAAAAATTTGTTGTCTTCTCAACCATTTCTTAGCTTCAAACTCCCAAATCTCGCGAACGGATTGACGTCGCCCAAAAATTCCTGTTGCATCTGAAAGTAGAAACTCGCCCGATTACAACGGTATGTGTATTTTTTCCCTAGGCCATTCTGGTTAAGCGTTTGGAGCAGCAGAATTGCGAAAAATTTTTTGCCTTCTCAACCATTTCTTAGCTTCAAACTCCCATATCTCGCGAACGGATTGACCTAACCCAAAAATTCCTATTGTATCTGCAAGTAGAAACTCGCCCGATTACAACGGTGTGTGTATTTTTTCCCTAGGCCATTCTGGTTAAGCGTTTGGAGCAGCAGAATTGCGAAAAGTTTTTTGCCTTCTCAACCATTTCTTGTCTTCAAACTCCCATATCTCGCGAACGGATTGACTTCACCCAAAAATTCCTGTTGCATCTGAAAGTAGAAACTCGCCCGATTACAAGGGTATGTGTATTTTTTCCCTAGGCCATTCTGGTTAAGCGTTTGGAGCAGCAGAATTGCGAAAAATTTTTTGCCTTCTCAACCATTTCTTGGCTTCAAACTCTCATATCTCGCGAACGGATTTACGTAACCCAAAAATTCCTATTGCACCTGAAAGTAGAAACTCGCCCGATTACAACGGTATGTGTATTTTTTCCCTAGGCCATTCTGGTTAAGCGTTTGGAGCAGCAGAAGTGCGAAAAATTTGTTGTCTTCTCAACCATTTCTTAGCTTCAAACTCCCATATCTCGCGAACGGATTGACGTAACCCAAAAATTCCAGTTGCATCTGAAAGTAGAAACTCGCCCGATTACAACGGTATTTGTATTTTTTCCCTAGGCCGTTCTGGTTAAGCGTTTGGAGCAGCAGAATTGCGAGAAATTTTTTGCCTTCTCAACCATTTCTTGGCTTCAAAGTCCCATATCTCGCGAACGGATTGACATAACCCAAAAATTCCTATTGCATCTGAAAGTAGAAACTCGCCCGATTACAACGGTATGTGTATTTTTTCCCTAGGCCATTCTGGTTAAGCGTTTGGAGCAGCAGAATTGCGAAAAATTTCTTGCCTTCTCAACCATTTCTTGGCTTCAAACTCCCATATCTCGCGAACGGATTGACCTAACCCAAAAATTCCTATTGCATCTGAAAGTAGAAACTCGCCCGATTACAACGGCATGTGTATTTTTTCCCTAGGCCATTCTGGTTAAGCGTTTGGAGAAGCAGAATTGCGAAAAATTTTTTGCCTTCTCAACTATTTCTTGGCTTCAAAGTCCCATATCTCGCGAACGGATTGACCTAACCCAAAAATTTCTATTGCATCTGAAAGTAGAAACTCGCCCGATTACAACGGTATGTGTATTTTCTCCCTAGGCCATTCTGGTTAAGCGTTTGGAGCAGCAGAATTGCGAAAAATTTTTTGCCTTCTCAACCATTTCTTGGCTTCAAACTCTCATATCTCGCGAACGGATTGACCTAACCCAAAAATTCCTATTGCACCTGAAAGTAGAAACTCGCCCGATTACAACGGTATGTGTATTTTTTCCCTAGGCCATTCTGGTTAATCGTTTGGAGCAGCAGAAGTGCGAAAAATTTGTTGTCTTCTCAACCATTTCTTAGCTTCAAACTCCCATATCTCGCGAACGGATTGACGTAACCCAAAAATTCCAGTTGCATCTGAAAGTAGAAACTCGCCCGATTACAACGGTATGTGTATTTTTTCCCTAGGCCGGTCTGGTTAAGCGTTTGGAGCAGCAGAATTGCGAAAAATTTTTTGCCTTCTCAACCATTTCTTGGACTTCAAAGTCTCATATCTCGCAAACGGATTGACCTAACCCAAAAATTCCTATTGCATCTGAAAGTAGAAACTCGCCCGATTACAGCGGTATGTGTATTTTTTCCCTAGGCCATTCTGGTTAAGCGTTTGGAGCAACAGAATTGCGAAAAATTTTTTGCCTTCTCTACCATTTCTTGGCTTCAAACTCCTATATCTCGCGAACGGATTGACCTAACCCAAAAATTCCTATAGCATCTGAAAGTAGAAACTCGCCCGATTACAACGGTATGTGTATTTTTTCCCTAGCCCATTCTGGTTAAGCGTTTGGAGCAGCAGAAGTGCGAAAAATTTGTTGTCTTCTCAACCATTTCTTAGCTTCAAACTCCCAAATCTCGCGAACGGATTGACGTCACCCAAAAATTCCTGTTGCATCTGAAAGTAGAAACTCGCCCGATTACAACGGTATGTGTATTTTTTCCCTAGGCCATTCTGGTTAAGCGTTTGGAGCAGCAGAATTGCGAAAAATTTTTTGCCTACTCTACCATTTCTTGGCTTCAAACTCCTATATCTCGCGAACGGATTGACCTAACCCAAAAATTCCTATAGCATCTGAAAGTAGAAACTCGCCCGATTACAACGGTATGTGTATTTTTTCCCTAGCCCATTCTGGTTAAGCGTTTGGAGTAGCAGAAGTGCGAAAAATTTGTTGTCTTCTCAACCATTTCTTGCTTCAAACTCCCAAATCTCGCGAACGGATTGACGTCGCCCAAAAATTCCTGTTGCATCTGAAAGTAGAAACTCGCCCGATTACAACGGTCTGTGTATTTTTTCCCTAGGCCATTCTGGTTAAGCGTTTGGAGGAACAGAATTGCGAAAAATTTTTTGCCTTCTCAAGCATTTCTTGGCTTCAAAGTCCCATATCTCGCGAACGGATTGACCTAACCCAAAAATTCCTATTGCATCTGAAAGTAGAAACTCGCCCGATTACAACGGTATGTGTATTTTTTCCCTAGGCCATTCTGGTTAAGCGTTTGGAGCAGCAGAATTGCGAAAAATTTTTTGCCTTCTCACCCATTTCTTGGCTTCAAACTCTCATATCTCGCGAACGGATTGACCTAACCCAAAAATTCCTATTGCACCTGAAAGTAGAAACTCGCCCGGTTACAACGGTATGTGTATTTTTTCCCTAGGCCATTCTGGTTAAGCGTTTGGAGCAGCAGAATTGCGAAAAATTTTTTGCCTACTCTACCATTTCTTGGCTTCAAACTCCTATATCTCGCGAACGGATTGACCTAACCCAAAAATTCCTATAGCATCTGAAAGTAGAAACTCGCCCGATTACAACGGTATGTGTATTTTTTCCCTAGCCCATTCTGGTTAAGCGTTTGGAGCAGCAGAATTGCGAAAAATTTGTTGTCTTCTCAACCATTTCTTAGCTTCAAACTCCCAAATCTCGCGAACGGATTGACGTCGCCCAAAAATTCCTGTTGCATCTGAAAGTAGAAACTCGCCCGATTACAACGGTTTGTGTATTTTTTCCCTAGGCCATTCTGGTTAAGCGTTTGGAGCAGCAGAATTGCGAAAAATTTTTTGCCTTCTCAACCACTCCTTGGCTTCAAAGTCCCATATCTCGCGAACGGATTGACCTAACCCAAAAATTCCTATTGCATCCGAGAGTAGAAACTCGCCCCATTACAACGGTATGTGTATTTTTTCCCTAGGCCATTCTGGTTAAGCGTTTGGAGCAGCAGAATTGCGAAAAATTTCTTGCCTTCTCAACCATTTCTTGGCTTCAAACTCCCATATCTCGCGAACGGATTGACCTAACCCAAAAATTCCTATTGCATCTGAAAGTAGAAACTCGCCCGATTACAACGGTATGTGTATTTTTTCCCTAGGCCATTCTGGTTAAGCGTTTGGAGCAGCAGAATTGCGAAAAATTTTTTGCCTTCTCAACTATTTCTTGGCTTCAAAGTCCCATATCTCGCGAACGGATTGACCTAACCCAAAAATTTCTATTGCATCTGAAAGTAGAAACTCGCCCGATTACAACGGTCTGTGTATTTTTTCCCTAGGCCATTCTGGTTAAGCGTTTGGAGGAACAGAATTGCGAAAAATTTTTTGCCTTCTCAAGCATTTCTTGGCTTCAAAGTCCCATATCTCGCGAACGGATTGACCTAACCCAAAAATTCCTATTGCATCTGAAAGTAGAAACTCGCCCGATTACAACGGTATGTGTATTTTTTCCCTAGGCCATTCTGGTTAAGCGTTTGGAGCAGCAGAATTGCGAAAAATTTTTTGCCTTCTCAACCATTTCTTGGCTTCAAACTCTCATATCTCGCGAACGGATTGACCTAACCCAAAAATTCCTATTGCACCTGAAAGTAGAAACTCGCCCGGTTACAACGGTATGTGTATTTTTTCCCTAGGCCATTCTGGTTAAGCGTTTGGAGCAGCAGAATTGCGAAAAATTTTTTGCCATCTCAACCATTTCTTGGCTTCAAACTCCCATATCTCGCGAACGGATTGACCTAACCCAAAAATTCCTGTTGCGTCTGAAAGTAGAAACTCGCCCGGTTACAACGGTATGTGTATTTTTTCCCTAGGCCATTCTGGTTAAGCGTTTGGAGCAGCAGAAGTGCGAAAAATTTGTTGTCTTCTCAACCATTTCTTAGCTTCAAACTCCCATATCTCGCGAACGGATTGACGTAACCCAAAAATTCCAGTTGCATCTGAAAGTAGAAACTCGCCCGATTACAACGGTATTTGTATTTTTTCCCTAGGCCGTTCTGGTTAAGCGTTTGGAGCAGCAGAATTGCGAGAAATTTTTTGCCTTCTCAACCATTTCTTGGCTTCAAAGTCCCATATCTCGCGAACGGATTGACATAACCCAAAAATTCCTATTGCATCTGAAAGTAGAGACTCGCCCAATTACAACGGTATGTGTATTTTTTCCCTAGGCCATTCTGGTTAAGCGTTTGGAGCAGCAGAATTGCGAAAAATTTTTTGCCTTCCTTACCATTTCCTGGCTTCAAACTCCTATATCTCGCGAACGGATTGACCTAACCCAAAAATTCCTATAGCATCTGAAAGTAGAAACTCGCCCGATTACAACGGTATGTGTATTTTTTCCCTAGCCCATTCTGGTTAAGCGTTTGGAGCAGCAGAAGTGCGAAATATTTGTTGTCTTCTCAACCATTTCTTAGCTTCAAACTCCCAAATCTCGCAAACGGATTGACGTCACCCAAAAATTCCTGTTGCATCTGAAAGTAGAAACTCGCCCGATTACAACGGTATGTGTATTTTTTCCCTAGGCCATTCTGGTTAAGCGTTTGGAGCAGCAGAATTGCGAAAAATTTTTTGCCTTCTCAACCATTTCTTGGCTTCAAACTCTCATATCTCGCGAACGGATTTACGTAACCCAAAAATTCCTATTGCACCTGAGAGTAGAAACTCGCCCGATTACAACGGTATGTGTATTTTTTCCCTAGGCCATTCTGGTTAAGCGTTTGGAGCAGCAGAAGTGCGAAAAATTTGTTGTCTTCTCAACCATTTCTTAGCTTCAAACTCCCATATCTCGCGAACGGATTGACATAACCCAAAAATTCCTATTGCATCTGAAAGTAGAAACTCGCCCGATTACAACGGTATGTGTATTTTTTCCCTAGGCCATTCTGGTTAAGCGTTTGGAGCAGCAGAATTGCGAAAAATTTCTTGCCTTCTCAACCATTTCTTGGCTTCAAACTCCCATATCTCGCGAACGGATTGACCTAACCCAAAAATTCCTATTGCATCTGAAAGAAGAAACTCGCCCGATTACAACGGTATGTGTATTTTTTCCCTAGGCCATTCTGGTTAAGCGTTTGGAGCAGCAGAATTGCGAAAAATTTTTTGCCTTCTCAACTATTTCTTGGCTTAAAAGTCCCATATCTCGCGAACGGATTGACCTAACCCAAAAATTTCTATTGCATCTGAAAGTAGAAACTCGCCCGATTACAACGGTATGTGTATTTTCTCCCTAGGCCATTCTGGTTAAGCGTTTGGAGCAGCAGAATTGCGAAAAATTTCTTGCCTTCTCAACCATTTCTTGGCTTCAAACTCCCATATCTCGCGAACGGATTGACGTAACCCAAAAATTCCAGTTGCATCTGAAAGTAGAAACTCGCCCGATTACAACGGTATGTGTATTTTTTCCCTAGGCCATTCTGGTTAAGCGTTTGGAGCAGCAGAATTGCGAAAAATTTTTTGCCTTCTCAACCATTTCTTGGCTTCAAACTCTCATATCTCGCGAACGGATTTACGTAACCCAAAAATTCCTATTGCACCTGAAAGTAGAAACTCGCCCGATTACAACGGTATGTGTATTTGTTCCCTAGGCCATTCTGGTTAAGCGTTTGGAGCAGCAGAAGTGCGAAAAATTTGTTGTCTTCTCAACCATTTCTTAGCTTCAAACTCCCATATCTCGCGAACGGATTGACGTAACCCAAAAATTCCAGTTGCATCTGAAAGTAGAAACTCGCCCGATTACAACGGTATTTGTATTTTTTCCCTAGGCCGTTCTGGTTAAGCGTTTGGAGCAGCAGAATTGCGAGAAATTTTTTGCCTTCTCAACCATTTCTTGGCTTCAAAGTCCCATATCTCGCGAACGGATTGACATAACCCAAAAATTCCTATTGTATCTGAAAGTAGATACTCGCCCGATTACAACGGTATGTGTATTTTTTCCCTAGGCCATTCTGGTTAAGCGTTTGGAGCAGCAGAATTGCGAAAAATTTTTTGCCTTCTCTACCATTTCTTGGCTTCAAACTCCTATATCTCGCGAACGGATTGACCTAACCCAAAAATTCCTATAGCATCTGAAAGTAGAAACTCGCCCGATTACAACGGTATGTGTATTTTTTCCCTAGCCCATTCTGGTTAAGCGTTTGGAGCAGCAGAAGTGCGAAAAATTTGTTGTCTTCTCAACCATTTCTTAGCTTCAAACTCCCAAATTTCGCGAACGGATTGACGTCACCCAAAAGTTCCTGTTGCATCTGAAAGTAGAAACTCGCCCGATTACAACGGTATGTGTATTTTTTCCCTAGGCCATTCTGGTTAAGCGTTTGGAGCAGCAGAATTGCGAAAAATTTTTTGCCTTCTCAACCACTCCTTGGCTTCAAAGTCCCATATCTCGCGAACGGATTGACCTAACCCAAAAATTCCTATTGCATCCGAGAGTAGAAACTCGCCCCATTACAACGGTATGTGTATTTTTTCCCTAGGCCATTCTGGTTAAGCGTTTGGAGCAGCAGAATTGCGAAAAATTTCTTGCCTTCTCAACCATTTCTTGGCTTCAAACTCCCATATCTCGCGAACGGATTGACCTAACCCAAAAATTCCTATTGCATCTGAAAGTAGAAACTCGCCCGATTACAACGGTATGTGTATTTTTTCCCTAGGCCATTCTGGTTAAGCGTTTGGAGCAGCAGAATTGCGAAAAATTTTTTGCCTTCTCAACTATTTCTTGGCTTCAAAGTCCCATATCTCGCGAACGGATTGACCTAACCCAAAAATTTCTATTGCATCTGAAAGTAGAAACTCGCCCGATTACAACGGTCTGTGTATTTTTTCCCTAGGCCATTCTGGTTAAGCGTTTGGAGGAACAGAATTGCGAAAAATTTTTTGCCTTCTCAAGCATTTCTTGGCTTCAAAGTCCCATATCTCGCGAACGGATTGACCTAACCCAAAAATTCCTATTGCATCTGAAAGTAGAAACTCGCCCGATTACAACGGTATGTGTATTTTTTCCCTAGGCCATTCTGGTTAAGCGTTTGGAGCAGCAGAATTGCGAAAAATTTTTTGCCTTCTCAACCATTTCTTGGCTTCAAACTCTCATATCTCGCGAACGGATTGACCTAACCCAAAAATTCCTATTGCACCTGAAAGTAGAAACTCGCCCGGTTACAACGGTATGTGTATTTTTTCCCTAGGCCATTCTGGTTAAGCGTTTGGAGCAGCAGAATTGCGAAAAATTTTTTGCCATCTCAACCATTTCTTGGCTTCAAACTCCCATATCTCGCGAACGGATTGACCTAACTCAAAAATTCCTGTTGCGTCTGAAAGTAGAAACTCGCCCGGTTACAACGGTATGTGTATTTTTTCCCGAGGCCATTCTGGTTAAGCGTTTGGAGCAGCAGAAGTGCGAAAAATTTGTTGTCTTCTCAACCATTTCTTAGCTTCAAACTCCCATATCTCGCGAACGGATTGACGTAACCCAAAAATTCCAGTTGCATCTGAAAGTAGAAACTCGCCCGATTACAACGGTATTTGTATTTTTTCCCTAGGCCGTTCTGGTTAAGCGTTTTGAGCAGCAGAATTGCGAGAAATTTTTTGCCTTCTCAACCATTTCTTGGCTTCAAAGTCCCATATCTCGCGAACGGATTGACATAACCC
The DNA here is from genome assembly GCF_051014685.1 of Ptiloglossa arizonensis. NCBI lineage: Eukaryota > Metazoa > Arthropoda > Insecta > Hymenoptera > Colletidae > Ptiloglossa > Ptiloglossa arizonensis. The sequence continues at coordinate 412,468 of NW_027478679.1, read as the reverse complement.
AAAAATTCCTATTGCATCTGAAAGTAGAGACTCGCCCAATTACAACGGTATGTGTATTTTTTCCCTAGGCCATTCTGGTTAAGCGTTTGGAGCAGCAGAATTGCGAAAAATTTTTTGCCTTCCTTACCATTTCCTGGCTTCAAACTCCTATATCTCGCGAACGGATTGACCTAACCCAAAAATTCCTATAGCATCTGAAAGTAGAAACTCGCCCGATTACAACGGTATGTGTATTTTTTCCCTAGCCCATTCTGGTTAAGCGTTTGGAGCAGCAGAAGTGCGAAATATTTGTTGTCTTCTCAACCATTTCTTAGCTTCAAACTCCCAAATCTCACAAACGGATTGACGTCACCCAAAAATTCCTGTTGCATCTGAAAGTAGAAACTCGCCCGATTACAACGGTATGTGTATTTTTTCCCTAGGCCATTCTGGTTAAGCGTTTGGAGCAGCAGAATTGCGAAAAATTTTTTGCCTTCTCAACCATTTCTTGGCTTCAAACTCTCATATCTCGCGAACGGATTTACGTAACCCAAAAATTCCTATTGCACCTGAGAGTAGAAACTCGCCCGATTACAACGGTATGTGTATTTTTTCCCTAGGCCATTCTGGTTAAGCGTTTGGAGCAGCAGAAGTGCGAAAAATTTGTTGTCTTCTCAACCATTTCTTAGCTTCAAACTCCCATATCTCGCGAACGGATTGACATAACCCAAAAATTCCTATTGCATCTGAAAGTAGAAACTCGCCCGATTACAACGGTATGTGTATTTTTTCCCTAGGCCATTCTGGTTAAGCGTTTGGAGCAGCAGAATTGCGAAAAATTTCTTGCCTTCTCAACCATTTCTTGGCTTCAAACTCCCATATCTCGCGAACGGATTGACCTAACCCAAAAATTCCTATTGCATCTGAAAGAAGAAACTCGCCCGATTACAACGGTATGTGTATTTTTTCCCTAGGCCATTCTGGTTAAGCGTTTGGAGCAGCAGAATTGCGAAAAATTTTTTGCCTTCTCAACTATTTCTTGGCTTCAAAGTCCCATATCTCGCGAACGGATTGACCTAACCCAAAAATTTCTATTGCATCTGAAAGTAGAAACTCGCCCGATTACAACGGTATGTGTATTTTCTCCCTAGGCCATTCTGGTTAAGCGTTTGGAGCAGCAGAATTGCGAAAAATTTCTTGCCTTCTCAACCATTTCTTGGCTTCAAACTCCCATATCTCGCGAACGGATTGACGTAACCCAAAAATTCCAGTTGCATCTGAAAGTAGAAACTCGCCCGATTACAACGGTATGTGTATTTTTTCCCTAGGCCATTCTGGTTAAGCGTTTGGAGCAGCAGAATTGCGAAAAATTTTTTGCCTTCTCAACCATTTCTTGGCTTCAAACTCTCATATCTCGCGAACGGATTTACGTAACCCAAAAATTCCTATTGCACCTGAAAGTAGAAACTCGCCCGATTACAACGGTATGTGTATTTGTTCCCTAAGCCATTCTGGTTAAGCGTTTGGAGCAGCAGAAGTGCGAAAAATTTGTTGTCTTCTCAACCATTTCTTAGCTTCAAACTCCCATATCTCGCGAACGGATTGACGTAACCCAAAAATTCCAGTTGCATCTGAAAGTAGAAACTCGCCCGATTACAACGGTATTTGTATTTTTTCCCTAGGCCGTTCTGGTTAAGCGTTTGGAGCAGCAGAATTGCGAGAAATTTTTTGCCTTCTCAACCATTTCTTGGCTTCAAAGTCCCATATCTCGCGAACGGATTGACATAACCCAAAAATTCCTATTGTATCTGAAAGTAGATACTCGCCCGATTACAACGGTATGTGTATTTTTTCCCTAGGCCATTCTGGTTAAGCGTTTGGAGCAGCAGAATTGCGAAAAATTTTTTGCCTTCTCTACCATTTCTTGGCTTCAAACTCCTATATCTCGCGAACGGATTGACCTAACCCAAAAATTCCTATAGCATCTGAAAGTAGAAACTCGCCCGATTACAACGGTATGTGTATTTTTTCCCTAGCCGATTCTGGTTAAGCGTTTGGAGCAGCAGAAGTGCGAAAAATTTGTTGTCTTCTCAACCATTTCTTAGCTTCAAACTCCCAAATTTCGCGAACGGATTGACGTCACCCAAAAGTTCCTGTTGCATCTGAAAGTAGAAACTCGCCCGATTACAACGGTATGTGTATTTTTTCCCTAGGCCATTCTGGTTAAGCGTTTGGAGCAGCAGAATTGCGAAAAATTTTTTGCCTTCTCAACCACTTCTTAGCTTCAAAGTCCCATATCTAGCGAACGGATTGACCTAACCCAAAAATTCCTATTGCATCCGAAAGTAGAAACTCGCCCCATTACAACGGTATGTGTATTTTTTCCCTAGGCCATTCTGGTTAAGCGTTTGGAGCAGCAGAATTGCGAAAAATTTCTTGCCTTCTCAACCATTTCTTGGATTCAAACTCCCATATCTCGCGAACGGATTGACCTAACCCAAAAATTCCTATTGCATCTGAAAGTAGAAACTCGCCCGATTACAACGGTATGTGTATTTTTTCCCTAGGCCATTCTGGTTAAGCGTTTGGAGCAGCAGAATTGCGAAAAATTTTTTGCCTTCTCAACTATTTCTTGGCTTCAAAGTCCCATATCTCGCGAACGGATTGACCTAACCCAAAAATTTCTATTGCATCTGAAAGTAGAAACTCGCCCGATTACAACGGTATGTGTATTTTCTCCCTAGGCCATTCTGGTTAAGCGTTTGGAGCAGCAGAATTGCGAAAAATTTTTTGCCTTCTCAACCATTTCTTGGCTTCAAACTCTCATATCTCGCGAACGGATTGACCTAACCCAAAAATTTCTATTGCATCTGAAAGTAGAAACTCGCCCGATTACAACGGTATGTGTATTTTCTCCCTAGGCCATTCTGGTTAAGCGTTTGGAGCAGCAGAATTGCGAAAAATTTTTTGCCTTCTCAACCATTTCTTGGTTTCAAACTCTCATATCTCGCGAACGGATTGACCTAACCCAAAAATTCCTATTGCACCTGAAAGTAGAAACTCGCCCGATTACAACGGTATGTGTATTTTTCCCTAGGCCATTCTGGTTAAGCGTTTGGAGCAGCAGAAGTGCGAAAAATTTGTTGTCTTCTCAACCATTTCTTAGCTTCAAACTCCCATATCTCGCGAACGGATTGACCTAACCCAAAAATTCCTATTGCATCTGAAAGTAGAAACTCGCCCGATTACAGCGGTATGTGTATTTTTTCCCTAGGCCATTCTGGTTAAGCGTTTGGAGCAGCAGAATTGCGAAAAATTTTTTGCCTTCTCAACCATTTCTTGTCTTCAAACTCCCATATCTCGCGAACGGATTGACTTAACCCAAAAATTCCTGTTGCATCTGAAAGCAGAAACTCGCCCCATTACAGCGGTATGTGTATTTTTTCCCTAGGCCATTCTGGTTAAGCGTTTGGAGCAGCAGATGTGCGAAAAATTTGTTGTCTTCTCAACCATTTCTTAGCTTCAAACTCCCATATCTCGCGAACGGATTGACGTAACCCAAAATTTCCTATTGCATCTGAAAGTAGAAACTCGCCCGATTACAACGGTATGTGTATTTTTTCCCTTGGCCATTCTGGTTAAGCGTTTGGAGCAGCAGAATTGCGAAAAATTTTTTGCCTTCTCAACCATTTCTTGGACTTCAAAGTCTCATATCTCGCGAACGGATTGACCTAACCCAAAAATTCCTATTGCATCTGAAAGTAGAAACTCGCCCGATTACAGCGGTATGTGTATTTTTTCCCTAGGCCATTCTGGTTAAGCGTTTGGAGCAGCAGAATTGCGAAAAATTTTTTGCCTTCTCAACCATTTCTTGTCTTCAAACTCCCATATCTCGCGAACGGATTGACCTAACACAAAAATTCCTGTTGCATCTGAAAGCAGAAACTCGCCCGATTACAACGGTATGTGCATTTTTTCCATAGGCCATTCTGGTTAAGCGTTTGGAGCAGCAGAATTGCGAAAAATTTTTTGTCTTCTCAACCATTTCTTGGCTTCAAACTCCCATATCTCGCGAACGGATTGACCTAACCCAAAAATTCCTATTGCATCTGAAAGTAGAAACTCGCCCCATTACAGCGGTATGTGTATTTTTTCCCTAGGCCATTCTGGTTAAGCGTTTGGAGCAGCAGAATTGCGAAAAATTTTTTGCCTTCTCAACCATTTCTTGGCTTCAAACTCTCATATCTCGCGAACGGATTGACCTAACCCAAAAATTCCTATTGCACCTGAAAGTAGAAACTCGCCCGATTACAACGGTATGTGTATTTTTTCCCTAGGCCATTCTGGTTAAGCGTTTGGAGCAGCAGATGTGCGAAAAATTTGTTGTCTTCTCAACCATTTCTTAGCTTCAAACTCCAATATCTCGCGAACGGATTGACGTAACCCAAAATTTCCTATTGCATCTGAAAGTAGAAACTCGCCCGATTACAACGGTATGTGTATTTTTTCCCTTGGCCATTCTGGTTAAGCGTTTGGAGCAGCAGAATTGCGAAAAATTTTTTGCCTTCTCAACCATTTCTTGGACTTCAAAGTCTCATATCTCGCGAACGGATAGACCTAACCCAAAAATTCCTATTGCATCTGAAAGTAGAAACTCGCCCGATTACAGCGGTATGTGTATTTTTTCCCTAGGCCATTCTGGTTAAGCGTTTGGAGCAGCAGAATTGCGAAAAATTTTTTGCCTTCTCAACCATTTCTTGTCTTCAAACTCCCATATCTCGCGAACGGATTGACCTAACACAAAAATTCCTGTTGCATCTGAAAGCAGAAACTCGCCCGATTACAACGGTATGTGCATTTTTTCCATAGGCCATTCTGGTTAAGCGTTTGGAGCAGCAGAATTGCGAAACAATTTTTGTCTTCTCAACCATTTCTTGTCTTCAAACTCCCATATCTCGCGGACGGATTGACCTAACCCAAAAATTCCTATTGCGTCTGAAAGTAGAAACTCGCCCGATTACAACGGTATGTGTATTTTTTCCCTAGGCCATTCTGGTTAAGCGTTTGGAGCAGCAGAATTGCAAAAATTTGTTGTCTTCTCAACCATTTCTTAGCTTCAAACTCCCATATCTCGCGAACGGATTGACCTAACCCAAAATTTCCTATTGCATCTGAAAGTAGAAACTCGCCCGATTACAACGGTATGTGTATTTTTTCCATAGGCCATTCTGGTTAAGCGTTTGGAGCAGCAGAATTGCGAAAAATTTTTTGTCTTCTCAACCATTTCTTGTCTTCAAACTCCCATATCTCGCGGACGGATTGACCTAACCCAAAAATTCCTATTGCGTCTGAAAGTAGAAACTCGCCCGATTACAACGGTATGTGTATTTTTTCCCTAGGCCATTCTGGTTAAGCGTTTGGAGCAGCAGAATTGCAAAAATTTATTGCCTTCTCAACCATTTGTTGGTTTCAAACTCCCATATCTCGCGAACGGATTGACCTAACCCAAAAATTCCTGTTGCATCTGAAAGTAGAAACTCGCCCCATTACAGCGGTATGTGTATTTTTTCCCTAGGCCATTCTGGTTAAGCGTTTGGAGCAGCAGAATTGCGAAAAATTTTATGCCTTCTCAACCATTTCTTGGCTTCAAACTCTCATATCTCGCGAACGGATTGACCTAACCCAAAAATTCCTATTGCACCTGAAAGTAGAAACTCGCCCGATTACAACGGTATGTGTATTTTTTCCCTAGGCCATTCTGGTTAAGCGTTTGGAGCAGCAGAATTGCGAAAAATTTTTTGCCTTCTCAACCATTTCTTGTCTTCAAACTCCCATATCTCGCGAACGGATTGACCTAACCCAAAAATTCCTGTTGCATCTGAAAGTGGAAACTCGCCCGATTACAGCGGTATGTGTATTTTTTCCCTAGGCCATTCTGGTTAAGCGTTTGGAGCAGCAGAATTGTGATAAATTTTGTGCCTTCTCTACCATTTCTTGGCTTCAAACTCCCATATCTCGCGAACGGATTGACCTAACCCAAAAATTCCTATTGCATCTGAAAGTAGAAACTCGCCTCATTACAGCGGTATGTGTATTTTTTCCCTAGGCCATTCTGGTTAAGCGTTTGGAGCAGCAGAATTGTGATAAATTTTTTGCCGTCTCTACCATTTCTTGGCTTCAAACTCCCATATCTCGCGAACGGATTGACCTAACCCAAAAACTCCTATTGCATCTGAAAGTAGAAACTCGCCCGATTTCAACGGTATGCCTATTTTTTCCCTAGGCCATTCTGGTTAAGCGTTTGGAGCAGCAGAAGTGCGAAAAATTTGTTGTCTTCTCAACCATTTCTTAGCTTCAAACTCCCATATCTCGCGAACGGATTGACCTAACTCAAAAATTCCTGTTGCGTCTGGAAGTAGAAACTCGCCCGGTTACAACGGTATGTGTATTTTTTCCCTAGGCCATTCTGGTTAAGCGTTTGGAGCAACAGAAGTGCGAAAAATTTGTTGTCTTCTCAACCATTTCTTAGCTTCAAACTCCCATATCTCGCGAACGGATTGACGTAACCCAAAGATTCCTGTTGCATCTGAAAGTAGAAACTCGCCCGATTACAACGGTATGTGTATTTTTTCCCTAGGCCATTCTGGTTAAGCGTTTGGAGCAGCAGAATTGCGAAAAATTTTTTGCCTTCTCAACCATTTCGTGTCTTCAAACTCCCATATCTCGCGAACGTATTGACATAACCCAAAAATTCCTATTGCATCTGAAAGTAGAAACTCGCCCGATTACAACGGTATGTGTATTTTTTCCCTAGGCCATTCTGGTTAAGCGTTTGGAGCAGCAGAAGTGCGAAAAATTTGATGTCTTCTCAACCATTTCTTAGCTTCAAACTCCCATATCTCGCGAACGGATTGACGTAACCCAAAGATTCCTGTTGCATCTGAAAGTAGAAACTCGCCCGATTACAACGGTATGTGTATTTTTTCCCTAGGCCATTCTGGTTAAGCGTTTGGAGCAGCAGAATTGCGAAAAATTTGTTGTCTTCTCAACCATTTCTTAGCTTCAAACTCCCATATCTCGCGAACGGATTGACGTAACCCAAAGATTCCTGTCGCATCTGAAAGTAGAAACTCGCCCGAATACAACGGTATGTGTATTTATTCCCTAGGCCATTCTGGTTAAGCGTTTGGACCAGCAGAATTGCGAAAAATTTTTTGCCTTCTCTACCATTTCTTGGCTTCAAACTCCTATATCTCGCGAACGGATTGACCTAACCCAAAAATTCCTATAGCATCTGAAAGTAGAAACTCGCCCGATTACAACGGTATGTGTATTTTTTCCCTAGGCCATTCTGGTTAAGCGTTTGGAGCAGCAGAAGTGCGAAAAATTTGTTGTCTTCTCAACCATTTCTTAGCTTCAAACTCCCAAATCTCGCGAACGGATTAACGTCACCCAAAAATTCCTGTTGCATCTGAAAGTAGAAACTCGCCCGATTACAACGGTATGTGTATTTTTTCCCTAGGCCATTCTGGTTAAGCGTTTGGAGCAGCAGAATTGCGAAAAATTTTTTGCCTTCTCAACCACTTCTTGGCTTCAAAGTCCCATATCTCGCGAACGGATTGACCTAACCCAAAAATTCCTGTTGCATCTGAAAGTAGAAACTCGCCCGATTACAACGGTATTTGTATTTTTTCCCTAGGCCGTTCTGGTTAAGCGTTTGGAGCAGCAGAATTGCGAGAAATTTTTTGCCTTCTCAACCATTTCTTGGCTTCAAAGTCCCATATCTCGCGAACGGATTGACATAACCCAAAAATTCCTATTGCATCTGAAAGTACAAACTCGCCCGATTACAACGGTATGTGTATTTTTTCCCTAGGCCATTCTGGTTAAGCGTTTGGAGCAGCAGATGTGCGAAAAATTTGTTGTCTTCTCAACCATTTCTTAGCTTCAAACTCCCATATCTCGCGAACGGATTGACCTAACCCAAAATTTCCTATTGCATCTGAAAGTAGAAACTCGCCCGATTACAACGGTATGTGTATTTTTTCCATAGGCCATTCTGGTTAAGCGTTTGGAGCAGCAGAATTGCGAAAAATTTTTTGTCTTCTCAACCATTTCTTGTCTTCAAACTCCCATATCTCGCGGACGGATTGACCTAACCCAAAAATTCCTATTGCGTCTGAAAGTAGAAACTCGCCCGATTACAACGGTATGTGTATTTTTTCCCTAGGCCATTCTGGTTAAGCGTTTGGAGCAGCAGAATTGCAAAAATTTTTTGCCTTCTCAACCATTTGTTGGTTTCAAACTCCCATATCTCGCGAACGGATTGACCTAACCCAAAAATTCCTGTTGCATCTGAAAGTAGAAACTCGCCCGATTACAGCGGTATGTGTATTTTTTCCCTAGGCCATTCTGGTTAAGCGTTTGGAGCAGCAGAATTGTGATAACTTTTGTGCCTTCTCTACCATTTCTTGGCTTCAAACTCCCATATCTCGCGAACGGATTGACCTAACCCAAAAATTCCTATTGCATCTGAAAGTAGAAACTCGCCCCATTACAGCGGTATGTGTATTTTTTCCCTAGGCCATTCTGGTTAAGCGTTTGGAGCAGCAGAATTGCGAAAAATTTTTTGCCTTCTCAACCATTTCTTGGCTTCAAACTCTCATATCTCGCGAACGGATTGACCTAACCCAAAAATTCCTATTGCACCTGAAAGTAGAAACTCGCCCGATTACAACGGTATGTGTATTTTTTCCCTAGGCTATTCTGGTTAAGCGTTTGGAGCAGCAGATGTGCGAAAAATTTGTTGTCTTCTCAACCATTTCTTACCTTCAAACTCCCATATCTCGCGAACGGATTGACCTAACTCAAAAATTCCTGTTGCGTCTGGAAGTAGAAACTCGCCCGGTTACAACGGTATGTGTATTTTTTCCCTAGGCCATTCTGGTTAAGCGTTTGGAGCAGCAGATGTGCGAAAAATTTGTTGTCTTCTCAACCATTTCTTACCTTCAAACTCCCATATCTCGCGAACGGATTGACCTAACTCAAAAATTCCTGTTGCGTCTGGAAGTAGAAACTCGCCCGATTACAGCGGTATGTGTATTTTTTCCCTAGGCCATTCTGGTTAAGCGTTTGGAGCAGCAGAATTGTGATAAATTTTGTGCCTTCTCTACCATTTCTTGGCTTCAAACTCCCATATCTCGCGAACGGATTGACCTAACCCAAAAATTCCTATTGCATCTGAAAGTAGAAACTCGCCTCATTACAGCGGTATGTGTATTTTTTCCCTAGGCCATTCTGGTTAAGCGTTTGGAGCAGCAGAAGTGCGAAAAATTTGATGTCTTCTCAACCATTTCTTAGCTTCAAACTCCCATATCTCGCGAACGGATTGACGTAACCCAAAGATTCCTGTTGCATCTGAAAGTAGAAACTCGCCCGATTACAACGGTATGTGTATTTTTTCCCTAGGCCATTCTGGTTAAGCGTTTGGAGCAGCAGAAGCGCGAAAAATTTGTTGTCTTCTCAACCATTTCTTAGCTTCAAACTCCCAAATCTCGCGAACGGATTAACGTCACCCAAAAATTCCTGTTGCATCTGAAAGTAGAAACTCGCCCGATTACAACGGTATGTGTATTTTTTCCCTAGGCCATTCTGGTTAAGCGTTTGGAGCAGCAGAATTGTGATAACTTTTGTGCCTTCTCTACCATTTCTTGGCTTCAAACTCCCATATCTCGCGAACGGATTGACCTAACCCAAAAATTCCTATTGCATCTGAAAGTAGAAACTCGCCCCATTACAGCGGTATGTGTATTTTTTCCCTAGGCCATTCTGGTTAAGCGTTTGGAGCAGCAGAATTGCAAAAATTTTTTGCCGTCTCTACCATTTCTTGGCTTCAAACTCCCATATATCGCGAAGGGATTGACCTAACCCAAAAACTCCTATTGCATCTGAAAGTAGAAACTCGCCCGATTTCAACGGTATGCCTATTTTTTCCCTAGGCCATTCTGGTTAAGCGTTTGGAGCAGCAGAAGTGCGAAAAATTTGTTGTCTTCTCAACCATTTCTTAGCTTCAAACTCCCATATCTCGCGAACGGATTGACCTAACTCAAAAATTCCTGTTGCGTCTGGAAGTAGAAACTCGCCCGGTTACAACGGTATGTGTATTTTTTCCCTAAGCCATTCTGGTTAAGCGTTTGGAGCAGCAGAAGTGCGAAAAATTTGTTGTCTTCTCAACCATTTCTTAGCTTCAAACTCCCATATCTAGCGAACGGATTGACGTAACCCAAAGATTCCTGTTGCATCTGAAAGTAGAAACTCGCCCGATTACAACGGTATGTGTATTTTTTCCCTAGGCCATTCTGGTTAAGCGTTTGGAGCAGCAGAATTGCGAAAAATTTTTTGCCTTCTCAACCATTTCGTGTCTTCAAACTCCCATATCTCGCGAACGGATTGACCTAACCCAAAAATTCCTGTTGCATCTGAAAGTAGAAACTCGCCCGATTACAACGGTATTTGTATTTTTTCCCTAGGCCGTTCTGGTTAAGCGTTTGGAGCAGCAGAATTGCGAGAAATTTTTTGCCTTCTCAACCATTTCTTGGCTTCAAAGTCCCATATCTCGCGAACGGATTGACATAACCCAAAAATTCCTATTGCATCTGAAAGTAGAAACTCGCCCGATTACAACGGTATGTGTATTTTTTTCCTAGGCCATTCTGGTTAAGCGTTTGGAGCAGCAGAAGTGCGAAAAATTTGATGTCTTCTCAACCATTTCTTAGCTTCAAACTCCCATATCTCGCGAACGGATTGACGTAACCCAAAGATTCCTGTTGCATCTGAAAGTAGAAACTCGCCCGATTACAACGGTATGTGTATTTTTTCCCTAGGCCATTCTGGTTAAGCGTTTGGAGCAGCAGAAGTGCGAAAAATTTGTTGTCTTCTCAACCATTTCTTAGCTTCAAACTCCCAAATCTCGCGAACGGATTAACGTCACCCAAAAATTCCTGTTGCATCTGAAAGTAGAAACTCGCCCGATTACAACGGTATGTGTATTTTTTCCCTAGGCCATTCTGGTTAAGCGTTTGGAGCAGCAGAATTGCGAAAAATTTTTTGCCTTCTCAACCACTTCTTGGCTTCAAAGTCCCATATCTCGCGAACGGATTGACCTAACCCAAAAATTCCTGTTGCATCTGAAAGTAGAAACTCGCCCGATTACAACGGTATGTGTATTTTTTCCCTAGGCCATTCTGGTTAAGCGTTAGGAGCAGCAGAAGTGCGAAAAATTTGATGTCTTCTCAACCATTTCTTAGCTTCAAACTCCCATATCTCGCGAACGGATTGACGTAACCCAAAGATTCCTGTTGCATCTGAATGCAGAAACTCGCCCGATTACAACGGTATGTGTATTTTTTCCCTAGGCCATTCTGGTTAAGCGTTTGGAGCAGCAGAATTGCGAAAAATTTGTTGTCTTCTCAACCATTTCTTAGCTTCAAACTCCCATATCTCGCGAACGGATTGACGTAACCCAAAGATTCCTGTTGCATCTGAAAGTAGAAACTCGCCCGATTACAACGGTATGTGTATTTTTTCCCTAGGCTATTCTGGTTAAGCGTTTGGAGCAGCAGAATTGCGAAAAATTTTTTGCCTCCTCTACCATTTCTTGGCTTCAAACTCCTATATCTCGCGAACGGATTGACCTAACCCAAAAATTCCTATAGCATCTGAAAGTAGAAACTCGCCCGATTACAACGGTATGTGTATTTTTTCCCTAGGCCATTCTGGTTAAGCGTTTGGAGCAGCAGAAGTGCGAAAAATTTGTTGTCTTCTCAACCATTTCTTAGCTTCAAACTCCCAAATCTCGCGAACGGATTAACGTCACCCAAAAATTCCTGTTGCATCTGAAAGTAGAAACTCGCCCGATTACAACGGTATGTGTATTTTTTCCCTAGGCCATTCTGGTTAAGCGTTTGGAGCAGCAGAATTGCGAAAAATTTTTTGCCTTCTCAACCACTTCTTGGCTTCAAAGTCCCATATCTCGCGAACGGATTGACCTAACCCAAAAATTTCTATTGCATCTGAAAGTAGAAACTCGCCCGATTACAACGGTATGTGTATTTTTTCCATAGGTCATTCTGCTTAAGCGTTTGGAGCAGCAGAATTGTGAAAAATTTTTTGCCTTCTCTACCATTTCTTGTCTTCAAACTCCCATTTCTCGCGAACGGATTGACCTAACCCAAAAATTCCTATTGCATCTGAAAGTAGAAACTCGCCCGATTACAACGGTCTGTGTATTTTTTCCCTAGGCCATTCTGGTTAAGCGTTTGGAGGAACAGAATTGCGAAAAATTTTTTGCCTTCTCAAGCATTTCTTGGCTTCAAACTCCCATATCTCGCGAACGGATTGACCTAACCCAAAAATTCCTATTGCACCTGAAAGTAGAAACTCGCCCGATTTCAACGGTATGTGTATTTTTTCCCTAGGCCATTCTGGTTAAGCGTTTGGAGCAGCAGAATTGCGAAAAATTTTTTGCCTTCTCAACCATTTCTTGGCTTCAAAGTCCCATATCTCGCGAACGGATTGACCTAACCCAAAAATTCCTATTGCATCTGAAAGTAGAAACTCGCCCGATTACAACGGTATGTGTATTTTTTCCCTAGGCCATTCTGGTTAAGCGTTTGGAGCAGCAGAATTGTGAAAAATTTTTTGCCTTCTCTACCATTTCTCGGCTTCAAACTCCCATATCTCGCGAACGGTTTGACCTAACCCAAAAATTCCTATTGCATCGGAAAGTAGAAACTCGCCCGATTACAACGGTATGTGTATTTTTTCCCTAGCCCATTCTGGTTAAGCGTTTGGAGCAGCAGAAGTGCGAAAAATTTGTTGTCTTCTCAACCATTTCTTAGCTTCAAACTCCCAAATCTCGCGAACGGATTGACGTCACCCAAAAATTCCTGTTGCATCTGAAAGTAGAAACTCGCCCGATTACAACGGTATGTGTATTTTTTCCCTAGGCCATTCTGGTTAAGCGTTTGGAGCAGCAGAATTGCGAAAAATTTTTTGCCTTCTCTACCATTTCTTGGCTTCAAACTCCTATATCTCGCGAACGGATTGACCTAACCCAAAAATTCCTATAGCATCTGAAAGCAGAAGCTCGCCCGATTACAACGGTATGTGTATTTTTTCCCTAGGCCATTCTGGTTAAGCGTTTGGAGCAGCAGAAGTGCGAAAAATTTGTTGTCTTCTCAACCATTTCTTAGCTTCAAACTCCCAAATCTCGCGAACGGATTGACGTCACCCAAAAATTCCTGTTGCATCTGAAAGTAGAAACTCGCCCGATTACAGCGGTATGTGTATTTTTTCCCTAGGCCATTCTGGTTAAGCGTTTGGAGCAGCAGAATTGCGAAAAATTTCTTGCCTTCTCAACCATTTCTTGGCTTCAAACTCCCATATCTCGCGAACGGATTGACGTAACCCAAAAATTCCAGTTGCATCTGAAAGTAGAAACTCGCCCGATTACAACGGTATGTGTATTTTTTCCCTAGGCCATTCTGGTTAAGCGTTTGGAGCAGCAGAATTGCGAAAAATTTTTTGCCTTCTCAACCATTTCTTGGCTTCAAACTCTCATATCTCGCGAACGGATTTACGTAACCCAAAAATTCCTATTGCACCTGAAAGTAGAAACTCGCCCGATTACAACGGTATGTGTATTTGTTCCCTAGGCCATTCTGGTTAAGCGTTTGGAGCAGCAGAAGTGCGAAAAATTTGTTGTCTTCTCAACCATTTCTTAGCTTCAAACTCCCATATCTCGCGAACGGATTGACGTAACCCAAAAATTCCAGTTGCATCTGAAAGTAGAAACTCGCCCGATTACAACGGTATTTGTATTTTTTCCCTAGGCCGTTCTGGTTAAGCGTTTGGAGCAGCAGAATTGCGAGAAATTTTTTGCCTTCTCAACCATTTCTTGGCTTCAAAGTCCCATATCTCGCGAACGGATTGACATAACCCAAAAATTCCTATTGTATCTGAAAGTAGATACTCGCCCGATTACAACGGTATGTGTATTTTTTCCCTAGGCCATTCTGGTTAAGCGTTTGGAGCAGCAGAATTGCGAAAAATTTTTTGCCTTCTCTACCATTTCTTGGCTTCAAACTCCTATATCTCGCGAACGGATTGACCTAACCCAAAAATTCCTATAGCATCTGAAAGTAGAAACTCGCCCGATTACAACGGTATGTGTATTTTTTCCCTAGCCCATTCTGGTTAAGCGTTTGGAGCAGCAGAAGTGCGAAAAATTTGTTGTCTTCTCAACCATTTCTTAGCTTCAAACTCCCAAATTTCGCGAACGGATTGACGTCACCCAAAAGTTCCTGTTGCATCTGAAAGTAGAAACTCGCCCGATTACAACGGTATGTGTATTTTTTCCCTAGGCCATTCTGGTTAAGCGTTTGGAGCAGCAGAATTGCGAAAAATTTTTTGCCTTCTCAACCACTTCTTAGCTTCAAAGTCCCATATCTAGCGAGCGGATTGACCTAACCCAAAAATTCCTATTGCATCCGAAAGTAGAAACTCGCCCCATTACAACGGTATGTGTATTTTTTCCCTAGGCCATTCTGGTTAAGCGTTTGGAGCAGCAGAATTGCGAAAAATTTCTTGCCTTCTCAACCATTTCTTGGATTCAAACTCCCATATCTCGCGAACGGATTGACCTAACCCAAAAATTCCTATTGCATCTGAAAGTAGAAACTCGCCCGATTACAACGGTATGTGTATTTTTTCCCTAGGCCATTCTGGTTAAGCGTTTGGAGCAGCAGAATTGCGAAAAATTTTTTGCCTTCTCAACTATTTCTTGGCTTCAAAGTCCCATATCTCGCGAACGGATTGACCTAACCCAAAAATTTCTATTGCATCTGAAAGTAGAAACTCGCCCGATTACAACGGTATGTGTATTTTCTCCCTAGGCCATTCTGGTTAAGCGTTTGGAGCAGCAGAATTGCGAAAAATTTCTTGCCTTCTCAACCATTTCTTGGCTTCAAACTCTCATATCTCGCGAACGGATTGACCTAACCCAAAAATTCCTGTTGCATCTGAAAGCAGAAACTCGCCCCATTACAGCGGTATGTGTATTTTTTCCCTAGGCCATTCTGGTTAAGCGTTTGGAGCAGCAGAATTGCGAAAAATTTTTTGCCTTCTCAACCATTTCTTGGCTTCAAACTCTCATATCTCGCGAACGGATTGACCTAACCCAAAAATTCCTATTGCACCTGAAAGTAGAAACTCGCCCGATTACAACGGTATGTGTATTTTTTCCCTAGGCCATTCTGGTTAAGCGTTTGGAGCAGCAGATGTGCGAAAAATTTGTTGTCTTCTCAACCATTTCTTAGCTTCAAACTCCCATATCTCGCGAACGGATTGACGTAACCCAAAATTTCCTATTGCATCTGAAAGTAGAAACTCGCCCGATTACAACGGTATGTGTATTTTTTCCCTTGGCCATTCTGGTTAAGCGTTTGGAGCAGCAGAATTGCGAAAAATTTTTTGCCTTCTCAACCATTTCTTGGACTTCAAAGTCTCATATCTCGCGAACGGATTGACCTAACCCAAAAATTCCTATTGCATCTGAAAGTAGAAACTCGCCCGATTACAGCGGTATGTGTATTTTTTCCCTAGGCCATTCTGGTTAAGCGTTTGGAGCAGCAGAATTGCGAAAAATTTTTTGCCTTCTCAACCATTTCTTGTCTTCAAACTCCCATATCTCGCGAACGGATTGACCTAACACAAAAATTCCTGTTGCATCTGAAAGCAGAAACTCGCCCGATTACAACGGTATGTGCATTTTTTCCATAGGCCATTCTGGTTAAGCGTTTGGAGCAGCAGAATTGCGAAAAATTTTTTGTCTTCTCAACCATTTCTTGGCTTCAAACTCCCATATCTCGCGAACGGATTGACCTAACCCAAAAATTCCTATTGCATCTGAAAGTAGAAACTCGCCCCATTACAGCGGTATGTGTATTTTTTCCCTAGGCCATTCTGGTTAAGCGTTTGGAGCAGCAGAATTGCGAAAAATTTTTTGCCTTCTCAACCATTTCTTGGCTTCAAACTCTCATATCTCGCGAACGGATTGACCTAACCCAAAAATTCCTATTGCACCTGAAAGTAGAAACTCGCCCGATTACAACGGTATGTGTATTTTTTCCCTAGGCCATTCTGGTTAAGCGTTTGGAGCAGCAGATGTGCGAAAAATTTGTTGTCTTCTCAACCATTTCTTAGCTTCAAACTCCAATATCTCGCGAACGGATTGACGTAACCCAAAATTTCCTATTGCATCTGAAAGTAGAAACTCGCCCGATTACAACGGTATGTGTATTTTTTCCCTTGGCCATTCTGGTTAAGCGTTTGGAGCAGCAGAATTGCGAAAAATTTTTTGCCTTCTCAACCATTTCTTGGACTTCAAAGTCTCATATCTCGCGAACGGATTGACCTAACCCAAAAATTCCTATTGCATCTGAAAGTAGAAACTCGCCCGATTACAGCGGTATGTGTATTTTTTCCCTAGGCCATTCTGGTTAAGCGTTTGGAGCAGCAGAATTGCGAAAAATTTTTTGCCTTCTCAACCATTTCTTGTCTTCAAACTCCCATATCTCGCGAACGGATTGACCTAACACAAAAATTCCTGTTGCATCTGAAAGCAGAAACTCGCCCGATTACAACGGTATGTGCATTTTTTCCATAGGCCATTCTGGTTAAGCGTTTGGAGCAGCAGAATTGCGAAAAAATTTTTGTCTTCTCAACCATTTCTTGTCTTCAAACTCCCATATCTCGCGGACGGATTGACCTAACCCAAAAATTCCTATTGCGTCTGAAAGTAGAAACTCGCCCGATTACAACGGTATGTGTATTTTTTCCCTAGGCCATTCTGGTTAAGCGTTTGGAGCAGCAGAATTGCAAAAATTTGTTGTCTTCTCAACCATTTCTTAGCTTCAAACTCCCATATCTCGCGAACGGATTGACCTAACCCAAAATTTCCTATTGCATCTGAAAGTAGAAACTCGCCCGATTACAACGGTATGTGTATTTTTTCCATAGGCCATTCTGGTTAAGCGTTTGGAGCAGCAGAATTGCGAAAAATTTTTTGTCTTCTCAACCATTTCTTGTCTTCAAACTCCCATATCTCGCGGACGGATTGACCTAACCCAAAAATTCCTATTGCGTCTGAAAGTAGAAACTCGCCCGATTACAACGGTATGTGTATTTTTTCCCTAGGCCATTCTGGTTAAGCGTTTGGAGCAGCAGAATTGCAAAAATTTATTGCCTTCTCAACCATTTGTTGGTTTCAAACTCCCATATCTCGCGAACGGATTGACCTAACCCAAAAATTCCTGTTGCATCTGAAAGTAGAAACTCGCCCCATTACAGCGGTATGTGTATTTTTTCCCTAGGCCATTCTGGTTAAGCGTTTGGAGCAGCAGAATTGCGAAAAATTTTATGCCTTCTCAACCATTTCTTGGCTTCAAACTCTCATATCTCGCGAACGGATTGACCTAACCCAAAAATTCCTGTTGCATCTGAAAGTGGAAACTCGCCCGATTACAGCGGTATGTGTATTTTTTCCCTAGGCCATTCTGGTTAAGCGTTTGGAGCAGCAGAATTGTGATAAATTTTGTGCCTTCTCTACCATTTCTTGGCTTCAAACTCCCATATCTCGCGAACGGATTGACCTAACCCAAAAATTCCTATTGCATCTGAAAGTAGAAACTCGCCTCATTACAGCGGTATGTGTATTTTTTCCCTAGGCCATTCTGGTTAAGCGTTTGGAGCAGCAGAATTGTGATAAATTTTTTGCCGTCTCTACCATTTCTTGGCTTCAAACTCCCATATCTCGCGAACGGATTGACCTAACCCAAAAACTCCTATTGCATCTGAAAGTAGAAACTCGCCCGATTTCAACGGTATGCCTATTTTTTCCCTAGGCCATTCTGGTTAAGCGTTTGGAGCAGCAGAAGTGCGAAAAATTTGTTGTCTTCTCAACCATTTCTTAGCTTCAAACTCCCATATCTCGCGAACGGATTGACCTAACTCAAAAATTCCTGTTGCGTCTGGAAGTAGAAACTCGCCCGGTTACAACGGTATGTGTATTTTTTCCCTAGGCCATTCTGGTTAAGCGTTTGGAGCAACAGAAGTGCGAAAAATTTGTTGTCTTCTCAACCATTTCTTAGCTTCAAACTCCCATATCTCGCGAACGGATTGACGTAACCCAAAGATTCCTGTTGCATCTGAAAGTAGAAACTCGCCCGATTACAACGGTATGTGTATTTTTTCCCTAGGCCATTCTGGTTAAGCGTTTGGAGCAGCAGAATTGCGAAAAATTTTTTGCCTTCTCAACCATTTCGTGTCTTCAAACTCCCATATCTCGCGAACGTATTGACATAACCCAAAAATTCCTATTGCATCTGAAAGTAGAAACTCGCCCGATTACAACGGTATGTGTGTTTTTTCCCTAGGCCATTCTGGTTAAGCGTTTGGAGCAGCAGAAGTGCGAAAAATTTGATGTCTTCTCAACCATTTCTTAGCTTCAAACTCCCATATCTCGCGAACGGATTGACGTAACCCAAAGATTCCTGTTGCATCTGAAAGTAGAAACTCGCCCGATTACAACGGTATGTGTATTTTTTCCCTAGGCCATTCTGGTTAAGCGTTTGGAGCAGCAGAATTGCGAAAAATTTGTTGTCTTCTCAACCATTTCTTAGCTTCAAACTCCCATATCTCGCGAACGGATTGACGTAACCCAAAGATTCCTGTCGCATCTGAAAGTAGAAACTCGCCCGAATACAACGGTATGTGTATTTATTCCCTAGGCCATTCTGGTTAAGCGTTTGGACCAGCAGAATTGCGAAAAATTTTTTGCCTTCTCTACCATTTCTTGGCTTCAAACTCCTATATCTCGCGAACGGATTGACCTAACCCAAAAATTCCTATAGCATCTGAAAGTAGAAACTCGCCCGATTACAACGGTATGTGTATTTTTTCCCTAGGCCATTCTGGTTAAGCGTTTGGAGCAGCAGAAGTGCGAAAAATTTGTTGTCTTCTCAACCATTTCTTAGCTTCAAACTCCCAAATCTCGCGAACGGATTGACGTCACCCAAAAATTCCTGTTGCATCTGAAAGTAGAAACTCGCCCGATTACAGCGGTATGTGTATTTTTTCCCTAGGCCATTCTGGTTAAGCGTTTGGAGCAGCAGAATTGCGAAAAATTTCTTGCCTTCTCAACCATTTCTTGGCTTCAAACTCCCATATCTCGCGAACGGATTGACGTAACCCAAAAATTCCAGTTGCATCTGAAAGTAGAAACTCGCCCGATTACAACGGTATGTGTATTTTTTCCCTAGGCCATTCTGGTTAAGCGTTTGGAGCAGCAGAATTGCGAAAAATTTTTTGCCTTCTCAACCATTTCTTGGCTTCAAACTCTCATATCTCGCGAACGGATTTACGTAACCCAAAAATTCCTATTGCACCTGAAAGTAGAAACTCGCCCGATTACAACGGTATGTGTATTTGTTCCCTAGGCCATTCTGGTTAAGCGTTTGGAGCAGCAGAAGTGCGAAAAATTTGTTGTCTTCTCAACCATTTCTTAGCTTCAAACTCCCATATCTCGCGAACGGATTGACGTAACCCAAAAATTCCAGTTGCATCTGAAAGTAGAAACTCGCCCGATTACAACGGTATTTGTATTTTTTCCCTAGGCCGTTCTGGTTAAGCGTTTGGAGCAGCAGAATTGCGAGAAATTTTTTGCCTTCTCAACCATTTCTTGGCTTCAAAGTCCCATATCTCGCGAACGGATTGACATAACCCAAAAATTCCTATTGTATCTGAAAGTAGATACTCGCCCGATTACAACGGTATGTGTATTTTTTCCCTAGGCCATTCTGGTTAAGCGTTTGGAGCAGCAGAATTGCGAAAAATTTTTTGCCTTCTCTACCATTTCTTGGCTTCAAACTCCTATATCTCGCGAACGGATTGACCTAACCCAAAAATTCCTATAGCATCTGAAAGTAGAAACTCGCCCGATTACAACGGTATGTGTATTTTTTCCCTAGCCCATTCTGGTTAAGCGTTTGGAGCAGCAGAAGTGCGAAAAATTTGTTGTCTTCTCAACCATTTCTTAGCTTCAAACTCCCAAATTTCGCGAACGGATTGACGTCACCCAAAAGTTCCTGTTGCATCTGAAAGTAGAAACTCGCCCGATTACAACGGTATGTGTATTTTTTCCCTAGGCCATTCTGGTTAAGCGTTTGGAGCAGCAGAATTGCGAAAAATTTTTTGCCTTCTCAACCACTTCTTAGCTTCAAAGTCCCATATCTAGCGAGCGGATTGACCTAACCCAAAAATTCCTATTGCATCCGAAAGTAGAAACTCGCCCCATTACAACGGTATGTGTATTTTTTCCCTAGGCCATTCTGGTTAAGCGTTTGGAGCAGCAGAATTGCGAAAAATTTCTTGCCTTCTCAACCATTTCTTGGATTCAAACTCCCATATCTCGCGAACGGATTGACCTAACCCAAAAATTCCTATTGCATCTGAAAGTAGAAACTCGCCCGATTACAACGGTATGTGTATTTTTTCCCTAGGCCATTCTGGTTAAGCGTTTGGAGCAGCAGAATTGCGAAAAATTTTTTGCCTTCTCAACTATTTCTTGGCTTCAAAGTCCCATATCTCGCGAACGGATTGACCTAACCCAAAAATTTCTATTGCATCTGAAAGTAGAAACTCGCCCGATTACAACGGTATGTGTATTTTCTCCCTAGGCCATTCTGGTTAAGCGTTTGGAGCAGCAGAATTGCGAAAAATTTCTTGCCTTCTCAACCATTTCTTGGCTTCAAACTCTCATATCTCGCGAACGGATTGACCTAACCCAAAAATTCCTGTTGCATCTGAAAGCAGAAACTCGCCCCATTACAGCGGTATGTGTATTTTTTCCCTAGGCCATTCTGGTTAAGCGTTTGGAGCAGCAGAATTGCGAAAAATTTTTTGCCTTCTCAACCATTTCTTGGCTTCAAACTCTCATATCTCGCGAACGGATTGACCTAACCCAAAAATTCCTATTGCACCTGAAAGTAGAAACTCGCCCGATTACAACGGTATGTGTATTTTTTCCCTAGGCCATTCTGGTTAAGCGTTTGGAGCAGCAGATGTGCGAAAAATTTGTTGTCTTCTCAACCATTTCTTAGCTTCAAACTCCCATATCTCGCGAACGGATTGACGTAACCCAAAATTTCCTATTGCATCTGAAAGTAGAAACTCGCCCGATTACAACGGTATGTGTATTTTTTCCCTTGGCCATTCTGGTTAAGCGTTTGGAGCAGCAGAATTGCGAAAAATTTTTTGCCTTCTCAACCATTTCTTGGACTTCAAAGTCTCATATCTCGCGAACGGATTGACCTAACCCAAAAATTCCTATTGCATCTGAAAGTAGAAACTCGCCCGATTACAGCGGTATGTGTATTTTTTCCCTAGGCCATTCTGGTTAAGCGTTTGGAGCAGCAGAATTGCGAAAAATTTTTTGCCTTCTCAACCATTTCTTGTCTTCAAACTCCCATATCTCGCGAACGGATTGACCTAACACAAAAATTCCTGTTGCATCTGAAAGCAGAAACTCGCCCGATTACAACGGTATGTGCATTTTTTCCATAGGCCATTCTGGTTAAGCGTTTGGAGCAGCAGAATTGCGAAAAATTTTTTGTCTTCTCAACCATTTCTTGGCTTCAAACTCCCATATCTCGCGAACGGATTGACCTAACCCAAAAATTCCTATTGCATCTGAAAGTAGAAACTCGCCCCATTACAGCGGTATGTGTATTTTTTCCCTAGGCCATTCTGGTTAAGCGTTTGGAGCAGCAGAATTGCGAAAAATTTTTTGCCTTCTCAACCATTTCTTGGCTTCAAACTCTCATATCTCGCGAACGGATTGACCTAACCCAAAAATTCCTATTGCACCTGAAAGTAGAAACTCGCCCGATTACAACGGTATGTGTATTTTTTCCCTAGGCCATTCTGGTTAAGCGTTTGGAGCAGCAGATGTGCGAAAAATTTGTTGTCTTCTCAACCATTTCTTAGCTTCAAACTCCAATATCTCGCGAACGGATTGACGTAACCCAAAATTTCCTATTGCATCTGAAAGTAGAAACTCGCCCGATTACAACGGTATGTGTATTTTTTCCCTTGGCCATTCTGGTTAAGCGTTTGGAGCAGCAGAATTGCGAAAAATTTTTTGCCTTCTCAACCATTTCTTGGACTTCAAAGTCTCATATCTCGCGAACGGATTGACCTAACCCAAAAATTCCTATTGCATCTGAAAGTAGAAACTCGCCCGATTACAGCGGTATGTGTATTTTTTCCCTAGGCCATTCTGGTTAAGCGTTTGGAGCAGCAGAATTGCGAAAAATTTTTTGCCTTCTCAACCATTTCTTGTCTTCAAACTCCCATATCTCGCGAACGGATTGACCTAACACAAAAATTCCTGTTGCATCTGAAAGCAGAAACTCGCCCGATTACAACGGTATGTGCATTTTTTCCATAGGCCATTCTGGTTAAGCGTTTGGAGCAGCAGAATTGCGAAAAAATTTTTGTCTTCTCAACCATTTCTTGTCTTCAAACTCCCATATCTCGCGGACGGATTGACCTAACCCAAAAATTCCTATTGCGTCTGAAAGTAGAAACTCGCCCGATTACAACGGTATGTGTATTTTTTCCCTAGGCCATTCTGGTTAAGCGTTTGGAGCAGCAGAATTGCAAAAATTTGTTGTCTTCTCAACCATTTCTTAGCTTCAAACTCCCATATCTCGCGAACGGATTGACCTAACCCAAAATTTCCTATTGCATCTGAAAGTAGAAACTCGCCCGATTACAACGGTATGTGTATTTTTTCCATAGGCCATTCTGGTTAAGCGTTTGGAGCAGCAGAATTGCGAAAAATTTTTTGTCTTCTCAACCATTTCTTGTCTTCAAACTCCCATATCTCGCGGACGGATTGACCTAACCCAAAAATTCCTATTGCGTCTGAAAGTAGAAACTCGCCCGATTACAACGGTATGTGTATTTTTTCCCTAGGCCATTCTGGTTAAGCGTTTGGAGCAGCAGAATTGCAAAAATTTATTGCCTTCTCAACCATTTGTTGGTTTCAAACTCCCATATCTCGCGAACGGATTGACCTAACCCAAAAATTCCTGTTGCATCTGAAAGTAGAAACTCGCCCCATTACAGCGGTATGTGTATTTTTTCCCTAGGCCATTCTGGTTAAGCGTTTGGAGCAGCAGAATTGCGAAAAATTTTATGCCTTCTCAACCATTTCTTGGCTTCAAACTCTCATATCTCGCGAACGGATTGACCTAACCCAAAAATTCCTATTGCACCTGAAAGTAGAAACTCGCCCGATTACAACGGTATGTGTATTTTTTCCCTAGGCCATTCTGGTTAAGCGTTTGGAGCAGCAGAATTGCGAAAAATTTTTTGCCTTCTCAACCATTTCTTGTCTTCAAACTCCCATATCTCGCGAACGGATTGACCTAACCCAAAAATTCCTGTTGCATCTGAAAGTGGAAACTCGCCCGATTAC
Organism: Ptiloglossa arizonensis; assembly: GCF_051014685.1. Taxonomy (NCBI): domain Eukaryota; kingdom Metazoa; phylum Arthropoda; class Insecta; order Hymenoptera; family Colletidae; genus Ptiloglossa; species Ptiloglossa arizonensis. The sequence continues at coordinate 388,887 of NW_027478679.1, read as the reverse complement.
AGCGGTATGTGTATTTTTTCCCTAGGCCATTCTGGTTAAGCGTTTGGAGCAGCAGAATTGTGATAAATTTTGTGCCTTCTCTACCATTTCTTGGCTTCAAACTCCCATATCTCGCGAACGGATTGACCTAACCCAAAAATTCCTATTGCATCTGAAAGTAGAAACTCGCCTCATTACAGCGGTATGTGTATTTTTTCCCTAGGCCATTCTGGTTAAGCGTTTGGAGCAGCAGAATTGTGATAAATTTTTTGCCGTCTCTACCATTTCTTGGCTTCAAACTCCCATATCTCGCGAACGGATTGACCTAACCCAAAAACTCCTATTGCATCTGAAAGTAGAAACTCGCCCGATTTCAACGGTATGCCTATTTTTTCCCTAGGCCATTCTGGTTAAGCGTTTGGAGCAGCAGAAGTGCGAAAAATTTGTTGTCTTCTCAACCATTTCTTAGCTTCAAACTCCCATATCTCGCGAACGGATTGACCTAACTCAAAAATTCCTGTTGCGTCTGGAAGTAGAAACTCGCCCGGTTACAACGGTATGTGTATTTTTTCCCTAGGCCATTCTGGTTAAGCGTTTGGAGCAACAGAAGTGCGAAAAATTTGTTGTCTTCTCAACCATTTCTTAGCTTCAAACTCCCATATCTCGCGAACGGATTGACGTAACCCAAAGATTCCTGTTGCATCTGAAAGTAGAAACTCGCCCGATTACAACGGTATGTGTATTTTTTCCCTAGGCCATTCTGGTTAAGCGTTTGGAGCAGCAGAATTGCGAAAAATTTTTTGCCTTCTCAACCATTTCGTGTCTTCAAACTCCCATATCTCGCGAACGTATTGACATAACCCAAAAATTCCTATTGCATCTGAAAGTAGAAACTCGCCCGATTACAACGGTATGTGTGTTTTTTCCCTAGGCCATTCTGGTTAAGCGTTTGGAGCAGCAGAAGTGCGAAAAATTTGATGTCTTCTCAACCATTTCTTAGCTTCAAACTCCCATATCTCGCGAACGGATTGACGTAACCCAAAGATTCCTGTTGCATCTGAAAGTAGAAACTCGCCCGATTACAACGGTATGTGTATTTTTTCCCTAGGCCATTCTGGTTAAGCGTTTGGAGCAGCAGAATTGCGAAAAATTTGTTGTCTTCTCAACCATTTCTTAGCTTCAAACTCCCATATCTCGCGAACGGATTGACGTAACCCAAAGATTCCTGTCGCATCTGAAAGTAGAAACTCGCCCGAATACAACGGTATGTGTATTTATTCCCTAGGCCATTCTGGTTAAGCGTTTGGACCAGCAGAATTGCGAAAAATTTTTTGCCTTCTCTACCATTTCTTGGCTTCAAACTCCTATATCTCGCGAACGGATTGACCTAACCCAAAAATTCCTATAGCATCTGAAAGTAGAAACTCGCCCGATTACAACGGTATGTGTATTTTTTCCCTAGGCCATTCTGGTTAAGCGTTTGGAGCAGCAGAAGTGCGAAAAATTTGTTGTCTTCTCAACCATTTCTTAGCTTCAAACTCCCAAATCTCGCGAACGGATTAACGTCACCCAAAAATTCCTGTTGCATCTGAAAGTAGAAACTCGCCCGATTACAACGGTATGTGTATTTTTTCCCTAGGCCATTCTGGTTAAGCGTTTGGAGCAGCAGAATTGCGAAAAATTTTTTGCCTTCTCAACCACTTCTTGGCTTCAAAGTCCCATATCTCGCGAACGGATTGACCTAACCCAAAAATTCCTGTTGCATCTGAAAGTAGAAACTCGCCCGATTACAACGGTATTTGTATTTTTTCCCTAGGCCGTTCTGGTTAAGCGTTTGGAGCAGCAGAATTGCGAGAAATTTTTTGCCTTCTCAACCATTTCTTGGCTTCAAAGTCCCATATCTCGCGAACGGATTGACATAACCCAAAAATTCCTATTGCATCTGAAAGTACAAACTCGCCCGATTACAACGGTATGTGTATTTTTTCCCTAGGCCATTCTGGTTAAGCGTTTGGAGCAGCAGATGTGCGAAAAATTTGTTGTCTTCTCAACCATTTCTTAGCTTCAAACTCCCATATCTCGCGAACGGATTGACCTAACCCAAAATTTCCTATTGCATCTGAAAGTAGAAACTCGCCCGATTACAACGGTATGTGTATTTTTTCCATAGGCCATTCTGGTTAAGCGTTTGGAGCAGCAGAATTGCGAAAAATTTTTTGTCTTCTCAACCATTTCTTGTCTTCAAACTCCCATATCTCGCGGACGGATTGACCTAACCCAAAAATTCCTATTGCGTCTGAAAGTAGAAACTCGCCCGATTACAACGGTATGTGTATTTTTTCCCTAGGCCATTCTGGTTAAGCGTTTGGAGCAGCAGAATTGCAAAAATTTTTTGCCTTCTCAAGCATTTGTTGGTTTCAAACTCCCATATCTCGCGAACGGATTGACCTAACCCAAAAATTCCTGTTGCATCTGAAAGTAGAAACTCGCCCGATTACAGCGGTATGTGTATTTTTTCCCTAGGCCATTCTGGTTAAGCGTTTGGAGCAGCAGAATTGTGATAACTTTTGTGCCTTCTCTACCATTTCTTGGCTTCAAACTCCCATATCTCGCGAACGGATTGACCTAACCCAAAAATTCCTATTGCATCTGAAAGTAGAAACTCGCCCCATTACAGCGGTATGTGTATTTTTTCCCTAGGCCATTCTGGTTAAGCGTTTGGAGCAGCAGAATTGCGAAAAATTTTTTGCCTTCTCAACCATTTCTTGGCTTCAAACTCTCATATCTCGCGAACGGATTGACCTAACCCAAAAATTCCTATTGCACCTGAAAGTAGAAACTCGCCCGATTACAACGGTATGTGTATTTTTTCCCTAGGCCATTCTGGTTAAGCGTTTGGAGCAGCAGAATTGTGATAAATTTTTTGCCGTCTCTACCATTTCTTGGCTTCAAACTCCCATATCTCGCGAACGGATTGACCTAACCCAAAAACTCCTATTGCATCTGAAAGTAGAAACTCGCCCGATTTCAACGGTATGCCTATTTTTTCCCTAGGCCATTCTGGTTAAGCGTTTGGAGCAGCAGAAGTGCGAAAAATTTGTTGTCTTCTCAACCATTTCTTAGCTTCAAACTCCCATATCTCGCGAACGGATTGACCTAACTCAAAAATTCCTGTTGCGTCTGGAAGTAGAAACTCGCCCGGTTACAACGGTATGTGTATTTTTTCCCTAGGCCATTCTGGTTAAGCGTTTGGAGCAACAGAAGTGCGAAAAATTTGTTGTCTTCTCAACCATTTCTTAGCTTCAAACTCCCATATCTCGCGAACGGATTGACGTAACCCAAAGATTCCTGTTGCATCTGAAAGTAGAAACTCGCCCGATTACAACGGTATGTGTATTTTTTCCCTAGGCCATTCTGGTTAAGCGTTTGGAGCAGCAGAATTGCGAAAAATTTTTTGCCTTCTCAACCATTTCGTGTCTTCAAACTCCCATATCTCGCGAACGTATTGACATAACCCAAAAATTCCTATTGCATCTGAAAGTAGAAACTCGCCCGATTACAACGGTATGTGTGTTTTTTCCCTAGGCCATTCTGGTTAAGCGTTTGGAGCAGCAGAAGTGCGAAAAATTTGATGTCTTCTCAACCATTTCTTAGCTTCAAACTCCCATATCTCGCGAACGGATTGACGTAACCCAAAGATTCCTGTTGCATCTGAAAGTAGAAACTCGCCCGATTACAACGGTATGTGTATTTTTTCCCTAGGCCATTCTGGTTAAGCGTTTGGAGCAGCAGAATTGCGAAAAATTTGTTGTCTTCTCAACCATTTCTTAGCTTCAAACTCCCATATCTCGCGAACGGATTGACGTAACCCAAAGATTCCTGTCGCATCTGAAAGTAGAAACTCGCCCGAATACAACGGTATGTGTATTTATTCCCTAGGCCATTCTGGTTAAGCGTTTGGACCAGCAGAATTGCGAAAAATTTTTTGCCTTCTCTACCATTTCTTGGCTTCAAACTCCTATATCTCGCGAACGGATTGACCTAACCCAAAAATTCCTATAGCATCTGAAAGTAGAAACTCGCCCGATTACAACGGTATGTGTATTTTTTCCCTAGGCCATTCTGGTTAAGCGTTTGGAGCAGCAGAAGTGCGAAAAATTTGTTGTCTTCTCAACCATTTCTTAGCTTCAAACTCCCAAATCTCGCGAACGGATTAACGTCACCCAAAAATTCCTGTTGCATCTGAAAGTAGAAACTCGCCCGATTACAACGGTATGTGTATTTTTTCCCTAGGCCATTCTGGTTAAGCGTTTGGAGCAGCAGAATTGCGAAAAATTTTTTGCCTTCTCAACCACTTCTTGGCTTCAAAGTCCCATATCTCGCGAACGGATTGACCTAACCCAAAAATTCCTGTTGCATCTGAAAGTAGAAACTCGCCCGATTACAACGGTATTTGTATTTTTTCCCTAGGCCGTTCTGGTTAAGCGTTTGGAGCAGCAGAATTGCGAGAAATTTTTTGCCTTCTCAACCATTTCTTGGCTTCAAAGTCCCATATCTCGCGAACGGATTGACATAACCCAAAAATTCCTATTGCATCTGAAAGTACAAACTCGCCCGATTACAACGGTATGTGTATTTTTTCCCTAGGCCATTCTGGTTAAGCGTTTGGAGCAGCAGATGTGCGAAAAATTTGTTGTCTTCTCAACCATTTCTTAGCTTCAAACTCCCATATCTCGCGAACGGATTGACCTAACCCAAAATTTCCTATTGCATCTGAAAGTAGAAACTCGCCCGATTACAACGGTATGTGTATTTTTTCCATAGGCCATTCTGGTTAAGCGTTTGGAGCAGCAGAATTGCGAAAAATTTTTTGTCTTCTCAACCATTTCTTGTCTTCAAACTCCCATATCTCGCGGACGGATTGACCTAACCCAAAAATTCCTATTGCGTCTGAAAGTAGAAACTCGCCCGATTACAACGGTATGTGTATTTTTTCCCTAGGCCATTCTGGTTAAGCGTTTGGAGCAGCAGAATTGCAAAAATTTTTTGCCTTCTCAAGCATTTGTTGGTTTCAAACTCCCATATCTCGCGAACGGATTGACCTAACCCAAAAATTCCTGTTGCATCTGAAAGTAGAAACTCGCCCGATTACAGCGGTATGTGTATTTTTTCCCTAGGCCATTCTGGTTAAGCGTTTGGAGCAGCAGAATTGTGATAACTTTTGTGCCTTCTCTACCATTTCTTGGCTTCAAACTCCCATATCTCGCGAACGGATTGACCTAACCCAAAAATTCCTATTGCATCTGAAAGTAGAAACTCGCCCCATTACAGCGGTATGTGTATTTTTTCCCTAGGCCATTCTGGTTAAGCGTTTGGAGCAGCAGAATTGCGAAAAATTTTTTGCCTTCTCAACCATTTCTTGGCTTCAAACTCTCATATCTCGCGAACGGATTGACCTAACCCAAAAATTCCTATTGCACCTGAAAGTAGAAACTCGCCCGATTACAACGGTATGTGTATTTTTTCCCTAGGCTATTCTGGTTAAGCGTTTGGAGCAGCAGATGTGCGAAAAATTTGTTGTCTTCTCAACCATTTCTTACCTTCAAACTCCCATATCTCGCGAACGGATTGACCTAACTCAAAAATTCCTGTTGCGTCTGGAAGTAGAAACTCGCCCGGTTACAACGGTATGTGTATTTTTTCCCTAGGCCATTCTGGTTAAGCGTTTGGAGCAGCAGATGTGCGAAAAATTTGTTGTCTTCTCAACCATTTCTTACCTTCAAACTCCCATATCTCGCGAACGGATTGACCTAACTCAAAAATTCCTGTTGCGTCTGGAAGTAGAAACTCGCCCGATTACAGCGGTATGTGTATTTTTTCCCTAGGCCATTCTGGTTAAGCGTTTGGAGCAGCAGAATTGTGATAAATTTTGTGCCTTCTCTACCATTTCTTGGCTTCAAACTCCCATATCTCGCGAACGGATTGACCTAACCCAAAAATTCCTATTGCATCTGAAAGTAGAAACTCGCCTCATTACAGCGGTATGTGTATTTTTTCCCTAGGCCATTCTGGTTAAGCGTTTGGAGCAGCAGAATTGTGATAAATTTTTTGCCGTCTCTACCATTTCTTGGCTTCAAACTCCCATATCTCGCGAACGGATTGACCTAACCCAAAAACTCCTATTGCATCTGAAAGTAGAAACTCGCCCGATTTCAACGGTATGCCTATTTTTTCCCTAGGCCATTCTGGTTAAGCGTTTGGAGCAGCAGAAGTGCGAAAAATTTGTTGTCTTCTCAACCATTTCTTAGCTTCAAACTCCCATATCTCGCGAACGGATTGACCTAACTCAAAAATTCCTGTTGCGTCTGGAAGTAGAAACTCGCCCGGTTACAACGGTATGTGTATTTTTTCCCTAAGCCATTCTGGTTAAGCGTTTGGAGCAGCAGAAGTGCGAAAAATTTGTTGTCTTCTCAACCATTTCTTAGCTTCAAACTCCCATATCTAGCGAACGGATTGACGTAACCCAAAGATTCCTGTTGCATCTGAAAGTAGAAACTCGCCCGATTACAACGGTATGTGTATTTTTTCCCTAGGCCATTCTGGTTAAGCGTTTGGAGCAGCAGAATTGCGAAAAATTTTTTGCCTTCTCAACCATTTCGTGTCTTCAAACTCCCATATCTCGCGAACGGATTGACCTAACTCAAAAATTCCTGTTGCATCTGAAAGTAGAAACTCGCCCGATTACAACGGTATTTGTATTTTTTCCCTAGGCCGTTCTGGTTAAGCGTTTGGAGCAGCAGAATTGCGAGAAATTTTTTGCCTTCTCAACCATTTCTTGGCTTCAAAGTCCCATATCTCGCGAACGGATTGACATAACCCAAAAATTCCTATTGCATCTGAAAGTAGAAACTCGCCCGATTACAACGGTATGTGTATTTTTTTCCTAGGCCATTCTGGTTAAGCGTTTGGAGCAGCAGAAGTGCGTAAAATTTGATGTCTTCTCAACCATTTCTTAGCTTCAAACTCCCATATCTCGCGAACGGATTGACGTAACCCAAAGATTCCTGTTGCATCTGAAAGTAGAAACTCGCCCGATTACAACGGTATGTGTATTTTTTCCCTAGGCCATTCTGGTTAAGCGTTTGGAGCAGCAGAAGTGCGAAAAATTTGTTGTCTTCTCAACCATTTCTTAGCTTCAAACTCCCAAATCTCGCGAACGGATTAACGTCACCCAAAAATTCCTGTTGCATCTGAAAGTAGAAACTCGCCCGATTACAACGGTATTTGTATTTTTTCCCTAGGCCGTTCTGGTTAAGCGTTTGGAGCAGCAGAATTGCGAGAAATTTTTTGCCTTCTCAACCATTTCTTGGCTTCAAAGTCCCATATCTCGCGAACGGATTGACATAACCCAAAAATTCCTATTGCATCTGAAAGTAGAAACTCGCCCGATTACAACGGTATGTGTATTTTTTTCCTAGGCCATTCTGGTTAAGCGTTTGGAGCAGCAGAAGTGCGTAAAATTTGATGTCTTCTCAACCATTTCTTAGCTTCAAACTCCCATATCTCGCGAACGGATTGACGTAACCCAAAGATTCCTGTTGCATCTGAAAGTAGAAACTCGCCCGATTACAACGGTATGTGTATTTTTTCCCTAGGCCATTCTGGTTAAGCGTTTGGAGCAGCAGAAGTGCGAAAAATTTGTTGTCTTCTCAACCATTTCTTAGCTTCAAACTCCCAAATCTCGCGAACGGATTAACGTCACCCAAAAATTCCTGTTGCATCTGAAAGTAGAAACTCGCCCGATTACAACGGTATGTGTATTTTTTCCCTAGGCCATTCTGGTTAAGCGTTTGGAGCAGCAGAAGTGCGAAAAATTTGTTGTCTTCTCAACCATTTCTTAGCTTCAAACTCCCAAATCTCGCGAACGGATTAACGTCACCCAAAAATTCCTGTTGCATCTGAAAGTAGAAACTCGCCCGATTACAACGGTATGTGTATTTTTTCCCTAGGCCATTCTGGTTAAGCGTTTGGAGCAGCAGAATTGCGAAAAATTTTTTGCCTTCTCAACCACTTCTTGGCTTCAAAGTCCCATATCTCGCGAACGGATTGACCTAACCCAAAAATTCCTGTTGCATCTGAAAGTAGAAACTCGCCCGATTACAACGGTATTTGTATTTTTTCCCTAGGCCGTTCTGGTTAAGCGTTTGGAGCAGCAGAATTGCGAGAAATTTTTTGCCTTCTCAACCATTTCTTGGCTTCAAAGTCCCATATCTCGCGAACGGATTGACATAACCCAAAAATTCCTATTGCATCTGAAAGTACAAACTCGCCCGATTACAACGGTATGTGTATTTTTTCCCTAGGCCATTCTGGTTAAGCGTTTGGAGCAGCAGAATTGTGATAACTTTTGTGCCTTCTCTACCATTTCTTGGCTTCAAACTCCCATATCTCGCGAACGGATTGACCTAACCCAAAAATTCCTATTGCATCTGAAAGTAGAAACTCGCCCCATTACAGCGGTATGTGTATTTTTTCCCTAGGCCATTCTGGTTAAGCGTTTGGAGCAGCAGAATTGCGAAAAATTTTTTGCCTTCTCAACCATTTCTTGGCTTCAAACTCTCATATCTCGCGAACGGATTGACCTAACCCAAAAATTCCTATTGCACCTGAAAGTAGAAACTCGCCCGATTACAACGGTATGTGTATTTTTTCCCTAGGCTATTCTGGTTAAGCGTTTGGAGCAGCAGATGTGCGAAATATTTGTTGTCTTCTCAACCATTTCTTACCTTCAAACTCCCATATCTCGCGAACGGATTGACCTAACTCAAAAATTCCTGTTGCGTCTGGAAGTAGAAACTCGCCCGGTTACAACGGTATGTGTATTTTTTCCCTAGGCCATTCTGGTTAAGCGTTTGGAGCAGCAGAATTGCGAAAAATTTTTTGCCTTCTCAACCATTTCTTGGACTTCAAAGTCTCATATCTCGCGAACGGGTTGACCTATCCCAAAAATTCCTATTGCACCTGAAAGTAGAAACTCGCCCGATTACAAAGGTATGTGTATTTTTTCCCTAGGCCATTCTGGTTAAGCGTTTGGAGCAGCAGAATTGCAAAAATTTTTTGCCTTCTCAACCATTTGTTGGTTTCAAACTCCCATATCTCGCGAACGGATTGACCTAACCCAAAAATTCCTATTGCACCTGAAAGTAGAAACTCGCCCGATTACAACGGTATGTGTATTTTTTCCCTAGGCCATTCTGGTTAAGCGTTTGGAGCAGCAGATGTGCGAAAAATTTGTTGTCTTCTCAACCATTTCTTACCTTCAAACTCCCATATCTCGCGAACGGATTGACCTAACTCAAAAATTCCTGTTGCGTCTGGAAGTAGAAACTCGCCCGATTACAGCGGTATGTGTATTTTTTCCCTAGGCCATTCTGGTTAAGCGTTTGGAGCAGCAGAATTGTGATAAATTTTGTGCCTTCTCTACCATTTCTTGGCTTCAAACTCCCATATCTCGCGAACGGATTGACCTAACCCAAAAATTCCTATTGCATCTGAAAGTAGAAACTCGCCTCATTACAGCGGTATGTGTATTTTTTCCCTGGGCCATTCTGGTTAAGCGTTTGGAGCAGCAGAATTGTGATAAATTTTTTGCCATCTCTACCATTTCTTGGCTTCAAACTCCCATATATCGCGAACGGATTGACCTAACCCAAAAACTCCTATTGCATCTGAAAGTAGAAACTCGCCCGATTTCAACGGTATGCCTATTTTTTCCCTAGGCCATTCTGGTTAAGCGTTTGGAGCAGCAGAAGTGCGAAAAATTTGTTGTCTTCTCAACCATTTCTTAGCTTCAAACTCCCATATCTCGCGAACGGATTGACCTAACTCAAAAATTCCTGTTGCGTCTGGAAGTAGAAACTCGCCCGGTTACAACGGTATGTGTATTTTTTCCCTAAGCCATTCTGGTTAAGCGTTTGGAGCAGCAGAAGTGCGAAAAATTTGTTGTCTTCTCAACCATTTCTTAGCTTCAAACTCCCATATCTAGCGAACGGATTGACGTAACCCAAAGATTCCTGTTGCATCTGAAAGTAGAAACTCGCCCGATTACAACGGTATGTGTATTTTTTCCCTAGGCCATTCTGGTTAAGCGTTTGGAGCAGCAGAATTGCGAAAAATTTTTTGCCTTCTCAACCATTTCGTGTCTTCAAACTCCCATATCTCGCGAACGGATTGACCTAACCCAAAAATTCCTGTTGCATCTGAAAGTAGAAACTCGCCCGATTACAACGGTATTTGTATTTTTTCCCTAGGCCGTTCTGGTTAAGCGTTTGGAGCAGCAGAATTGCGAGAAATTTTTTGCCATCTCAACCATTTCTTGGCTTCAAAGTCCCATATCTCGCGAACGGATTGACATAGCCCAAAAATTCCTATTGCATCTGAAAGTAGAAACTCGCCCGATTACAAGGGTATGTGTATTTTTTTCCTAGGCCATTCTGGTTAAGCGTTTGGAGCAGCAGAAGTGCGAAAAATTTGATGTCTTCTCAACCATTTCTTAGCTTCAAACTCCCATATCTCGCGAACGGATTGACGTAACCCAAAGATTCCTGTTGCATCTGAAAGTAGAAACTCGCCCGATTACAACGGTATGTGTATTTTTTCCCTAGGCCATTCTGGTTAAGCGTTTGGAGCAGCAGAAGTGCGAAAAATTTGTTGTCTTCTCAACCATTTCTTAGCTTCAAACTCCCAAATCTCGCGAACGGATTAACGTCACCCAAAAATTCCTGTTGCATCTGAAAGTAGAAACTCGCCCGATTACAACGGTATGTGTATTTTTTCCCTAGGCCATTCTGGTTAAGCGTTTGGAGCAGCAGAATTGCGAAAAATTTTTTGCCTTCTCAACCACTTCTCGGCTTCAAAGTCCCATATCTCGCGAACGGATTGACCTAACCCAAAAATTCCTGTTGCATCTGAAAGTAGAAACTCGCCCGATTACAACGGTGTTTGTATTTTTTCCCTAGGCCGTTCTGGTTAAGCGTTTGGAGCAGCAGAATTGCGAGAAATTTTTTGCCTTCTCAACCATTTCTTGGCTTCAAAGTCCCATATCTCGCGAACGGATTGACATAACCCAAAAATTCCTATTGCATCTGAAAGTACAAACTCGCCCGATTACAACGGTATGTGTATTTTTTCCCTAGGCCATTCTGGTTAAGCGTTTGGAGCAGCAGAAGTGCGAAAAATTTGATGTCTTCTCAACCATTTCTTAGCTTCAAACTCCCATATCTCGCGAACGGATTGACGTAACCCAAAGATTCCTGTTGCATCTGAATGCAGAAACTCGCCCGATTACAACGGTATGTGTATTTTTTCCCTAGGCCATTCTGGTTAAGCGTTTGGAGCAGCAGAATTGCGAAAAATTTGTTGTCTTCTCAACCATTTCTTAGCTTCAAACTCCCATATCTCGCGAACGGATTGACGTAACCCAAAGATTCCTGTTGCATCTGAAAGTAGAAACTCGCCCGATTACAACGGTATGTGTATTTTTTCCCTAGGCTATTCTGGTTAAGCGTTTGGAGCAGCAGAATTGCGAAAAATTTTTTGCCTCCTCTACCATTTCTTGGCTTCAAACTCCTATATCTCGCGAACGGATTGACCTAACCCAAAAATTCCTATAGCATCTGAAAGTAGAAACTCGCCCGATTACAACGGTATGTGTATTTTTTCCCTAGGCCATTCTGGTTAAGCGTTTGGAGCAGCAGAAGTGCGAAAAATTTGTTGTCTTCTCAACCATTTCTTAGCTTCAAACTCCCAAATCTCGCGAACGGATTAACGTCACCCAAAAATTCCTGTTGCATCTGAAAGTAGAAACTCGCCCGATTACAACGGTATGTGTATTTTTTCCCTAGGCCATTCTGGTTAAGCGTTTGGAGCAGCAGAATTGCGAAAAATTTTTTGCCTTCTCAACCACTTCTTGGCTTCAAAGTCCCATATCTCGCGAACGGATTGACCTAACCCAAAAATTTCTATTGCATCTGAAAGTAGAAACTCGCCCGATTACAACGGTATGTGTATTTTTTCCATAGGTCATTCTGCTTAAGCGTTTGGAGCAGCAGAATTGTGAAAAATTTTTTGCCTTCTCTACCATTTCTTGTCTTCAAACTCCCATTTCTCGCGAACGGATTGACCTAACCCAAAAATTCCTATTGCATCTGAAAGTAGAAACTCGCCCGATTACAACGGTCTGTGTATTTTTTCCCTAGGCCATTCTGGTTAAGCGTTTGGAGGAACAGAATTGCGAAAAATTTTTTGCCTTCTCAAGCATTTCTTGGCTTCAAACTCCCATATCTCGCGAACGGATTGACCTAACCCAAAAATTCCTGTTGCATCTGAAAGTAGAAACTCGCCCGATTACAACGGTATGTGTATTTTTTCCCTAGGCCATTCTGGTTAAGCGTTTGGAGCAGCAGAATTGCGAAAAATTTTTTGCCTTCTCTACCATTTCTTGGCTTCAAACTCCTATATCTCGCGAACGGATTGACCTAACCCAAAAATTCCTATAGCATCTGAAAGCAGAAGCTCGCCCGATTACAACGGTATGTGTATTTTTTCCCTAGGCCATTCTGGTTAAGCGTTTGGAGCAGCAGAAGTGCGAAAAATTTGTTGTCTTCTCAACCATTTCTTAGCTTCAAACTCCCAAATCTCGCGAACGGATTGACGTCACCCAAAAATTCCTGTTGCATCTGAAAGTAGAAACTCGCCCGATTACAGCGGTATGTGTATTTTTTCCCTAGGCCATTCTGGTTAAGCGTTTGGAGCAGCAGAATTGCGAAAAATTTTTTGCCTTCTCAACCATTTCTTGTCTTCAAACTCCCATATCTCGCGAACGGATTGACCTAACACAAAAATTCCTGTTGCATCTGAAAGCAGAAACTCGCCCGATTACAACGGTGTGTGTATTTTTTCCCTAGGCCATTCTGGTTAAGCGTTTGGAGCAGCAGAAGTGCGAAAAATTTGTTGTCTTCTCAACCATTTCTTAGCTTCAAACTCCCAAATCTCGCGAACGGATTGACGTCACCCAAAAATTCCTGTTGCATCTGAAAGTAGAAACTCGCCCGATTACAGCGGTATGTGTATTTTTTCCCTAGGCCATTCTGGTTAAGCGTTTGGAGCAGCAGAATTGCGAAAAATTTTTTGCCTTCTCAACCATTTCTTGTCTTCAAACTCCCATATCTCGCGAACGGATTGACCTAACACAAAAATTCCTGTTGCACCTGAAAGCAGAAACTCGCCCGATTACAACGGTGTGTGCATTTTTTCCATAGGCCATTCTGGTTAAGCGTTTGGAGCAGCAGAATTGCGAAAAATTTTTTGTCTTCTCAACCATTTCTTGTCTTCAAACTCCCATATCTCGCGAACGGATTGACCTAACACAAAAATTCCTGTTGCACCTGAAAGCAGAAACTCGCCCGATTACAACGGTGTGTGCATTTTTTCCATAGGCCATTCTGGTTAAGCGTTTGGAGCAGCAGAATTGCGAAAAATTTTTTGTCTTCTCAACCATTTCTTGTCTTCAAACTCCCATATCTCGCGGACGGATTGACTAACCCAAAAATTCCTATTGCGTCTGAAAGTAGAAACTCGCCCGATTACAACGGTATGTGTATTTTTTCCCTAGGCCATTCTGGTTAAGCGTTTGGAGCAGCAGAATTGCAAAAATTTTTTGCCTTCTCAACCATTTGTTGGTTTCAAACTCCCATATCTCGCGAACGGATTGACCTAACCCAAAAATTCCTGTTGCATCTGAAAGTAGAAACTCGCCCGATTACAGCGGTATGTGTATTTTTTCCCTAGGCCATTCTGGTTAAGCGTTTGGAGCAGCAGAATTGCGAAAAATTTTTTGCCTTCTCAAGCATTTCTTGGCTTCAAACTCCCATATCTCGCGAACGGATTGACCTAACCCAAAAATTCCTGTTGCATCTGAAAGTAGAAACTCGCCCGATTACAACGGTATGTGTATTTTTTCCCTAGGCCATTCTGGTTAAGCGTTTGGAGCAGCAGATGTGCGAAAAATTTGTTGTCTTCTTAACCATTTCTTAGCTTCAAACTCCCATATCTCGCGAACGGATTGACGTAACCCAAAATTTCCTATTGCATCTGAAAGTAGAAACTCGCCCGATTACAACGGTATGTGTATTTTTTCCCTTGGCCATTCTGGTTAAGCGTTTGGAGCAGCAGAATTGCGAAAAATTTTTTGCCTTCTCAACCATTTCTTGGACTTCAAAGTCTCATATCTCGCGAACGGATTGACCTAACCCAAAAATTCCTATTGCATCTGAAAGTAGAAACTCGCCCGATTACAGCGGTATGTGTATTTTTTCCCTAGGCCATTCTGGTTAAGCGTTTGGAGCAGCAGAATTGCGAGAAATTTTTTGCCTTCTCAACCATTTCTTGGCTTCAAAGTCCCATATCTCGCGAACGGATTGACATAACCCAAAAATTCCTATTGCATCTGAAAGTAGAAACTCGCCCGATTACAACGGTATGTGTATTTTTTTCCTAGGCCATTCTGGTTAAGCGTTTGGAGCAGCAGAAGTGCGTAAAATTTGATGTCTTCTCAACCATTTCTTAGCTTCAAACTCCCATATCTCGCGAACGGATTGACGTAACCCAAAGATTCCTGTTGCATCTGAAAGTAGAAACTCGCCCGATTACAACGGTATGTGTATTTTTTCCCTAGGCCATTCTGGTTAAGCGTTTGGAGCAGCAGAAGTGCGAAAAATTTGTTGTCTTCTCAACCATTTCTTAGCTTCAAACTCCCAAATCTCGCGAACGGATTAACGTCACCCAAAAATTCCTGTTGCATCTGAAAGTAGAAACTCGCCCGATTACAACGGTATGTGTATTTTTTCCCTAGGCCATTCTGGTTAAGCGTTTGGAGCAGCAGAAGTGCGAAAAATTTGTTGTCTTCTCAACCATTTCTTAGCTTCAAACTCCCAAATCTCGCGAACGGATTAACGTCACCCAAAAATTCCTGTTGCATCTGAAAGTAGAAACTCGCCCGATTACAACGGTATGTGTATTTTTTCCCTAGGCCATTCTGGTTAAGCGTTTGGAGCAGCAGAATTGCGAAAAATTTTTTGCCTTCTCAACCACTTCTTGGCTTCAAAGTCCCATATCTCGCGAACGGATTGACCTAACCCAAAAATTCCTGTTGCATCTGAAAGTAGAAACTCGCCCGATTACAACGGTATTTGTATTTTTTCCCTAGGCCGTTCTGGTTAAGCGTTTGGAGCAGCAGAATTGCGAGAAATTTTTTGCCTTCTCAACCATTTCTTGGCTTCAAAGTCCCATATCTCGCGAACGGATTGACATAACCCAAAAATTCCTATTGCATCTGAAAGTACAAACTCGCCCGATTACAACGGTATGTGTATTTTTTCCCTAGGCCATTCTGGTTAAGCGTTTGGAGCAGCAGAATTGTGATAACTTTTGTGCCTTCTCTACCATTTCTTGGCTTCAAACTCCCATATCTCGCGAACGGATTGACCTAACCCAAAAATTCCTATTGCATCTGAAAGTAGAAACTCGCCCCATTACAGCGGTATGTGTATTTTTTCCCTAGGCCATTCTGGTTAAGCGTTTGGAGCAGCAGAATTGCGAAAAATTTTTTGCCTTCTCAACCATTTCTTGGCTTCAAACTCTCATATCTCGCGAACGGATTGACCTAACCCAAAAATTCCTATTGCACCTGAAAGTAGAAACTCGCCCGATTACAACGGTATGTGTATTTTTTCCCTAGGCTATTCTGGTTAAGCGTTTGGAGCAGCAGATGTGCGAAATATTTGTTGTCTTCTCAACCATTTCTTACCTTCAAACTCCCATATCTCGCGAACGGATTGACCTAACTCAAAAATTCCTGTTGCGTCTGGAAGTAGAAACTCGCCCGGTTACAACGGTATGTGTATTTTTTCCCTAGGCCATTCTGGTTAAGCGTTTGGAGCAGCAGAATTGCGAAAAATTTTTTGCCTTCTCAACCATTTCTTGGACTTCAAAGTCTCATATCTCGCGAACGGGTTGACCTATCCCAAAAATTCCTATTGCACCTGAAAGTAGAAACTCGCCCGATTACAAAGGTATGTGTATTTTTTCCCTAGGCCATTCTGGTTAAGCGTTTGGAGCAGCAGAATTGCAAAAATTTTTTGCCTTCTCAACCATTTGTTGGTTTCAAACTCCCATATCTCGCGAACGGATTGACCTAACCCAAAAATTCCTATTGCACCTGAAAGTAGAAACTCGCCCGATTACAACGGTATGTGTATTTTTTCCCTAGGCCATTCTGGTTAAGCGTTTGGAGCAGCAGATGTGCGAAAAATTTGTTGTCTTCTCAACCATTTCTTACCTTCAAACTCCCATATCTCGCGAACGGATTGACCTAACTCAAAAATTCCTGTTGCGTCTGGAAGTAGAAACTCGCCCGATTACAGCGGTATGTGTATTTTTTCCCTAGGCCATTCTGGTTAAGCGTTTGGAGCAGCAGAATTGTGATAAATTTTGTGCCTTCTCTACCATTTCTTGGCTTCAAACTCCCATATCTCGCGAACGGATTGACCTAACCCAAAAATTCCTATTGCATCTGAAAGTAGAAACTCGCCTCATTACAGCGGTATGTGTATTTTTTCCCTGGGCCATTCTGGTTAAGCGTTTGGAGCAGCAGAATTGTGATAAATTTTTTGCCATCTCTACCATTTCTTGGCTTCAAACTCCCATATATCGCGAACGGATTGACCTAACCCAAAAACTCCTATTGCATCTGAAAGTAGAAACTCGCCCGATTTCAACGGTATGCCTATTTTTTCCCTAGGCCATTCTGGTTAAGCGTTTGGAGCAGCAGAAGTGCGAAAAATTTGTTGTCTTCTCAACCATTTCTTAGCTTCAAACTCCCATATCTCGCGAACGGATTGACCTAACTCAAAAATTCCTGTTGCGTCTGGAAGTAGAAACTCGCCCGGTTACAACGGTATGTGTATTTTTTCCCTAAGCCATTCTGGTTAAGCGTTTGGAGCAGCAGAAGTGCGAAAAATTTGTTGTCTTCTCAACCATTTCTTAGCTTCAAACTCCCATATCTAGCGAACGGATTGACGTAACCCAAAGATTCCTGTTGCATCTGAAAGTAGAAACTCGCCCGATTACAACGGTATGTGTATTTTTTCCCTAGGCCATTCTGGTTAAGCGTTTGGAGCAGCAGAATTGCGAAAAATTTTTTGCCTTCTCAACCATTTCGTGTCTTCAAACTCCCATATCTCGCGAACGGATTGACCTAACCCAAAAATTCCTGTTGCATCTGAAAGTAGAAACTCGCCCGATTACAACGGTATTTGTATTTTTTCCCTAGGCCGTTCTGGTTAAGCGTTTGGAGCAGCAGAATTGCGAGAAATTTTTTGCCATCTCAACCATTTCTTGGCTTCAAAGTCCCATATCTCGCGAACGGATTGACATAGCCCAAAAATTCCTATTGCATCTGAAAGTAGAAACTCGCCCGATTACAAGGGTATGTGTATTTTTTTCCTAGGCCATTCTGGTTAAGCGTTTGGAGCAGCAGAAGTGCGAAAAATTTGATGTCTTCTCAACCATTTCTTAGCTTCAAACTCCCATATCTCGCGAACGGATTGACGTAACCCAAAGATTCCTGTTGCATCTGAAAGTAGAAACTCGCCCGATTACAACGGTATGTGTATTTTTTCCCTAGGCCATTCTGGTTAAGCGTTTGGAGCAGCAGAAGTGCGAAAAATTTGTTGTCTTCTCAACCATTTCTTAGCTTCAAACTCCCAAATCTCGCGAACGGATTAACGTCACCCAAAAATTCCTGTTGCATCTGAAAGTAGAAACTCGCCCGATTACAACGGTATGTGTATTTTTTCCCTAGGCCATTCTGGTTAAGCGTTTGGAGCAGCAGAATTGCGAAAAATTTTTTGCCTTCTCAACCACTTCTCGGCTTCAAAGTCCCATATCTCGCGAACGGATTGACCTAACCCAAAAATTCCTGTTGCATCTGAAAGTAGAAACTCGCCCGATTACAACGGTGTTTGTATTTTTTCCCTAGGCCGTTCTGGTTAAGCGTTTGGAGCAGCAGAATTGCGAGAAATTTTTTGCCTTCTCAACCATTTCTTGGCTTCAAAGTCCCATATCTCGCGAACGGATTGACATAACCCAAAAATTCCTATTGCATCTGAAAGTACAAACTCGCCCGATTACAACGGTATGTGTATTTTTTCCCTAGGCCATTCTGGTTAAGCGTTTGGAGCAGCAGAAGTGCGAAAAATTTGATGTCTTCTCAACCATTTCTTAGCTTCAAACTCCCATATCTCGCGAACGGATTGACGTAACCCAAAGATTCCTGTTGCATCTGAATGCAGAAACTCGCCCGATTACAACGGTATGTGTATTTTTTCCCTAGGCCATTCTGGTTAAGCGTTTGGAGCAGCAGAATTGCGAAAAATTTGTTGTCTTCTCAACCATTTCTTAGCTTCAAACTCCCATATCTCGCGAACGGATTGACGTAACCCAAAGATTCCTGTTGCATCTGAAAGTAGAAACTCGCCCGATTACAACGGTATGTGTATTTTTTCCCTAGGCTATTCTGGTTAAGCGTTTGGAGCAGCAGAATTGCGAAAAATTTTTTGCCTCCTCTACCATTTCTTGGCTTCAAACTCCTATATCTCGCGAACGGATTGACCTAACCCAAAAATTCCTATAGCATCTGAAAGTAGAAACTCGCCCGATTACAACGGTATGTGTATTTTTTCCCTAGGCCATTCTGGTTAAGCGTTTGGAGCAGCAGAAGTGCGAAAAATTTGTTGTCTTCTCAACCATTTCTTAGCTTCAAACTCCCAAATCTCGCGAACGGATTAACGTCACCCAAAAATTCCTGTTGCATCTGAAAGTAGAAACTCGCCCGATTACAACGGTATGTGTATTTTTTCCCTAGGCCATTCTGGTTAAGCGTTTGGAGCAGCAGAATTGCGAAAAATTTTTTGCCTTCTCAACCACTTCTTGGCTTCAAAGTCCCATATCTCGCGAACGGATTGACCTAACCCAAAAATTTCTATTGCATCTGAAAGTAGAAACTCGCCCGATTACAACGGTATGTGTATTTTTTCCATAGGTCATTCTGCTTAAGCGTTTGGAGCAGCAGAATTGTGAAAAATTTTTTGCCTTCTCTACCATTTCTTGTCTTCAAACTCCCATTTCTCGCGAACGGATTGACCTAACCCAAAAATTCCTATTGCATCTGAAAGTAGAAACTCGCCCGATTACAACGGTCTGTGTATTTTTTCCCTAGGCCATTCTGGTTAAGCGTTTGGAGGAACAGAATTGCGAAAAATTTTTTGCCTTCTCAAGCATTTCTTGGCTTCAAACTCCCATATCTCGCGAACGGATTGACCTAACCCAAAAATTCCTGTTGCATCTGAAAGTAGAAACTCGCCCGATTACAACGGTATGTGTATTTTTTCCCTAGGCCATTCTGGTTAAGCGTTTGGAGCAGCAGAATTGCGAAAAATTGTTTGCCTTCTCTACCATTTCTTGGCTTCAAACTCCTATATCTCGCGAACGGATTGACCTAACCCAAAAATTCCTATAGCATCTGAAAGCAGAAGCTCGCCCGATTACAACGGTATGTGTATTTTTTCCCTAGGCCATTCTGGTTAAGCGTTTGGAGCAGCAGAAGTGCGAAAAATTTGTTGTCTTCTCAACCATTTCTTAGCTTCAAACTCCCAAATCTCGCGAACGGATTGACGTCACCCAAAAATTCCTGTTGCATCTGAAAGTAGAAACTCGCCCGATTACAGCGGTATGTGTATTTTTTCCCTAGGCCATTCTGGTTAAGCGTTTGGAGCAGCAGAATTGCGAAAAATTTTTTGCCTTCTCAACCATTTCTTGTCTTCAAACTCCCATATCTCGCGAACGGATTGACCTAACACAAAAATTCCTGTTGCATCTGAAAGCAGAAACTCGCCCGATTACAACGGTGTGTGTATTTTTTCCCTAGGCCATTCTGGTTAAGCGTTTGGAGCAGCAGAAGTGCGAAAAATTTGTTGTCTTCTCAACCATTTCTTAGCTTCAAACTCCCAAATCTCGCGAACGGATTGACGTCACCCAAAAATTCCTGTTGCATCTGAAAGTAGAAACTCGCCCGATTACAGCGGTATGTGTATTTTTTCCCTAGGCCATTCTGGTTAAGCGTTTGGAGCAGCAGAATTGCGAAAAATTTTTTGCCTTCTCAACCATTTCTTGTCTTCAAACTCCCATATCTCGCGAACGGATTGACCTAACACAAAAATTCCTGTTGCACCTGAAAGCAGAAACTCGCCCGATTACAACGGTGTGTGCATTTTTTCCATAGGCCATTCTGGTTAAGCGTTTGGAGCAGCAGAATTGCGAAAAATTTTTTGTCTTCTCAACCATTTCTTGTCTTCAAACTCCCATATCTCGCGGACGGATTGACTAACCCAAAAATTCCTATTGCGTCTGAAAGTAGAAACTCGCCCGATTACAACGGTATGTGTATTTTTTCCCTAGGCCATTCTGGTTAAGCGTTTGGAGCAGCAGAATTGCAAAAATTTTTTGCCTTCTCAACCATTTGTTGGTTTCAAACTCCCATATCTCGCGAACGGATTGACCTAACCCAAAAATTCCTGTTGCATCTGAAAGTAGAAACTCGCCCGATTATAGCGGTATGTGTATTTTTTCCCTAGGCCATTCTGGTTAAGCGTTTGGAGCAGCAGAATTGTGATAAATTTTGTGCCTTCTCTACCATTTCTTGGCTTCAAACTCCCATATCTCGCGAACGGATTGACCTAACCCAAAAATTCCTATTGCATCTGAAAGTAGAAACTCGCCCCATTACAGCGGTATGTGTATTTTTTCCCTAGGCCATTCTGGTTAAGCGTTTGGAGCAGCAGAATTGCGAAAAATTTTTTGCCTTCTCAACCATTTCTTGGCTTCAAACTCTCATATCTCGCGAACGGATTGACCTAACCCAAAAATTCCTATTGCACCTGAAAGTAGAAACTCGCCCGATTACAACGGTATGTGTATTTTTTCCCTAGGCCATTCTGGTTAAGCGTTTGGAGCAGCAGATGTGCGAAAAATTTGTTGTCTTCTTAACCATTTCTTAGCTTCAAACTCCCATATCTCGCGAACGGATTGACGTAACCCAAAATTTCCTATT
This sequence comes from Ptiloglossa arizonensis, assembly GCF_051014685.1. Classification (NCBI taxonomy): domain Eukaryota; kingdom Metazoa; phylum Arthropoda; class Insecta; order Hymenoptera; family Colletidae; genus Ptiloglossa; species Ptiloglossa arizonensis. Next base: position 367,682 of record NW_027478679.1, on the reverse strand, counting down.
GCATCTGAAAGTAGAAACTCGCCCGATTACAACGGTATGTGTATTTTTTCCCTTGGCCATTCTGGTTAAGCGTTTGGAGCAGCAGAATTGCGAAAAATTTTTTGCCTTCTCAACCATTTCTTGGACTTCAAAGTCTCATATCTCGCGAACGGATTGACCTAACCCAAAAATTCCTATTGCATCTGAAAGTAGAAACTCGCCCGATTACAGCGGTATGTGTATTTTTTCCCTAGGCCATTCTGGTTAAGCGTTTGGAGCAGCAGAATTGCGAAAAATTTTTTGCCTTCTCAACCATTTCTTGTCTTCAAACTCCCATATCTCGCGAACGGATTGACCTAACCCAAAAATTCCTGTTGCATCTGAAAGCAGAAACTCGCCCGATTACAACGGTATGTGCATTTTTTCCATAGGCCATTCTGGTTAAGCGTTTGGAGCAGCAGAATTGCGAAAAATTTTTTGTCTTCTCAACCATTTCTTGTCTTCAAACTCCCATATCTCGCGGACGGATTGACCTAACCCAAAAATTCCTATTGCGTCTGAAAGTAGAAGCTCGCCCGATTACAACGGTATGTGTATTTTTTCCCTAGGCCATTCTGGTTAAGCGTTTGGAGCAGCAGAATTGCAAAAATTTTTTGCCTTCTCAACCATTTGTTGGTTTCAAACTCCCATATCTCGCGAACGGATTGACCTAACCCAAAAATTCCTGTTGCATCTGAAAGTAGAAACTCGCCCGATTACAGCGGTATGTGTATTTTTTCCCTAGGCCATTCTGGTTAAGCGTTTGGAGCAGCAGAATTGTGATAAATTTTGTGCCTTCTCTACCATTTCTTGGCTTCAAACTCCCATATCTCGCGAACGGATTGACCTAACCCAAAAATTCCTATTGCATCTGAAAGTAGAAACTCGCCTCATTACAGCGGTATGTGTATTTTTCCCCTAGGCCATTCTGGTTAAGCGTTTGGAGCAGCAGAATTGTGATAAATTTTTTGCTGTCTCTACCATTTCTTGGTTTCAAACTCCCATATCTCGCGAACGGATTGACCTAACCCAAAAATTCCTATTGCATCTGAAAGTAGAAACTCGCCCGATTTCAACGGTATGCCTATTTTTTCCCTAGGCCATTCTGGTTAAGCGTTTGGAGCAGCAGAAGTGCGAAAAATTTGTTGTCTTCTCAACCATTTCTTAGCTTCAAACTCCCATATCTCGCGAACGGTTTGACCTATCTCAAAAATTCCTGTTGCGTCTGGAAGTAGAAACTCGCCCGGTTACAACGGTATGTGTATTTTTTCCCTAGGCCATTCTGGTTAAGCGTTTGGAGCAGCAGAATTGCGAAAAATTTTTTGCCTTCTCAACCATTTCGTGTCTTCAAACTCCCATATCTCGCGAACGGATTGACCTAACCCAAAAATTCCTGTTGCATCTGAAAGTAGAAACTCGCCCGATTACAACGGTATTTGTATTTTGTCCCTAGGCCGTTCTGGTTAAGCGTTTGGAGCAGCAGAATTGCGAGAAATTTTTTGCCTTCTCAACCATTTCTTGGCTTCAAAGTCCCATATCTCGCGAACGGATTGACATAACCCAAAAATTCCTATTGCATCTGAAAGTAGAAACTCGCCCGATTACAACGGTATGTGTATTTTTTCCCTAGGCCATTCTGGTTAAGCGTTTGGAGCAGCAGAATTGCGAAAAATTTTTTGCCTTCTCAACCATTTCTTGTCTTCAAACTCCCATATCTCGCGAACGGATTGACCTAACCCAAAAATTCCTGTTGCATCTGAAAGCAGAAACTCGCCCGATTACAACGGTATGTGCATTTTTTCCATAGGCCATTCTGGTTAAGCGTTTGGAGCAGCAGAATTGCGAAAAATTTTTTGTCTTCTCAACCATTTCTTGTCTTCAAACTCCCATATCTCGCGGACGGATTGACCTAACCCAAAAATTCCTATTGCGTCTGAAAGTAGAAGCTCGCCCGATTACAACGGTATGTGTATTTTTTCCCTAGGCCATTCTGGTTAAGCGTTTGGAGCAGCAGAATTGCAAAAATTTTTTGCCTTCTCAACCATTTGTTGGTTTCAAACTCCCATATCTCGCGAACGGATTGACCTAACCCAAAAATTCCTGTTGCATCTGAAAGTAGAAACTCGCCCGATTACAGCGGTATGTGTATTTTTTCCCTAGGCCATTCTGGTTAAGCGTTTGGAGCAGCAGAATTGTGATAAATTTTGTGCCTTCTCTACCATTTCTTGGCTTCAAACTCCCATATCTCGCGAACGGATTGACCTAACCCAAAAATTCCTATTGCATCTGAAAGTAGAAATTCGCCTCATTACAGCGGTATGTGTATTTTTCCCCTAGGCCATTCTGGTTAAGCGTTTGGAGCAGCAGAATTGTGATAAATTTTTTGCTGTCTCTACCATTTCTTGGCTTCAAACTCCCATATCTCGCGAACGGATTGACCTAACCCAAAAATTCCTATTGCATCTGAAAGTAGAAACTCGCCCGATTTCAACGGTATGCCTATTTTTTCCCTAGGCCATTCTGGTTAAGCGTTTGGAGCAGCAGAAGTGCGAAAAATTTGTTGTCTTCTCAACCATTTCTTAGCTTCAAACTCCCATATCTCGCGAACGGTTTGACCTATCTCAAAAATTACTGTTGCGTCTGGAAGTAGAAACTCGCCCGGTTACAACGGTATGTGTATTTTTTCCCTAGGCCATTCTGGTTAAGCGTTTGGAGCAGCAGAAGTGCGAAAAATTTGTTGTGTTCTCAACCATTTCTTAGCTTCAAACTCCCATATCTCGCGAACGGATTGACGTAACCCAAAGATTCCTGTTGCATCTGAAAGTAGAAACTCGCCCGATTACAACGGTATGTGTATTTTTTCCCTAGGCCATTCTGGTTAAGCGTTTGGAGCAGCAGAATTGCGAAAAATTTTTTGCCTTCTCAACCATTTCGTGTCTTCAAACTCCCATATCTCGCGAACGGATTGACCTAACCCAAAAATTCCTGTTGCATCTGAAAGTAGAAACTCGCCCGATTACAACGGTATTTGTATTTTGTCCCTAGGCCGTTCTGGTTAAGCGTTTGGAGCAGCAGAATTGCGAGAAATTTTTTGCCTTCTCAACCATTTCTTGGCTTCAAAGTCCCATATCTCGCGAACGGATTGACATAACCCAAAAATTCCTATTGCATCTGAAAGTAGAAACTCGCCCGATTACAACGGTATGTGTATTTTTTCCCTAGGCCATTCTGGTTAAGCGTTTGGAGCAGCAGAAGTGCGAAAAATTTGATGTCTTCTCAACCATTTCTTAGCTTCAAACTCCCATATCTCGCGAACGGATTGACGTAACCCAAAGATTCCTGTTGCATCTGAAAGTAGAAACTCGCCGAATACAACGGTATGTGTATTTTTTCCCTAGCCATTCTGGTTAAGCGTTTGGAGCAGCAGAATTGCGAAAAATTTTTTGCCTTCTCTACCATTTCTTGGCTTCAAACTCCTATATCTCGCGAACGGATTGACCTAACCCAAAAATTCCTATAGCATCTGAAAGTAGAAACTCGCCCGATTACAACGGTATGTGTATTTTTTCCCTAGGCCATTCTGGTTAAGCGTTTGGAGCAGCAGAAGTGCGAAAAATTTGTTGTCTTCTCAACCATTTCTTAGCTTCAAACTCCCAAATCTCGCGAACGGATTAACGTCACCCAAAAATTCCTGTTGCATCTGAAAGTAGAAACTCGCCCGATTACAACGGTATGTGTATTTTTTCCCTAGGCCATTCTGGTTAAGCGTTTGGAGCAGCAGAATTGCGAAAAATTTTTTGCCTTCTCAACCACTTCTTGGCTTCAAAGTCCCATATCTCGCGAACGGATTGAACTAACCCAAAAATTCCTGTTGCATCTGAAAGTAGAAACTCGCCCGATTACAACGGTATTTGTATTTTTTCCCTAGGCCGTTCTGGTTAAGCGTTTGGAGCAGCAGAATTGCGAGAAATTTTTTGCCTTCTCAACCATTTCTTGGCTTCAAAGTCCCATATCTCGCGAACGGATTGACATAACCCAAAAATTCCTATTGCATCTGAAAGTACAAACTCGCCCGATTACAACGGTATGTGTATTTTTTCCCTAGGCCATTCTGGTTAAGCGTTTGGAGCAGCAGAAGTGCGAAAAATTTGATGTCTTCTCAACCATTTCTTAGCTTCAAACTCCCATATCTCGCGAACGGATTGACGTAACCCAAAGATTCCTGTTGCATCTGAATGTAGAAACTCGCCCGATTACAACGGTATGTGTATTTTTTCCCTAGGCCATTCTGGTTAAGCGTTTGGAGCAGCAGAATTGCGAAAAATTTGTTGTCTTCTCAACCATTTCTTAGCTTCAAACTCCCATATCTCGCGAACGGATTGACGTAACCCAAAGATTCCTGTTGCATCTGAAAGTAGAAACTCGCCCGATTACAACGGTATGTGTATTTTTTCCCTAGGCCATTCTGGTTAAGCGTTTGGAGCAGCAGAATTGCGAAAAATTTTTTGCCTTCTCAACCATTTCTTGGCTTCAAACTCTCATATCTCGCGAACGGATTGACCTAACCCAAAAATTCCTATTGCACCTGAAAGTAGAAACTCGCCCGATTACAAAGGTATGTGTATTTTTTCCCTAGGCCATTCTGGTTAAGCGTTTGGAGCAGCAGAATTGCGAAAAATTTTTTGCCTTCTCAACCATTTCTTGGACTTCAAAGTCTCATATCTCGCGAACGGATTGATCTAACCCAAAAATTCCTATTGCATCTGAAAGTAGAAACTCGCCCGATTACAGCGGTATGTGTATTTTTTCCATAGGCCATTCTGGTTAAGCGTTTGGAGCAGCAGAATTGCGAAAAATTTTTTGCCTTCTCAACCATTTCTTGTCTTCAAACTCCCATATCTCGCGAACGGATTGACCTAACCCAAAAATTCCTATTGCATCTGAAAGCAGAAACTCGCCCGATTACAACGGTATGTGCATTTTTTCCATAGGCCATTCTGGTTAAGCGTTTGGAGCAGCAGAATTGCGAAAAATTTTTTGTCTTCTCAACCATTTCTTGTCTTCAAACTCCCATATCTCGCGGACGGATTGACCTAACCCAAAAATTCCTATTGCGTCTGAAAGTAGAAACTCGCCCGATTACAACGGTATGTGTATTTTTTCCCTAGGCCATTCTGGTTAAGCGTTTGGAGCAGCAGAATTGCAAAAATTTTTTGCATTCTCAACCATTTGTTGGTTTCAAACTCCCATATCTCGCGAACGGATTGACCTAACCCAAAAATTCCTGTTGCATCTGAAAGTAGAAACTTGCCCGATTACAGCGGTATGTGTATTTTTTCCCTAGGCCATTCTGGTTAAGCGTTTGGAGCAGCAGAATTGTGATAAATTTTGTGCCTTCTCTACCATTTCTTGGCTTCAAACTCCCATATCTCGCGAACGGATTGACCTAACCCAAAAATTCCTATTGCATCTGAAAGTAGAAACTCGCCCGATTACAGCGGTATGTGTATTTTTTCCATAGGCCATTCCGGTTAAGCGTTTGGAGCAGCAGAATTGCGAAAAATTTTTTGCCTTCTCAACCATTTCTTGTCTTCAAACTCCCATATCTCGCGAACGGATTGACCTAACCCAAAAATTCCTATTGCATCTGAAAGCAGAAACTCGCCCGATTACAACGGTATGTGCATTTTTTCCATAGGCCATTCTGGTTAAGCGTTTGGAGCAGCAGAAGTGCGAAAAATTTGATGTCTTCTCAACCATTTCTTAGCTTCAAACTCCCATATCTCGCGAACGGATTGACGTAACCCAAAGATTCCTGTTGCATCTGAAAGTAGAAACTCGCCCGATTACAACGGTATGTGTATTTTTTCCCTAGGCCATTCTGGTTAAGCGTTTGGAGCAGCAGAATTGCGAAAAATTTTTTGCCTTCTCAACCATTTCTTGGCTTCAAACTCTCATATCTCGCGAACGGATTGACCTAACCCAAAAATTCCTATTGCACCTGAAAGTAGAAACTCGCCCGATTACAACGGTATGTGTATTTTTTCCCTAGGCCATTCTGGTTAAGCGTTTGGAGCAGCAGAATTGCGAAAAATTTTTTGCCTTCTCAACCATTTCTTGGACTTCAAAGTCTCATATCTCGCGAACGGATTGATCTAACCCAAAAATTCCTATTGCATCTGAAAGTAGAAACTCGCCCGATTACAGCGGTATGTGTATTTTTTCCATAGGCCATTCTGGTTAAGCGTTTGGAGCAGCAGAATTGCGAAAAATTTTTTGCCTTCTCAACCATTTCTTGTCTTCAAACTCCCATATCTCGCGAACGGATTGACCTAACCCAAAAATTCCTATTGCATCTGAAAGCAGAAACTCGCCCGATTACAACGGTATGTGCATTTTTTCCATAGGCCATTCTGGTTAAGCGTTTGGAGCAGCAGAATTGCGAAAAATTTTTTGTCTTCTCAACCATTTCTTGTCTTCAAACTCCCATATCTCGCGGACGGATTGACCTAACCCAAAAATTCCTATTGCGTCTGAAAGTAGAAACTCGCCCGATTACAACGGTATGTGTATTTTTTCCCTAGGCCATTCTGGTTAAGCGTTTGGAGCAGCAGAATTGCAAAAATTTTTTGCATTCTCAACCATTTGTTGGTTTCAAACTCCCATATCTCGCGAACGGATTGACCTAACCCAAAAATTCCTGTTGCATCTGAAAGTAGAAACTTGCCCGATTACAGCGGTATGTGTATTTTTTCCCTAGGCCATTCTGGTTAAGCGTTTGGAGCAGCAGAATTGTGATAAATTTTGTGCCTTCTCTACCATTTCTTGGCTTCAAACTCCCATATCTCGCGAACGGATTGACCTAACCCAAAAATTCCTATTGCATCTGAAAGTAGAAACTCGCCCGATTACAGCGGTATGTGTATTTTTTCCATAGGCCATTCCGGTTAAGCGTTTGGAGCAGCAGAATTGCGAAAAATTTTTTGCCTTCTCAACCATTTCTTGTCTTCAAACTCCCATATCTCGCGAACGGATTGACCTAACCCAAAAATTCCTATTGCATCTGAAAGCAGAAACTCGCCCGATTACAACGGTATGTGCATTTTTTCCATAGGCCATTCTGGTTAAGCGTTTGGAGCAGCAGAAGTGCGAAAAATTTGATGTCTTCTCAACCATTTCTTAGCTTCAAACTCCCATATCTCGCGAACGGATTGACGTAACCCAAAGATTCCTGTTGCATCTGAAAGTAGAAACTCGCCCGATTACAACGGTATGTGTATTTTTTCCCTAGGCCATTCTGGTTAAGCGTTTGGAGCAGCAGAATTGCGAAAAATTTGTTGTCTTCTCAACCATTTCTTAGCTTCAAACTCCCATATCTCGCGAACGGATTGACGTAACCCAAAGATTCCTGTTGCATCTGAAAGTAGAAACTCGCCCGAATACAACGGTATGTGTATTTTTTCCCTAGCCATTCTGGTTAAGCGTTTGGAGCAGCAGAATTGCGAAAAATTTTTTGCCTTCTCTACCATTTCTTGGCTTCAAACTCCTATATCTCGCGAACGGATTGACCTAACCCAAAAATTCCTATAGCATCTGAAAGTAGAAACTCGCCCGATTACAACGGTATGTGTATTTTTTCCCTAGGCCATTCTGGTTAAGCGTTTGGAGCAGCAGAAGTGCGAAAAATTTGTTGTCTTCTCAACCATTTCTTAGCTTCAAACTCCCAAATCTCGCGAACGGATTAACGTCACCCAAAAATTCCTGTTGCATCTGAAAGTAGAAACTCGCCCGATTACAACGGTATGTGTATTTTTTCCCTAGGCCATTCTGGTTAAGCGTTTGGAGCAGCAGAATTGCGAAAAATTTTTTGCCTTCTCAACCACTTCTTGGCTTCAAAGTCCCATATCTCGCGAACGGATTGAACTAACCCAAAAATTCCTGTTGCATCTGAAAGTAGAAACTCGCCCGATTACAACGGTATTTGTATTTTTTCCCTAGGCCGTTCTGGTTAAGCGTTTGGAGCAGCAGAATTGCGAGAAATTTTTTGCCTTCTCAACCATTTCTTGGCTTCAAAGTCCCATATCTCGCGAACGGATTGACATAACCCAAAAATTCCTATTGCATCTGAAAGTACAAACTCGCCCGATTACAACGGTATGTGTATTTTTTCCCTAGGCCATTCTGGTTAAGCGTTTGGAGCAGCAGAAGTGCGAAAAATTTGATGTCTTCTCAACCATTTCTTAGCTTCAAACTCCCATATCTCGCGAACGGATTGACGTAACCCAAAGATTCCTGTTGCATCTGAATGTAGAAACTCGCCCGATTACAACGGTATGTGTATTTTTTCCCTAGGCCATTCTGGTTAAGCGTTTGGAGCAGCAGAATTGCGAAAAATTTGTTGTCTTCTCAACCATTTCTTAGCTTCAAACTCCCATATCTCGCGAACGGATTGACGTAACCCAAAGATTCCTGTTGCATCTGAAAGTAGAAACTCGCCCGATTACAACGGTATGTGTATTTTTTCCCTAGGCCATTCTGGTTAAGCGTTTGGAGCAGCAGAATTGCGAAAAATTTTTTGCCTTCTCAACCATTTCTTGGCTTCAAACTCTCATATCTCGCGAACGGATTGACCTAACCCAAAAATTCCTATTGCACCTGAAAGTAGAAACTCGCCCGATTACAACGGTATGTGTATTTTTTCCCTAGGCCATTCTGGTTAAGCGTTTGGAGCAGCAGAATTGCGAAAAATTTTTTGCCTTCTCAACCATTTCTTGGACTTCAAAGTCTCATATCTCGCGAACGGATTGATCTAACCCAAAAATTCCTATTGCATCTGAAAGTAGAAACTCGCCCGATTACAGCGGTATGTGTATTTTTTCCATAGGCCATTCTGGTTAAGCGTTTGGAGCAGCAGAATTGCGAAAAATTTTTTGCCTTCTCAACCATTTCTTGTCTTCAAACTCCCATATCTCGCGAACGGATTGACCTAACCCAAAAATTCCTATTGCATCTGAAAGCAGAAACTCGCCCGATTACAACGGTATGTGCATTTTTTCCATAGGCCATTCTGGTTAAGCGTTTGGAGCAGCAGAATTGCGAAAAATTTTTTGTCTTCTCAACCATTTCTTGTCTTCAAACTCCCATATCTCGCGGACGGATTGACCTAACCCAAAAATTCCTATTGCGTCTGAAAGTAGAAACTCGCCCGATTACAACGGTATGTGTATTTTTTCCCTAGGCCATTCTGGTTAAGCGTTTGGAGCAGCAGAATTGCAAAAATTTTTTGCATTCTCAACCATTTGTTGGTTTCAAACTCCCATATCTCGCGAACGGATTGACCTAACCCAAAAATTCCTGTTGCATCTGAAAGTAGAAACTTGCCCGATTACAGCGGTATGTGTATTTTTTCCCTAGGCCATTCTGGTTAAGCGTTTGGAGCAGCAGAATTGTGATAAATTTTGTGCCTTCTCTACCATTTCTTGGCTTCAAACTCCCATATCTCGCGAACGGATTGACCTAACCCAAAAATTCCTATTGCATCTGAAAGTAGAAACTCGCCCGATTACAGCGGTATGTGTATTTTTTCCATAGGCCATTCCGGTTAAGCGTTTGGAGCAGCAGAATTGCGAAAAATTTTTTGCCTTCTCAACCATTTCTTGTCTTCAAACTCCCATATCTCGCGAACGGATTGACCTAACCCAAAAATTCCTATTGCATCTGAAAGCAGAAACTCGCCCGATTACAACGGTATGTGCATTTTTTCCATAGGCCATTCTGGTTAAGCGTTTGGAGCAGCAGAAGTGCGAAAAATTTGATGTCTTCTCAACCATTTCTTAGCTTCAAACTCCCATATCTCGCGAACGGATTGACGTAACCCAAAGATTCCTGTTGCATCTGAAAGTAGAAACTCGCCCGATTACAACGGTATGTGTATTTTTTCCCTAGGCCATTCTGGTTAAGCGTTTGGAGCAGCAGAATTGCGAAAAATTTGTTGTCTTCTCAACCATTTCTTAGCTTCAAACTCCCATATCTCGCGAACGGATTGACGTAACCCAAAGATTCCTGTTGCATCTGAAAGTAGAAACTCGCCCGAATACAACGGTATGTGTATTTTTTCCCTAGGCCATTCTGGTTAAGCGTTTGGAGCAGCAGAATTGCGAAAAATTTTTTGCCTTCTCAACCATTTCTTGGCTTCAAACTCTCATATCTCGCGAACGGATTGACCTAACCCAAAAATTCCTATTGCACCTGAAAGTAGAAACTCGCCCGATTACAACGGTATGTGTATTTTTTCCCTAGGCCATTCTGGTTAAGCGTTTGGAGCAGCAGAATTGCGAAAATTTTTTGCCTTCTCAACCATTTCTTGGACTTCAAAGTCTCATATCTCGCGAACGGATTGATCTAACCCAAAAATTCCTATTGCATCTGAAAGTAGAAACTCGCCCGATTACAGCGGTATGTGTATTTTTTCCATAGGCCATTCTGGTTAAGCGTTTGGAGCAGCAGAATTGCGAAAAATTTTTTGCCTTCTCAACCATTTCTTGTCTTCAAACTCCCATATCTCGCGAACGGATTGACCTAACCCAAAAATTCCTATTGCATCTGAAAGCAGAAACTCGCCCGATTACAACGGTATGTGCATTTTTTCCATAGGCCATTCTGGTTAAGCGTTTGGAGCAGCAGAATTGCGAAAAATTTTTTGTCTTCTCAACCATTTCTTGTCTTCAAACTCCCATATCTCGCGGACGGATTGACCTAACCCAAAAATTCCTATTGCGTCTGAAAGTAGAAACTCGCCCGATTACAACGGTATGTGTATTTTTTCCCTAGGCCATTCTGGTTAAGCGTTTGGAGCAGCAGAATTGCAAAAATTTTTTGCATTCTCAACCATTTGTTGGTTTCAAACTCCCATATCTCGCGAACGGATTGACCTAACCCAAAAATTCCTGTTGCATCTGAAAGTAGAAACTTGCCCGATTACAGCGGTATGTGTATTTTTTCCCTAGGCCATTCTGGTTAAGCGTTTGGAGCAGCAGAATTGTGATAAATTTTGTGCCTTCTCTACCATTTCTTGGCTTCAAACTCCCATATCTCGCGAACGGATTGACCTAACCCAAAAATTCCTATTGCATCTGAAAGTAGAAACTCGCCCGATTACAGCGGTATGTGTATTTTTTCCATAGGCCATTCCGGTTAAGCGTTTGGAGCAGCAGAATTGCGAAAAATTTTTTGCCTTCTGAACCATTTCTTGTCTTCAAACTCCCATATCTCGCGAACGGATTGACCTAACCCAAAAATTCCTATTGCATCTGAAAGCAGAAACTCGCCCGATTACAACGGTATGTGCATTTTTTCCATAGGCCATTCTGGTTAAGCGTTTGGAGCAGCAGAAGTGCGAAAAATTTGATGTCTTCTCAACCATTTCTTAGCTTCAAACTCCCATATCTCGCGAACGGATTGACGTAACCCAAAGATTCCTGTTGCATCTGAAAGTAGAAACTCGCCCGATTACAACGGTATGTGTATTTTTTCCCTAGGCCATTCTGGTTAAGCGTTTGGAGCAGCAGAATTGCGAAAAATTTGTTGTCTTCTCAACCATTTCTTAGCTTCAAACTCCCATATCTCGCGAACGGATTGACGTAACCCAAAGATTCCTGTTGCATCTGAAAGTAGAAACTCGCCCGAATACAACGGTATGTGTATTTTTTCCCTAGCCATTCTGGTTAAGCGTTTGGAGCAGCAGAATTGCGAAAAATTTTTTGCCTTCTCTACCATTTCTTGGCTTCAAACTCCTATATCTCGCGAACGGATTGACCTAACCCAAAAATTCCTATAGCATCTGAAAGTAGAAACTAGCCCGATTACAACGGTATGTGTATTTTTTCCCTAGGCCATTCTGGTTAAGCGTTTGGAGCAGCAGAAGTGCGAAAAATTTGTTGTCTTCTCAACCATTTCTTAGCTTCAAACTCCCAAATCTCGCGAACGGATTAACGTCACCCAAAAATTCCTGTTGCATCTGAAAGTAGAAACTCGCCCGATTACAACGGTATGTGTATTTTTTCCCTAGGCCATTCTGGTTAAGCGTTTGGAGCAGCAGAATTGCGAAAAATTTTTTGCCTTCTCAACCACTTCTTGGCTTCAAAGTCCCATATCTCGCGAACGGATTGACCTAACCCAAAAATTCCTGTTGCATCTGAAAGTAGAAACTCGCCCGATTACAACGGTATTTGTATTTTTTCCCTAGGCCGTTCTGGTTAAGCGTTTGGAGCAGCAGAATTGCGAGAAATTTTTTGCCTTCTCAACCATTTCTTGGCTTCAAAGTCCCATATCTCGCGAACGGATTGACATAACCCAAAAATTCCTATTGCATCTGAAAGTACAAACTCGCCCGATTACAACGGTATGTGTATTTTTTCCCTAGGCCATTCTGGTTAAGCGTTTGGAGCAGCAGAAGTGCGAAAAATTTGATGTCTTCTCAACCATTTCTTAGCTTCAAACTCCCATATCTCGCGAACGGATTGACGTAACCCAAAGATTCCTGTTGCATCTGAATGTAGAAACTCGCCCGATTACAACGGTATGTGTATTTTTTCCCTAGGCCATTCTGGTTAAGCGTTTGGAGCAGCAGAATTGCGAAAAATTTGTTGTATTCTCAACCATTTCTTAGCTTCAAACTCCCATATCTCGCGAACGGATTGACGTAACCCAAAGATTCCTGTTGCATCTGAAAGTAGAAACTCGCCCGATTACAACGGTATGTGTATTTTTTCCATAGGCCATTCTGGTTAAGCGTTTGGAGCAGCAGAATTGCGAATAATTTTTTGCCTTCTCAACCATTTCTTGGCTTCAAACTCTCATATCTCGCGAACGGATTGACCTAACCCAAAAATTCCTATCGCACCTGAAAGTAGAAACTCGCCCGATTACAACGGTATGTGTATTTTTTCTCTAGGCCATTCTGGTTAAGCGTTTGGAGCAGCAGAATTGCGAAAAATTGTTTGCCTTCTCAACCATTTCTTGGACTTCAAAGTCTCATATCTCGCGAACGGATTGATCTAACCCAAAAATTCCTATTGCATCTGAAAGTAGAAACTCGCCCGATTACAGCGGTATGTGTATTTTTTCCATAGGCCATTCTGGTTAAGCGTTTGGAGCAGCAGAATTGCGAAAAATTTTTTGCCTTCTCAACCATTTCTTGTCTTCAAACTCCCATATCTCGCGAACGGATTGACCTAACCCAAAAATTCCTATTGCATCTGAAAGCAGAAACTCGCCCGATTACAACGGTATGTGCATTTTTTCCATAGGCCATTCTGGTTAAGCGTTTGGAGCAGCAGAATTGCGAAAAATTTTTTGTCTTCTCAACCATTTCTTGTCTTCAAACTCCCATATCTCGCGGACGGATTGACCTAACCCAAAAATACCTATTGCGTCTGAAAGTAGAAACTCGCCCGATTACAACGGTATGTGTATTTTTTCCCTAGGCCATTCTGGTTAAGCGTTTGGAGCAGCAGAATTGCAAAAATTTTTTGCCTTCTCTACCATTTGTTGGTTTCAAACTCCCATATCTCGCGAACGGATTGACCTAACCCAAAAATTCCTGTTGCATCTGAAAGTAGAAACTCGCCCGATTACAGCGGTATGTGTATTTTTTCCCTAGGCCATTCTGGTTAAGCGTTTGGAGCAGCAGAATTGTGATAAATTTTGTGCCTTCTCTACCATTTCTTGGCTTCAAACTCCCATATCTCGCGAACGGATTGACCTAACCCAAAAATTCCTATTGCATCTGAAAGTAGAAACTCTCCTCATTACAGCGGTATGTGTATTTTTCCCCTAGGCCATTCTGGTTAAGCGTTTGGAGCAGCAGAATTGTGATAAATTTTTTGCCGTCTCTACCATTTCTTGGCTTCAAACTCCCATATCTCGCGAACGGATTGACCTAACCCAAAAATTCCTATTGCATCTGAAAGTAGAAACTCGCCCGATTTCAACGGTATGCCTATTTTTTCCCTAGGCCATTCTGGTTAAGCGTTTGGAGCAGCAGAAGTGCGAAAAATTTGTTGTCTTCTCAACCATTTCTTAGCTTCAAACTCCCATATCTCGCGAACGGATTGACCTATCTCAAAAATTCCTGTTGCGTCTGGAAGTAGAAACTCGCCCGGTTACAACGGTATGTGTATTTTTTCCCTAGGCCATTCTGGTTAAGCGTTTGGAGCAGCAGAAGTGCGAAAAATTTGTTGTCTTCTCAACCATTTCTTAGCTTCAAACTCCCATATCTCGCGAACGGATTGACGTAACCCAAAGATTCCTGTTGCATCTGAATGTAGAAACTCGCCCGATTACAACGGTATGTGTATTTTTTCCCTAGGCCATTCTGGTTAAGCGTTTGGAGCAGCAGAATTGCGAAAAATTTGTTGTATTCTCAACCATTTCTTAGCTTCAAACTCCCATATCTCGCGAACGGATTGACGTAACCCAAAGATTCCTGTTGCATCTGAAAGTAGAAACTCGCCCGATTACAACGGTATGTGTATTTTTTCCCTAGGCCATTCTGGTTAAGCGTTTGGAGCAGCAGAATTGCGAAAAATTTTTTGCCTTCTCAACCATTTCTTGGCTTCAAACTCTCATATCTCGCGAACGGATTGACCTAACCCAAAAATTCCTATTGCACCTGAAAGTAGAAACTCGCCCGATTACAACGGTATGTGTATTTTTTCCCTAGGCCATTCTGGTTAAGCGTTTGGAGCAGCAGAATTGCGAAAAATTTTTTGCCTTCTCAACCATTTCTTGGACTTCAAAGTCTCATATCTCGCGAACGGATTGATCTAACCCAAAAATTCCTATTGCATCTGAAAGTAGAAACTCGCCCGATTACAGCGGTATGTGTATTTTTTCCATAGGCCATTCTGGTTAAGCGTTTGGAGCAGCAGAATTGCGAAAAATTTTTTGCCTTCTCAACCATTTCTTGTCTTCAAACTCCCATATCTCGCGAACGGATTGACCTAACCCAAAAATTCCTATTGCATCTGAAAGCAGAAACTCGCCCGATTACAACGGTATGTGCATTTTTTCCATAGGCCATTCTGGTTAAGCGTTTGGAGCAGCAGAATTGCGAAAAATTTTTTGTCTTCTCAACCATTTCTTGTCTTCAAACTCCCATATCTCGCGGACGGATTGACCTAACCCAAAAATTCCTATTGCGTCTGAAAGTAGAAACTCGCCCGATTACAACGGTATGCCTATTTTTTCCCTAGGCCATTCTGGTTAAGCGTTTGGAGCAGCAGAAGTGCGAAAAATTTGTTGTCTTCTCAACCATTTCTTAGCTTCAAACTCCCATATCTCGCGAACGGATTGACCTAACCCAAAAATTCCTATTGCATCTGAAAGTAGAAACTCGCCTCATTACAGCGGTATGTGTATTTTTCCCCTAGGCCATTCTGGTTAAGCGTTTGGAGCAGCAGAATTGTGATAAATTTTTTGCCGTCTCTACCATTTCTTGGCTTCAAACTCCCATATCTCGCGAACGGATTGACCTAACCCAAAAATTCCTATTGCGTCTGAAAGTAGAAACTCGCCCGATTACAACGGTATGCCTATTTTTTCCCTAGGCCATTCTGGTTAAGCGTTTGGAGCAGCAGAATTGCAAAAATTTTTTGCCTTCTCAACCATTTGTTGGTTTCAAACTCCCATATCTCGCGAACGGATTGACCTAACCCAAAAATTCCTGTTGCATCTGAAAGTAGAAACTCGCCCGATTACAGCGGTATGTGTATTTTTTCCCCAGGCCATTCTGGTTAAGCGTTTGGAGCAGCAGAATTGTGATAAATTTTGTGCCTTCTCTACCATTTCTTGGCTTCAAACTCCCATATCTCGCGAACGGATTGACCTAACCCAAAAATTCCTATTGCATCTGAAAGTAGAAACTCGCCTCATTACAGCGGTATGTGTATTTTTCCCCTAGGCCATTCTGGTTAAGCGTTTGGAGCAGCAGAATTGTGATAAATTTTTTGCCGTCTCTACCATTTCTTGGCTTCAAACTCCCATATCTCGCGAACGGATTGACCTAACCCAAAAATTCCTATTGCATCTGAAAGTAGAAACTCGCCCGATTTCAACGGTATGCCTATTTTTTCCCTAGGCCATTCTGGTTAAGCGTTTGGAGCAGCAGAAGTGCGAAAAATTTGTTGTCTTCTCAACCATTTCTTAGCTTCAAACTCACATATCTCGCGAACGGATTGACGTAACCCAAAGATTCCTGTTGCATCTGAAAGTAGAAACTCGCCCGATTACAACGGTATGTGTATTTTTTCCCTAGGCCATTCTGGTTAAGCGTTTGGAGCAGCAGAATTGCGAAAAATTTTTTGCCTTCTCAACCATTTCGTGTCTTCAAACTCCCATATCTCGCGAACGGATTGACCTAACCCAAAAATTCCTGTTGCATCTGAAAGTAGAAACTCGCCCGATTACAACGGTATTTGTATTTTTTCCCTAGGCCGTTCTGGTTAAGCGTTTGGAGCAGCAGAATTGCGAGAAATTTTTTGCCTTCTCAACCATTTCTTGGCTTCAAAGTCCCATATCTCGCGAACGGATTGACATAACCCAAAAATTCCTATTGCATCTGAAAGTAGAAACTCGCCCGATTACAACGGTATGTGTATTTTTTCCCTAGGCCATTCTGGTTAAGCGTTTGGAGCAGCAGAAGTGCGAAAAATTTGATGTCTTCTCAACCATTTCTTAGCTTCAAACTCCCATATCTCGCGAACGGATTGACGTAACCCAAAGATTCCTGTTGCATCTGAAAGTAGAAACTCGCCCGATTACAACGGTATGTGTATTTTTTCCCTAGGCCATTCTGGTTAAGCGTTTGGAGCAGCAGAATTGCGAAAAATTTGTTGTCTTCTCAACCATTTCTTAGCTTCAAACTCCCATATCTCGCGAACGGATTGACGTAACCCAAAGATTCCTGTTGCATCTGAAAGTAGAAACTCGCCCGAATACAACGGTATGTGTATTTTTTCCCTAGCCATTCTGGTTAAGCGTTTGGAGCAGCAGAATTGCGAAAAATTTTTTGCCTTCTCTACCATTTCTTGGCTTCAAACTCCTATATCTCGCGAACGGATTGACCTAACCCAAAAATTCCTATAGCATCTGAAAGTAGAAACTCGCCCGATTACAACGGTATGTGTATTTTTTCCCTAGGCCATTCTGGTTAAGCGTTTGGAGCAGCAGAAGTGCGAAAAATTTGTTGTCTTCTCAACCATTTCTTAGCTTCAAACTCCCAAATCTCGCGAACGGATTAACGTCACCCAAAAATTCCTGTTGCATCTGAAAGTAGAAACTCGCCCGATTACAACGGTATGTGTATTTTTTCCCTAGGCCATTCTGGTTAAGCGTTTGGAGCAGCAGAATTGCGAAAAATTTTTTGCCTTCTCAACCACTTCTTGGCTTCAAAGTCCCATATCTCGCGAACGGATTGACCTAACCCAAAAATTCCTGTTGCATCTGAAAGTAGAAACTCGCCCGATTACAACGGTATTTGTATTTTTTCCCTAGGCCGTTCTGGTTAAGCGTTTGGAGCAGCAGAATTGCGAGAAATTTTTTGCCTTCTCAACCATTTCTTGGCTTCAAAGTCCCATATCTCGCGAACGGATTGACATAACACAAAAATTCCTATTGCATCTGAAAGTACAAACTCGCCCGATTACAACGGTATGTGTATTTTTTCCCTAGGCCATTCTGGTTAAGCGTTTGGAGCAGCAGAAGTGCGAAAAATTTGATGTCTTCTCAACCATTTCTTAGCTTCAAACTCCCATATCTCGCGAACGGATTGACGTAACCCAAAGATTCCTGTTGCATCTGAATGTAGAAACTCGCCCGATTACAACGGTATGTGTATTTTTTCCCTAGGCCATTCTGGTTAAGCGTTTGGAGCAGCAGAATTGCGAAAAATTTGTTGTCTTCTCAACCATTTCTTAGCTTCAAACTCCCATATCTCGCGAACGGATTGACGTAACCCAAAGATTCCTGTTGCATCTGAAAGTAGAAACTCGCCCGATTACAACGGTATGTGTATTTTTTCCCTAGGCTATTCTGGTTAAGCGTTTGGAGCAGCAGAATTGCGAAAAATTTTTTGCCTCCTCTACCATTTCTTGGCTTCAAACTCCTATATCTCGCGAACGGATTGACCTAACCCAAAAATTCCTATAGCATCTGAAAGTAGAAACTCGCCCGATTACAACGGTATGTGTATTTTTTCCCTAGGCCATTCTGGTTAAGCGTTTGGAGCAGCAGAAGTGCGAAAAATTTGTTGTCTTCTCAACCATTTCTTAGCTTCAAACTCCCAAATCTCGCGAACGGATTGACGTCACCCAAAAATTCCTGTTGCATCTGAAAGTAGAAACTCGCCCGATTACAACGGTATGTGTATTTTTTCCCTAGGCCATTCTGGTTAAGCGTTTGGAGCAGCAGAATTGCGAAAAATTTTTTGCCTTCTCTACCATTTCTTGGCTTCAAACTCCTATATCTCGCGAACGGATTGACCTAACCCAAAAATTCCTATAGCATCTGAAAGCAGAAACTCGCCCGATTACAACGGTATGTGTATTTTTTCCCTAGGCCATTCTGGTTAAGCGTTTGGAGCAGCAGAAGTGCGAAAAATTTGTTGTCTTCTCAACCATTTCTTAGCTTCAAACTCCCAAATCTCGCGAACGGATTGACGTCACCCAAAAATTCCTGTTGCATCTGAAAGTAGAAACTCGCCCGATTACAACGGTATGTGTATTTTTTCCCTAGGCCATTCTGGTTAAGCGTTTGGAGCAGCAGAATTGCGAAAAATTTTTTGCCTTCTCAACCATTTCTTGGACTTCAAAGTCTCATATCTCGCGAACGGATTGACCTAACCCAAA
Source organism: Ptiloglossa arizonensis (assembly GCF_051014685.1). Taxonomy (NCBI): domain Eukaryota; kingdom Metazoa; phylum Arthropoda; class Insecta; order Hymenoptera; family Colletidae; genus Ptiloglossa; species Ptiloglossa arizonensis. The sequence goes on along the minus strand of NW_027478679.1, from coordinate 348,759 downwards.
AATTCCTATTGCATCTGAAAGTAGAAACTCGCCCGATTACAGCGGTATGTGTATTTTTTCCCTAGGCCATTCTGGTTAAGCGTTTGGAGCAGCAGAATTGCGAAAAATTTTTTGCCTTCTCAACCATTTCTTGTCTTCAAACTCCCATATCTCGCGAACGGATTGACCTAACACAAAAATTCCTGTTGCATCTGAAAGCAGAAACTCGCCCGATTACAACGGTATGTGCATTTTTTCCATAGGCCATTCTGGTTAAGCGTTTGGAGCAGCAGAATTGCGAAAAATTTTTTGTCTTCTCAACCATTTCTTGTCTTCAAACTCCCATATCTCGCGGACGGATTGACTAACCCAAAAATTCCTATTGCGACTGAAAGTAGAAACTCGCCCGATTACAACGGTATGTGTATTTTTTCCCTAGGCCATTCTGGTTAAGCGTTTGGAGCAGCAGAATTGTGATAAATTTTGTGCCTTCTCTACCGTTTCTTGGCTTCAAACTCCCATATCTCGCGAACGGATTGACCTAACCCAAAAATTCCTATTGCATCTGAAAGTAGAAACTCGCCTCATTACAGCGGTATGTGTATTTTTCCCCTAGGCCATTCTGGTTAAGCGTTTGGAGCAGCAGAATTGTGATAAATTTTTTGCCGTCTCTACCATTTCTTGGCTTCAAACTCCCATATCTCGCGAACGGATTGACCTAACCCAAAAATTCCTATTGCATCTGAAAGTAGAAACTCGCCCGATTTCAACGGTATGCCTATTTTTTCCCTAGGCCATTCTGGTTAAGCGTTTGGAGCAGCAGAAGTGCGAAAAATTTGTTGTCTTCTCAACCATTTCTTAGCTTCAAACTCCCATATCTCGCGAACGGATTGACCTATCTCAAAAATTCCTGTTGCGTCTGGAAGTAGAAACTCGCCCGGTTACAACGGTATGTGTATTTTTTCCCTAGGCCATTCTGGTTAAGCGTTTGGAGCAGCAGAAGTGCGAAAAATTTGTTGTCTTCTCAACCATTTCTTAGCTTCAAACTCCCATATCTCGCGAACGGATTGACGTAACCCAAAGATTCCTGTTGCATCTGAAAGTAGAAACTCGCCCGATTACAACGGTATGTGTATTTTTTCCCTAGGCCATTCTGGTTAAGCGTTTGGAGCAGCAGAATTGCGAAAAATTTTTTGCCTTCTCAACCATTTCGTGTCTTCAAACTCCCATATCTCGCGAACGGATTGACCTAACCCAAAAATTCCTGTTGCATCTGAAAGTAGAAACTCGCCCGATTACAACGGTATGTGTATTTTTTCCCTAGGCCATTCTGGTTAAGCGTTTGGAGCAGCAGAATTGCGAAAAATTTTTTGCCTTCTCAACCATTTCTTAGCTTCAAACTCCCATATCTCGCGAACGGATTGACGTAACCCAAAGATTCCTGTTGCATCTGAAAGTAGAAACTCGCCCGATTACAACGGTATGTGTATTTTTTCCCTAGGCCATTCTGGTTAAGCGTTTGGAGCAGCAGAATTGCGAAAAATTTGTTGTCTTCTCAAACATTTCTTAGCTTCAAACTCCCATATCTCGCGAACGGATTGACGTAACCCAAAGATTCCTGTTGCATCTGAAAGTAGAAACTCGCCCGAATACAACGGTATGTGTATTTTTTCCCTAGGCCATTCTGGTTAAGCGTTTGGAGCAGCAGAATTGCGAAAAATTTTTTGCCTTCTCTACCATTTCTTGGCTTCAAACTCCTATATCTCGCGAACGGATTGACCTAACCCAAAAATTCCTATAGCATCTGAAAGTAGAAACTCGCCCGATTACAACGGTATGTGTAGTTTTTCCCTAGGCCATTCTGGTTAAGCGTTTGGAGCAGCAGAAGTGCGAAAAATTTGTTGTCTTCTCAACCATTTCTTAGCTTCAAACTCCCAAATCTCGCGAACGGATTAACGTCACCCAAAAATTCCTGTTGCATCTGAAAGTAGAAACTCGCCCGATTACAACGGTATGTGTATTTTTTTCCTAGGCCATTCTGGTTAAGCGTTTGGAGCAGCAGAATTGCGAAAAATTTTTTGCCTTCTCTACCATTTCTTGGCTTCAAAGTCCCATATCTCGCGAACGGATTGACCTAACCCAAAGATTCCTGTTGCATCTGAAAGTAGAAACTCGCCCGATTACAACGGTATGTGTATTTTTTCCCTAGGCCATTCTGGTTAAGCGTTTGGAGCAGCAGAATTGCGAAAAATTTTTTGCCTTCTCAACCATTTCGTGTCTTCAAACTCCCATATCTCGCGAACGGATTGACCTAACCCAAAAATTCCTGTTGCATCTGAAAGTAGAAACTCGCCCGATTACAACGGTATTTGTATTTTTTCCCTAGGCCGTTCTGGTTAAGCGTTTGGAGCAGCAGAATTGCGAGAAATTTTTTGCCTTCTCAACCATTTCTTGGCTTCAAAGTCCCATATCTCGCGAACGGATTGACATAACCCAAAAATTCCTATTGCATCTGAAAGTAGAAACTCGCCCGATTACAACGGTATGTGTATTTTTTCCCTAGGCCATTCTGGTTAAGCGTTTGGAGCAGCAGAAGTGCGAAAAATTTGTTGTCTTCTCAACCATTTCTTAGCTTCAAACTCCCAAATCTCGCGAACGGATTGACGTCACCCAAAAATTCCTGTTGCATCTGAAAGTAGAAACTCGCCCGATTACAACGGTATGTGTATTTTTTCCCTAGGCCATTCTGGTTAAGCGTTTGGAGCAGCAGAATTGCGAAAAATTTTTTGCCTTCTCAACCATTTCTTGGACTTCAAAGTCTCATATCTCGCGAACGGATTGACCTAACCCAAAAATTCCTATTGCATCTGAAAGTAGAAACTCGCCCGATTACAGCGGTATGTGTATTTTTTCCCTAGGCCATTCTGGTTAAGCGTTTGGAGCAGCAGAATTGCGAAAAATTTTTTGCCTTCTCAACCATTTCTTGTCTTCAAACTCCCATATCTCGCGAACGGATTGACCTAACACAAAAATTCCTGTTGCATCTGAAAGCAGAAACTCGCCCGATTACAACGGTATGTGCATTTTTTCCATAGGCCATTCTGGTTAAGCGTTTGGAGCAGCAGAATTGCGAAAAATTTTTTGTCTTCTCAACCATTTCTTGTCTTCAAACTCCCATATCTCGCGGACGGATTGACTAACCCAAAAATTCCTATTGCGACTGAAAGTAGAAACTCGCCCGATTACAACGGTATGTGTATTTTTTCCCTAGGCCATTCTGGTTAAGCGTTTGGAGCAGCAGAATTGTGATAAATTTTGTGCCTTCTCTACCGTTTCTTGGCTTCAAACTCCCATATCTCGCGAACGGATTGACCTAACCCAAAAATTCCTATTGCATCTGAAAGTAGAAACTCGCCTCATTACAGCGGTATGTGTATTTTTCCCCTAGGCCATTCTGGTTAAGCGTTTGGAGCAGCAGAATTGTGATAAATTTTTTGCCGTCTCTACCATTTCTTGGCTTCAAACTCCCATATCTCGCGAACGGATTGACCTAACCCAAAAATTCCTATTGCATCTGAAAGTAGAAACTCGCCCGATTTCAACGGTATGCCTATTTTTTCCCTAGGCCATTCTGGTTAAGCGTTTGGAGCAGCAGAAGTGCGAAAAATTTGTTGTCTTCTCAACCATTTCTTAGCTTCAAACTCCCATATCTCGCGAACGGATTGACCTATCTCAAAAATTCCTGTTGCGTCTGGAAGTAGAAACTCGCCCGGTTACAACGGTATGTGTATTTTTTCCCTAGGCCATTCTGGTTAAGCGTTTGGAGCAGCAGAAGTGCGAAAAATTTGTTGTCTTCTCAACCATTTCTTAGCTTCAAACTCCCATATCTCGCGAACGGATTGACGTAACCCAAAGATTCCTGTTGCATCTGAAAGTAGAAACTCGCCCGATTACAACGGTATGTGTATTTTTTCCCTAGGCCATTCTGGTTAAGCGTTTGGAGCAGCAGAATTGCGAAAAATTTTTTGCCTTCTCAACCATTTCGTGTCTTCAAACTCCCATATCTCGCGAACGGATTGACCTAACCCAAAAATTCCTGTTGCATCTGAAAGTAGAAACTCGCCCGATTACAACGGTATGTGTATTTTTTCCCTAGGCCATTCTGGTTAAGCGTTTGGAGCAGCAGAATTGCGAAAAATTTTTTGCCTTCTCAACCATTTCTTAGCTTCAAACTCCCATATCTCGCGAACGGATTGACGTAACCCAAAGATTCCTGTTGCATCTGAAAGTAGAAACTCGCCCGATTACAACGGTATGTGTATTTTTTCCCTAGGCCATTCTGGTTAAGCGTTTGGAGCAGCAGAATTGCGAAAAATTTGTTGTCTTCTCAAACATTTCTTAGCTTCAAACTCCCATATCTCGCGAACGGATTGACGTAACCCAAAGATTCCTGTTGCATCTGAAAGTAGAAACTCGCCCGAATACAACGGTATGTGTATTTTTTCCCTAGGCCATTCTGGTTAAGCGTTTGGAGCAGCAGAATTGCGAAAAATTTTTTGCCTTCTCTACCATTTCTTGGCTTCAAACTCCTATATCTCGCGAACGGATTGACCTAACCCAAAAATTCCTATAGCATCTGAAAGTAGAAACTCGCCCGATTACAACGGTATGTGTAGTTTTTCCCTAGGCCATTCTGGTTAAGCGTTTGGAGCAGCAGAAGTGCGAAAAATTTGTTGTCTTCTCAACCATTTCTTAGCTTCAAACTCCCAAATCTCGCGAACGGATTAACGTCACCCAAAAATTCCTGTTGCATCTGAAAGTAGAAACTCGCCCGATTACAACGGTATGTGTATTTTTTTCCTAGGCCATTCTGGTTAAGCGTTTGGAGCAGCAGAATTGCGAAAAATTTTTTGCCTTCTCTACCATTTCTTGGCTTCAAAGTCCCATATCTCGCGAACGGATTGACCTAACCCAAAGATTCCTGTTGCATCTGAAAGTAGAAACTCGCCCGATTACAACGGTATGTGTATTTTTTCCCTAGGCCATTCTGGTTAAGCGTTTGGAGCAGCAGAATTGCGAAAAATTTTTTGCCTTCTCAACCATTTCGTGTCTTCAAACTCCCATATCTCGCGAACGGATTGACCTAACCCAAAAATTCCTGTTGCATCTGAAAGTAGAAACTCGCCCGATTACAACGGTATTTGTATTTTTTCCCTAGGCCGTTCTGGTTAAGCGTTTGGAGCAGCAGAATTGCGAGAAATTTTTTGCCTTCTCAACCATTTCTTGGCTTCAAAGTCCCATATCTCGCGAACGGATTGACATAACCCAAAAATTCCTATTGCATCTGAAAGTAGAAACTCGCCCGATTACAACGGTATGTGTATTTTTTCCCTAGGCCATTCTGGTTAAGCGTTTGGAGCAGCAGAAGTGCGAAAAATTTGATGTCTTCTCAACCATTTCTTAGCTTCAAACTCCCATATCTCGCGAACGGATTGACGTAACCCAAAGATTCCTGTTGCATCTGAAAGTAGAAACTCGCCCGATTACAACGGTATGTGTATTTTTTCCCTAGGCCATTCTGGTTAAGCGTTTGGAGCAGCAGAATTGCGAAAAATTTGTTGTCTTCTCAACCATTTCTTAGCTTCAAACTCCCATATCTCGCGAACGGATTGACGTAACCCAAAGATTCCTGTTGCATCTGAAAGTAGAAACTCGCCCGAATACAACGGTATGTGTATTTTTTCCCTAGCCATTCTGGTTAAGCGTTTGGAGCAGCAGAATTGCGAAAAATTTTTTGCCTTCTCTACCATTTCTTGGCTTCAAACTCCTATATCTCGCGAACGGATTGACCTAACCCAAAAATTCCTATAGCATCTGAAAGTAGAAACTCGCCCGATTACAACGATATGTGTATTTTTTCCCTAGGCCATTCTGGTTAAGCGTTTGGAGCAGCAGAAGTGCGAAAAATTTGTTGTCTTCTCAACCATTTCTTAGCTTCAAACTCCCAAATCTCGCGAACGGATTAACGTCACCCAAAAATTCCTGTTGCATCTGAAAGTAGAAACTCGCCCGATTACAACGGTATGTGTATTTTTTTCCTAGGCCATTCTGGTTAAGCGTTTGGAGCAGCAGAATTGCGAAAAATTTTTTGCCTTCTCTACCATTTCTTGGCTTCAAAGTCCCATATCTCGCGAACGGATTGACCTAACCCAAAGATTCCTGTTGCATCTGAAAGTAGAAACTCGCCCGATTACAACGGTATGTGTATTTTTTCCCTAGGCCATTCTGGTTAAGCGTTTGGAGCAGCAGAATTGCGAAAAATTTTTTGCCTTCTCAACCATTTCGTGTCTTCAAACTCCCATATCTCGCGAACGGATTGACCTAACCCAAAAATTCCTGTTGCATCTGAAAGTAGAAACTCGCCCGATTACAACGGTATTTGTATTTTTTCCCTAGGCCGTTCTGGTTAAGCGTTTGGAGCAGCAGAATTGCGAGAAATTTTTTGCCTTCTCAACCATTTCTTGGCTTCAAAGTCCCATATCTCGCGAACGGATTGACATAACCCAAAAATTCCTATTGCATCTGAAAGTAGAAACTCGCCCGATTACAACGGTATGTGTATTTTTTCCCTAGGCCATTCTGGTTAAGCGTTTGGAGCAGCAGAAGTGCGAAAAATTTGATGTCTTCTCAACCATTTCTTAGCTTCAAACTCCCATATCTCGCGAACGGATTGACGTAACCCAAAGATTCCTGTTGCATCTGAAAGTAGAAACTCGCCCGATTACAACGGTATGTGTATTTTTTCCCTAGGCCATTCTGGTTAAGCGTTTGGAGCAGCAGAATTGCGAAAAATTTGTTGTCTTCTCAACCATTTCTTAGCTTCAAACTCCCATATCTCGCGAACGGATTGACGTAACCCAAAGATTCCTGTTGCATCTGAAAGTAGAAACTCGCCCGAATACAACGGTATGTGTATTTTTTCCCTAGCCATTCTGGTTAAGCGTTTGGAGCAGCAGAATTGCGAAAAATTTTTTGCCTTCTCTACCATTTCTTGGCTTCAAACTCCTATATCTCGCGAACGGATTGACCTAACCCAAAAATTCCTATAGCATCTGAAAGTAGAAACTCGCCCGATTACAACGATATGTGTATTTTTTCCCTAGGCCATTCTGGTTAAGCGTTTGGAGCAGCAGAAGTGCGAAAAATTTGTTGTCTTCTCAACCATTTCTTAGCTTCAAACTCCCAAATCTCGCGAACGGATTAACGTCACCCAAAAATTCCTGTTGCATCTGAAAGTAGAAACTCGCCCGATTACAACGGTATGTGTATTTTTTCCCTAGGCCATTCTGGTTAAGCGTTTGGAGCAGCAGAATTGCGAAAAATTTTTTGCCTTCTCAACCACTTCTTGGCTTCAAAGTCCCATATCTCGCGAACGGATTGACCTAACCCAAAAATTCCTGTTGCATCTGAAAGTAGAAACTCGCCCGATTACAACGGTATTTGTATTTTTTCCCTAGGCCGTTCTGGTTAAGCGTTTGGAGCAGCAGAAGTGCGAAAAATTTGTTGTCTTCTCAACCATTTCTTAGCTTCAAACTCCCATATCTCGCGAACGGATTGACCTATCTCAAAAATTCCTGTTGCATCTGGAAGTAGAAACTCGCCCGGTTACAACGGTATGTGTATTTTTTCCCCAGGCCATTCTGGTTAAGCGTTTGGAGCAGCAGAAGTGCGAAAAATTTGTTGTCTTCTCAACCATTTCTTAGCTTCAAACTCCCATATCTCGCGAACGGATTGACGTAACCCAAAGATTCCTGTTGCATCTGAAAGTAGAAACTCGCCCGATTACAACGGTATGTGTATTTTTTCCCTAGGCCATTCTGGTTAAGCGTTTGGAGCAGCAGAATTGCGAAAAATTTTTTGCCTTCTCAACCATTTCGTGTCTTCAAACTCCCATATCTCGCGAACGGATTGACCTAACCCAAAAATTCCTGTTGCATCTGAAAGTAGAAACTCGCCCGATTACAACGGTATTTGTATTTTTTCCCTAGGCCGTTCTGGTTAAGCGTTTGGAGCAGCAGAATTGCGAGAAATTTTTTGCCTTCTCAACCATTTCTTGGCTTCAAAGTCCCATATCTCGCGAACGGATTGACATAACCCAAAAATTCCTATTGCATCTGAAAGTAGAAACTCGCCCGATTACAACGGTATGTGTATTTTTTCCCTAGGCCATTCTGGTTAAGCGTTTGGAGCAGCAGAAGTGCGAAAAATTTGATGTCTTCTCAACCATTTCTTAGCTTCAAACTCCCATATCTCGCGAACGGATTGACGTAACCCAAAGATTCCTGTTGCATCTGAAAGTAGAAACTCGCCCGATTACAACGGTATGTGTATTTTTTCCCTAGGCCATTCTGGTTAAGCGTTTGGAGCAGCAGAATTGCGAAAAATTTGTTGTCTTCTCAACCATTTCTTAGCTTCAAACTCCCATATCTCGCGAACGGATTGACGTAACCCAAAGATTCCTGTTGCATCTGAAAGTAGAAACTCACCCGAATACAACGGTATGTGTATTTTTTCCCTAGCCATTCTGGTTAAGCGTTTGGAGTAGCAGAATTGCGAAAAATTTTTTGCCTTCTCTACCATTTCTTGGCTTCAAACTCCTATATCTCGCGAACGGATTGACCTAACCCAAAAATTCCTATAGCATCTGAAAGTAGAAACTCGCCCGATTACAACGGTATGTGTATTTTTTCCCTAGGCCATTCTGGTTAAGCGTTTGGAGCAGCAGAAGTGCGAAAAATTTGTTGTCTTCTCAACCATTTCTTAGCTTCAAACTCCCATATCTCGCGAACGGATTGACGTAACCCAAAGATTCCTGTTGCATCTGAAAGTAGAAACTCGCCCGATTACAACGGTATGTGTATTTTTTCCCTAGGCCATTCTGGTTAAGCGTTTGGAGCAGCAGAATTGCGAAAAATTTGTTGTCTTCTCAACCATTTCTTAGCTTCAAACTCCCATATCTCGCGAACGGATTGACGTAACCCAAAGATTCCTGTTGCATCTGAAAGTAGAAACTCGCCCGAATACAACGGTATGTGTATTTTTTCCCTAGCCATTCTGGTTAAGCGTTTGGAGCAGCAGAATTGCGAAAAATTTTTTGCCTTCTCTACCATTTCTTGGCTTCAAACTCCTATATCTCGCGAACGGATTGACCTAACCCAAAAATTCCTATAGCATCTGAAAGTAGAAACTCGCCCGATTACAACGATATGTGTATTTTTTCCCTAGGCCATTCTGGTTAAGCGTTTGGAGCAGCAGAAGTGCGAAAAATTTGTTGTCTTCTCAACCATTTCTTAGCTTCAAACTCCCAAATCTCGCGAACGGATTAACGTCACCCAAAAATTCCTGTTGCATCTGAAAGTAGAAACTCGCCCGATTACAACGGTATGTGTATTTTTTCCCTAGGCCATTCTGGTTAAGCGTTTGGAGCAGCAGAATTGCGAAAAATTTTTTGCCTTCTCAACCACTTCTTGGCTTCAAAGTCCCATATCTCGCGAACGGATTGACCTAACCCAAAAATTCCTGTTGCATCTGAAAGTAGAAACTCGCCCGATTACAACGGTATTTGTATTTTTTCCCTAGGCCGTTCTGGTTAAGCGTTTGGAGCAGCAGAAGTGCGAAAAATTTGTTGTCTTCTCAACCATTTCTTAGCTTCAAACTCCCATATCTCGCGAACGGATTGACCTATCTCAAAAATTCCTGTTGCATCTGGAAGTAGAAACTCGCCCGGTTACAACGGTATGTGTATTTTTTCCCTAGGCCATTCTGGTTAAGCGTTTGGAGCAGCAGAAGTGCGAAAAATTTGTTGTCTTCTCAACCATTTCTTAGCTTCAAACTCCCATATCTCGCGAACGGATTGACGTAACCCAAAGATTCCTGTTGCATCTGAAAGTAGAAACTCGCCCGATTACAACGGTATGTGTATTTTTTCCCTAGGCCATTCTGGTTAAGCGTTTGGAGCAGCAGAATTGCGAAAAATTTTTTGCCTTCTCAACCATTTCGTGTCTTCAAACTCCCATATCTCGCGAACGGATTGACCTAACCCAAAAATTCCTGTTGCATCTGAAAGTAGAAACTCGCCCGATTACAACGGTATTTGTATTTTTTCCCTAGGCCGTTCTGGTTAAGCGTTTGGAGCAGCAGAATTGCGAGAAATTTTTTGCCTTCTCAACCATTTCTTGGCTTCAAAGTCCCATATCTCGCGAACGGATTGACATAACCCAAAAATTCCTATTGCATCTGAAAGTAGAAACTCGCCCGATTACAACGGTATGTGTATTTTTTCCCTAGGCCATTCTGGTTAAGCGTTTGGAGCAGCAGAAGTGCGAAAAATTTGATGTCTTCTCAACCATTTCTTAGCTTCAAACTCCCATATCTCGCGAACGGATTGACGTAACCCAAAGATTCCTGTTGCATCTGAAAGTAGAAACTCGCCCGATTACAACGGTATGTGTATTTTTTCCCTAGGCCATTCTGGTTAAGCGTTTGGAGCAGCAGAATTGCGAAAAATTTGTTGTCTTCTCAACCATTTCTTAGCTTCAAACTCCCATATCTCGCGAACGGATTGACGTAACCCAAAGATTCCTGTTGCATCTGAAAGTAGAAACTCACCCGAATACAACGGTATGTGTATTTTTTCCCTAGCCATTCTGGTTAAGCGTTTGGAGCAGCAGAATTGCGAAAAATTTTTTGCCTTCTCTACCATTTCTTGGCTTCAAACTCCTATATCTCGCGAACGGATTGACCTAACCCAAAAATTCCTATAGCATCTGAAAGTAGAAACTCGCCCGATTACAACGGTATGTGTATTTTTTCCCTAGGCCATTCTGGTTAAGCGTTTGGAGCAGCAGAAGTGCGAAAAATTTGTTGTCTTCTCAACCATTTCTTAGCTTCAAACTCCCAAATCTCACGAACGGATTAACGTCACCCAAAAATTCCTGTTGCATCTGAAAGTAGAAACTCGCCCGATTACAACGGTATGTGTATTTTTTCCCTAGGCCATTCTGGTTAAGCGTTTGGAGCAGCAGAATTGCGAAAAATTTTTTGCCTTCTCAACCACTTCTTGGCTTCAAAGTCCCATATCTCGCGAACGGATTGACCTAACCCAAAAATTCCTGTTGCATCTGAAAGTAGAAACTCGCCCGATTACAACGGTATTTGTATTTTTTCCCTAGGCCATTCTGGTTAAGCGTTTGGAGCAGCAGAATTGCGAAAAATTTTTTGCCTTCTCAACCATTTCGTGTCTTCAAACTCCCATATCTCGCGAACGGATTGACCTAACCCAAAAATTCCTGTTGCATCTGAAAGTAGAAACTCGCCCGATTACAACGGTATTTGTATTTTTTCCCTAGGCCGTTCTGGTTAAGCGTTTGGAGCAGCAGAATTGCGAGAAATTTTTTGCCTTCTCAACCATTTCTTGGCTTCAAAGTCCCATATCTCGCGAACGGATTGACGTAACCCAAAATTTCCTATTGCATCTGAAAGTAGAAACTCGCCCGATTACAACGGTATGTGTATTTTTTCCCTTGGCCATTCTGGTTAAGCGTTTGGAGCAGCAGAATTGCGAAAAATTTTTTGCCTTCTCAACCATTTCTTGGACTTCAAAGTCTCATATCTCGCGAACGGATTGACCTAACCCAAAAATTCCTATTGCATCTGAAAGTAGAAACTCGCCCGATTACAGCGGTATGTGTATTTTTTCCCTAGGCCATTCTGGTTAAGCGTTTGGAGCAGCAGAATTGCGAAAAATTTTTTGCCTTCTCAACCATTTCTTGTCTTCAAACTCCCATATCTCGCGAACGGATTGACCTAACCCAAAAATTCCTGTTGCATCTGAAAGCAGAAACTCGCCCGATTACAACGGTATGTGCATTTTTTCCATAGGCCATTCTGGTTAAGCGTTTGGAGCAGCAGAATTGCGAAAAATTTTTTGTCTTCTCAACCATTTCTTGTCTTCAAACTCCCATATCTCGCGGACGGATTGACCTAACCCAAAAATTCCTATTGCGTCTGAAAGTAGAAACTCGCCCGATTACAACGGTATGTGTATTTTTTCCCTAGGCCATTCTGGTTAAGCGTTTGGAGCAGCAGAATTGCAAAAATTTTTTGCCTTCTCAACCATTTGTTGGTTTCAAACTCCCATATCTCGCGAACGGATTGACCTAACCCAAAAATTCCTGTTGCATCTGAAAGTAGAAACTCGCCCGATTACAGCGGTATGTGTATTTTTTCCCTAGGCCATTCTGGTTAAGCGTTTGGAGCAGCAGAATTGTGATAAATTTTGTGCCTTCTCTACCATTTCTTGGCTTCAAACTCCCATATCTCGCGAACGGATTGACCTAACCCAAAAATTCCTATTGCATCTGAAAGTAGAAACTCGCCTCATTACAGCGGTATGTGTATTTTTCCCCTAGGCCATTCTGGTTAAGCGTTTGGAGCAGCAGAATTGCGAAAAATTTTTTGCCTTCTCAACCATTTCGTGTCTTCAAACTCCCATATCTCGCGAACGGATTGACCTAACCCAAAAATTCCTGTTGCATCTGAAAGTAGAAACTCGCCCGATTACAACGGTATTTGTATTTTTTCCCTAGGCCGTTCTGGTTAAGCGTTTGGAGCAGCAGAATTGCGAGAAATTTTTTGCCTTCTCAACCATTTCTTGGCTTCAAAGTCCCATATCTCGCGAACGGATTGACCTAACCCAAAAATTCCTGTTGCATCTGAAAGTAGAAACTCGCCCGATTACAACGGTATGTGTATTTTTTCCCTAGGCCATTCTGGTTAAGCGTTTGGAGCAGCAGATGTGCGAAAAATTTGTTGTCTTCTCAACCATTTCTTAGCTTCAAACTCCCATATCTCGCGAACGGATTGACGTAACCCAAAATTTCCTATTGCATCTGAAAGTAGAAACTCGCCCGATTACAACGGTATGTGTATTTTTTCCCTTGGCCATTCTGGTTAAGCGTTTGGAGCAGCAGAATTGCGAAAAATTTTTTGCCTTCTCAACCATTTCTTGGACTTCAAAGTCTCATATCTCGCGAACGGATTGACCTAACCCAAAAATTCCTATTGCATCTGAAAGTAGAAACTCGCCCGATTACAGCGGTATGTGTATTTTTTCCCTAGGCCATTCTGGTTAAGCGTTTGGAGCAGCAGAATTGCGAAAAATTTTTTGCCTTCTCAACCATTTCTTGTCTTCAAACTCCCATATCTCTCGAACGGATTGACCTAACCCAAAAATTCCTGTTGCATCTGAAAGCAGAAACTCGCCCGATTACAACGGTATGTGCATTTTTTCCATAGGCCATTCTGGTTAAGCGTTTGGAGCAGCAGAATTGCGAAAAATTTTTTGTCTTCTCAACCATTTCTTGTCTTCAAACTCCCATATCTCGCGGACGGATTGACCTAACCCAAAAATTCCTATTGCGTCTGAAAGTAGAAACTCGCCCGATTACAACGGTATGTGTATTTTTTGCCTAGGCCATTCTGGTTAAGCGTTTGGAGCAGCAGAATTGCAAAAATTTTTTGCCTTCTCAACCATTTGTTGGTTTCAAACTCCCATATCTCGCGAACGGATTGACCTAACCCAAAAATTCCTGTTGCATCTGAAAGTAGAAACTCGCCCGATTACAGCGGTATGTGTATTTTTTCCATAGGCCATTCTGGTTAAGCGTTTGGAGCAGCAGAATTGCGAAAAATTTTTTGTCTTCTCAACCATTTCTTGTCTTCAAACTCCCATATCTCGCGGACGGATTGACCTAACCCAAAAATTCCTATTGCGTCTGAAAGTAGAAACTCGCCCGATTACAACGGTATGTGTATTTTTTCCCTAGGCCATTCTGGTTAAGCGTTTGGAGCAGCAGAATTGCAAAAATTTTTTGCCTTCTCAACCATTTGTTGGTTTCAAACTCCCATATCTCGCGAACGGATTGACCTAACCCAAAAATTCCTGTTGCATCTGAAAGTAGAAACTCGCCCGATTACAGCGGTATGTGTATTTTTTCCCTAGGCCATTCTGGTTAAGCGTTTGGAGCAGCAGAATTGTGATAAATTTTGTGCCTTCTCTACCATTTCTTGGCTTCAAACTCCCATATCTCGCGAACGGATTGACCTAACCCAAAAATTCCTATTGCATCTGAAAGTAGAAACTCGCCTCATTACAGCGGTATGTGTATTTTTCCCCTAGGCCATTCTGGTTAAGCGTTTGGAGCAGCAGAATTGTGATAAATTTTTTGCCGTCTCTACCATTTCTTGGCTTCAAACTCCCATATCTCGCGAACGGATTGACGTAACCCAAAGATTCCTGTTGCATCTGAAAGTAGAAACTCGCCCGATTACAACGGTATGTGTATTTTTTCCCTAGGCCATTCTGGTTAAGCGTTTGGAGCAGCAGAATTGCGAGAAATTTGTTGTCTTCTCAACCATTTCTTAGCTTCAAACTCCCATATCTCGCGAACGGATTGACGTAACCCAAAGATTCCTGTTGCATCTGAAAGTAGAAACTCGCCCGAATACAACGGTATGTGTATTTTTTCCCTAGCCATTCTGGTTAAGCGTTTGGAGCAGCAGAATTGCGAAAAATTTTTTGCCTTCTCTACCATTTCTTGGCTTCAAACTCCTATATCTCGCGAACGGATTGACCTAACCCAAAAATTCCTATAGCATCTGAAAGTAGAAACTCGCCCGATTACAACGGTATGTGTATTTTTTCCCTAGGCCATTCTGGTTAAGCGTTTGGAGCAGCAGAAGTGCGAAAAATTTGTTGTCTTCTCAACCATTTCTTAGCTTCAAACTCCCAAATCTCGCGAACGGATTAACGTCACCCAAAAATTCCTGTTGCATCTGAAAGTAGAAACTCGCCCGATTACAACGGTATGTGTATTTTTTCCCTAGGCCATTCTGGTTAAGCGTTTGGAGCAGCAGAATTGCGAAAAATTTTTTGCCTTCTCAACCACTTCTTGGCTTCAAAGTCCCATATCTCGCGAACGGATTGACCTAACCCAAAAATTCCTGTTGCATCTGAAAGTAGAAACTCGCCCGATTACAACGGTATTTGTATTTTTTCCCTAGGCCGTTCTGGTTAAGCGTTTGGAGCAGCAGAATTGCGAGAAATTTTTTGCCTTCTCAACCATTTCTTGGCTTCAAAGTCCCATATCTCGCGAACGGATTGACATAACCCAAAAATTCCTATTGCATCTGAAAGTACAAACTCGCCCGATTACAACGGTATGTGTATTTTTTCCCTAGGCCATTCTGGTTAAGCGTTTGGAGCAGCAGAAGTGCGAAAAATTTGATGTCTTCTCAACCATTTCTTAGCTTCAAACTCCCATATCTCGCGAACGGATTGACGTAACCCAAAGATTCCTGTTGCATCTGAATGTAGAAACTCGCCCGATTACAACGGTATGTGTATTTTTTCCCTAGGCCATTCTGGTTAAGCGTTTGGAGCAGCAGAATTGCGAAAAATTTGTTGTCTTCTCAACCATTTCTTAGCTTCAAACTCCCATATCTCGCGAACGGATTGACGTAACCCAAAGATTCCTGTTGCATCTGAAAGTAGAAACTCGCCCGATTACAACGGTATGTGTATTTTTTCCCTAGGCTATTCTGGTTAAGCGTTTGGAGCAGCAGAATTGCGAAAAATTTTTTGCCTCCTCTACCATTTCTTGGCTTCAAACTCCTATATCTCGCGAACGGATTGACCTAACCCAAAAATTCCTATAGCATCTGAAAGTAGAAACTCGCCCGATTACAACGGTATGTGTATTTTTTCCCTAGGCCATTCTGGTTAAGCGTTTGGAGCAGCAGAAGTGCGAAAGATTTGTTGTCTTCTCAACCATTTCTTAGCTTCAAACTCCCAAATCTCGCGAACGGATTAACGTCACCCAAAAATTCCTGTTGCATCTGAAAGTAGAAACTCGCCCGATTACAACGGTATGTGTATTTTTTCCCTAGGCCATTCTGGTTAAGCGTTTGGAGCAGCAGAATTGCGAAAAATTTTTTGCCTTCTCAACCACTTCTTGGCTTCAAAGTCCCATATCTCGCGAACGGATTGACCTAACCCAAAAATTTCTATTGCATCTGAAAGTAGAAACTCGCCCGATTACAACGGTATGTGTATTTTTTCCATAGGTCATTCTGGTTAAGCGTTTGGAGCAGCAGAATTGTGAAAAATTTTTTTCCTTCTCTACCATTTCTTGTCTTCAAACTCCCATTTCTCGCGAACGGATTGACCTAACCCAAAAATTCCTATTGCATCTGAAAGTAGAAACTCGCCCGATTACAACGGTCTGTGTATTTTTTCCCTAGGCCATTCTGGTTAAGCGTTTGGAGGAACAGAATTGCGAAAATTTTTTGCCTTCTCAAGCATTTCTTGGATTCAAACTCCCATATCTCGCGAACGGATTGACCTAACCCAAAAATTCCTATTGCACCTGAAAGTAGAAACTCGCCCGATTACAACGGTATGTGTATTTTTTCCCTAGGCCATTCTGGTTAAGCGTTTGGAGCAGCAGAATTGCGAAAAATTTTTTGCCTTCTCAACCATTTCTTGGCTTCAAAGTCCCATATCTCGCGAACGGATTGACCTAACCCAAAAATTCCTATTGCATCTGAAAGTAGAAACTACCCCGATTACAACGGTATGTGTATTTTTTCCCTAGGCCATTCTGGTTAAGCGTTTGGAGCAGCAGAATTGTGAAAAATTTTTTGCCTTCTCTACCATTTCTCGGCTTCAAACTCCCATATCTCGCGAACGGTTTGACCTAACCCAAAAATTCCTATTGCATCGGAAAGTAGAAACTCGCCCGATTACAACGGTATGTGTATTTTTTCCCTAGCCCATTCTGGTTAAGCGTTTGGAGCAGCAGAAGTGCGAAAAATTTGTTGTCTTCTCAACCATTTCTTAGCTTCAAACTCCCAAATCTCGCGAACGGATTGACGTCACCCAAAAATTCCTGTTGCATCTGAAAGTAGAAACTCGCCCGATTACAACGGTATGTGTATTTTTTCCCTAGGCCATTCTGGTTAAGCGTTTGGAGCAGCAGAATTGCGAAAAATTTTTTGCCTTCTCTACCATTTCTTGGCTTCAAACTCCTATATCTCGCGAACGGATTGACCTAACCCAAAAATTCCTATAGCATCTGAAAGCAGAAACTCGCCCGATTACAATGGTATGTGTATTTTTTCCCTAGGCCATTCTGGTTAAGCGTTTGGAGCAGCAGAAGTGCGAAAAATTTGTTGTCTTCTCAACCATTTCTTAGCTTCAAACTCCCAAATCTCGCGAACGGATTGACGTCACCCAAAAATTCCTGTTGCATCTGAAAGTAGAAACTCGCCCGATTACAACGGTATGTGTATTTTTTCCCTAGGCCATTCTGGTTAAGCGTTTGGAGCAGCAGAATTGCGAAAAATTTTTTGCCTTCTCAACCATTTCTTGGACTTCAAAGTCTCATATCTCGCGAACGGATTGACCTAACCCAAAAATTCCTATTGCATCTGAAAGTAGAAACTCGCCCGATTACAGCGGTATGTGTATTTTTTCCCTAGGCCATTCTGGTTAAGCGTTTGGAGCAGCAGAATTGCGAAAAATTTTTTGCCTTCTCAACCATTTCTTGTCTTCAAACTCCCATATCTCGCGAACGGATTGACCTAACACAAAAATTCCTGTTGCATCTGAAAGCAGAAACTCGCCCGATTACAACGGTATGTGCATTTTTTCCATAGGCCATTCTGGTTAAGCGTTTGGAGCAGCAGAATTGCGAAAAATTTTTTGTCTTCTCAACCATTTCTTGTCTTCAAACTCCCATATCTCGCGGACGGATTGACTAACCCAAAAATTCCTATTGCGTCTGAAAGTAGAAACTCGCCCGATTACAACGGTATGTGTATTTTTTCCCTAGGCCATTCTGGTTAAGCGTTTGGAGCAGCAGAATTGTGATAAATTTTGTGCCTTCTCTACCATTTCTTGGCTTCAAACTCCCATATCTCGCGAACGGATTGACCTAACCCAAAAATTCCTATTGCATCTGAAAGTAGAAACTCTCCTCATTACAGCGGTATGTGTATTTTTCCCCTAGGCCATTCTGGTTAAGCGTTTGGAGCAGCAGAATTGTGATAAATTTTTTGCCGTCTCTACCATTTCTTGGCTTCAAACTCCCATATCTCGCGAACGGATTGACCTAACCCAAAAATTCCTATTGCATCTGAAAGTAGAAACTCGCCCGATTTCAACGGTATGCCTATTTTTTCCCTAGGCCATTCTGGTTAAGCGTTTGGAGCAGCAGAAGTGCGAAAAATTTGTTGTCTTCTCAACCATTTCTTAGCTTCAAACTCCCATATCTCGCGAACGGATTGACCTATCTCAAAAATTCCTGTTGCGTCTGGAAGTAGAAACTCGCCCGGTTACAACGGTATGTGTATTTTTTCCCTAGGCCATTCTGGTTAAGCGTTTGGAGCAGCAGAAGTGCGAAAAATTTGTTGTCTTCTCAACCATTTCTTAGCTTCAAACTCCCATATCTCGCGAACGGATTGACGTAACCCAAAGATTCCTGTTGCATCTGAAAGTAGAAACTCGCCCGATTACAACGGTATGTGTATTTTTTCCCTAGGCCATTCTGGTTAAGCGTTTGGAGCAGCAGAATTGCGAAAAATTTTTTGCCTTCTCAACCATTTCGTGTCTTCAAACTCCCATATCTCGCGAACGGATTGACCTAACCCAAAAATTCCTGTTGCATCTGAAAGTAGAAACTCGCCCGATTACAACGGTATGTGTATTTTTTCCCTAGGCCATTCTGGTTAAGCGTTTGGAGCAGCAGAATTGCGAAAAATTTTTTGCCTTCTCAACCATTTCTTAGCTTCAAACTCCCATATCTCGCGAACGGATTGACGTAACCCAAAGATTCCTGTTGCATCTGAAAGTAGAAACTCGCCCGATTACAACGGTATGTGTATTTTTTCCCTAGGCCATTCTGGTTAAGCGTTTGGAGCAGCAGAATTGCGAAAAATTTGTTGTCTTCTCAACCATTTCTTAGCTTCAAACTCCCATATCTCGCGAACGGATTGACGTAACCCAAAGATTCCTGTTGCATCTGAAAGTAGAAACTCGCCCGAATACAACGGTATGTGTATTTTTTCCCTAGGCCATTCTGGTTAAGCGTTTGGAGCAGCAGAATTGCGAAAAATTTTTTGCCTTCTCTACCATTTCTTGGCTTCAAACTCCTATATCTCGCGAACGGATTGACCTAACCCAAAAATTCCTATAGCATCTGAAAGTAGAAACTCGCCCGATTACAACGGTATGTGTATTTTTTCCCTAGGCCATTCTGGTTAAGCGTTTGGAGCAGCAGAAGTGCGAAAAATTTGTTGTCTTCTCAACCATTTCTTAGCTTCAAACTCCCAAATCTCGCGAACGGATTAACGTCACCCAAAAATTCCTGTTGCATCTGAAAGTAGAAACTCGCCCGATTACAACGGTATGTGTATTTTTTTCCTAGGCCATTCTGGTTAAGCGTTTGGAGCAGCAGAATTGCGAAAAATTTTTTGCCTTCTCAACCACTTCTTGGCTTCAAAGTCCCATATCTCGCGAACGGATTGACCTAACCCAAAGATTCCTGTTGCATCTGAAAGTAGAAACCCGCCCGATTACAACGGTATGTGTATTTTTTCCCTAGGCCATTCTGGTTAAGCGTTTGGAGCAGCAGAATTGCGAAAAATTTTTTGCCTTCTCAACCATTTCGTGTCTTCAAACTCCCATATCTCGCGAACGGATTGACCTAACCCAAAAATTCCTGTTGCATCTGAAAGTAGAAACTCGCCCGATTACAACGGTATTTGTATTTTTTCCCTAGGCCGTTCTGGTTAAGCGTTTGGAGCAGCAGAATTGCGAGAAATTTTTTGCCTTCTCAACCATTTCTTGGCTTCAAAGTCCCATATCTCGCGAACGGATTGACATAACCCAAAAATTCCTATTGCATCTGAAAGTAGAAACTCGCCCGATTACAACGGTATGTGTATTTTTTCCCTAGGCCATTCTGGTTAAGCGTTTGGAGCAGCAGAAGTGCGAAAAATTTGATGTCTTCTCAACCATTTCTTAGCTTCAAACTCCCATATCTCGCGAACGGATTGACGTAACCCAAAGATTCCTGTTGCATCTGAAAGTAGAAACTCGCCCGATTACAACGGTATGTGTATTTTTTCCCTAGGCCATTCTGGTTAAGCGTTTGGAGCAGCAGAATTGCGAAAAATTTGTTGTCTTCTCAACCATTTCTTAGCTTCAAACTCCCATATCTCGCGAACGGATTGACGTAACCCAAAGATTCCTGTTGCATCTGAAAGTAGAAACTCGCCCGAATACAACGGTATGTGTATTTTTTCCCTAGCCATTCTGGTTAAGCGTTTGGAGCAGCAGAATTGCGAAAAATTTTTTGCCTTCTCTACCATTTCTTGGCTTCAAACTCCTATATCTCGCGAACGGATTGACCTAACCCAAAAATTCCTATAGCATCTGAAAGTAGAAACTCGCCCGATTACAACGATATGTGTATTTTTTCCCTAGGCCATTCTGGTTAAGCGTTTGGAGCAGCAGAAGTGCGAAAAATTTGTTGTCTTCTCAACCATTTCTTAGCTTCAAACTCCCAAATCTCGCGAACGGATTAACGTCACCCAAAAATTCCTGTTGCATCTGAAAGTAGAAACTCGCCCGATTACAACGGTATGTGTATTTTTTCCCTAGGCCATTCTGGTTAAGCGTTTGGAGCAGCAGAATTGCGAAAAATTTTTTGCCTTCTCAACCATTTCTTGGCTTCAAAGTCCCATATCTCGCGAACGGATTGACCTAACCCAAAAATTCCTGTTGCATCTGAAAGTAGAAACTCGCCCGATTACAACGGTATTTGTATTTTTTCCCTAGGCCGTTCTGGTTAAGCGTTTGGAGCAGCAGAAGTGCGAAAAATTTGTTGTCTTCTCAACCATTTCTTAGCTTCAAACTCCCATATCTCGCGAACGGATTGACCTATCTCAAAAATTCCTGTTGCATCTGGAAGTAGAAACTCGCCCGGTTACAACGGTATGTGTATTTTTTCCCTAGGCCATTCTGGTTAAGCGTTTGGAGCAGCAGAAGTGCGAAAAATTTGTTGTCTTCTCAACCATTTCTTAGCTTCAAACTCCCATATCTCGCGAACGGATTGACGTAACCCAAAGATTCCTGTTGCATCTGAAAGTAGAAACTCGCCCGATTACAACGGTATGTGTATTTTTTCCCTAGGCCATTCTGGTTAAGCGTTTGGAGCAGCAGAATTGCGAAAAATTTTTTGCCTTCTCAACCATTTCGTGTCTTCAAACTCCCATATCTCGCGAACGGATTGACCTAACCCAAAAATTCCTGTTGCATCTGAAAGTAGAAACTCGCCCGATTACAACGGTATTTGTATTTTTTCCCTAGGCCGTTCTGGTTAAGCGTTTGGAGCAGCAGAATTGCGAGAAATTTTTTGCCTTCTCAACCATTTCTTGGCTTCAAAGTCCCATATCTCGCGAACGGATTGACATAACCCAAAAATTCCTATTGCATCTGAAAGTAGAAACTCGCCCGATTACAACGGTATGTTTATTTTTTCCCTAGGCCATTCTGGTTAAGCGTTTGGAGCAGCAGAAGTGCGAAAAATTTGATGTCTTCTCAACCATTTCTTAGCTTCAAACTCCCATATCTCGCGAACGGATTGACGTAACCCAAAGATTCCTGTTGCATCTGAAAGTAGAAACTCGCCCGATTACAACGGTATGTGTATTTTTTCCCTAGGCCATTCTGGTTAAGCGTTTGGAGCAGCAGAATTGCGAAAAATTTTTTGCCTTCTCTACCATTTCTTGGCTTCAAACTCCTATATCTCGCGAACGGATTGACCTAACCCAAAAATTCCTATAGCATCTGAAAGTAGAAACTCGCCCGATTACAACGGTATGTGTATTTTTTCCCTAGGCCATTCTGGTTAAGCGTTTGGAGCAGCAGAAGTGCGAAATATTTGTTGTCTTCTCAACCATTTCTTAGCTTCAAACTCCCAAATCTCGCGAACGGATTAACGTCACCCAAAAATTCCTGTTGCATCTGAAAGTAGAAACTCGCCCGATTACAACGGTATGTGTATTTTTTCCCTAGGCCATTCTGGTTAAGCGTTTGGAGCAGCAGAATTGCGAAAAATTTTTTGCCTTCTCAACCACTTCTTGGCTTCAAAGTCCCATATCTCGCGAACGGATTGACCTAACCCAAAAATTCCTGTTGCATCTGAAAGTAGAAACTCGCCCGATTACAACGGTATTTGTATTTTTTCCCTAGGCCATTCTGGTTAAGCGTTTGGAGCAGCAGAATTGCGAAAAATTTTTTGCCTTCTCAACCATTTCGTGTCTTCAAACTCCCATATCTCGCGAACGGATTGACCTAACCCAAAAATTCCTGTTGCATCTGAAAGTAGAAACTCGCCCGATTACAACGGTATTTGTATTTTTTCCCTAGGCCGTTCTGGTTAAGCGTTTGGAGCAGCAGAATTGCGAGAAATTTTTTGCCTTCTCAACCATTTCTTGGCTTCAAAGTCCCATATCTCGCGAACGGATTGACCTAACCCAAAAATTCCTGTTGCATCTGAAAGTAGAAACTCGCTCGATTACAACGGTATGTGTATTTTTTCCCTAGGCCATTCTGGTTAAGCGTTTGGAGCAGCAGATGTGCGAAAAATTTGTTGTCTTCTCAACCATTTCTTAGCTTCAAACTCCCATATCTCGCGAACGGATTGACGTAACCCAAAATTTCCTATTGCATCTGAAAGTAGAAACTCGCCCGATTACAACGGTATGTGTATTTTTTCCCTTGGCCATTCTGGTTAAGCGTTTGGAGCAGCAGAATTGCGAAAAATTTTTTGCCTTCTCAACCATTTCTTGGACTTCAAAGTCTCATATCTCGCGAACGGATTGACCTAACCCAAAAATTCCTATTGCATCTGAAAGTAGAAACTCGCCCGATTACAGCGGTATGTGTATTTTTTCCCTAGGCCATTCTGGTTAAGCGTTTGGAGCAGCAGAATTGCGAAAAATTTTTTGCCTTCTCAACCATTTCTTGTCTTCAAACTCCCATATCTCGCGAACGGATTGACCTAACCCAAAAATTCCTGTTGCATCTGAAAGCAGAAACTCGCCCGATTACAACGGTATGTGCATTTTTTCCATAGGCCATTCTGGTTAAGCGTTTGGAGCAGCAGAATTGCGAAAAATTTTTTGTCTTCTCAACCATTTCTTGTCTTCAAACTCCCATATCTCGCGGACGGATTGACCTAACCCAAAAATTCCTATTGCGTCTGAAAGTAGAAACTCGCCCGATTACAACGGTATGTGTATTTTTTCCCTAGGCCATTCTGGTTAAGCGTTTGGAGCAGCAGAATTGCAAAAATTTTTTGCCTTCTCAACCATTTGTTGGTTTCAAACTCCCATATCTCGCGAACGGATTGACCTAACCCAAAAATTCCTGTTGCATCTGAAAGTAGAAACTCGCCCGATTACAGCGGTATGTGTATTTTTTCCCTAGGCCATTCTGGTTAAGCGTTTGGAGCAGCAGAATTGTGATAAATTTTGTGCCTTCTCTACCATTTCTTGGCTTCAAACTCCCATATCTCGCGAACGGATTGACCTAACCCAAAAATTCCTATTGCATCTGAAAGTAGAAACTCGCCTCATTACAGCGGTATGTGTATTTTTCCCCTAGGCCATTCTGGTTAAGCGTTTGGAGCAGCAGAATTGTGATAAATTTTTTGCCGTCTCTACCATTTCTTGGCTTCAAACTCCCATATCTCGCGAACGGATTGACCTAACCCAAAAATTCCTATTGCATCTGAAAGTAGAAACTCGCCCGATTTCAACGGTATGCCTATTTTTTCCCTAGGCCATTCTGGTTAAGCGTTTGGAGCAGCAGAAGTGCGAAAAATTTGTTGTCTTCTCAACCATTTCTTAGCTTCAAACTCCCATATCTCGCGAACGGATTGACCTATCTCAAAAATTCCTGTTGCGTCTGGAAGTAGAAACTCGCCCGGTTACAACGGTATGTGTATTTTTTCCCTAGGCCATTCTGGTTAAGCGTTTGGAGCAGCAGAATTGCGAAAAATTTGTTGTCTTCTCAACCATTTCTTAGCTTCAAACTCCCATATCTCGCGAACGGATTGACGTAACCCAAAGATTCCTGTTGCATCTGAAAGTAGAAACTCGCCCGATTACAACGGTATGTGTATTTTTTCCCTAGGCCATTCTGGTTAAGCGTTTGGAGCAGCAGAATTGCGAAAAATTTTTTGCCTTCTCAACCATTTCGTGTCTTCAAACTCCCATATCTCGCGAACGGATTGACCTAACCCAAAAATTCCTGTTGCATCTGAAAGTAGAAACTCGCCCGATTACAGCGGTATGTGTATTTTTTCCCTAGGCCATTCTGGTTAAGCGTTTGGAGCAGCAGAATTGTGATAAATTTTGTGCCTTCTCTACCATTTCTTGGCTTCAAACTCCCATATCTCGCGAACGGATTGACCTAACCCAAAAATTCCTATTGCATCTGAAAGTAGAAACTCGCCTCATTACAGCGGTATGTGTATTTTTCCCCTAGGCCATTCTGGTTAAGCGTTTGGAGCAGCAGAATTGTGATAAATTTTTTGCCGTCTCTACCATTTCTTGGCTTCAAACTCCCATATCTCGCGAACGGATTGACCTAACCCAAAAATTCCTATTGCATCTGAAAGTAGAAACTCGCCCGATTTCAACGGTATGCCTATTTTTTCCCTAGGCCATTCTGGTTAAGCGTTTGGAGCAGCAGAAGTGCGAAAAATTTGTTGTCTTCTCAACCATTTCTTAGCTTCAAACTCCCATATCTCGCGAACGGATTGACCTATCTCAAAAATTCCTGTTGCGTCTGGAAGTAGAAACTCGCCCGGTTACAACGGTATGTGTATTTTTTCCCTAGGCCATTCTGGTTAAGCGTTTGGAGCAGCAGAAGTGCGAAAAATTTGTTGTCTTCTCAACCATTTCTTCGCTTCAAACTCCCATATCTCGCGAACGGATTGACGTAACCCAAAGATTCCTGTTGCATCTGAAAGTAGAAACTCGCCCGATTACAAAGGTATGTGTATTTTTTCCCTAGGCCATTCTGGTTAAGCGTTTGGAGCAGCAGAATTGCGAAAAATTTTTTGCCTTCTCAACCATTTCGTGTCTTCAAACTCCCATATCTCGCGAACGGATTGACCTAACCCAAAAATTCCTGTTGCATCTGAAAGTAGAAACTCGCCCGATTACAACGGTATTTGTATTTTTTCCCTAGGCCGTTCTGGTTAAGCGTTTGGAGCAGCAGAATTGCGAGAAATTTTTTGCCTTCTCAACCATTTCTTGGCTTCAAAGTCCCATATCTCGCGAACGGATTGACATAACCCAAAAATTCCTATTGCATCTGAAAGTAGAAACTCGCCCGATTACAACGGTATGTGTATTTTTTCCCTAGGCCATTCTGGTTAAGCGTTTGGAGCAGCAGAAGTGCGAAAAATTTGATGTCTTCTCAACCATTTCTTAGCTTCAAACTCCCATATCTCGCGAACGGATTGACGTAACCCAAAGATTCCTGTTGCATCTGAAAGTAGAAACTCGCCCGATTACAACGGTATGTGTATTTTTTCCCTAGGCCATTCTGGTTAAGCGTTTGGAACAGCAGAAGTGCGAAAAATTTGTTGTCTTCTCAACCATTTCTTAGCTTCAAACTCCCATATCTCGCGAACGGATTGACCTATCTCAAAAATTCCTGTTGCGTCTGGAAGTAGAAACTCGCCCGGTTACAACGGTATGTGTATTTTTTCCCTAGGCCATTCTGGTTAAGCGTTTGGAGCAGCAGAAGTGCGAAAAATTTGATGTCTTCTCAACCATTTCTTAGCTTCAAACTCCCATATCTCGCGAACGGATTGACGTAACCCAAAGATTCCTGTTGCATCTGAAAGTAGAAACTCGCCCGATTACAACGGTATGTGTATTTTTTCCCTAGGCCATTCTGGTTAAGCGTTTGGAGCAGCAGAATTGCGAAAAATTTGTTGTCTTCTCAACCATTTCTTAGCTTCAAACTCCCATATCTCGCGAACGGATTGACGTAACCCAAAGATTCCTGTTGCATCTGAAAGTAGAAACTCGCCCGAATACAACGGTATGTGTATTTTTTCCCTAGCCATTCTGCTTAAGCGTTTGGAGCAGCAGAATTGCGAAAAATTTTTTGCCTTCTCTACCATTTCTTGGCTTCAAACTCCTATATCTCGCGAACGGATTGACCTAACCCAAAAATTCCTATAGCATCTGAAAGTAGAAACTCGCCCGATTACAACGGTATGTGTATTTTTTCCCTAGGCCATTCTGGTTAAGCGTTTGGAGCAGCAGAAGTGCGAAAAATTTGTTGTCTTCTCAACCATTTCTTAGCTTCAAAGTCTCATATCTCGCGGACGGATTGACATAACCCAAAAATTCCTATTGCGTCTGAAAGTAGAAACTCGCCCGATTACAACGGTATGTGTATTTTTTCCCTAGGCCATTCTGGTTAAGCGTTTGGAGCAGCAGAATTGCAAAAATTTTTTGCCTTCTCAACCATTTGTTGGTTTCAAACTCCCATATCTCGCGAACGGATTGACCTAACCCAAAAATTCCTGTTGCATCTGAAAGTAGAAACTCGCCCGATTACAGCGGTATGTGTATTTTTTCCCTAGGCCATTCTGGTTAAGCGTTTGGAGCAGCAGAATTGTGATAAATTTTGTGCCTTCTCTACCATTTCTTGGCTTCAAACTCCCATATCTCGCGAACGGATTGACCTAACCCAAAAATTCCTATTGCATCTGAAAGTAGAAACTCGCCTCATTACAGCGGTATGTGTATTTTTCCCCTAGGCCATTCTGGTTAAGCGTTTGGAGCAGCAGAATTGTGATAAATTTTTTGCCGTCTCTACCATTTCTTGGCTTCAAACTCCCATATCTCGCGAACGGATTGACCTAACCCAAAAATTCCTATTGCATCTGAAAGTAGAAACTCGCCCGATTTCAACGGTATGCCTATTTTTTCCCTAGGCCATTCTGGTTAAGCGTTTGGAGCAGCAGAAGTGCGAAAAATTTGTTGTCTTCTCAACCATTTCTTAGCTTCAAACTCCCATATCTCGCGAACGGATTGACCTATCTCAAAAATTCCTGTTGCGTCTGGAAGTAGAAACTCGCCCGGTTACAACGGTATGTGTATTTTTTCCCTAGGCCATTCTGGTTAAGCGTTTGGAGCAGCAGAAGTGCGAAAAATTTGTTGTCTTCTCAACCATTTCTTAGCTTCAAACTCCCATATCTCGCGAACGGATTGACGTAACCCAAAGATTCCTGTTGCATCTGAAAGTAGAAACTCGCCCGATTACAACGGGATGTGTATTTTTTCCCTAGGCCATTCTGGTTAAGCGTTTGGAGCAGCAGAATTGCGAAAAATTTTTTGCCTTCTCAACCATTTCGTGTCTTCAAACTCCCATATCTCGCGAACGGATTGACCTAACCCAAAAATTCCTATTGCATCTGAAAGTAGAAACTCGCCCGATTACAACGGTATTTGTATTTTTTCCCTAGGACGTTCTGGTTAAGCGTTTGGAGCAGCAGAATTGCGAGAAATTTTTTGCCTTCTCAACCATTTCTTGGCTTCAAAGTCCCATATCTCGCGAACGGATTGACATAACCCAAAAATTCCTATTGCATCTGAAAGTAGAAACTCGCCCGATTACAACGGTATGTGTATTTTTTCCCTAGGCCATTCTGGTTAAGCGTTTGGAGCAGCAGAAGTGCGAAAAATTTGATGTCTTCTCAACCATTTCTTAGCTTCAAACTCCCATATCTCGCGAACGGATTGACGTAACCCAAAGATTCCTGTTGCATCTGAAAGTAGAAACTCGCCCGATTACAACGGTATGTGTATTTTTTCCCTAGGCCATTCTGGTTAAGCGTTTGGAGCAGCAGAATTGCGAAAAATTTGTTGTCTTCTCAACCATTTCTTAGCTTCAAACTCCCATATCTCGCGAACGGATTGACGAAACCCAAAGATTCCTGTTGCATCTGAAAGTAGAAACTCGCCCGAATACAACGGTATGTGTATTTTTTCCCTAGGCCATTCTGGTTAAGCGTTTGGAGCAGCAGAAGTGCGAAAAATTTGTTGTCTTCTCAACCATTTCTTAGCTTCAAACTCCCAAATCTCGCGAACGGATTAACGTCACCCAAAAATTCCTGTTGCATCTGAAAGTAGAAACTCGCCCGATTACAACGGTATGTGTATTTTTTCCCTAGGCCATTCTGGTTAAGCGTTTGGAGCAGCAGAATTGCGAAAAATTTTTTGCCTTCTCAACCACTTCTTGGCTTCAAAGTCCCATATCTCGCGAACGGATTGACATAACCCAAAAATTCCTGTTGCATCTGAAAGTAGAAACTCGCCCGATTACAACGGTATTTGTATTTTTTCCCTAGGCCGTTCTGGTTAAGCGTTTGGAGCAGCAGAATTGCGAAAAATTTGTTGTCTTCTCAACCATTTCTTAGCTTCAAACTCCCATATCTCGCGAACGGATTGACGTAACCCAAAGATTCCTGTTGCATCTGAAAGTAGAAACTCGCCCGAATACAACGGTATGTGTATTTTTTCCCTAGCCATTCTGGTTAAGCGTTTGGAGCAGCAGAATTGCGAAAAATTTTTTGCCTTCTCTACCATTTCTTGGCTTCAAACTCCTATATCTCGCGAACGGATCGACCTAACCCAAAAATTCCTATAGCATCTGAAAGTAGAAACTCGCCCGATTACAACGGTATGTGTATTTTTTCCCTAGGCCATTCTGGTTAAGCGTTTGGAGCAGCAGAAGTGCGAAAAATTTGTTGTCTTCTCAACCATTTCTTAGCTTCAAAGTCTCATATCTCGCGGACGGATTGACATAACCCAAAAATTCCTATTGCGTCTGAAAGTAGAAACTCGCCCGATTACAACGGTATGTGTATTTTTTCCCTAGGCCATTCTGGTTAAGCGTTTGGAGCAGCAGAATTGCAAAAATTTTTTGCCTTCTCAACCATTTGTTGGTTTCAAACTCCCATATCTCGCGAACGGATTGACCTAACCCAAAAATTCCTGTTGCATCTGAAAGTAGAAACTCGCCCGATTACAGCGGTATGTGTATTTTTTCCCTAGGCCATTCTGGTTAAGCGTTTGGAGCAGCAGAATTGTGATAAATTTTGTGCCTTCTCTACCATTTCTTGGCTTCAAACTCCCATATCTCGCGAACGGATTGACCTAACCCAAAAATTCCTATTGCATCTGAAAGTAGAAACTCGCCTCATTACAGCGGTATGTGTATTTTTCCCCTAGGCCATTCTGGTTAAGCGTTTGGAGCAGCAGAATTGTGATAAATTTTTTGCCGTCTGTACCATTTCTTGGCTTCAAACTCCCATATCTCGCGAACGGATTGACCTAACCCAAAAATTCCTATTGCATCTGAAAGTAGAAACTCGCCCGATTTCAACGGTATGCCTATTTTTTCCCTACGCCATTCTGGTTAAGCGTTTGGAGCAGCAGAAGTGCGAAAAATTTGTTGTCTTCTCAACCATTTCTTAGCTTCAAACTCCCATATCTCGCGAACGGATTGACCTATCTCAAAAATTCCTGTTGCGTCTGGAAGTAGAAACTCGCCCGGTTACAACGGTATGTGTATTTTTTCCCTAGGCCATTCTGGTTAAGCGTTTGGAGCAGCAGAAGTGCGAAAAATTTGTTGTCTTCTCAACCATTTCTTAGCTTCAAACTCCCATATCTCGCGAACGGATTGACGTAACCCAAAGATTCCTGTTGCATCTGAAAGTAGAAACTCGCCCGATTACAACGGTATGTGTATTTTTTCCCTAGGCCATTCTGGTTAAGCGTTTGGAGCAGCAGAATTGCGAAAAATTTTTTGCCTTCTCAACCATTTCGTGTCTTCAAACTCCCATATCTCGCGAACGGATTGACCTAACCCAAAAATTCCTGTTGCATCTGAAAGTAGAAACTCGCCCGATTACAACGGTATTTGTATTTTTTCCCTAGGCCGTTCTGGTTAAGCGTTTGGAGCAGCAGAATTGCGAGAAATTTTTTGCCTTCTCAACCATTTCTTGGCTTCAAAGTCCCATATCTCGCGAACGGATTGACATAACCCAAAAATTCCTATTGCATCTGAAAGAAGAAACTCGCCCGATTACAACGGTATGTGTATTTTTTCCCTAGGCCATTCTGGTTAAGCGTTTGGAGCAGCAGAAGTGCGAAAAATTTGATGTCTTCTCAACCATTTCTTAGCTTCAAACTCCCATATCTCGCGAACGGATTGACGTAACCCAAAGATTCCTGTTGCATCTGAAAGTAGAAACTCGCCCGAATACAACGGTATGTGTATTTTTTCCCTAGCCATTCTGGTTAAGCGTTTGGAGCAGCAGAATTGCGAAAAATTTTTTGCCTTCTCTACCATTTCTTGGCTTCAAACTCCTATATCTCGCGAACGGATTGACCTAACCCAAAAATTCCTATAGCATCTGAAAGTAGAAACTCGCCCGATTACAACGGTATGTGTATTTTTTCCCTAGGCCATTCTGGTTAAGCGTTTGGAGCAGCAGAAGTGCGAAAAATTTGTTGTCTTCTCAACCATTTCTTAGCTTCAAACTCCCAAATCTCGCGAACGGATTAACGTCACCCAAAAATTCCTGTTGCATCTGAAAGTAGAAACTCGCCCGATTACAACGGTATGTGTATTTTTTCCCTAGGCCATTCTGGTTAAGCGTTTGGAGCAGCAGAATTGCGAAAAATTTTTTGCCTTCTCAACCACTTCTTGGCTTCAAAGTCCCATATCTCGCGAACGGATTGACATAACCCAAAAATTCCTGTTGCATCTGAAAGTAGAAACTCGCCCGATTACAACGGTATTTGTATTTTTTCCCTAGGCCGTTCTGGTTAAGCGTTTGGAGCAGCAGAATTGCGAGAAATTTTTTGCCTTCTCAACCATTTCTTGGCTTCAAAGTCCCATATCTCGCGAACGGATTGACATAACCCAAAAATTCCTATTGCATCTGAAAGTACAAACTCGCCCGATTACAACGGTATGTGTATTTTTTCCCTAGGCCATTCTGGTTAAGCGTTTGGAGCAGCAGAAGTGCGAAAAATTTGATGTCTTCTCAACCATTTCTTAGCTTCAAACTCCCATATCTCGCGAACGGATTGACGTAACCCAAAGATTCCTGTTGCATCTGAATGTAGAAACTCGCCGGATTACAACGGTATGTGTATTTTTTCCCTAGGCCATTCTGGTTAAGCGTTTGGAGCAGCAGAATTGCGAAAAATTTGTTGTCTTCTCAACCATTTCTTAGCTTCAAACTCCCATATCTCGCGAACGGATTGACGTAACCCAAAGATTCCTGTTGCATCTGAAAGTAGAAACTCGCCCGATTACAACGGTATGTGTATTTTTTCCCTAGGCTATTCTGGTTAAGCGTTTGGAGCAGCAGAATTGCGAAAAATTTTTTGCCTCCTCTACCATTTCTTGGCTTCAAACTCCTATATCTCGCGAACGGATTGACCTAACCCAAAAATTCCTATAGCATCTGAAAGTAGAAACTCGCCCGATTACAACGGTATGTGTATTTTTTCCCTAGGCCATTCTGGTTAAGCGTTTGGAGCAGCAGAAGTGCGAAAAATTTGTTGTCTTCTCAACCATTTCTTAGCTTCAAACTCCCAAATCTCGCGAACGGATTAACGTCACCCAAAAATTCCTGTTGCATCTGAAAGTAGAAACTCGCCCGATTACAACGGTATGTGTATTTTTTCCCTAGGCCATTCTGGTTAAGCGTTTGGAGCAGCAGAAGTGCGAAAAATTTGATGTCTTCTCAACCATTTCTTAGCTTCAAACTCCCATATCTCGCGAACGGATTGACGTAACCCAAAGATTCCTGTTGCATCTGAAAGTAGAAACTCGCCCGATTACAACGGTATGTGTATTTTTTCCCTAGGCCATTCTGGTTAAGCGTTTGGAGCAGCAGAATTGCGAAAAATTTGTTGTCTTCTCAACCATTTCTTAGCTTCAAACTCCCATATCTCGCGAACGGATTGACGAAACCCAAAGATTCCTGTTGCATCTGAAAGTAGAAACTCGCCCGAATACAACGGTATGTGTATTTTTTCCCTAGCCATTCTGGTTAAGCGTTTGGAGCAGCAGAATTGCGAAAAATTTTTTGCCTTCTCTACCATTTCTTGGCTTCAAACTCCTATATCTCGCGAACGGATTGACCTAACCCAAAAATTCCTATAGCATCTGAAAGTAGAAACTCGCCCGATTACAACGGTATGTGTATTTTTTCCCTAGGCCATTCTGGTTAAGCGTTTGGAGCAGCAGAAGTGCGAAAAATTTGTTGTCTTCTCAACCATTTCTTAGCTTCAAACTCCCAAATCTCGCGAACGGATTAACGTCACCCAAAAATTCCTGTTGCATCTGAAAGTAGAAACTCGCCCGATTACAACGGTATGTGTATTTTTTCCCTAGGCCATTCTGGTTAAGCGTTTGGAGCAGCAGAATTGCGAAAAATTTTTTGCCTTCTCAACCACTTCTTGGCTTCAAACTCCCAAATCTCGCGAACGGATTAACGTCACCCAAAAATTCCTGTTGCATCTGAAAGTAGAAACTCGCCCGATTACAACGGTATGTGTATTTTTTCCCTAGGCCATTCTGGTTAAGCGTTTGGAGCAGCAGAAGTGCGAAAAATTTGATGTCTTCTCAACCATTTCTTAGCTTCAAACTCCCATATCTCGCGAACGGATTGACGTAACCCAAAGATTCCTGTTGCATCTGAAAGTAGAAACTCGCCCGATTACAACGGTATGTGTATTTTTTCCCTAGGCCATTCTGGTTAAGCGTTTGGAGCAGCAGAATTGCGAAAAATTTGTTGTCTTCTCAACCATTTCTTAGCTTCAAACTCCCATATCTCGCGAACGGATTGACGAAACCCAAAGATTCCTGTTGCATCTGAAAGTAGAAACTCGCCCGAATACAACGGTATGTGTATTTTTTCCCTAGCCATTCTGGTTAAGCGTTTGGAGCAGCAGAATTGCGAAAAATTTTTTGCCTTCTCTACCATTTCTTGGCTTCAAACTCCTATATCTCGCGAACGGATTGACCTAACCCAAAAATTCCTATAGCATCTGAAAGTAGAAACTCGCCCGATTACAACGGTATGTGTATTTTTTCCCTAGGCCATTCTGGTTAAGCGTTTGGAGCAGCAGAAGTGCGAAAAATTTGTTGTCTTCTCAACCATTTCTTAGCTTCAAACTCCCAAATCTCGCGAACGGATTAACGTCACCCAAAAATTCCTGTTGCATCTGAAAGTAGAAACTCGCCCGATTACAACGGTATGTGTATTTTTTCCCTAGGCCATTCTGGTTAAGCGTTTGGAGCAGCAGAATTGCGAAAAATTTTTTGCCTTCTCAACCACTTCTTGGCTTCAAAGTCCCATATCTCGCGAACGGATTGACATAACCCAAAAATTCCTGTCGCATCTGAAAGTAGAAACTCGCCCGATTACAACGGTATTTGTATTTTTTCCCTAGGCCGTTCTGGTTAAGCGTTTGGAGCAGCAGAATTGCGAGAAATTTTTTGCCTTCTCAACCATTTCTTGGCTTCAAAGTCCCATATCTCGCGAACGGATTGACATAACCCAAAAATTCCTATTGCATCTGAAAGTACAAACTCGCCCGATTACAACGGTATGTGTATTTTTTCCCTAGGCCATTCTGGTTAAGCGTTTGGAGCAGCAGAAGTGCGAAAAATTTGATGTCTTCTCAACCATTTCTTAGCTTCAAACTCCCATATCTCGCGAACGGATTGACGTAACCCAAAGATTCCTGTTGCATCTGAATGTAGAAACTCGCCGGATTACAACGGTATGTGTATTTTTTCCCTAGGCCATTCTGGTTAAGCGTTTGGAGCAGCAGAATTGCGAAAAATTTGTTGTCTTCTCAACCATTTCTTAGCTTCAAACTCCCATATCTCGCGAACGGATTGACGTAACCCAAAGATTCCTGTTGCATCTGAAAGTAGAAACTCGCCCGATTACAACGGTATGTGTATTTTTTCCCTAGGCTATTCTGGTTAAGCGTTTGGAGCAGCAGAATTGCGAAAAATTTTTTGCCTCCTCTACCATTTCTTGGCTTCAAACTCCTATATCTCGCGAACGGATTGACCTAACCCAAAAATTCCTATAGCATCTGAAAGTAGAAACTCGCCCGATTACAACGGTATGTGTATTTTTTCTCTAGGCCATTCTGGTTAAGCGTTTGGAGCAGCAGAAGTGCGAAAAATTTGTTGTCTTCTCAACCATTTCTTAGCTTCAAACTCCCAAATCTCGCGAACGGATTAACGTCACCCAAAAATTCCTGTTGCATCTGAAAGTAGAAACTCGCCCGATTACAACGGTATGTGTATTTTTTCCCTAGGCCATTCTGGTTAAGCGTTTGGAGCAGCAGAATTGCGAAAAATTTTTTGCCTTCTCAACCACTTCTTGGCTTCAAAGTCCCATATCTCGCGAACGGATTGACATAACCCAAAAATTCCTGTTGCATCTGAAAGTAGAAACTCGCCCGATTACAACGGTATTTGTATTTTTTCCCTAGGCCGTTCTGGTTAAGCGTTTGGAGCAGCAGAATTGCGAGAAATTTTTTGCCTTCTCAACCATTTCTTGGCTTCAAAGTCCCATATCTCGCGAACGGATTGACATAACCCAAAAATTCCTATTGCATCTGAAAGTACAAACTCGCCCGATTACAACGGTATGTGTATTTTTTCCCTAGGCCATTCTGGTTAAGCGTTTGGAGCAGCAGAAGTGCGAAAAATTTGATGTCTTCTCAACCATTTCTTAGCTTCAAACTCCCATATCTCGCGAACGGATTGACGTAACCCAAAGATTCCTGTTGCATCTGAATGTAGAAACTCGCCGGATTACAACGGTATGTGTATTTTTTCCCTAGGCCATTCTGGTTAAGCGTTTGGAGCAGCAGAATTGCGAAAAATTTGTTGTCTTCTCAACCATTTCTTAGCTTCAAACTCCCATATCTCGCGAACGGATTGACGTAACCCAAAGATTCCTGTTGCATCTGAAAGTAGAAACTCGCCCGATTACAACGGTATGTGTATTTTTTCCCTAGGCTATTCTGGTTAAGCGTTTGGAGCAGCAGAATTGCGAAAAATTTTTTGCCTCCTCTACCATTTCTTGGCTTCAAACTCCTATATCTCGCGAACGGATTGACCTAACCCAAAAATTCCTATAGCATCTGAAAGTAGAAACTCGCCCGATTACAACGGTATGTGTATTTTTTCCCTAGGCCATTCTGGTTAAGCGTTTGGAGCAGCAGAAGTGCGAAAAATTTGTTGTCTTCTCAACCATTTCTTAGCTTCAAACTCCCAAATCTCGCGAACGGATTAACGTCACCCAAAAATTCCTGTTGCATCTGAAAGTAGAAACTCGCCCGATTACAACGGTATGTGTATTTTTTCCCTAGGCCATTCTGGTTAAGCGTTTGGAGCAGCAGAATTGCGAAAAATTTTTTGCCTTCTCAACCACTTCTTGGCTTCAAAGTCCCATATCTCGCGAACGGATTGACCTAACCCAAAAATTTCTATTGCATCTGAAAGTAGAAACTCGCCCGATTACAACGGTATGTGTATTTTTTCCATAGGTCATTCTGGTTAAGCGTTTGGAGCAGCAGAATTGTGAAAAATTTTTTGCCTTCTCTACCATTTCTTGTCTTCAAATTCCCATTTCTCGCGAACGGATTGACCTAACCCAAAAATTCCTATTGCATCTGAAAGTAGAAACTCGCCCGATTACAACGGTCTGTGTATTTTTTCCCTAGGCCATTCTGGTTAAGCGTTTGGAGGAACAGAATTGCGAAAAATTTTTTGCCTTCTCAAGCATTTCTTGGCTTCAAACTCCCATATCTCGCGAACGGATTGACCTAACCCAAAAATTCCTATTGCACCTGAAAGTAGAAACTCGCCCGATTACAACGGTATGTGTATTTTTTCCCTAGGCCATTCTGGTTAAGCGTTTGGAGCAGCAGAATTGCGAAAAATTTTTTGCCTTCTCAACCATTTCTTGGCTTCAAAGTCCCATATCTCGCGAACGGATTGACCTAACCCAAAAATTCCTATTGCATCTGAAAGTAGAAACTCGCCCGATTACAACGGTATGTGTATTTTTTCCCTAGGCCATTCTGGTTAAGCGTTTGGAGCAGCAGAATTGTGAAAAATTTTTTGCCTTCTCTACCATTTCTCGGCTTCAAACTCCCATATCTCGCGAACGGTTTGACCTAACCCAAAAATTCCTATTGCATCGGAAAGTAGAAACTCGCCCGATTACAACGGTATGTGTATTTTTTCCCTAGCCCATTCTGGTTAAGCGTTTGGAGCAGCAGAAGTGCGAAAAATTTGTTGTCTTCTCAACCATTTCTTAGCTTCAAACTCCCAAATCTCGCGAACGGATTGACGTCACCCAAAAATTCCTGTTGCATCTGAAAGTAGAAACTCGCCCGATTACAACGGTCTGTGTATTTTTTCCCTAGGCCATTCTGGTTAAGCGTTTGGAGCAGCAGAATTGCGAAAAATTTTTTGCCTTCTCTACCATTTCTTGGCTTCAAACTCCTATATCTCGCGAACGGATTGACCTAACCCAAAAATTCCTATAGCATCTGAAAGCAGAAACTCGCCCGATTACAACGGTATGTGTATTTTTTCCCTAGGCCATTCTGGTTAAGCGTTTGGAGCAGCAGAAGTGCGAAAAATTTGTTGTCTTCTCAACCATTTCTTAGCTTCAAACTCCCAAATCTCGCGAACGGATTGACGTCACCCAAAAATTCCTGTTGCATCTGAAAGTAGAAACTCGCCCGATTACAACGGTATGTGTATTTTTTCCCTAGGCCATTCTGGTTAAGCGTTTGGAGCAGCAGAATTGCGAAAAATTTTTTGCCTTCTCAACCATTTCTTGGACTTCAAAGTCTCATATCTCGCGAACGGATTGACCTAACCCAAAAATTCCTATTGCATCTGAAAGTAGAAACTCGCCCGATTACAGCGGTATGTGTATTTTTTCCCTAGGCCATTCTGGTTAAGCGTTTGGAGCAGCAGAATTGCGAAAAATTTTTTGCCTTCTCAACCATTTCTTGTCTTCAAACTCCCATATCTCGCGAACGGATTGACCTAACACAAAAATTCCTGTTGCATCTGAAAGCAGAAACTCGCCCGATTACAACGGTATGTGCATTTTTTCCATAGGCCATTCTGGTTAAGCGTTTGGAGCAGCAGAATTGCGAAAAATTTTTTGTCTTCTCAACCATTTCTTGTCTTCAAACTCCCATATCTCGCAGACGGATTGACTAACCCAAAAATTCCTATTGCGTCTGAAAGTAGAAACTCGCCCGATTACAACGGTATGTGTATTTTTTCCCTAGGCCATTCTGGTTAAGCGTTTGGAGCAGCAGAATTGCAAAAATTTTTTGCCTTCTCAACCATTTGTTGGTTTCAAACTCCCATATCTCGCGAACGGATTGACCTAACCCAAAAATTCCTGTTGCATCTGAAAGTAGAAACTCGCCCGATTACAGCGGTATGTGTATTTTTTCCCTAGGCCATTCTGGTTAAGCGTTTGGAGCAGCAGAATTGTGATAAATTTTGTGCCTTCTCTACCATTTCTTGGCTTCAAACTCCCATATCTCGCGAACGGATTGACCTAACCCAAAAATTCCTATTGCATCTGAAAGTAGAAACTCGCCTCATTACAGCGGTATGTGTATTTTTCCCCTAGGCCATTCTGGTTAAGCGTTTGGAGCAGCATAAGTGCGAAAAATTTGTTGTCTTCTCAACCATTTCTTAGCTTCAAACTCCCATATCTCGCGAACGGGTTGACGTAACCCAAAGATTCCTGTTGCATCTGAAAGTAGAAACTCGCCCGATTACAACGGTATGTGTATTTTTTCCCTAGGCCATTCTGGTTAAGCGTTTGGAGCAGCAGAATTGCGAAAAATTTTTTGCCTTCTCAACCATTTCGTGTCTTCAAACTCCCATATCTCGCGAACGGATTGACCTAACCCAAAAATTCCTGTTGCATCTGAAAGTAGAAACTCGCCCGATTACAACGGTATTTGTATTTTTTCCCTAGGCCGTTCTGGTTAAGCGTTTGGAGCAGCAGAATTGCGAGAAATTTTTTGCCTTCTCAACCATTTCTTGGCTTCAAAGTCCCATATCTCGCGAACGGATTGACATAACCCAAAAATTCCTATTGCATCTGAAAGTAGAAACTCGCCCGATTACAACGGTATGTGTATTTTTTCCCTAGGCCATTCTGGTTAAGCGTTTGGAGCAGCAGAAGTGCGAAAAATTTGATGTCTTCTCAACCATTTCTTAGCTTCAAACTCCCATATCTCGCGAACGGATTGACGTAACCCAAAGATTCCTGTTGCATCTGAAAGTAGAAACTCGCCCGATTACAACGGTATGTGTATTTTTTCCCTAGGCCATTCTGGTTAAGCGTTTGGAGCAGCAGAATTGCGAAAAATTTGTTGTCTTCTCAACCATTTCTTAGCTTCAAACTCCCATATCTCGCGAACGGATTGACGTAACCCAAAGATTCCTGTTGCATCTGAAAGTAGAAACTCGCCCGAATACAACGGTATGTGTATTTTTTCCCTAGGCCATTCTGGTTAAGCGTTTGGAGCAGCAGAATTGCGAAAAATTTTTTGCCTTCTCTACCATTTCTTGGCTTCAAACTCCTATATCTCGCGAACGGATTGACCTAACCCAAAAATTCCTATAGCATCTGAAAGTAGAAACTCGCCCGATTACAACGGTATGTGTATTTTTTCCCTAGGCCATTCTGGTTAAGCGTTTGGAGCAGCAGAAGTGCGAAAAATTTGTTGTCTTCTCAACCATTTCTTAGCTTCAAACTCCCAAATCTCGCGAACGGATTAACGTCACCCAAAAATTCCTGTTGCATCTGAAAGTAGAAACTCGCCCGATTACAACGGTATGTGTATTTTTTTCCTAGGCCATTCTGGTTAAGCGTTTGGAGCAGCAGAATTGCGAAAAATTTTTTGCCTTCTCAACCACTTCTTGGCTTCAAACTCCCATATCTCGCGAACGGATTGACCTAACCCAAAAATTCCTGTTGCATCTGAAAGTAGAAACTCGCCCGATTACAACGGTATTTGTATTTTTTCCCTAGGCCGTTCTGGTTAAGCGTTTGGAGCAGCAGAATTGCGAGAAATTTTTTGCCTTCTCAACCATTTCTTGGCTTCAAAGTCCCATATCTCGCGAACGGATTGACATAACCCAAAAATTCCTATTGCATCTGAAAGTACAAACTCGCCCGATTACAACGGTATGTGTATTTTTTCCCTAGGCCATTCTGGTTAAGCGTTTGGAGCAGCAGAAGTGCGAAAAATTTGTTGTCTTCTCAACCATTTCTTGTCTTCAAACTCCCATTTCTCGCGAACGGATTGACCTAACCCAAAAATTCCTATTGCATCTGAAAGTAGAAACTCGCCCGATTACAACGGTATGTGTATTTTTTCCCTAGGCCATTCTGGTTAAGCGTTTGGAGCAGCAGAAGTGCGAAAAATTTGATGTCTTCTCAACCATTTCTTAGCTTCAAACTCCCATATCTCGCGAACGGATTGACGTAACCCAAAGATTCCTGTTGCATCTGAATGTAGAAACTCGCCCGATTACAACGGTATGTGTATTTTTTCCCTAGGCCATTCTGGTTAAGCGTTTGGAGCAGCAGAATTGCGAAAAATTTTTTGCCTTCTCTACCATTTCTTGGCTTCAAACTCCTATATCTCGCGAACGGATTGACCTAACCCAAAAATTCCTATAGCATCTGAAAGTAGAAACTCGCCCGATTACAACGGTATGTGTATTTTTTCCCTAGGCCATTCTGGTTAAGCGTTTGGAGCAGCAGAAGTGCGAAAAATTTGTTGTCTTCTCAACCATTTCTTGTCTTCAAACTCCCATTTCTCGCGAACGGATTGACCTAACCCAAAAATTCCTATTGCATCTGAAAGTAGAAACTCGCCCGATTACAACGGTCTGTGTATTTTTTCCCTAGGCCATTCTGGTTAAGCGTTTGGAGCAGCAGAATTGCGAAAAATTTTTTGCCTTCTCAACCATTTCTTGGCTTCAAAGTCCCATATCTCGCGAACGGATTGACCTAACCCAAAAATTCCTATTGCATCTGAAAGTAGAAACTCGCCCGATTACAACGGTATGTGTATTTTTTCCCTAGGCCATTCTGGTTAAGCGTTTGGAGCAGCAGAAGTGCGAAAAATTTGTTGTCTTCTCAACCATTTCTTAGCTTCAAACTCCCAAATCTCGCGAACGGATTAACGTCACCCAAAAATTCCTGTTGCATCTGAAAGTAGAAACTCGCCCGATTACAACGGTATGTGTATTTTTTCCCTAGGCCATTCTGGTTAAGCGTTTGGAGCAGCAGAATTGCGAAAAATTTTTTGCCTTCTCAACCACTTCTTGGCTTCAAAGTCCCATATCTCGCGAACGGATTGACCTAACCCAAAAATTTCTATTGCATCTGAAAGTAGAAACTCGCCCGATTACAACGGTATGTTTTTTTTTTC
Source organism: Ptiloglossa arizonensis (assembly GCF_051014685.1). Lineage (NCBI taxonomy): Eukaryota > Metazoa > Arthropoda > Insecta > Hymenoptera > Colletidae > Ptiloglossa > Ptiloglossa arizonensis. Next base: position 308,007 of record NW_027478679.1, on the reverse strand, counting down.
CATAGGTCATTCTGGTTAAGCGTTTGGAGCAGCAGAATTGTGAAAAATTTTTTGCCTTCTCTACCATTTCTTGTCTTCAAACTCCCATTTCTCGCGAACGGATTGACCTAACCCAAAAATTCCTATTGCATTTGAAAGTAGAAACTCGCCCGATTACAACGGTCTGTGTATTTTTTCCCTAGGCCATTCTGGTTAAGCTTTTGGAGGAACAGAATTGCGAAAAATTTTTTGCCTTCTCAAGCATTTCTTGGCTTCAAACTCACATATCTCGCGAACGGATTGACCTAACCCAAAAATTCCTATAGCATCTGAAAGTAGAAACTCGCCCGATTACAACGGTATGTGTATTTTTTCCCTAGGCCATTCTGGTTAAGCGTTTGGAGCAGCAGAAGTGCGAAAAATTTGTTGTCTTCTCAACCATTTCTTAGCTTCAAACTCCCAAATCTCGCGAACGGATTAACGTCACCCAAAAATTCCTGTTGCATCTGAAAGTAGAAACTCGCCCGATTACAACGGTATGTGTATTTTTTCCCTAGGCCATTCTGGTTAAGCGTTTGGAGCAGCAGAATTGCGAAAAATTTTTTGCCTTCTCAACCACTTCTTGGCTTCAAAGTCCCATATCTCGCGAACGGATTGACCTAACCCAAAAATTTCTATTGCATCTGAAAGTAGAAACTCGCCCGATTACAACGGTATGTGTATTTTTTCCATAGGTCATTCTGGTTAAGCGTTTGGAGCAGCAGAATTGTGAAAAATTTTTTGCCTTCTCTACCATTTCTTGTCTTCAAACTCACATATCTCGCGAACGGATTGACCTAACCCAAAAATTCCTATTGCACCTGAAAGTAGAAACTCGCCCGATTACAACGGTATGTGTATTTTTTCCCTAGGCCATTCTGGTTAAGCGTTTGGAGCAGCAGAAGTGCGAAAAATTTGTTGTCTTCTCAACCATTTCTTAGCTTCAAACTCCCAAATCTCGCGAACGGATTGACGTCACCCAAAAATTCCTGTTGCATCTGAAAGTAGAAACTCGCCCGATTACAACGGTATGTGTATTTTTTCCCTAGGCCATTCTGGTTAAGCGTTTGGAGCAGCAGAATTGCGAAAAATTTTTTGCCTTCTCTACCATTTCTTGGCTTCAAACTCCTATATCTCGCGAACGGATTGACCTAACCCAAAAATTCCTATAGCATCTGAAAGCAGAAACTCGCCCGATTACAACGGTATGTGTATTTTTTCCCTAGGCCATTCTGGTTAAGCGTTTGGAGCAGCAGAAGTGCGAAAAATTTGTTGTCTTCTCAACCATTTCTTAGCTTCAAACTCCCAAATCTCGCGAACGGATTGACGTCACCCAAAAATTCCTGTTGCATCTGAAAGTAGAAATTCGCCCGATTACAACGGTATGTGTATTTTTTCCCTAGGCCATTCTGGTGAAGCGTTTGGAGCAGCAGAATTGCGAAAAATTTTTTGCCTTCTCAACCACTTCTTGGCTTCAAAGTCCCATATCTCGCGAACGGATTGACCTAACCCAAAAATTCCTATTGCATCCGAAAGTAGAAAGTCGCCCCATTACAACGGTATGTGTATTTCTTCCCTAGGCCATTCTGGTTAAGCGTTTGGAGCAGCAGAATTGCGAAAAATTTCTTGCCTTCTCAACCATTTCTTGGCTTCAAACTCCCATATCTCGCGAACGGATTGACCTAACCCAAATATTCCTATTGCATCTGAAAGTAGAAACTCGCCCGATTACAACGGTATGTGTATTTTTTCCCTAGGCCATTCTGGTTAAGCGTTTGGAGCAGCAGAATTGCGAAAAATTTTTTGCCTTCTCAACTATTTCTTGGCTTCAAAGTCCCATATCTCGCGAACGGATTGACCTAACCCAAAAATTTCAATTGCATCTGAAAGTAGAAACTCGCCCGATTACAACGGTATGTGTATTTTTTCCATAGGTCATTCTGGTTAAGCGTTTGGAGCAGCAGAATTGTGAAAAATGTTTTGCCTTCTCTACCATTTCTTGTCTTCAAACTCCCATTTCTCGCGAACGGATTGACCTAACCCAAAAATTCCTATTGCATCTGAAAGTAGAAACTCGCCCGATTACAACGGTCTGTGTATTTTTTCCCTAGGCCATTCTGGTTAAGCGTTTGGAGGAACAGAATTGCGAAAAATTTTTTGCCTTCTCAAGCATTTCTTGGCTTCAAACTCCCATATCTCGCGAACGGATTGACCTAACCCAAAAATTCCTATTGCACCTGAAAGTAGAAACTCGCCCGATTACAACGGCATGTGTATTTTTTCCCTAGGCCATTCTGGTTAAGCGTTTGGAGCAGCAGAATTGCGAAAAATTGTTTGCCTTCTCAACCATTTCTTGGCTTCAAAGTCCCATACCTCGCGAACGGATTGACCTAACCCAAAAATTCCTATTGCACCTGAAAGTAGAAACTCGCCCGGTTACAACGGTATGTGTATTTTTTCCCTAGGCCGTTCTGGTTAAGCGTTTGGAGCAGCAGAATTGCGAGAAATTTTTTGCCTTCTCAACCATTTCTTGGCTTCAAAGTCCCATATCTCGCGAACGGATTGACATAACCCAAAAATTCCTATTGCATCTGAAAGTACAAACTCGCCCGATTACAACGGTATGTGTATTTTTTCCCTAGGCCATTCTGGTTAAGCGTTTGGAGCAGCAGAATTGCGAAAAATTTTTTGCCTTCTCTACCATTTCTTGGCTTCAAACTCCTATATCTCGCGAACGGATTGACCTAACCCAAAAATTCCTATAGCATCTGAAAGTAGAAACTCGCCCGATTACAACGGTATGTGTATTTTTTCCCTAGGCCATTCTGGTTAAGCGTTTGCAGCAGCAGAATTGCGAAAAATTTTTTGCCTTCTCAACCACTTCTTGGCTTCAAAGTCCCTTATCTCGCGAACGGATTGACCTAACCCAAAAATTTCTATTGCATCTGAAAGTAGAAACTCGCCCGATTACAACGGTATGTGTATTTTTTCCATAGGTCATTCTGGTTAAGCGTTTGGAGCAGCAGAAGTGTGAAAAATTTGTTGCCTTCTCTACCATTTCTTGTCTTCAAACTCCCATTTCTCGCGAACGGATTGACCTAACCCAAAAATTCCTATTGCATCTGAAAGTAGAAACTCGCCCGATTACAACGGTCTGTGTATTTTTTCCCTAGGCCATTCTGGTTAAGCGTTTGGAGGAACAGAATTGCGAAAAATTTTTTGCCTTCTCAAGCATTTCTTGGCTTCAAACTCCCATATCTCGCGAACGGATTGGCCTAACCCAAAAATTCCTATTGCACCTGAAAGTAGAAACTCGCCCGATTACAACGGTATGTGTATTTTTTCCCTAGGCCATTCTGGTTAAGCGTTTGGAGCAGCAGAATTGTGAAAAATTTTTTGCCTTCCCTACCATTTCTCGGCTTCAAACTCCCATATCTCGCGAACGGTTTGACCTAACCCAAAAATTCCTATTGCATCGGAAAGTAGAAACTCGCCCGATTACAACGGTATGTGTATTTTTTCCCTAGCCCATTCTGGTTAAGCGTTTGGAGCAGCAGAAGTGCGAAAAATTTGTTGTCTTCTCAACCATTTCTTAGCTTCAAACTCCCAAATCTCGCGAACGGATTGACGTCACCCAAAAATTCCAGTTGCATCTGAAAGTAGAAACTCGCCCGATTACAACGGTATGTGTATTTTTTCCCTAGGCCATTCTGGTTAAGCGTTTGGAGCAGCAGAATTGCGAAAAATTTTTTGCCTTCTCTACCATTTCTTGGCTTCAAACTCCTATATCTCGCGAACGGATTGACCTAACCCAAAAATTCCTATAGCATCTGAAAGCAGAAACTCGCCCGATTACAACGGTATGTGTATTTTTTCCCTAGGCCATTCTGGTTAAGCGTTTGGAGCAGCAGAATTGCGAAAAATTTTTTGCCTTCTCAACCATTTCTTGGCTTCAAACTCCCATATCTCGCGAACGGATTGACCTAACCCAAAAATTCCTGTTGCGTCTGAAAGTAGAAACTCGCCCGGTTACAACGGTATGTGTATTTTTTCCCTAGGCCATTCTGGTTAAGCGTTTGGAGCAGCAGAAGTGCGAAAAATTTGTTGTCTTCTCAACCATTTCTTAGCTTCAAACCCCATATCTCGCGAACGGATTGACGTAACCCAAAAATTCCAGTTGCATCTGAAAGTAGAAACTCGCCCGATTACAACGGTCTGTGTATTTTTTCCCTAGGCCATTCTGGTTAAGCGTTTGGAGGAACAGAATTGCGAAAAATTTTTTGCCTTCTCAAGCATTTCTTGGCTTCAAACTCCCATATCTCGCGAACGGATTGACCTAACCCAAAAATTCCTATTGCACCTGAAAGTAGAAACTCGCCCGATTACAACGGTATGTGTATTTTTTCCCTAGGCCATTCTGGTTAAGCGTTTGGAGCAGCAGAATTGCGAAAAATTGTTTGCCTTCTCAACCATTTCTTGGCTTCAAAGTCCCATATCTCGCGAACGGATTGACCTAACCCAAAAATTCCTATTGCACCTGAAAGTAGAAACTCGCCCGATTACAACGGTATGTGTATTTTTTCCCTAGGCCATTCTGGTTAAGCGTTTGGAGCAGCAGAATTGTGAAAAATTTTTTGCCTTCTCTACCATTTCTCGGCTTCAAACTCCCATATCTCGCGAACGGATTGACCTAACTCAAAAATTCCTGTTGCGTCTGAAAGTAGAAACTCGCCCGGTTACAACGGTATGTGTATTTTTTCCCTAGGCCATTCTGGTTAAGCGTTTGGAGCAGCAGAAGTGCGAAAAATTTGTTGTCTTCTCAACCATTTCTTAGCTTCAAACCCCATATCTCGCGAACGGATTGACGTAACCCAAAAATTCCAGTTGCATCTGAAAGTAGAAACTCGCCCGATTACAACGGTATGTGTATTTTTTCCCTAGGGCATTCTGGTTAAGCGTTTGGAGCAGCAGAATTGCGAAAAATTTTTTGCCTTCTCAACCATTTCTTGGATTCAAAGTCCCATATCTCGCGAACGGATTGACCTAACCCAAAAATTCCTATTGCATCTGAAAGTAGAAACTCGCCCGATTACAACGGTATGTGTATTTTTTCCCTAGGCCATTCTGGTTAAGCGTTTGGAGCAGCAGAATTGTGAAAAATTTTTTGCCTTCTCTACCATTTCTCGGCTTCAAACTCCCATATCTCGCGAACGGATTGACCTAACCCAAAAATTCCTATTGCATCGGAAAGTAGAAACTCGCCCGATTACAACGGTATGTGTATTTTTTCCCTAGCCCATTCTGGTTAAGCGTTTGGAGAAGCAGAAGTGCGAAAAATTTGTTGTCTTCTCAACCATTTCTTAGCTTCAAACTCCCAAATCTCGCGAACGGATTGACGTCACCCAAAAATTCCTGTTGCATCTGAAAGTAGAAACCCGCCCGATTACAACGGTATGTGTATTTTTTCCATAGGTCATTCTGGTTAAGCGTTTGGAGCAGCAGAATTGTGAAAAATTTTTTGCCTTCTCTACCATTTCTTGTCTTCAAACTCCCATTTCTCGCGAACGGATTGACCTAACCCAAAAATTCCGATTGCATCTGAAAGTAGAAACTCGCCCGATTACAACGGTCTGTGTATTTTTTCCCTAGGCCATTCTGGTTAACCGTTTGGAGGAACAGAATTGCGAAAAATTTTTTGCCTTCTCAAGCATTTCTTGGCTTCAAACTCCCATATCTCGCGAACGGATTGACCTAACCCAAAAATTCCTATTGCACCTGAAAGTAGTAACTCGCCCGATTACAACGGTATGTGTATTTTTTCCCTAGGCCATTCTGGTTAAGCGTTTGGAGCAGCAGAATTGCGAAAAATTTTTTGCCTTCTCAACCATTTCTTGGCTTCAAAGTCCCATATCTCGCGAACGGATTGACCTAACCCAAAAATTCCTATTGCACCTGAAAGTAGAAACTCGCCCGATTACAACGGTATGTGTATTTTTTCCCTAGGCCATTCTGGTTAAGCGTTTGGAGCAGCAGAATTACGAAAAATTTTTTGCCTTCTCAACCATTTCTTGGCTTCAAAGTCCCATATCTCGCGAACGGATTGACCTAACCCAAAAATTCCTATTGCACCTGAAAGTAGAAACTCGCCCGATTACAACGGTATGTGTATTTTTTCCCTAGGCCATTCTGGTTAAGCGTTTGGAGCAGCAGAATTGTGAAAAATTTTTTGCCTTCTCTACCATTTCTCGGCTTCAAACTCCCATATCTCGCGAACGGATTGACCTAACTCAAAAATTCCTGTTGCGTCTGAAAGTAGAAACACGCCCGGTTACAACGGTATGTGTATTTTTTCCCTAGGCCATTCTGGTTAAGCGTTTGGAGCAGCAGAAGTGCGAAAGATTTGTTGTCTTCTCAACCATTTCTTAGCTTCAAACTCCCATATCTCGCGAACGGATTGACGTAACCCAAAAATTCCAGTTGCATCTGAAAGTAGAAACTCGCCCGATTACAACGGTATTTGTATTTTTTCCCTAGGCCGTTCTGGTTAAGCGTTTGGAGCAGCAGAATTGCGAGAAATTTTTTGCCTTCTCAACCATTTCTTGGCTTCAAAGTCCCATATCTCGCGAACGGATTGACCTAACCCAAAAATTCCTATTGCATCCGAAAGTAGAAACTCGCCCCATTACAACGGTATGTGTATTTTTTCCCGAGGCCATTCTGGTTAAGCGTTTGGAGCAGCAGAAGTGCGAAAAATTTGTTGTCTTCTCAACCATTTCTTAGCTTCAAACTCCCATATCTCGCGAACGGATTGACGTAACCCAAAGATTCCTGTTGCATCTGAAAGTAGAAACTCGCCCGATTACAACGGTATGTGTATTTTTTCCCTAGGCCATTCTGGTTAAGCGTTTGGAGCAGCAGAATTGCGAAAAATTTTTTGCCTTCTCTACCATTTCTTGGCTTCAAACTCCTATATCTCGCGAACGGATTGACCTAACCCAAAAATTCCTATAGCATCTGAAAGTAGAAACTCGCCCGATTACAACGGTATGTGTATTTTTTCCCTAGGCCATTCTGGTTAAGCGTTTGGAGCAGCAGAATTGCGAAAAATTTGTTGTCTTCTCAACCATTTCTTAGCTTCAAACTCCCAAATCTCGCGAACGGAATGACGTCACCCAAAAATTCCTGTTGCATCTGAAAGTAGAAACTCGCCCGATTACAACGGTATGTGTATTTTTTCCCTAGGCCATTCTGGTTAAGCGTTTGGAGCAGCAGAATTGCGAAAAATTTTTTGCCTTCTCAACCACTTCTTGGCTTCAAAGTCCCATATCTCGCGAACGGATTGACCTAACCCAAAAATTCCTATTGCATCCGAAAGTAGAAACTCGCCCCATTACAACGGTATGTGTATTTTTTCCCTAGGCCATTCTGGTTAAGCGTTTGGAGCAGCAGAATTGCGAAAAATTTCTTGCCTTCTCAACCATTTCTTGGCTTCAAACTCCCATATCTCGCGAACGGATTGACCTAACCCAAAAATTCCTATTGCATCTGAAAGTAGAAACTCGCCCGATTACAACGGTATGTGTATTTTTTCCCTAGGTCATTCTGGTTAAGCGTTTGGAGCAGCAGAATTGCGAAAAATTTTTTGCCTTCTCAACTATTTCTTGGCTTCAAAGTCCCATATCTCGCGAACGGATTGACCTAACCCAAAAATTTCTATTGCATCTGAAAGTAGAAACTCGCCCGATTACAACGGTATGTGTATTTTTTCCATAGGTCATTCTGGTTAAGCGTTTGGAGCGGCAGAATTGTGAAAAATTTTTTGCCTTCTCTACCATTTCTTGTCTTCAAACTCCCATTTCTCGCGAACGGATTGACCTAACCCAGAAATTCCTATTGCATCGGAAAGTAGAAACTCGCCCGATTAGAACGGTATGTGTATTTTTTCCCTAGGCCATTCTGGTTAAGCGTTTGGAGCAGCAGAATTGCGAAAAATTTTTTGCCTTCTCAACCATTTCTTGGCTTCAAACTCTCATATCTCGCGAACGGATTGACCTAACCCAAAAATTCCTATTGCACCTGAAAGTAGAAACTCGCCCGATTACAACGGTATGTGTATTTTTTCCCTAGCCCATTCTGGTTAAGCGTTTGGAGCAGCAGAAGTGCGAAAAATTTGTTGTCTTCTCAACCATTTCTTAGCTTCAAACTCCCAAATCTCGCGAACGGATTGACGTCACCCAAAAATTCCTGTTGCATCTGAAAGTAGAAACTCGCCCGATTACAACGGTATGTGTATTTTTTCCCTAGGCCATTCTGGTTAAGCGTTTGGAGCAGCAGAATTGCGAAAAATTTTTTGCCTTCTCTACCATTTCTTGGCTTCAAACTCCTATATCTCGCGAACGGATTGACCTAACCCAAAAATTCCTATAGCATCTGAAAGTAGAAACTCGTCCGATTACAACGGTATGTGTATTTTTTCCCTAGGCCATTCTGGTTAAGCGTTTGGAGCAGCAGAATTGCGAAAAATTTGTTGTCTTCTCAACCATTTCTTAGCTTTAAACTCCCAAATCTCGCGAACGGATTGACGTCACCCAAAAATTCCTGTTTCATCTGAAAATAGAAACTCGCCCGATTACAACGGTATGTGTATTTTTTCCCTAGGCCATTCTGGTTAAGCGTTTGGAGCAGCAGAATTGCGAAAAATTTTTTGCCTTCTCAACCACTTCTTGGCTTCAAAGTCCCATATCTCGCGAACGGATTGACCTAACCCAAAAATTCCTATTGCATCCGAAAGTAGAAACTCGCCCCATTACAACGGTATGTGTATTTTTTCCCTAGGCCATTCTGGTTAAGCGTTTGGAGCAGCAGAATTGCGAAAAATTTCTTGCCTTCTCAACCATTTCTTGGCTTCAAACTCCCATATCTCGCGAACGGATTGACCTAACCCAAAAATTCCTATTGCATCTGAAAGTAGAAACTCGCCCGATTACAACGGTATGTGTATTTTTTCCCTAGGCCATTCTGGTTAAGCGTTCGGAGCAGCAGAATTGCGAAAAATTTTTTGCCTTCTCAACTATTTCTTGGCTTCAATGTCCCATATCTCGCGAACGGATTGACCTAACCCAAAAATTTCTATTGCATCTGAAAGTAGAAACTCGCCCGATTACAACGGTATGTGTATTTTTTCCATAGGTCATTCTGGTTAAGCGTTTGGAGCAGCAGAATTGTGAAAAATTTTTTGCCTTCTCTACCATTTCTTGTCTACAAACTCCCATTTCTCGCGAACGGATTGACCTAACCCAAAAATTCCTATTGCATCTGAAAGTAGAAACTCGCCCGATTACAACGGTCTGTGTATTTTTTCCCTAGGCCATTCTGGTTAAGCGTTTGGAGGAACAGAATTGCGAAAAATTTTTTGCCTTCTCAAGCATTTCTTGGCTTCAAACTCCCATATCTCGCGAACGGATTGACCTAACCCAAAAATTCCTATTGCACCTGAAAGTAGAAACTCGCCCGATTACAACGGTATGTGTATTTTTTCCCTAGGCCATTCTGGTTAAGCGTTTGGAGCAGCAGAATTGCGAAAAATTTTTTGCCTTCTCAACCATTTCTTGGCTTCAAAGTCCCATATCTCGCGAACGGATTGACCTAACCCAAAAATTCCTATTGCACCTGAAAGTAGAAACTCGCCCGATTACAACGGTATGTGTATTTTTTCCCTAGGCCATTCTGGTTAAGCGTTTGGAGCAGCAGAATTGTGAAAAATTTTTTGCCTTCTCTACCATTTCTCGGCTTCAAGCTCCCATATCTCGCGAACAGATTGACCTAACTCAAAAATTCCTGTTGCGTCTGAAAGTAGAAACTCGCCCGGTTACAACGGTATGTGTATTTTTTCCCTAGGCCATTCTGGTTAAGCGTTTGGAGCAGCAGATGTGCGAAAGATTTGTTGTCTTCTCAACCATTTCTTGGCTTCAAACTCCCATATCTCGCGAACGGATTGACCTAACCCAAAAATTCCTATTGCATCTGAAAGTAGAAACTCGCCCGATTACAACGGTATGTGTATTTTTTCCCTAGGCCATTCTGGTTAAGCGTTTGGAGCAGCAGAATTGCGAAAAATTTTTTGCCTTCTCAACTATTTCTTGGCTTCAAAGTCCCATATCTCGCGAACGGATTGACCTAACCCAAAAATTTCTATTGCATCTGAAAGTAGAAACTCGCCCGATTACAACGGTATGTGTATTTTTTCCATAGGTCATTCTGGTTAAGCGTTTGGAGCGGCAGAATTGTGAAAAATTTTTTGCCTTCTCTACCATTTCTTGTCTTCAAACTCCCATTTCTCGCGAACGGATTGACCTAACCCAGAAATTCCTATTGCATCGGAAAGTAGAAACTCGCCCGATTAGAACGGTATGTGTATTTTTTCCCTAGGCCATTCTGGTTAAGCGTTTGGAGCAGCAGAATTGCGAAAAATTTTTTGCCTTCTCAACCATTTCTTGGCTTCAAACTCTCATATCTCGCGAACGGATTGACCTAACCCAAAAATTCCTATTGCACCTGAAAGTAGAAACTCGCCCGATTACAACGGTATGTGTATTTTTTCCCTAGCCCATTCTGGTTAAGCGTTTGGAGCAGCAGAAGTGCGAAAAATTTGTTGTCTTCTCAACCATTTCTTAGCTTCAAACTCCCAAATCTCGCGAACGGATTGACGTCACCCAAAAATTCCTGTTGCATCTGAAAGTAGAAACTCGCCCGATTACAACGGTATGTGTATTTTTTCCCTAGGCCATTCTGGTTAAGCGTTTGGAGCAGCAGAATTGCGAAAAATTTTTTGCCTTCTCTACCATTTCTTGGCTTCAAACTCCTATATCTCGCGAACGGATTGACCTAACCCAAAAATTCCTATTGCATTTGAAAGTAGAAACTCGCCCGATTACAACGGTATGTGTATTTTTTCCCTAGGCCATTCTGGTTAAGCGTTTGGAGCAGCAGCATTGCGAAAAATTTCTTGCCTTCTCAACCATTTCTTGGCTTCAAACTCCTATATCTCGCGAACGGATTGACCTAACCCAAAAATTCCTATAGCATCTGAAAGTAGAAACTCGTCCGATTACAACGGTATGTGTATTTTTTCCCTAGGCCATTCTGGTTAAGCGTTTGGAGCAGCAGAATTGCGAAAAATTTCTTGCCTTCTCAACCATTTCTTGGCTTCAAACTCCCATATCTCGCGAACGGATTGACCTAACCCAAAAATTCCTATTGCATCTGAAAGTAGAAACTCGCCCGATTACAACGGTATGTGTATTTTTTCCCTAGGCCATTCTGATTAAGCGTTCGGAGCAGCAGAATTGCGAAAAATTTTTTGCCTTCTCAACTATTTCTTGGCTTCAATGTCCCATATCTCGCGAACGGATTGACCTAACCCAAAAATTTCTATTGCATCTGAAAGTAGAAACTCGCCCGATTACAACGGTATGTGTATTTTTTCCATAGGTCATTCTGGTTAAGCGTTTGGAGCAGCAGAAGTGTGAAAAATTTTTTGCCTTCTCTACCATTTCTTGTCTTCAAACTCCCATTTCTCGCGAACGGATTGACCTAACCCAAAAATTCCTATTGCATCTGAAAGTAGAAACTCGCCCGATTACAACGGTCTGTGTATTTTTTCCCTAGGCCATTCTGGTTAAGCGTTTGGAGGAACAGAATTGCGAAAAATTTTTTGCCTTCTCAAGCATTTCTTGGCTTCAAACTCCCATATGTCGCGAACGGATTGACCTAACCCAAAAATTCCTATTGCACCTGAAAGTAGAAACTCGCCCGATTACAACGGTATGTGTATTTTTTCCCTAGGCCATTCTGGTTAAGCGTTTGGAGCAGCAGAATTGTGAAAAATTTTTTGCCTTCCCTACCATTTCTCGGCTTCAAACTCCCATATCTCGCGAACGGTTTGACCTAACCCAAAAATTCCTATTGCATCGGAAAGTAGAAACTCGCCCGATTACAACGGTATGTGTATTTTTTCCCTAGCCCATTCTGGTTAAGCGTTTGGAGCAGCAGAAGTGCGAAAAATTTGTTGTCTTCTCAACCATTTCTTAGCTTCAAACTCCCAAATCTCGCGAACGGATTGACGTCACCCAAAAATTCCTGTTGCATCTGAAAGTAGAAACTCGCCCGATTACAACGGTATGTGTATTTTTTCCCTAGGCCATTCTGGTTAAGCGTTTGGAGCAGCAGAATTGCGAAAAATTTTTTGCCTTCTCTACCATTTCTTGGCTTCAAACTCCTATATCTCGCGAACGGATTGACCTAACCCAAAAATTCCTATAGCATCTGAAAGCAGAAACTCGCCCGATTACAACGGTATGTGTATTTTTTCCCTAGGCCATTCTGGTTAAGCGTTTGGAGCAGCAGAAGTGCGAAAAATTTGTTGTCTTCTCAACCATTTCTTAGCTTCAAACTCCCAAATCTCGCGAACGGATTGACGTCACCCAAAAATTCCTGTTGCATCTGAAAGTAGAAACTCGCCCGATTACAACGGTATGTGTATTTTTTCCCTAGGCCATTCTGGTTAAGCGTTTGGAGCAGCAGAATTGCGAAAAATTTTTTGCCTTCTCTACCATTTCTTGGCTTCAAACTCCTATATCTCGCGAACGGATTGACCTAACCCAAAAATTCCTATAGCATCTGAAAGCAGAAACTCGCCCGATTACAACGGTATGTGTATTTTTTCCCTAGGCCGTTCTGGTTAAGCGTTTGGAGCAGCAGAATTGCGAAAAATTTTTTGCCTTCTCAACCACTTCTTGGCTTCAAAGTCCCATTTCTCGCGAACGGATTGACCTAACCCAAAAATTCCTATTGCATCTGAAAGTAGAAACTCGCCCGATTACAACGGTCTGTGTATTTTTTCCCTAGGCCATTCTGGTTAAGCGTTTGGAGGAACAGAATTGCGAAAAATTTTTTGCCTTCTCAAGCATTTCTTGGCTTCAAACTCCCATATCTCGCGAACGGATTGACCTAACCCAAAAATTCCTATTGCACCTGAAAGTAGAAACTCGCCCGATTACAACGGTATGTGTATTTTTTCCCTAGGCCATTCTGGTTAAGCGTTTGGAGCAGCAGAATTGCGAAAAATTGTTTGCCTTCTCAACCATTTCTTGGCTTCAAAGTCCCATATCTCGCGAACGGTTTGACCTAACCCAAAAATTCCTATTGCATCTGAAAGTAGATACTCGCCCGATTACAACGGTATGTGTATTTTTTCCCTAGGCCATTCTGGTTAAGCGTTTGGAGCAGCAGAATTGTGAAAAATTTTTTGCCTTCCCTACCATTTCTCGGCTTCAAACTCCCATATCTCGCGAACGGTTTGACCTAACCCAAAAATTCCTATTGCATCGGAAAGTAGAAACTCGCCCGATTACAACGGTATGTGTATTTTTTCCCTAGGCCATTCTGGTTAAGCGTTTGGAGCAGCAGAAGTGCGAAAAATTTGTTGTCTTCTCAACCATTTCTTAGCTTCAAACTCCCAAATCTCGCGAACGGATTGACGTCACCCAAAAATTCCTGTTGCATCTGAAAGTAGAAACTCGCCCGATTACAACGGTATGTGTATTTTTTCCCTAGGCCATTCTGGTTAAGCGTTTGGAGCAGCAGAATAGCGAAAAATTTTTTGCCTTCTCTACCATTTCTTGGCTTCAAACTCCTATATCTCGCGAACGGATTGACCTAACCCAAAAATTCCTATAGCATCTGAAAGCAGAAACTCGCCCGATTACAACGGTATGTGTATTTTTTCCCTAGGCCATTCTGGTTAAGCGTTTGGAGCAGCAGAATTGCGAAAAATTTTTTGCCTTCTCAACCACTTCTTGGCTTCAAAGTCCCATTTCTCGCGAACGGATTGACCTAACCCAAAAATTCCTATTGCATCTGAAAGTAGAAACTCGCCCGATTACAACGGTCTGTGTATTTTTTCCCTAGGCCATTCTGGTTAAGCGTTTGGAGGAACAGAATTGCGAAAAATTTTTTGCCTTCTCAAGCATTTCTTGGCTTCAAACTCCCATATCTCGCGAACGGATTGACCTAACCCAAAAATTCCTATTGCACCTGAAAGTAGAAACTCGCCCGATTACAACGGTATGTGTATTTTTTCCCTAGGCCATTCTGGTTAAGCGTTTGGAGCAGCAGAATTGCGAAAAATTGTTTGCCTTCTCAACCATTTCTTGGCTTCAAAGTCCCATATCTCGCGAACGGATTGACCTAACCCAAAAATTCCTATTGCACCTGAAAGTAGAAACTCGCCCGATTACAACGGTATGTGTATTTTTTCCCTAGGCCATTCTGGTTAAGCGTTTGGAGCAGCAGAATTGTGAAAAATTTTTTGCCTTCTCTACCATTTCTCGGCTTCAAACTCCCATATCTCGCGAACGGATTGACCTAACTCAAAAATTCCTGTTGCGTCTGAAAGTAGAAACTCGCCCGGTTACAACGGTATGTGTATTTTTTCCCTAGGCCATTCTGGTTAAGCGTTTGGAGCAGCAGAAGTGCGAAAAATTTGTTGTCTTCTCAACCATTTCTTAGCTTCAAACCCCATATCTCGCGAACGGTTTGACCTAACCCAAAAATTCCTATTGCATCTGAAAGTAGAAACTCGCCCGATTACAACGGTATGTGTATTTTTTCCCTAGGCCATTCTGGTTAAGCGTTTGGAGCAGCAGAATTGTGAAAAATTTTTTGCCTTCCCTACCATTTCTCGGCTTCAAACTCCCATGTCTCGCGAACGGTTTGACCTAACCCAAAAATTCCTATTGCATCGGAAAGTAGAAACTCGCCCGATTACAACGGTATGTGTATTTTTTCCCTAGGCCATTCTGGTTAAGCGTTTGGAGCAGCAGAAGTGCGAAAAATTTGTTGTCTTCTCAACCATTTCTTAGCTTCAAACTCCCAAATCTCGCGAACGGATTGACGTCACCCAAAAATTCCTGTTGCATCTGAAAGTAGAAACTCGCCCGATTACAACGGTATGTGTATTTTTTCCCTAGGCCATTCTGGTTAAGCGTTTGGAGCAGCAGAATAGCGAAAAATTTTTTGCCTTCTCTACCATTTCTTGGCTTCAAACTCCTATATCTCGCGAACGGATTGACCTAACCCAAAAATTCCTATAGCATCTGAAAGCAGAAACTCGCCCGATTACAACGGTATGTGTATTTTTTCCCTAGGCCATTCTGGTTAAGCGTTTGGAGCAGCAGAATTGCGAAAAATTTTTTGCCTTCTCAACCACTTCTTGGCTTCAAAGTCCCATTTCTCGCGAACGGATTGACCTAACCCAAAAATTCCTATTGCATCTGAAAGTAGAAACTCGCCCGATTACAACGGTCTGTGTATTTTTTCCCTAGGCCATTCTGGTTAAGCGTTTGGAGGAACAGAATTGCGAAAAATTTTTTGCCTTCTCAAGCATTTCTTGGCTTCAAACTCCCATATCTCGCGAACGGATTGACCTAACCCAAAAATTCCTATTGCACCTGAAAGTAGAAACTCGCCCGATTACAACGGTATGTGTATTTTTTCCCTAGGCCATTCTGGTTAAGCGTTTGGAGCAGCAGAATTGCGAAAAATTGTTTGCCTTCTCAACCATTTCTTGGCTTCAAAGTCCCATATCTCGCGAACGGATTGACCTAACCCAAAAATTCCTATTGCACCTGAAAGTAGAAACTCGCCCGATTACAACGGTATGTGTATTTTTTCCCTAGGCCATTCTGGTTAAGCGTTTGGAGCAGCAGAATTGTGAAAAATTTTTTGCCTTCTCTACCATTTCTCGGCTTCAAACTCCCATATCTCGCGAACGGATTGACCTAACTCAAAAATTCCTGTTGCGTCTGAAAGTAGAAACTCGCCCGGTTACAACGGTATGTGTATTTTTTCCCTAGGCCATTCTGGTTAAGCGTTTGGAGCAGCAGAAGTGCGAAAAATTTGTTGTCTTCTCAACCATTTCTTAGCTTCAAACCCCATATCTCGCGAACGGATTGACGTAACCCAAAAATTCCTGTTGCATCTGAAAGTAGAAACTCGCCCGATTACAACGGTATGTGTATTTTTTCCCTAGGGCATTCTGGTTAAGCGTTTGGAGCAGCAGAATTGCGAAAAATTTTTTGCCTTCTCAACCATTTCTTGGATTCAAAGTCCCATATCTCGCGAACGGATTGACCTAACCCAAAAATTCCTATTGCATCTGAAAGTAGAAACTCGCCCGATTACAACGGTATGTGTATTTTTTCCCTAGGCCATTCTGGTTAAGCGTTTGGAGCAGCAGAATTGTGAAAAATTTTTTGCCTTCTCTACCATTTCTCGGCTTCAAACTCCCATATCTCGCGAACGGATTGACCTAACCCAAAAATTCCTATTGCATCGGAAAGTAGAAACTCGCCCGATTACAACGGTATGTGTATTTTTTCCCTAGCCCATTCTGGTTAAGCGTTTGGAGAAGCAGAAGTGCGAAAAATTTGTTGTCTTCTCAACCATTTCTTAGCTTCAAACTCCCAAATCTCGCGAACGGATTGACGTCACCCAAAAATTCCTGTTGCATCTGAAAGTAGAAACCCGCCCGATTACAACGGTATGTGTATTTTTTCCATAGGTCATTCTGGTTAAGCGTTTGGAGCAGCAGAATTGTGAAAAATTTTTTGCCTTCTCTACCATTTCTTGTCTTCAAACTCCCATTTCTCGCGAACGGACTGACCTAACCCAAAAATTCCTATTGCATCTGAAAGTAGAAACTCGCCCGATTACAACGGTCTGTGTATTTTTTCCCTAGGCCATTCTGGTTAACCGTTTGGAGGAACAGAATTGCGAAAAATTTTTTGCCTTCTCAAGCATTTCTTGGCTTCAAACTCCCATATCTCGCGAACGGATTGACCTAACCCAAAAATTCCTATTGCACCTGAAAGTAGTAACTCGCCCGATTACAACGGTATGTGTATTTTTTCCCTAGGCCATTCTGGTTAAGCGTTTGGAGCAGCAGAATTGCGAAAAATTTTTTGCCTTCTCAACCATTTCTTGGCTTCAAAGTCCCATATCTCGCGAACGGATTGACCTAACCCAAAAATTCCTATTGCACCTGAAAGTAGAAACTCGCCCGATTACAACGGTATGTGTATTTTTTCCCTAGGCCATTCTGGTTAAGCGTTTGGAGCAGCAGAATTACGAAAAATTTTTTGCCTTCTCAACCATTTCTTGGCTTCAAAGTCCCATATCTCGCGAACGGATTGACCTAACCCAAAAATTCCTATTGCACCTGAAAGTAGAAACTCGCCCGATTACAACGGTATGTGTATTTTTTCCCTAGGCCATTCTGGTTAAGCGTTTGGAGCAGCAGAAGTGCGAAAAATTTGTTGTCTTCTCAACCATTTCTTAGCTTCAAACTCCCATATCTCGCGAACGGATTGACGTAACCCAAAGATTCCTGTTGCATCTGAAAGTAGAAACTCGCCCGATTACAACGGTATGTGTATTTTTTCCCTAGGCCATTCTGGTTAAGCGTTTGGAGCAGCAGAATTGCGAAAAATTTTTTGCCTTCTCTACCATTTCTTGGCTTCAAACTCCTATATCTCGCGAACGGATTGACCTAACCCAAAAATTCCTATAGCATCTGAAAGTAGAAACTCGCCCGATTACAACGGTATGTGTATTTTTTCCCTAGGCCATTCTGGTTAAGCGTTTGGAGCAGCAGAATTGCGAAAAATTTGTTGTCTTCTCAACCATTTCTTAGCTTCAAACTCCCAAATCTCGCGAACGGAATGACGTCACCCAAAAATTCCTGTTGCATCTGAAAGTAGAAACTCGCCCGATTACAACGGTATGTGTATTTTTTCCCTAGGCCATTCTGGTTAAGCGTTTGGAGCAGCAGAATTGCGAAAAATTTTTTGCCTTCTCAACCACTTCTTGGCTTCAAAGTCCCATATCTCGCGAACGGATTGGCCTAACCCAAAAATTCCTATTGCATCCGAAAGTAGAAACTCGCCCCATTACAACGGTATGTGTATTTTTTCCCTAGGCCATTCTGGTTAAGCGTTTGGAGCAGCAGAATTGCGAAAAATTTCTTACCTTCTCAACCATTTCTTGGCTTCAAACTCCCATATCTCGCGAACGGATTGACCTAACCCAAAAATTCCTATTGCATCTGAAAGTAGAAACTCGCCCGATTACAACGGTATGTGTATTTTTTCCCTAGGCCATTCTGGTTAAGCGTTTGGAGCAGCAGAATTGCGAAAAATTTTTTGCCTCCTCAACTATTTCTTGGCTTCAAAGTCCCATATCTCGCGAACGGATTGACCTAACCCAAAAATTTCTATTGCATCTGAAAGTAGAAACTCGCCCGATTACAACGGTATGTGTATTTTTTCCATAGGTCATTCTGGTTAAGCGTTTGGAGCGGCAGAATTGTGAAAAATTTTTTGCCTTCTCTACCATTTCTTGTCTTCAAACTCCCATTTCTCGCGAACGGATTGACCTAACCCAGAAATTCCTATTGCATCGGAAAGTAGAAACTCGCCCGATTAGAAAGGTATGTGTATTTTTTCCCTAGGCCATTCTGGTTAAGCGTTTGGAGCAGCAGAATTGTGAAAAATTTTTTGCCTTCTCAACCATTTCTTGGCTTCAAACTCTCATATCTCGCGAACGGATTGACCTAACCCAAAAATTCCTATTGCACCTGAAAGTAGAAACTCGCCCGATTACAACGGTATGTGTATTTTTTCCCTAGCCCATTCTGGTTAAGCGTTTGGAGCAGCAGAAGTGCGAAAAATTTGTTGTCTTCTCAACCATTTCTTAGCTTCAAACTCCCAAATCTCGCGAACGGATTGACGTCACCCAAAAATTCCTGTTGCATCTGAAAGTAGAAACTCGCCCGATTACAACGGTATGTGTATTTTTTCCCTAGGCCATTCTGGTTAAGCGTTTGGAGCAGCAGAATTGCGAAAAATTTTTTGCCTTCTCTACCATTTCTTGGCTTCAAACTCCTATATCTCGCGAACGGATTGACCTAACCCAAAAATTCCTATAGCATCTGAAAGTAGAAACTCGTCCGATTACAACGGTATGTGTATTTTTTCCCTAGGCCATTCTGGTTAAGCGTTTGGAGCAGCAGAATTGCGAAAAATTTGTTGTCGTCTCAACCATTTCTTAGCTTCAAACTCCCAAATCTCGCGAACGGATTGACGTCACCCAAAAATTCCTGTTTCATCTGAAAATAGAAACTCGCCCGATTACAACGGTATGTGTATTTTTTCCCTAGGCCATTCTGGTTAAGCGTTTGGAGCAGCAGCATTGCGAAAAATTTCTTGCCTTCTCAACCATTTCTTGGCTTCAAACTCCTATATCTCGCGAACGGATTGACCTAACCCAAAAATTCCTATAGCATCTGAAAGTAGAAACTCGTCCGATTACAACGGTATGTGTATTTTTTCCCTAGGCCATTCTGGTTAAGCGTTTGGAGCAGCAGAATTGCGAAAAATTTCTTGCCTTCTCAACCATTTCTTGGCTTCAAACTCCCATATCTCGCGAACGGATTGACCTAACCCAAAAATTCCTATTGCATCTGAAAGTAGAAACTCGCCCGATTACAACGGTATGTGTATTTTTTCCCTAGGCCATTCTGATTAAGCGTTCGGAGCAGCAGAATTGCGAAAAATTTTTTGCCTTCTCAACTATTTCTTGGCTTCAATGTCCCATATCTCGCGAACGGATTGACCTAACCCAAAAATTTCTATTGCATCTGAAAGTAGAAACTCGCCCGATTACAACGGTATGTGTATTTTTTCCATAGGTCATTCTGGTTAAGCGTTTGGAGCAGCAGAATTGTGAAAAATTTTTTGCCTTCTCTACCATTTCTTGTCTTCAAACTCCCATTTCTCGCGAACGGATTGACCTAACCCAAAAATTCCTATTGCATCTGAAAGTAGAAACTCGCCCGATTACAACGGTCTGTGCATTTTTTCCCTAGGCCATTCTGGTTAAGCGTTTGGAGGAACAGAATTGCGAAAAATTTTTTGCCTTCTCAAGCATTTCTTGGCTTCAAACTCCCATATCTCGCGAACGGATTGACCTAACCCAAAAATTCCTATTGCACCTGAAAGTAGAAACTCGCCCGATTACAACGGTATGTGTATTTTTTCCCTAGGCCATTCTGGTTAAGCGTTTGGAGCAGCAGAATTGCGAAAAATTTTTTGCCTTCTCAACCATTTCTTGGCTTCAAAGTCCCATATCTCGCGAACGGATTGACCTAACCCAAAAATTCCTATTGCACCTGAAAGTAGAAACTCGCCCGATTACAACGGTATGTGTATTTTTTCCCTAGGCCATTCTGGTTAAGCGTTTGGAGCAGCAGAATTGTGACAAATTTTTTGCCTTCTCTACCATTTCTCGGCTTCAAACTCCCATATCTCGCGAACAGATTGACCTAACTCAAAAATTCCTGTTGCGTCTGAAAGTAGAAACTCGCCCGGTTACAACGGTATGTGTATTTTTTCCCTAGGCCATTCTGGTTAAGCGTTTGGAGCAGCAGAAGTGCGAAAGATTTGTTGTCTTCTCAACCATTTCTTAGCTTCAAACTCCCATATCTCGCGAACGGATTGACGTAACCCAAAAATTCCAGTTGCATCTGAAAGTAGAAACTCGCCCGATTACAACGGTATTTGTATTTTTTCCCTAGGCCGTTCTGGTTAAGCGTTTGGAGCAGCAGAATTGCGAGAAATTTTTTGCCTTCTCAACCATTTCTTGGCTTCAAAGTCCCATATCTCGCGAACGGATTGACATAACCCAAAAATTCCTATTGCATCTGAAAGTAGAAACTCGCCCGATTACAACGGTATGTGTATTTTTTCCCTAGGCCATTCTGGTTAAGCGTTTGGAGCAGCAGAAGTGCGAAAAATTTGATGTCTTCTCAACCATTTCTTAGCTTCAAACTCCCATATCTCGCGAACGGATTGACGTAACCCAAAGATTCCTGTTGCATCTGAAAGTAGAAACTCGCCCGATTACAACGGTATGTGTATTTTTTCCCTAGGCCATTCTGGTTAAGCGTTTGGAGCAGCAGAATTGCGAAAAATTTGTTGTCTTCTCAACCATTTCTTAGCTTCAAACTCCCATATCTCGCGAACGGATTGACGTAACCCAAAGATTCCTGTTGCATCTGAAAGTAGAAACTCGCCCGATTACAACGGTATGTGTATTTTTTCCCTAGGCCATTCTGGTTAAGCGTTTGGAGCAGCAGAATTGCGAAAAATTTTTTGCCTTCTCTACCATTTCTTAGCTTCAAACTCCCATATCTCGCGAACGGATTGACCTAACCCAAAAATTTCTATTGCATCTGAAAGTAGAAACTCGCCCGATTACAACGGTATGTGTATTTTTTACATAGGTCATTCTGGTTAAGCGTTTGGAGCGGCAGAATTGTGAAAAATTTTTTGCCTTCTCTACCATTTCTTGTCTTCAAACTCCCATTTCTCGCGAACGGATTGACCTAACCCAGAAATTCCTATTGCATCGGAAAGTAGAAACTCGCCCGATTAGAACGGTATGTGTACTTTTTCCCTAGGCCATTCTGGTTAAGCGTTTGGAGCAGCAGAATTGCGAAAAATTTTTTGCCTTCTCAACCATTTCTTGGCTTCAAACTCTCATATCTCGCGAACGGATTGACCTAACCCAAAAATTCCTATTGCACCTGAAAGTAGAAACTCGCCCGATTACAACGGTATGTGTATTTTTTCCCTAGCCCATTCTGGTTAAGCGTTTGGAGCAGCAGAAGTGCGAAAAATTTGTTGTCTTCTCAACCATTTCTTAGCTTCAAACTCCCAAATCTCGCGAACGGATTGACGTCACCCAAAAATTCCTGTTGCATCTGAAAGTAGAAACTCGCCCGATTACAACGGTATGTGTATTTTTTCCCTAGGCCATTCTGGTTAAGCGTTTGGAGCAGCAGAATTGCGAAAAATTTTTTGCCTTCTCTACCATTTCTTGGCTTCAAACTCCTATATCTCGCGAACGGATTGACCTAACCCAAAAATTCCTATAGCATCTGAAAGTAGAAACTCGTCCGATTACAACGGTATGTGTATTTTTTCCCTAGGCCATTCTGGTTAAGCGTTTGGAGCAGCAGAATTGCGAAAAATTTGTTGTCGTCTCAACCATTTCTTAGCTTCAAACTCCCAAATCTCGCGAACGGATTGACGTCACCCAAAAATTCCTGTTTCATCTGAAAATAGAAACTCGCCCGATTACAACGGTATGTGTATTTTTTCCCTAGGCCATTCTGGTTAAGCGTTTGGAGCAGCAGCATTGCGAAAAATTTCTTGCCTTCTCAACCATTTCTTGGCTTCAAACTCCTATATCTCGCGAACGGATTGACCTAACCCAAAAATTCCTATAGCATCTGAAAGTAGAAACTCGTCCGATTACAACGGTATGTGTATTTTTTCCCTAGGCCATTCTGGTTAAGCGTTTGGAGCAGCAGAATTGCGAAAAATTTCTTGCCTTCTCAACCATTTCTTGGCTTCAAACTCCCATATCTCGCGAACGGATTGACCTAACCCAAAAATTCCTATTGCATCTGAAAGTAGAAACTCGCCCGATTACAACGGTATGTGTATTTTTTCCCTAGGCCATTCTGATTAAGCGTTCGGAGCAGCAGAATTGCGAAAAATTTTTTGCCTTCTCAACTATTTCTTGGCTTCAATGTCCCATATCTCGCGAACGGATTGACCTAACCCAAAAATTTCTATTGCATCTGAAAGTAGAAACTCGCCCGATTACAACGGTATGTGTATTTTTTCCATAGGTCATTCTGGTTAAGCGTTTGGAGCAGCAGAATTGTGAAAAATTTTTTGCCTTCTCTACCATTTCTTGTCTTCAAACTCCCATTTCTCGCGAACGGATTGACCTAACCCAAAAATTCCTATTGCATCTGAAAGTAGAAACTCGCCCGATTACAACGGTCTGTGCATTTTTTCCCTAGGCCATTCTGGTTAAGCGTTTGGAGGAACAGAATTGCGAAAAATTTTTTGCCTTCTCAAGCATTTCTTGGCTTCAAACTCCCATATCTCGCGAACGGATTGACCTAACCCAAAAATTCCTATTGCACCTGAAAGTAGAAACTCGCCCGATTACAACGGTATGTGTATTTTTTCCCTAGGCCATTCTGGTTAAGCGTTTGGAGCAGCAGAATTGCGAAAAATTTTTTGCCTTCTCAACCATTTCTTGGCTTCAAAGTCCCATATCTCGCGAACGGATTGACCTAACCCAAAAATTCCTATTGCACCTGAAAGTAGAAACTCGCCCGATTACAACGGTATGTGTATTTTTTCCCTAGGCCATTCTGGTTAAGCGTTTGGAGCAGCAGAATTGTGACAAATTTTTTGCCTTCTCTACCATTTCTCGGCTTCAAACTCCCATATCTCGCGAACAGATTGACCTAACTCAAAAATTCCTGTTGCGTCTGAAAGTAGAAACTCGCCCGGTTACAACGGTATGTGTATTTTTTCCCTAGGCCATTCTGGTTAAGCGTTTGGAGCAGCAGAAGTGCGAAAGATTTGTTGTCTTCTCAACCATTTCTTAGCTTCAAACTCCCATATCTCGCGAACGGATTGACGTAACCCAAAAATTCCAGTTGCATCTGAAAGTAGAAACTCGCCCGATTACAACGGTATTTGTATTTTTTCCCTAGGCCGTTCTGGTTAAGCGTTTGGAGCAGCAGAATTGCGAGAAATTTTTTGCCTTCTCAACCATTTCTTGGCTTCAAAGTCCCATATCTCGCGAACGGATTGACATAACCCAAAAATTCCTATTGCATCTGAAAGTAGAAACTCGCCCGATTACAACGGTATGTGTATTTTTTCCCTAGGCCATTCTGGTTAAGCGTTTGGAGCAGCAGAAGTGCGAAAAATTTGATGTCTTCTCAACCATTTCTTAGCTTCAAACTCCCATATCTCGCGAACGGATTGACGTAACCCAAAGATTCCTGTTGCATCTGAAAGTAGAAACTCGCCCGATTACAACGGTATGTGTATTTTTTCCCTAGGCCATTCTGGTTAAGCGTTTGGAGCAGCAGAATTGCGAAAAATTTGTTGTCTTCTCAACCATTTCTTAGCTTCAAACTCCCATATCTCGCGAACGGATTGACGTAACCCAAAGATTCCTGTTGCATCTGAAAGTAGAAACTCGCCCGATTACAACGGTATGTGTATTTTTTCCCTAGGCCATTCTGGTTAAGCGTTTGGAGCAGCAGAATTGCGAAAAATTTTTTGCCTTCTCTACCATTTCTTGGCTTCAAACTCCTATATCTCGCGAACGGATTGACCTAACCCAAAAATTCCTATAGCATCTGAAAGTAGAAACTCGCCCGATGACAACGGTATGTGTATTTTTTCCCTAGGCCATTCTGGTTAAGCGTTTGGAGCAGCAGAATTGCGAAAAATTTTTTGCCTTCTCTACCATTTCTTGGCTTCAAACTCCTATATCTCGCGAACGGATTGACCTAACCCAAAAATTCCTATAGCATCTGAAAGTAGAAACTCGCCCGATTACAACGGTATGTGTATTTTTTCCCTAGGCTATTCTGGTTAAGCGTTTGGAGCAGCAGAAGTGCGAAAAATTTGTTGTCTTCTCAACCATTTCTTAGCTTCAAACTCCCAAATCTCGCGAACGGATTGACGTCACCCAAAAATTCCTATTGCACCTGAAAGTAGAAACTCGCCCGATTACAACGGTATGTGTATTTTTTCCCTAGGCCATTCTGGTTAAGCGTTTGGAGCAGCAGAATTGCGAAAAATTTGTTGTCTTCTCAACCATTTCTTAGCTTCAAACTCCCATATCTCGCGAACGGATTGACCTAACCCAAAAATTCCTATTGCATCCGAAAGTAGAAACTCGCCCCATTACAACGGTATGTGTATTTTTTCCCTAGGCCATTCTGGTTAAGCGTTTGGAGCAGCAGAATTGCGAAAAATTTCATGCCTTCTCAACCATTTCTTGGCTTCAAACTCCCATATCTCGCGAACGGATTGACCTAACCCAAAAATTCCTATTGCATCTGAAAGTAGAAACACGCCCGATTACAACGGTATGTGTATTTTTTCCCTAGGCCATTCTGGTTAAGCGTTTGGAGCAGCAGAATTGCGAAAAATTTTTTGCCTTCTCAACTATTTCTTGGCTTCAAAGTCCCATTTCTCGCGAACGGATTGACCTAACCCAAAAATTCCTATTGCATCTGAAAGTAGAAACTCGCCCGATTACAACGGTCTGTGTATTTTTTCCCTAGGCCATTCTGGTTAAGCGTTTGGAGCAGCAGAATTGCGAAAAATTTTTTGCCTTCTCAACCATTTCTTGGTTTCAAACTCTCATATCTCGCGAACGGATTGACCTAACCCAAAAATTCCTATTGCACCTGAAAGTAGAAACTCGCCCGATTACAACGGTATGTGTATTTTTTCCCTAGCCCATTCTGGTTAAGCGTTTGGAGCAGCAGAAGTGCGAAAAATTTGTTGTCTTCTCAACCATTTCTTAGCTTCAAACTCCCAAATTTCGCGAACGGATTGACGTCACCCAAAAATTCCTGTTGCATCTGAAAGTAGAAACTCGCCCGATTACAACGGTATGTGTATTTTTTCCATAGGTCATTCTGGTTAAGCGTTTGGAGCAGCAGAATTGTGAAAAATTTTTTGCCTTCTCTACCATTTCTTGTCTTCAAACTCCCACTTCTCGCGAACGGATTGACCTAACCCAAAAATTCCTATTGCATCTGAAAGTAGAAACTCGCCCGATTACAACCGTCTGTGCATTTTTTCCCTAGGCCATTCTGGTTAAGCGTTTGGAGGAACAGAATTGCGAAAAATTTTTTGCCTTCTCAAGCATTTCTTGGCTTCAAACTCCCATATCTCGCGAACGGATTGACCTAACCCAAAAATTCCTATTGCACCTGAAAGTAGAAACTCGCCCGATTACAACGGTATGTGTATTTTTTCCCTAGGCCATTCTGGTTAAGCGTTTGGAGCAGCAGAATTGCGAAAAATTTTTTGCCTTCTCAACCATTTCTTGGCTTCAAAGTCCCATATCTCGCGAACGGATTGACCTAACCCAAAAATTCCTATTGCACCTGAAAGTAGAAACTCGCCCGATTACAACGGTATGTGTATTTTTTCCCTAGGCCATTCTGGTTAAGCGTTTGGAGCAGCAGAATTGTGACAAATTTTTTGCCTTCTCTACCATTTCTCGGCTTCAAACTCCCATATCTCGCGAACAGATTGACCTAACTCAAAAATTCCTGTTGCGTCTGAAAGTAGAAACTCGCCCGGTTACAACGGTATGTGTATTTTTTCCCTAGGCCATTCTGGTTAAGCGTTTGGAGCAGCAGAAGTGCGAAAGATTTGTTGTCTTCTCAACCATTTCTTAGCTTCAAACTCCCATATCTCGCGAACGGATTGACGTAACCCAAAAATTCCAGTTGCATCTGAAAGTAGAAACTCGCCCGATTACAACGGTATTTGTATTTTTTCCCTAGGCCGTTCTGGTTAAGCGTTTGGAGCAGCAGAATTGCGAGAAATTTTTTGCCTTCTCAACCATTTCTTGGCTTCAAAGTCCCATATCTCGCGAACAGATTGACATAACCCGAAAATTCCTATTGCATCTGAAAGTAGAAACTCGCCCGATTACAACGGTATGTGTATTTTTTCCCTAGGCCATTCTGGTTAAGCGTTTGGAGCAGCAGAAGTTCGAAAAATTTGATGTCTTCTCAACCATTTCTTAGTTTCAAACTCCCATATCTCGCGAACGGATTGACGTAACCCAAAGATTCCTGTTGCATCTGAAAGTAGAAACTCGCCCGATTACAACGGTATGTGTATTTTTTCCCTATGCCATTCTGGTTAAGCGTTTGGAGCAGCAGAATTGCGAAAAATTTTTTGCCTTCTCAACCACTTCTTGGCTTCAAAGTCCCATATCTCGCGAACGGATTGACCTAACCCAAAAATTCCTATTGCATCCGAAAGTAGAAACTCGCCCCATTACAACGGTATGTGTATTTTTTCCCTAGGCCATTCTGGTTAAGCGTTTGGAGCAGCAGAATTGCGAAAAATTTTTTGCCTTCTCAACCATTTCTTGGCTTCAAAGTCCCATATCTCGCGAACGGATTGACCTAACCCAAAAATTCCTATTGCACCTGAAAGTAGAAACTCGCCCGATTACAACGGTATGTGTATTTTTTCCCTAGGCCATTCTGGTTAAGCGTTTGGAGCAGCAGAATTGTGACAAATTTTTTGCCTTCTCTACCATTTCTCGGCTTCAAACTCCCATATCTCGCGAACAGATTGACCTAACTCAAAAATTCCTGTTGCATCTGAAAGTAGAAACTCGCCCGGTTACAACGGTATTTGTATTTTTTCCCTATGCCATTCTGGTTAAGCGTTTGGAGCAGCAGAATTGCGAGAAATTTTTTGCCTTCTCAACCATTTCTTGGCTTCAAAGTCCCATATCTCGCGAACGGATTAACCTAACCCAAAAATTCCTATTGCATCCGAAAGTAGAAACTCGCCCCATTACAACGGTATGTGTATTTTTTCCCTAGGCCATTCTGGTTAAGCGTTTGGAGCAGCAGAATTGCGAAAAATTTTTTGCCTTCTCAACCATTTCTTGGCTTCAAAGTCCCATATCTCGCGAACGGATTGACCTAACCCAAAAATTCCTATTGCACCTGAAAGTAGAAACTCGCCCGATTACAACGGTATGTGTATTTTTTCCCTAGGCCATTCTGGTTAAGCGTTTGGAGCAGCAGAATTGTGACAAATTTTTTGCCTTCTCTACCATTTCTCGGCTTCAAACTCCCATATCTCGCGAACAGATTGACCTAACTCAAAAATTCCTGTTGCGTCTGAAAGTAGAAACTCGCCCGGTTACAACGGTATGTGTATTTTTTCCCTAGGCCATTCTGGTTAAGCGTTTGGAGCAGCAGAAGTGCGAAAGATTTGTTGTCTTCTCTACCATTTCTCGGCTTCAAACTCCCATATCTCGCGAACAGATTGACCTAACTCAAAAATTCCTGTTGCGTCTGAAAGTAGAAACTCGCCCGGTTACAACGGTATGTGTATTTTTTCCCTAGGCCATTCTGGTTAAGCGTTTGGAGCAGCAGAAGTGCGAAAGATTTGTTGTCTTCTCAACCATTTCTTAGCTTCAAACTCCCATATCTCGCGAACGGATTGACGTAACCCAAAAATTCCAGTTGAATCTGAAAGTAGAAACTCGCCCGATTACAACGGTATTTGTATTTTTTCCCTAGGCCGTTCTGGTTAAGCGTTTGGAGCAGCAGAATTGCGAGGATTTTTTTGCCTTCTCAACCATTTCTTGGCTTCAAAGTCCCATATCTCGCGAACGGATTGACATAACCCAAAAATTCCTATTGCATCTGAAAGTAGAAACTCGCCCGATTACAACGGTATGTGTATTTTTTCCCTAGCCCATTCTGGTTAAGCGTTTGGAGCAGCAGAAGTGCGAAAAATTTGTTGTCTTCTCAACCATTTCTTAGCTTCAAACTCCCAAATTTCGCGAACGGATTGACGTCACCCAAAAATTCCTGTTGCATCTGAAAGTAGAAACTCGCCCGATTACAACGGTATGTGTATTTTTTCCATAGGTCATTCTGGTTAAGCGTTTGGAGCAGCAGAATTGTGAAAAATTTTTTGCCTTCTCTACCATTTCTTGTCTTCAAACTCCCACTTCTCGCGAACGGATTGACCTAACCCAAAAATTCCTATTGCATCTGAAAGTAGAAACTCGCCCGATTACAACCGTCTGTGCATTTTTTCCCTAGGCCATTCTGGTTAAGCGTTTGGAGGAACAGAATTGCGAAAAATTTTTTGCCTTCTCAAGCATTTCTTGGCTTCAAACTCCCATATCTCGCGAACGGATTGACCTAACCCAAAAATTCCTATTGCACCTGAAAGTAGAAACTCGCCCGATTACAACGGTATGTGTATTTTTTCCCTAGGCCATTCTGGTTAAGCGTTTGGAGCAGCAGAATTGCGAAAAATTTTTTGCCTACTCAACCATTTCTTGGCTTCAAAGTCCCATATCTCGCGAACGGATTGACCTAACCCAAAAATTCCTATTGCACCTGAAAGTAGAAACTCGCCCGATTACAACGGTATGTGTATTTTTTCCCTAGGCCATTCTGGTTAAGCGTTTGGAGCAGCAGAATTGTGACAAATTTTTTGCCTTCTCTACCATTTCTCGGCTTCAAACTCCCATATCTCGCGAACAGATTGACCTAACTCAAAAATTCCTGTTGCGTCTGAAAGTAGAAACTCGCCCGGTTACAACGGTATGTGTATTTTTTCCCTAGGCCATTCTGGTTAAGCGTTTGGAGCAGCAGAAGTGCGAAAGATTTGTTGTCTTCTCAACCATTTCTTAGCTTCAAACTCCCATATCTCGCGAACGGATTGACGTAACCCAAAAATTCCAGTTGCATCTGAAAGTAGAAACTCGCCCGATTACAACGGTATTTGTATTTTTTCCCTAGGCCGTTCTGGTTAAGCGTTTGGAGCAGCAGAATTGCGAGAAATTTTTTGCCTTCTCAACCATTTCTTGGCTTCAAAGTCCCATATCTCGCGAACGGATTGACATAACCCGAAAATTCCTATTGCATCTGAAAGTAGAAACTCGCCCGATTACAACGGTATGTGTATTTTTTCCCTAGGCCATTCTGGTTAAGCGTTTGGAGCAGCAGAAGTTCGAAAAATTTGATGTCTTCTCAACCATTTCTTAGTTTCAAACTCCCATATCTCGCGAACGGATTGACGTAACCCAAAGATTCCTGTTGCATCTGAAAGTAGAAACTCGCCCGATTACAACGGTATGTGTATTTTTTCCCTATGCCATTCTGGTTAAGCGTTTGGAGCAGCAGAATTGCGAAAAATTTTTTGCCTTCTCAACCACTTCTTGGCTTCAAAGTCCCATATCTCGCGAACGGATTGACCTAACCCAAAAATTCCTATTGCATCCGAAAGTAGAAACTCGCCCCATTACAACGGTATGTGTATTTTTTCCCTAGGCCATTCTGGTTAAGCGTTTGGAGCAGCAGAATTGCGAAAAATTTTTTGCCTTCTCAACCATTTCTTGGCTTCAAAGTCCCATATCTCGCGAACGGATTGACCTAACCCAAAAATTCCTATTGCACCTGAAAGTAGAAACTCGCCCGATTACAACGGTATGTGTATTTTTTCCCTAGGCCATTCTGGTTAAGCGTTTGGAGCAGCAGAATTGTGACAAATTTTTTGCCTTCTCTACCATTTCTCGGCTTCAAACTCCCATATCTCGCGAACAGATTGACCTAACTCAAAAATTCCTGTTGCATCTGAAAGTAGAAACTCGCCCGGTTACAACGGTATTTGTATTTTTTCCCTATGCCATTCTGGTTAAGCGTTTGGAGCAGCAGAATTGCGAGAAATTTTTTGCCTTCTCAACCATTTCTTGGCTTCAAAGTCCCATATCTCGCGAACGGATTAACCTAACCCAAAAATTCCTATTGCATCCGAAAGTAGAAACTCGCCCCATTACAACGGTATGTGTATTTTTTCCCTAGGCCATTCTGGTTAAGCGTTTGGAGCAGCAGAATTGCGAAAAATTTTTTGCCTTCTCAACCATTTCTTGGCTTCAAAGTCCCATATCTCGCGAACGGATTGACCTAACCCAAAAATTCCTATTGCACCTGAAAGTAGAAACTCGCCCGATTACAACGGTATGTGTATTTTTTCCCTAGGCCATTCTGGTTAAGCGTTTGGAGCAGCAGAATTGTGACAAATTTTTTGCCTTCTCTACCATTTCTCGGCTTCAAACTCCCATATCTCGCGAACAGATTGACCTAACTCAAAAATTCCTGTTGCGTCTGAAAGTAGAAACTCGCCCGGTTACAACGGTATGTGTATTTTTTCCCTAGGCCATTCTGGTTAAGCGTTTGGAGCAGCAGAAGTGCGAAAGATTTGTTGTCTTCTCTACCATTTCTCGGCTTCAAACTCCCATATCTCGCGAACAGATTGACCTAACTCAAAAATTCCTGTTGCGTCTGAAAGTAGAAACTCGCCCGGTTACAACGGTATGTGTATTTTTTCCCTAGGCCATTCTGGTTAAGCGTTTGGAGCAGCAGAAGTGCGAAAGATTTGTTGTCTTCTCAACCATTTCTTAGCTTCAAACTCCCATATCTCGCGAACGGATTGACGTAACCCAAAAATTCCAGTTGAATCTGAAAGTAGAAACTCGCCCGATTACAACGGTATTTGTATTTTTTCCCTAGGCCGTTCTGGTTAAGCGTTTGGAGCAGCAGAATTGCGAGGATTTTTTTGCCTTCTCAACCATTTCTTGGCTTCAAAGTCCCATATCTCGCGAACGGATTGACATAACCCAAAAATTCCTATTGCATCTGAAAGTAGAAACTCGCCCGATTACAACGGTATGTGTATTTTTTCCCTAGGCCATTCTGGTTAAGCGTTTGGAGCAGCAGAAGTTCGAAAAATTTGATGTCTTCTCAACCATTTCTTAGCTTCAAACTCCCATATCTCGCGAACGGATTGACGTAACCCAAAGATTCCTGTTGCATCTGAAAGTAGAAACTCGCCCGATTACAAAGGTATGTGTATTTTTTCTCTAGGCCATTCTGGTTAAGCGTTTGGAGCAGCAGAATTGCGAAAAATTTGTTGTCTTCTCAACCATTCCTTAGCTTCAAACTCCCATATCTCGCGAACGGATTGACGTAACCCAAAGATTCCTGTTGCATCTGAAAGTAGAAACTCGCCCGATTACAACGGTATGTGTATTTTTTCCCTAGGCCATTCTGGTTAAGCGTTTGGAGCAGCAGAATTGCGAAAAATTTTTTGCCTTCTCTACCATTTCTTGGCTTCAAACTCCTATATCTCGCGAACGGATTGACCTAACCCAAAAATTCCTATAGCATCTGAAAGTAGAAACTCGCCCGATTACAACGGTATGTGTATTTTTTCCCTAGGCCATTCTGGTTAAGCGTTTGGAGCAGCAGAAGTGCGAAAAATTTGTTGTCTTCTCAACCATTTCTTAGCTTCAAACTCCCAAATCTCGCGAACGGAATGACGTCACCCAAAAATTCCTGTTGCATCTGAAAGTAGAAACTCGCCCGATTACAACGGTATGTGTATTTTTTCCCTATGCCATTCTGGTTAAGCGTTTGGAGCAGCAGAATTGCGAAAAATTTTTTGCCTTCTCAACCATTTCTTGTCTTCAAACTCCCATATCTCGCGAACGGATTGACCTAACCCAAAAATTCCTGTTGCATCTGAAAGCAGAAACTCGCCCGATTACAACGGTATGTGCATTTTTTCCATAGGCCATTCTGGTTAAGCGTTTGGAGCAGCAGAATTGCGAAAAATTTTTTGCCTTCTCAACCATTTCTTGGCTTCAAACTCCCATATCTCGCGAACGGGTTGACCTAACCCAAAAATTCCTATTGCATCTGAAAGTAGAAACTCGCCCGATTACAACGGTATGTGTATTTTTTCCCTAGGCCATTCTGGTTAAGCGTTTGGAGCAGCAGAATTGCGAAAAATTTTTTGCCTTCTCAACTATTTCTTGGCTTCAAAGTCCCATATCTCGCGACCGGATTGACCTAACCCAAAAATTCCTATTGCACCTGAAAGTAGAAACTCGCCCGATTACAACGGTATGTGTATTTTTTCCCTAGGCCATTCTGGTTAAGCGTTTGGAGCAGCAGAATTGCGAAAAATTTTTTGCCTTCTCTACCATTTCTTGGCTTCAAACTCCTATATCTCGCGAACGGATTGACCTAACCCAAAAATTCCTATAGCATCTGAAAGTAGAAACTCGCCCGATTACAACGGTATGTGTATTTTTTCCCTAGGCTATTCTGGTTAAGCGTTTGGAGCAGCAGAAGTGCGAAAAATTTGTTGTCTTCTCAACCATTTCTTAGCTTCAAACTCCCAAATCTCGCGAACGGATTGACGTCACCCAAAAATTCCTGTTGCATCTGAAAGTAGAAACTCGCCCGATTACAACGGTATGTGTATTTTTTCCGTAGGCCATTCTGGTTAAGCGTTTGGAGCAGCAGAATTGCGAAAAATTTTTTGCCTTCTCAACCACTTCTTGGCTTCAAAGTCCCATATCTCGCGAACGGATTGACCTAACCCAAAAATTTCTATTGCATCTGAAAGTAGAAACTCGCCCGATTACAACGGTATGTGTATTTTTTCCATAGGCCATTCTGGTTAAGCGTTTGGAGCAGCAGAATTGCGAAAAATTTCATGCCTTTTCAACCATTTCTTGGCTTCAAACTCCCATATCTCGCGAACGGATTGACCTAACCCAAAAATTCCTATTGCATCTGAAAGTAGAAACACGCCCGATTACAACGGTATGTGTATTTTTTCCCTAGGCCATTCTGGTTAAGCGTTTGGAGCAGCAGAATTGCGAAAAATTTTTTGCCTTCTCAACTATTTCTTGGCTTCAAAGTCCCATATCTCGCGAACGGATTGACCTAACCCAAAAATTTCTATTGCATCTGAAAGTAGAAACTCGCCCGATTACAACGGTATGTGTATTTTTTCCATAGGTCATTCTGGTTAAGCGTTTGGAGCAGCAGAATTGTGAAAAATTTTTTGCCTTCTCTACCATTTCTTGTCTTCAAACTCCCATTTCTCGCGAACGGATTGACCTAACCCAAAAATTCCTATTGCATCTGAAAGTAGAAACTCGCCCGATTACAACGGTCTGTGTATTTTTTCCCTAGGCCATTCTGGTTAAGCGTTTGGAGGAACAGAATTGCGAAAAATTTTTTGCCTTCTCAAGCATTTCTTGGCTTCAAACTCCCATATCTCGCGAACGGATTGACCTAACCCAAAAATTCCTATTGCACCTGAAAGTAGAAGCTCGCCCGATTACAACGGTATGTGTATTTTTTCCCTAGGCCTTTCTGGTTAAGCGTTTGGAGCAGCAGAATTGTGAAAAATTTTTTGCCTTCTCTACCATTTCTCGGCTTCAAACTCCCATATCTCGCGAACGGTTTGACCTAACCCAAAAATTCCTATTGCATCGGAAAGTAGAAACTCGCCCGATTACAACGGTATGTGTATTTTTTCCCTAGGCCATTCTGGTTAAGCGTTTGGAGCAGCAGAATTGCGAAAAATTTTTTGCCTTCTCAACCATTTCTTGGCTTCAAACTCTCATATCTCGCGAACGGATTGACCTAACCCAAAAATTCCTATTGCACCTGAAAGTAGAAACTCGCCCGATTACAACGGTATGTGTATTTTTTCCCTAGGCCATTCTGGTTAAGCGTTTGGAGCAGCAGAATTGCGAAAAATTTTTTGCCTTCTCAACCATTTCTTGGCTTCAAACTCTCATATCTCGCGAACGGATTGACCTAACCCAAAAATTCCTATTGCACCTGAAAGTAGAAACTCGCCCGATTACAACGGTATGTGTATTTTTTCCCTAGGCCATTCTGGTTAAGCGTTTGGAGCAGCAGAAGTGCGAAAAATTTGATGTCTTCTCAACCATTTCTTAGCTTCAAACTCCCATATCTCGCGAACGGATTGACGTAACCCAAAGATTCCTGTTGCATCTGAAAGTAGAAACTCGCCCGATTACAACGGTATGTGTATTTTTTCCCTAGGCCATTCTGGTTAAGCGTTTGGAGCAGCAGAATTGCGAAAAATTTGTTGTCTTCTCAACCATTTCTTAGTTTCAAACTCTCATATCTCGCGAACGGATTGACGTAACCCAAAGATTCCTGTTGCATCTGAAAGTAGAAACTCGCCCGATTACAACGGTATGTGTATTTTTTCCCTAGGCCATTCTGGTTAAGCGTTTGGAGCAGCAGAATTGCGAAAAATTTTTTGCCTTCTCTACCATTTCTTGGCTTCAAACTCCTATATCTCGCGAACGGATTGACCTAACCCAAAAATTCCTATAGCATCTGAAAGTAGAAACTCGCCCGATTACAACGGTATGTGTATTTTTTCCCTAGGCCATTCTGGTTAAGCGTTTGGAGCAGCAGAAGTGCGAAAAATTTGTTGTCTTCTCAACCATTTCTTAGCTTCAAACTCCCAAATCTCGCGAACGGATTGACGTCACCCAAAAATTCCTGTTGCATCTGAGAGTAGAAACTCGCCCGATTACAACGGTATGTGTATTTTTTCCCTAGGCCATTCTGGTTAAGCGTTTGGAGCAGCAGAATTGCGAAAAATTTTTTGCCTTCTCAACC
Organism: Ptiloglossa arizonensis; assembly: GCF_051014685.1. Lineage (NCBI taxonomy): Eukaryota > Metazoa > Arthropoda > Insecta > Hymenoptera > Colletidae > Ptiloglossa > Ptiloglossa arizonensis. Next base: position 272,723 of record NW_027478679.1, on the reverse strand, counting down.
ACTTCTTGGCTTCAAAGTCCCATATCTCGCGAACGGATTGACCTAACCCAAAAATTTCTATTGCATCTGAAAGTAGAAACTCGCCCGATTACAACGGTATGTGTATTTTTTCCATAGGTCATTCTGGTTAAGCGTTTGGAGCAGCAGAATTGTGAAAAATTTTTTGCCTTCTCTACCATTTCTTGTCTTCAAACTCCCATTTCTCGCGAACGGATTGACCTAACCCAAAAATTCCTATTGCATCTGAAAGTATAAACTCGCCCGATTACAACGGTCTGTGTATTTTTTCCCTAGGCCATTCTGGTTAAGCGTTTGGAGGAACAGAATTGCGAAAAATTTTTTGCCTTCTCAAGCATTTCTTGGCTTCAAACTCCCATATCTCGCGAACGGATTGACGTAACCCAAAGATTCCTGTTGCATCTGAAAGTAGAGACTCGCCCGATTACAACGGTATGTGTATTTTTTCCCTAGGCCATTCTGGTTAAGCGTTTGGAGCAGCAGAATTGCGAAAAATATTTTGCATTCTCTACCATTTCTTGGCTTCAAACTCCTATATCTCGCGAACGGATTGACCTAACCCAAAAATTCCTATAGCATCTGAAAGTAGAAACTCGCCCGATTACAACGGTATGTGTATTTTTTCCCTAGGCCATTCTGGTTAACCGTTTGGAGCAGCAGAAGTGCGAAAAATTTGATGTCTTCTCAACCATTTCTTAGCTTCAAACTCCCAAATCTCGCGAACGGATTGACGTCACCCAAAAATTCCTGTTGCATCTGAAAGTAGAAACTCGCCCGATTACAACGGTATGTGTATTTTTTCCCTAGGCCATTCTGGTTAAGCGTTTGGAGCAGCAGAATTGCGAAAAATTTTTTGCCTTATCAACCACTTCTTGGCTTCAAAGTCCCATATCTCGCGAACGGATTGACCTATCCCAAAAATTCCTATTGCATCCGAAAGTAGAAACTCGCCCCATTACAACGGTATGTGTATTTTTTCCCTAGGCCATTCTGGTTAAGCGTTTGGAGCAGCAGAATTGCGAAAAATTTTTTGCCTTCTCAACCATTTCTTGGCTTCAAACTCCCAAATCTCGCGAACGGATTGACGTCACCCAAAAATTCCTGTTGCATCTGAAAGTAGAAACTCGCCCGATTACAACGGTATGTGTATTTTTTCCCTAGGCCATTCTGGTTAAGCGTTTGGAGCAGCAGAATTGCGAAAAATTTTTTGCCTTATCAACCACTTCTTGGCTTCAAAGTCCCATATCTCGCGAACGGATTGACCTATCCCAAAAATTCCTATTGCATCCGAAAGTAGAAACTCGCCCCATTACAACGTTATGTGTATTTTTTCCCTAGGCCATTCTGGTTAAGCGTTTGGAGCAGCAGAATTGCGAAAAATTTTTTGCCTTCTCAACCATTTCTTGGCTTCAAACTCCCATATCTCGCGAACGGATTGACCTAACCCAAAAATTCCTATTGCATCTGAAAGTAGAAACTCGCCCGATTACAACGGTATGTGTATTTTTTCCCTAGGCCATTCTGGTTAAGCGTTTGGGGCAGCAGGATTGCGAAAAATTTTTTGCCTTCTCAACTATTTCTTGGCTTCAAAGTCCCATATCTCGCGAACGGATTGACCTAACCCAAAAATTTCTATTGCATCTGAAAGTAGAAACTCGCCCGATTACAACGGTATGTGTATTTTTTCCATAGGTCATTCTGGTTAAGCGTTTGGAGCAGCAGAATTGTGAAAAATTTTTTGCCTTCTCTACCATTTCTTGTCTTCAAACTCCCATTTTTCGCGAACGGATTGACCTAACCCAAAAATTCCTATTGCATCTGAAAGTATAAACTCGCCCGATTACAACGGTATGTGCATTTTTCCCTAGGCCATTCTGGTTCAGCGTTTGGAGCAGCAGAATTGCGAAAAATTTGTTGCCTTCTCAACCATTTCTTGGCTTCAAACTCCCATATCTCGCGAACGGATTGACCTAACCCAAAAATTCCTATTGCATTTGAAAGTAGAACCTCGCCCGATTACAACGGTATGTGTATTTTTTCCCTAGGCCATTCTGGTTAAGCGTTTGGAGCAGCAGAATTGCAAAAATTTTTTGCTTTCTCAACCATTTGTTGGCTTCAAACTCCCATTTCTCGCGAACGGATTGACCTAAGCCAAAAATTCCTATTGCATCTGAAAGTATAAACTCGCCCGATTACAACGGTCTGTGTATTTTTTCCCTAGGCCATTCTGGTTAAGCGTTTGGAGGAACAGAATTGCGAAAAATTTTTTGCCTTCTCAAGCATTCCTTGGCTTCAAACTCCCATATCTCGCGAACGGATTGACCTAACCCAAAAATTCCTATTGCACCTGAAAGTAGAAACTCGCCCGATTACAACGGTATGTGTATTTTTTCCCTAGGCCATTCTGGTTAAGCGTTTGGAGCAGCAGAATTGTGAAAAATTTTTTGCCTTCTCTACCATTTCTCGGCTTCAAACTCCCATATCTCGCGAACGGTTTGACCTAACCCAAAAATTCCTATTGCATCGGAAAGTAGAAACTCGCCCGATTACAACGGTATGTGTATTTTTTCCCTAGGCCATTCTGGTTAAGCGTTTGGAGCAGCAGAATTGCGAAAAATTTTTTGCCTTCTCAACCATTTCTTGGCTTCAAACTCTCATATCTCGCGAACGGATTGACCTAACCCAAAAATTCCTATTGCACCTGAAAGTAGAAACTCGCCCGATTACAAAGGTATGTGTATTTTTTCCCTAGGCCATTCTGGTTAAGCGTTTGGAACAGCAGAAGTGCGAAAAATTTGTTGTCTTCTCAACCATTTCTTGGCTTCAAAGTCCCATATCTCGCGAACGGATTGACCTAACCCAAAAATTTCTATTGCATCTGAAAGTAGAAACTCGCCCGATTACAACGGTATGTGTATTTTTTCCATAGGTCATTCTGGTTAAGCGTTTGGAGCAGCAGAATTGTGAAAAATTTTTTGCCTTCTCTACCATTTCTTGTCTTCAAACTCCCATTTCTCGCGAACGGATTGACCTAACCCAAAAATTCCTATTGCATCTGAAAGTATAAACTCGCCCGATTACAACGGTCTGTGTATTTTTTCCCTAGGCCATTCTGGTTAAGCGTTTGGAGGAACAGAATTGCGAAAAATTTTTTGCCTTCTCAAGCATTTCTTGGCTTCAAACTCCCATATCTCGCGAACGGATTGACCTAACCCAAAAATTCCTATTGCACCTGAAAGTAGAAACTCGCCCGATTACAACGGTATGTGTATTTTTTCCCTAGGCCATTCTGGTTAAGCGTTTGGAGCAGCAGAATTGCGAAAAATTTGTTGTCTTCTCAACCATTTCTTAGCTTCAAACTCCCATATCTCGCGAACGGATTGACGTAACCCAAAGATTCCTGTTGCATCTGAAAGTAGAGACTCGCCCGATTACAACGGTATGTGTATTTTTTCCCTAGGCCATTCTGGTTAAGCGTTTGGAGCAGCAGAATTGCGAAAAATTTTTTGCATTCTCTACCATTTCTTGGCTTCAAACTCCTATATCTCGCGAACGGATTGACCTAACCCAAAAATTCCTATAGCACCTGAAAGTAGAAACTCGCCCGATTACAACGGTATGTGTATTTTTTCCCTAGGCCATTCTGGTTAACCGTTTGGAGCAGCAGAAGTGCGAAAAATTTGTTGCCTTCTCAACCATTTCTTGGCTTCAAACTCCCAAATCTCGCGAACGGATTGACGTCACCCAAAAATTCCTGTTGCATCTGAAAGTAGAAACTCGCCCGATTACAACGGTATGTGTATTTTTTCCCTAGGCCATTCTGGTTAAGCGTTTGGAGCAGCAGAATTGCGAAAAATTTTTTGCCTTATCAACCACTTCTTGGCTTCAAAGTCCCATATCTCGCGAACGGATTGACCTATCCCAAAAATTCCTATTGCATCCGAAAGTAGAAACTCGCCCCATTACAACGTTATGTGTATTTTTTCCCTAGGCCATTCTGGTTAAGCGTTTGGAGCAGCAGAATTGCGAAAAATTGTTTGCCTTCTCAACCATTTCTTGGCTTCAAACTCCCATATCTCGCGAACGGATTGACCTAACCCAAAAATTCCTATTGCATCTGAAAGTAGAAACTCGCCCGATTACAACGGTATGTGTATTTTTTCCCTAGGCCATTCTGGTTAAGCGTTTGGGGCAGCAGAATTGCGAAAAATTTTTTGCCTTCTCAACTATTTCTTGGCTTCAAAGTCCCATATCTCGCGAACGGATTGACCTAACCCAAAAATTTCTATTGCATCTGAAAGTAGAAACTCGCCCGATTACAACGGTATGTGTATTTTTTCCATAGGTCATTCTGGTTAAGCGTTTGGAGCAGCAGAATTGTGAAAAATTTTTTGCCTTCTCTACCATTTCTTGTCTTCAAACTCCCATTTCTCGCGAACGGATTGACCTAACCCAAAAATTCCTATTGCATCTGAAAGTATAAACTCGCCCGATTACAACGGTCTGTGTATTTTTTCCCTAGGCCATTCTGGTTAAGCGTTTGGAGGAACAGAATTGCGAAAAATTTTTTGCCTTCTCAAGCATTCCTTGGCTTCAAACTCCCATATCTCGCGAACGGATTGACCTAACCCAAAAATTCCTATTGCACCTGAAAGTAGAAACTCGCCCGATTACAACGGTATGTGTATTTTTTCCCTAGGCCATTCTGGTTAAGCGTTTGGAGCAGCAGAATTGTGAAAAATTTTTTGCCTTCTCTACCATTTCTCGGCTTCAAACTCCCATATCTCGCGAACGGTTTGACCTAACCCAAAAATTCCTATTGCATCGGAAAGTAGAAACTCGCCCGATTACAACGGTATGTGTATTTTTTCCCTAGGCCATTCTGGTTAAGCGTTTGGAGCAGCAGAATTGCGAAAAATTTTTTGCCTTCTCAACCATTTCTTGGCTTCAAACTCTCATATCTCGCGAACGGATTGACCTAACCCAAAAATTCCTATTGCACCTGAAAGTAGAAACTCGCCCGATTACAAAGGTATGTGTATTTTTTCCCTAGGCCATTCTGGTTAAGCGTTTGGAACAGCAGAAGTGCGAAAAATTTGTTGTCTTCTCAACCATTTCTTAGCTTCAAACTCCCATATCTCGCGAACGGATTGACGTAACCCAAAATTTCCTATTGCATCTGAAAGTAGAAACTCGCCCGATTACAACGGTATGTGTATTTTTTCCCTTGGCCATTCTGGTTAAGCGTTTGGAGCAGCAGAATTGCGAAAAATTTTTTGCCTTCTCAACCATTTCTTGGACTTCAAAGTCTCATATCTCGCGAACGGATTGACCTAACCCAAAAATTCCTATTGCATCTGAAAGTAGAAACTCGCCCGATTACAACGGTATGTGTATTTTTTCCCTAGGCCATTCTGGTTAAGCGTATGGAGCAGCAGAAGTGCGAAAAATTTGTTGTCTTCTCAACCATTTCTTAGCTTCAAACTCCCAAATCTCGCGAACGGATTGACGTCACCCAAAAATTCCTGTTGCATCTGAAAGTAGAAACTCGCCCGATTACAACGGTATGTGTATTTTTTCCCTAGGCCATTCTGGTTAAGCGTTTGGAGCAGCAGAATTGCGAAAAATTTTTTGCCTTATCAACCACTTCTTGGCTTCAAAGTCCCATATCTCGCGAACGGATTGACCTATCCCAAAAATTCCTATTGCATCCGAAAGTAGAAACTCGCCCCATTACAACGGTATGTGTATTTTTTCCCTAGGCCATTCTGGTTAAGCGTTTGGAGCAGCAGAATTGCGAAAAATTTTTTGCCTTCTCAACCATTTCTTGGCTTCAAACTCCCATATCTCGCGAACGGATTGACCTAACCCAAAAATTCCTATTGCACCTGAAAGTAGAAACTCGCCCGATTACAACGGTATGTGTATTTTTTCCCTAGGCCATTCTGGTTAAGCGTTTGGAGCAGCAGAATTGCGAAAAATTTGTTGTCTTCTCAACCATTTCTTAGCTTCAAACTCCCATATCTCGCGAACGGATTGACGTAACCCAAAGATTCCTGTTGCATCTGAAAGTAGAGACTCGCCCGATTACAACGGTATGTGTATTTTTTCCCTAGGCCATTCTGGTTAAGCGTTTGGAGCAGCAGAATTGCGAAAAATTTTTTGCATTCTCTACCATTTCTTGGCTTCAAACTCCTATATCTCGCGAACGGATTGACCTAACCCAAAAATTCCTATAGCACCTGAAAGTAGAAACTCGCCCGATTACAACGGTATGTGTATTTTTTCCCTAGGCCATTCTGGTTAACCGTTTGGAGCAGCAGAAGTGCGAAAAATTTGTTGTCTTCTCAACCATTTCTTAGCTTCAAACTCCCAAATCTCGCGAACGGATTGACGTCACCCAAAAATTCCTGTTGCATCTGAAAGTAGAAACTCGCCCGATTACAACGGTATGTGTATTTTTTCCCTAGGCCATTCTGGTTAAGCGTTTGGAGCAGCAGAATTGCGAAAAATTTTTTGCCTTATCAACCACTTCTTGGCTTCAAAGTCCCATATCTCGCGAACGGATTGACCTATCCCAAAAATTCCTATTGCATCCGAAAGTAGAAACTCGCCCCATTACAACGGTATGTGTATTTTTTCCCTAGGTCATTCTGGTTAAGCGTTTGGAGCAGCAGAATTGCGAAAAATTTTTTGCCTTCTCAACCATTTCTTGGCTTCAAACTCCCAAATCTCGCGAACGGATTGACGTCACCCAAAAATTCCTGTTGCATCTGAAAGTAGAAACTCGCCCGATTACAACGGTATGTGTATTTTTTCCCTAGGCCATTCTGGTTAAGCGTTTGGAGCAGCAGAATTGCGAAAAATTTTTTGCCTTATCAACCACTTCTTGGCTTCAAAGTCCCATATCTCGCGAACGGATTTACCTATCCCAAAAATTCCTATTGCATCCGAAAGTAGAAACTCGCCCCATTACAACGTTATGTGTATTTTTTCCCTAGGCCATTCTGGTTAAGCGTTTGGAGCAGCAGAATTGCGAAAAATTTTTTGCCTTCTCAACCATTTCTTGGCTTCAAACTCCCATATCTCGCGAACGGATTGACCTAACCCAAAAATTCCTATTGCATCTGAAAGTAGAAACTCGCCCGATTACAACGGTATGTGTATTTTTTCCCTAGGCCATTCTGGTTAAGCGTTTGGGGCAGCAGAATTGCGAAAAATTTTTTGCCTTCTCAACTATTTCTTGGCTTCAAAGTCCCATATCTCGCGAACGGATTGACCTAACCCAAAAATTTCTATTGCATCTGAAAGTAGAAACTCGCCCGATTACAACGGTATGTGTATTTTTTCCATAGGTCATTCTGGTTAAGCGTTTGGAGCAGCAGAATTGTGAAAAATTTTTTGCCTTCTCTACCATTTCTTGTCTTCAAACTCCCATTTCTCGCGAACGGATTGACCTAACCCAAAAATTCCTATTGCATCTGAAAGTATAAACTCGCCCGATTACAACGGTCTGTGTATTTTTTCCCTAGGCCATTCTGGTTAAGCGTTTGGAGGAACAGAATTGCGAAAAATTTTTTGCCTTCTCAAGCATTCCTTGGCTTCAAACTCCCATATCTCGCGAACGGATTGACCTAACCCAAAAATTCCTATTGCACCTGAAAGTAGAAACTCGCCCGATTACAACGGTATGTGTATTTTTTCCCTAGGCCTTTCTGGTTAAGCGTTTGGAGCAGCAGAATTGTGAAAAATTTTTTGCCTTCTCTACCATTTCTCGGCTTCAAACTCCCATATCTCGCGAACGGTTTGACCTAACCCAAAAATTCCTATTGCATCGGAAAGTAGAAACTCGCCCGATTACAACGGTATGTGTATTTTTTCCCTAGGCCATTCTGGTTAAGCGTTTGGAGCAGCAGAATTGCGAAAAATTTTTTGCCTTCTCAACCATTTCTTGGCTTCAAACTCTCATATCTCGCGAACGGATTGACCTAACCCAAAAATTCCTATTGCACCTGAAAGTAGAAACTCGCCCGATTACAAAGGTATGTGTATTTTTTCCCTAGGCCATTCTGGTTAAGCGTTTGGAACAGCAGAAGTGCGAAAAATTTGTTGTCTTCTCAACCATTTCTTAGCTTCAAACTCCCATATCTCGCGAACGGATTGACGTAACCCAAAATTTCCTATTGCATCTGAAAGTAGAAACTCGCCCGATTACAACGGTATGTGTATTTTTTCCCTTGGCCATTCTGGTTAAGCGTTTGGAGCAGCAGAATTGCGAAAAATTTTTTGCCTTCTCAACCATTTCTTGGACTTCAAAGTCTCATATCTCGCGAACGGATTGACCTAACCCAAAAATTCCTATTGCATCTGAAAGTAGAAACTCGCCCGATTACAACGGTATGTGTATTTTTTCCCTAGGCCATTCTGGTTAAGCGTATGGAGCAGCAGAAGTGCGAAAAATTTGTTGTCTTCTCAACCATTTCTTAGCTTCAAACTCCCAAATCTCGCGAACGGATTGACGTCACCCAAAAATTCCTGTTGCATCTGAAAGTAGAAACTCGCCCGATTACAACGGTATGTGTATTTTTTCCCTAGGCCATTCTGGTTAAGCGTTTGGAGCAGCAGAATTGCGAAAAATTTTTTGCCTTATCAACCACTTCTTGGCTTCAAAGTCCCATATCTCGCGAACGGATTGACCTATCCCAAAAATTCCTATTGCATCCGAAAGTAGAAACTCGCCCCATTACAACGGTATGTGTATTTTTTCCCTAGGCCATTCTGGTTAAGCGTTTGGAGCAGCAGAATTGCGAAAAATTTTTTGCCTTCTCAACCATTTCTTCGCTTCAAACTCCCATATCTCGCGAACGGATTGACCTAACCCAAAAATTCCTATTGCATCTGAAAGTAGAAACTCGCCCGATTACAACGGTATGTGTATTTTTTCCCTAGGCCATTCTGGTTAAGCGTTTGGGGCAGCAGAATTGCGAAAATTTTTTGCCTTCTCAACTATTTCTTGGCTTCAAAGTCCCATATCTCGCGAACGGATTGACCTAACCCAAAAATTTCTATTGCATCTGAAAGTAGAAACTCGCCCGATTACAACGGTATGTGTATTTTTTCCATAGGTCATTCTGGTTAAGCGTTTGGAGCAGCAGAATTGTGAAAAATTTTTTGCCTTCTCTACCATTTCTTGTCTTCAAACTCCCATTTCTCGCGAACGGATTGACCTAACCCAAAAATTCCTATTGCATCTGAAAGTATAAACTCGCCCGATTACAACGGTCTGTGTATTTTTTCCCTAGGCCATTCTGGTTAAGCGTTTGGAGGAACAGAATTGCGAAAAATTTTTTGCCTTCTCAAGCATTTCTTGGCTTCAAACTCCCATATCTCGCGAACGGATTGACCTAACCCAAAAATTCCTATTGCACCTGAAAGTAGAAACTCGCCCGATTACAACGGTATGTGTATTTTTTCCCTAGGCCATTCTGGTTAAGTGTTTGGAGCAGCAGAATTGTGAAAAATTTTTTGCCTTCTCTACCATTTCTCGGCTTCAAACTCCCATATCTCGCGAACGGTTTGACCTAACCCAAAAATTCCTATTGCATCGGAAAGTAGAAACTCGCCCGATTACAACGGTATGTGTATTTTTTCCCTAGGCCATTCTGGTTAAGCGTTTGGAGCAGCAGAATTGCGAAAAATTTTTTGCCTTCTCAACCATTTCTTGGCTTCAAACTCTCATATCTCGCGAACGGATTGACCTAACCCAAAAATTCCTATTGCACCTGAAAGTAGAAACTCGCCCGATTACAACGGTATGTGTATTTTTTCCCTAGGCCATTCTGGTTAAGCGTTTGGAACAGCAGAAGTGCGAAAAATTTGTTGTCTTCTCAACCACTTCTTAGCTTCAAACTCCCATATCTCGCGAACGGATTGACGTAACCCAAAATTTCCTATTGCATCTGAAAGTAGAAACTCGCCCGATTACAACGGTATGTGTATTTTTTCCCTTGGCCATTCTGGTTAAGCGTTTGGAGCAGCAGAATTGCGAAAAATTTTTTGCCTTCTCAACCATTTCTTGTCTTCAAACTCCCATATCTCGCGGACGGATTGACCTAACCCAAAAATTCCTATTGCGTCTGAAAGTAGAAACTCGCCCGATTACAACGGTATGTGAATTTTTTCCCTAGGCCATTCTGGTTAAGCGTTTGGAGCAGCAGAATTGCAAAAATTTTTTGCCTTCTCAACCATTTGTTGGCTTCAAACTCCCATATCTCGCAAACGGATTGACCTAACCCACAAATTCCTGTTGCATCTGAAAGTAGAAACTCGCCCGATTACAGCGGTATGTGTATTTTTTCCCTAGGCCATTATGGTTAAGCGTTTGGAGCAGCAGAATTGTGATAAATTTTGTGCCTTCTCTACCATTTCTTGGCTTCAAACTCCCATATCTCGCGAACGGATTGACCTAACCCAAAAATTCCTATTGCATCTGAAAGTAGAAACTCGCCCCATTACAGCGGTATGTGTATTTTTTCCCTAGGCCATTCTGGTTAAGTGTTTGGAGCAGCAGAATTGTGATAAATTTTTTGCCTTCTCTACCATTTCTTGGCTTCAAACTCCCATATCTCGCGAACGAATTGACCTAACCCAAAAATTCCTATTGCATCTGAAAGTAGAAACTCGCCCGATTACAACGGTATGTGTATTTTTTCCCTAGGCCATTCTGGTTAAGCGTTTGGAGCAGCAGAATTGCGAAAAATTTTTTGTCTTCTCAACCATTTCTTGGCTTCAAACTCCCATATCTCGCGAACAGATTGACCTAACCCAAAAATTCCTATTGCATCTGAAAGTAGAAACTCGCTCGATTACAACGGTATGTGCATTTTTCCCTAGGCCATTCTGGTTCAGCGTTTGGAGCAGCAGAATTGCGAAAAATTTGTTGCCTTCTCAACCATTTCTTGGCTTCAAACTCCCATATCTCGCGAACGGATTGACCTAACCCAAAAATTCCTATTGCATCTGAAAGTAGAACCTCGCCCGATTACAACGGTATGTGTATTTTTTCCCTAGGCCATTCTGGTTAAGCGTTTGGAGCAGCAGAATTGCAAAAATTTTTTGCTTTCTCAACCATTTGTTGGCTTCAAACTCCCATATCTCGCGAACGGATTGACCTAACCCAAAAATTCCTGTTGCATCTGAAAGTAGAAACTCGCCCGATTACAGCGGTATGTGTATTTTTTCCCTAGGCCATTCTGGTTAAGCGTTTGGAGCAGCAGAATTGTGATAAATTTTGTGCCTTCTCTACCATTTCTTGGCTTCAAACTCCCATATCTCGCGAAAGGATTGACCTAACCCAAAAATTCCTATTGCATCTGAAAGTAGAAACTCGCCCCATTACAGCGGTATGTGTATTTTTTCCCTAGGCCATTCTGGTTAAGCGTTTGGAGCAGCAGAATTGCGAACAATTTGTTGCCTTCTCAACCATTTCTTGGCTTCAAACTCCCATATCTCGCGAACGGATAGACCTAACCCAAAAATTCCTATTGCGTGTGAAAGTAGAAACTCGCCCGATTACAACGGTATGTGTATTTTTTCCCTAGTCCATTCTGGTTAAGCGTTTGGAGCAGCAGAATTGCGGAAAATGTTTTGCCTTCTCAACCATTTCTTGGCTTCAAACTCCCATATCTCGCGAACGGATTGACCTAACCCAAATATTCCTATTGCACCTGAAAGTAGAAACTCGCCCGATTACAAAGGTATGTGTATTTTTTCCCTAGTCCATTCTGGTTAAGCGTTTGGAGAAGCAGAATTGAGAAAAATTTTTTGCCTTCTCAACCATTTCTTGTCTTCAAACTCCCATATCTCGCGAACGGATTGACCTAACCCAAAAATTCCTGTTGCATCTGAAAGCAGAAACTCGCCCGATTACAACGGTATGTGCATTTTTTCCATAGGCCATTCTGGTTAAGCGTTTGGAGCAGCAGAATTGCGAAAAATTTTTTGCCTTCTCAACCATTTCTTGTCTTCAAACTCCCATATCTCGCGGACGGATTGACCTAACCCAAAAATTCCTATTGCGTCTGAAAGTATAAACTCGCCCGATTACAACGGTCTGTGTATTTTTTCCCTAGGCCATTCTGGTTAAGCGTTTGGAGGAACAGAATTGCGAAAAATTTGTTGTCTTCTCAACCATTTCTTAGCTTCAAACTCCCAAATCTCGCGAACGGATTGACGTCACCCAAAAATTCCTATTGCATCTGAAAGTATAAACTCGCCCGATTACAACGGTCTGTGTATTTTTTCCCTAGGCCATTCTGGTTAAGCGTTTGGAGGAACAGAATTGCGAAAAATTTTTTGCCTTCTCAAGCATTTCTTGGCTTCAAACTCCCATATCTCGCGAACGGATTGACCTAACCCAAAAATTCCTATTGCACCTGAAAGTAGAAACTCGCCCGATTACAACGGTATGTGTATTTTTTCCCTAGGCCATTCTGGTTAAGCGTTTGGAGCAGCAGAATTGCGAAAAATTTGTTGTCTTCTCAACCATTTCTTAGCTTCAAACTCCCATATCTCGCGAACGGATTGACGTAACCCAAAGATTCCTGTTGCATCTGAAAGTAGAGACTCGCCCGATTACAACGGTATGTGTATTTTTTCCCTAGGCCATTCTGGTTAAGCGTTTGGAGCAGCAGAATTGCGAAAAATTTTTTGCATTCTCTACCATTTCTTGGCTTCAAACTCCTATATCTCGCGAACGGATTGACCTAACCCAAAAATTCCTATAGCATCTGAAAGTAGAAACTCGCCCGATTACAACGGTATGTGTATTTTTTCCCTAGGCCATTCTGGTTAAGCGTTTGGAGCAGCAGAAGTGCGAAAAATTTGTTGTCTTCTCAACCATTTCTTAGCTTCAAACTCCCAAATCTCGCGAACGGATTGACGTCACCCAAAAATTCCTGTTGCATCTGAAAGTAGAAACTCGCCCGATTACAACGGTATGTGTATTTTTTCCCTAGGCCATTCTGGTTAAGCGTTTGGAGCAGCAGAATTGCGAAAAATTTTTTGCCTTATCAACCACTTCTTGGCTTCAAAGTCCCATATCTCGCGAACGGATTGACCTATCCCAAAAATTCCTATTGCATCCGAAAGTAGAAACTCGCCCCATTACAACGGTATGTGTATTTTTTCCCTAGGCCATTCTGGTTAAGCGTTTGGAGCAGCAGAATTGCGAAAAATTTTTTGCCTTCTCAACCATTTCTTGGCTTCAAACTCCCAAATCTCGCGAACGGATTGACGTCACCCAAAAATTCCTGTTGCATCTGAAAGTAGAAACTCGCCCGATTACAACGGTATGTGTATTTTTTCCCTAGGCCATTCTGGTTAAGCGTTTGGAGCAGCAGAATTGCGAAAAATTTTTTGCCTTATCAACCACTTCTTGGCTTCAAAGTCCCATATCTCGCCAACGGATTGACCTATCCCAAAAATTCCTATTGCATCCGAAAGTAGAAACTCGCCCCATTACAACGTTATGTGTATTTTTTCCCTAGGCCATTCTGGTTAAGCGTTTGGAGCAGCAGAATTGCGAAAAATTTTTTGCCTTCTCAACCATTTCTTGGCTTCAAACTCCCATATCTCGCGAACGGATTGACCTAACCCAAAAATTCCTATTGCATCTGAAAGTAGAAACTCGCCCGATTACAACGGTATGTGTATTTTTTCCCTAGGCCATTCTGGTTAAGCGTTTGGGGCAGCAGAATTGCGAAAAATTTTTTGCCTTCTCAACTATTTCTTGGCTTCAAAGTCCCATATCTCGCGAACGGATTGACCTAACCCAAAAATTTCTATTGCATCTGAAAGTAGAAACTCGCCCGATTACAACGGTATGTGTATTTTTTCCATAGGTCATTCTGGTTAAGCGTTCGGAGCAGCAGAATTGTGAAAAATTTTTTGCCTTCTCTACCATTTCTTGTCTTCAAACTCCCATTTCTCGCGAACGGATTGACCTAACCCAAAAATTCCTATTGCATCTGAAAGTATAAACTTGCCCGATTACAACGGTCTGTGTATTTTTTCCCTAGGCCATTCTGGTTAAGCGTTTGGAGGAACAGAATTGCGAAAAATTTTTTGCCTTCTCAAGCATTCCTTGGCTTCAAACTCCCATATCTCGCGAACGGATTGACCTAACCCAAAAATTCCTATTGCACCTGAAAGTAGAAACTCGCCCGATTACAACGGTACGTGTATTTTTTCCCTAGGCCATTCTGGTTAAGCGTTTGGAGCAGCAGAATTGTGAAAAATTTTTTGCCTTCTCTACCATTTCTCGGCTTCAAACTCCCATATCTCGCGAACGGTTTGACCTAACCCAAAAATTCCTATTGCATCGGAAAGTAGAAACTCGCCCGATTACAACGGTATGTGTATTTTTTCCCTAGGCCATTCTGGTTAAGCGTTTGGAGCAGCAGAATTGCGAAAAATTTTTTGCCTTCTCAACCATTTCTTGGCTTCAAACTCTCATATCTCGCGAACGGATTGACCTAACCCAAAAATTCCTATTGCACCTGAAAGTAGAAACTCGCCCCATTACAACGGTATGTGTATTTTTTCCCTAGGCCATTCTGGTTAAGCGTTTGGAGCAGCAGAATTGCGAAAAATTTTTTGCCTTCTCAACCATTTCTTGGCTTCAAACTCCCATATCTCGCGAACGGATTGACCTAACCCAAAAATTCCTATTGCATCTGAAAGTAGAAACTCGCCCGATTACAACGGTATGTGTATTTTTTCCCTAGGCCATTCTGGTAAAGCCTTTGGGGCAGCAGAATTGCGAAAAATTTTTTGCCTTCTCAACTATTTCTTGGCTTCAAAGTCCCATATCTCGCGAACGGATTGACCTAACCCAAAAATTTCTATTGCATCTGAAAGTAGAAACTCGCCCGATTACAACGGTATGTGTATTTTTTCCATAGGTCATTCTGGTTAAGCGTTTGGAGCAGCAGAATTGTGAAAAATTTTTTGCCTTCTCTACCATTTCTCGGCTTCAAACTCCCATATCTCGCGAACGGTTTGACCTAACCCAAAAATTCCTATTGCATCGGAAAGTAGAAACTCGCCCGATTACAACGGTATGTGTATTTTTTCCCTAGGCCATTCTGGTTAAGCGTTTGGAGCAGCAGAATTGCGAAAAATTTTTTGCCTTCTCAACCATTTCTTGGCTTCAAACTCTCATATCTCGCGAACGGATTGACCTAACCCAAAAATTCCTATTGCACCTGAAAGTAGAAACTCGCCCGATTACAACGGTATGTGTATTTTTTCCCTAGGCCATTCTGGTTAAGCGTTTGGAACAGCAGAAGTGCGAAAAATTTGTTGTCTTCTCAACCATTTCTTAGCTTCAAACTCCCATATCTCGCGAACGGATTGACGTAACCCAAAATTTCCTATTGCATCTGAAAGTAGAAACTCGCCCGATTACAACGGTATGTGTATTTTTTCCCTTGGCCATTCTGGTTAAGCGTTTGGAGCAGCAGAATTGCGAAAAATTTTTTGCCTTCTCAACCATTTCTTGGACTTCAAAGTCTCATATCTCGCGAACGGATTGACCTAACCCAAAAATTCCTATTGCATCTGAAAGTAGAAACTCGCCCGATTACAGCGGTGTGTGTATTTTTTCCCTAGGCCATTCTGGTTTAGCGTTTGGAGCAGCAGAATTGCGAAAAATTTTTTGCCTTCTCAACCATTTCTTGTCTTCAAACTCCCACATCTCGCGAACGGATTGACCTAACCCAAAAATTCCTGTTGCATCTGAAAGCAGAAACTCGCCCGATTACAACGGTATGTGCATTTTTTCCATAGGCCATTCTGGTTAAGCGTTTGGAGCAGCAGAATTGCGAAAAATTTTTTGCCTTCTCAACCATTTCTTGTCTTCAAACTCCCATATCTCGCGGACGGATTGACCTAACCCAAAAATTCCTATTGCGTCTGAAAGTAGAAACTCGCCCGATTACAACGGTATGTGAATTTCTTCCCTAGGCCATTCTGGTTAAGCGTTTGGAGCAGCAGAATTGCAAAAATTTTTTGCCTTCTCAACCATTTGTTGGCTTCAAACTCCCATATCTCGCAAACGGATTGACCTAACCCACAAATTCCTGTTGCATCTGAAAGTAGAAACTCGCCCGATTACAGCGGTATGTGTATTTTTTCCCTAGGCCATTCTGGTTAAGCGTTTGGAGCAGCAGAATTGTGATAAATTTTGTGCCTTCTCTACCATTTCTTGGCTTCAAACTCCCATATCTCGCGAACGGATTGACCTAACCCAAAAATTCCTATTGCATCTGAAAGTAGAAACTCGCCCCATTACAGCGGTATGTGTATTTTTTCCCTAGGCCATTCTGGTTAAGTGTTTGGAGCAGCAGAATTGTGATAAATTTTTTGCCTTCTCTACCATTTCTTGGCTTCAAACTCCCATATCTCGCGAACGGATTGACCTAACCCAAAAATTCCTATTGCATCTGAAAGTAGAAACTCGCCCGATTTCAACGGTATGTGTATTTTTTCCCTAGGCCATTCTGGTTAAGCGTTTGGAGCAGCAGAATTGCGAAAAATTTTTTGCCTTCTCTACCATTTCTTGGCTTCAAACTCCCATATCTCGCGAACGGATTGACCTATCCCAAAAATTCCTATTGCATCTGAAAGTAGAAACTCGCCCGATTACAACGGTATGTGTATTTTTTCCCTAGGCCATTCTGGTTAAGCGTTTGGAGCAGCAGAATTGCGAAAAATTTGTTGCCTTCTCAACCATTTCTTGGCTTCAAACTCCCATATCTCGCGAACGGATTGACCTAACCCAAAAATTCCTATTGCATCTGAAAGTAGAACCTCGCCCGATTACAACGGTATGTGTATTTTTTCCCTAGGCCATTCTGGTTAAGCGTTTGGAGCAGCAGAATTGCAAAAATTTTTTGCTTTCTCAACCATTTGTTGGCTTCAAACTCCCATATCTCGCGAACGGATTGACCTAACCCAAAAATTCCTGTTGCATCTGAAAGTAGAAACTCGCCCGATTACAGCGGTATGTGTATTTTTTCCCTAGGCCATTCTGGTTAAGCGTTTGGAGCAGCAGAATTGTGATAAATTTTGTGCCTTCTCTACCATTTCTTGGCTTCAAACTCCCATATCTCGCGAAAGGATTGACCTAACCCAAAAATTCCTATTGCATCTGAAAGTAGAAACTCGCCCCATTACAGCGGTATGTGTATTTTTTCCCTAGGCCATTCTGGTTAAGCGTTTGGAGCAGCAGAATTGCGAACAATTTGTTGCCTTCTCAACCATTTCTTGGCTTCAAACTCCCATATCTCGCGAACGGATAGACCTAACCCAAAAATTCCTATTGCGTGTGAAAGTAGAAACTCGCCCGATTACAACGGTATGTGTATTTTTTCCCTAGTCCATTCTGGTTAAGCGTTTGGAGCAGCAGAATTGCGGAAAATGTTTTGCCTTCTCAACCATTTCTTGGCTTCAAACTCCCATATCTCGCGAACGGATTGACCTAACCCAAATATTCCTATTGCACCTGAAAGTAGAAACTCGCCCGATTACAAAGGTATGTGTATTTTTTCCCTAGTCCATTCTGGTTAAGCGTTTGGAGAAGCAGAATTGCGAAAAATTTTTTGCCTTCTCAACCATTTCTTGTCTTCAAACTCCCATATCTCGCGAACGGATTGACCTAACCCAAAAATTCCTGTTGCATCTGAAAGCAGAAACTCGCCCGATTACAACGGTATGTGCATTTTTTCCATAGGCCATTCTGGTTAAGCGTTTGGAGCAGCAGAATTGCGAAAAATTTTTTGCCTTCTCAACCATTTCTTGTCTTCAAACTCCCATATCTCGCGGACGGATTGACCTAACCCAAAAATTCCTATTGCGTCTGAAAGTAGAAACTCGCCCGATTACAACGGTATGTGTATTTTTTCCCTAGGCCATTCTGGTTAAGCGTTTGGAGCAGCAGAATTGCAAAAATTTTTTGCCTTCTCAACCATTTGTTGGCTTCAAACTCCCATATCTCGCGAACGGATTGACCTAACCCAAAAATTCCTGTTGCATCTGAAAGTAGAAACTCGCCCGATTACAGCGGTATGTGTATTTTTTCCCTAGGCCATTCTGGTTAAGCGTTTGGAGCAGCAGAATTGTGATAAATTTTGTGCCTTCTCTACCATTTCTTGGCTTCAAACTCCCATATCTCGCGAACGGATTGACCTAACCCAAAAATTCCTATTGCATCTGAAAGTATAAACTCGCCCGACTACAGCGGTATGTGTATTTTTTCCCTAGGGCATTCTGGTTAAGCGTTTGGATCTGTAGAATTGCGAAAAATTGTATGCATTCTCAACCATTTCTTGGCTTCAAACTCCCATATCTCGCGAACGGATAGACCTAACCCAAAAATTCCTATTGCGTGTGAAAGTAGAAACTCGCCCGATTACAACGGTATGTGTATTTTTTCCCTAGGCCATTCTGGTTAAGCGTTTGGAGAAGCAGAATTGCGAAAAATTTTTTGCCTTCTCAACCATTTCTTGTCTTCAAACTCCCATATCTCGCGAACGGATTGACCTAACCCAAAAATTCCTGTTGCATCTGAAAGCAGAAACTCGCCCGATTACAACGGTATGTGCATTTTTTCCATAGGCCATTCTGGTTAAGCGTTTGGAGCAGCAGAATTGCGAAAAATTTTTTGCCTTCTCAACCATTTCTTGTCTTCAAACTCCCATATCTCGCGGACGGATTGACCTAACCCAAAAATTCCCATTGCGTCTGAAAGTAGAAACTCGCCCGATTACAACGGTATGTGTATTTTTTCCCTAGGCCATTCTGGTTAAGCGTTTGGAGCAGCAGAATTGCAAAAATTTTTTGCCTTCTCAACCATTTGTTGGCTTCAAACTCCCATATCTCGCGAACGGATTGACCTAACCCAAAAATTCCTATTGCATCGGAAAGTAGAAACTCGCCCGATTACAACGGTATGCGTATTTTTTCCCTAGGCCATTCTGGTTAAGCGTTTGGAGCAGCAGAATTGCGAAAAATTTTTTGCCTTCTCAACCATTTCTTGGCTTCAAACTCTCATATCTCGCGAACGGATTGACCTAACCCAAAAATTCCTATTGCACCTGAAAGTAGAAACTCGCCCGATTACAACGGTATGTGTATTTTTTCCCTAGGCCATTCTGGTTAAGCGTTTGGAACAGCAGAAGTGCGAAAAATTTGTTGTCTTCTCAACCATTTCTTAGCTTCAAACTCCCATATCTCGCGAACGGATTGACGTAACCCAAAATTTCCTATTGCATCTGAAAGTAGAAACTCGCCCGATTACAACGGTATGTGTATTTTTTCCCTTGGCCATTCTGGTTAAGCGTTTGGAGCAGCAGAATTGCGAAAAATTTTTTGCCTTCTCAACCATTTCTTGGACTTCAAAGTCTCATATCTCGCGAACGGATCGACCTAACCCAAAAATTCCTATTGCATCTGAAAGTAGAAACTCGCCCGATTACAGCGGTATGTGGATTTTTTCCCTAGGCCATTCTGGTTAAGCGTTTGGAGCAGCAGAATTGCGAAAAATTTGTTGCCTTCTCAACCATTTCTTGTCTTCAAACTCCCACATCTCGCGAACGGATTGACCTAACCCAAAAATTCCTGTTGCATCTGAAAGCAGAAACTCGCCCGATTACAACGGTATGTGCATTTTTTCCATAGGCCATTCTGGTTAAGCGTTTGGAGCAGCAGAATTGCGAAAAATTTTTTGCCTTCTCAACCATTTCTTGTCTTCAAACTCCCATATCTCGCGGACGGATTGACCTAACCCAAAAATTCCTATTGCGTCTGAAAGTAGAAACTCGCCCGATTACAACGGTATGTGAATTTTTTCCCTAGGCCATTCTGGTTAAGCGTTTGGAGCAGCAGAATTGCAAAAATTTTTTGCCTTCTCAACCATTTGTTGGCTTCAAACTCCCATATCTCGCGAACGGATTGACCTAACCCACAAATTCCTGTTGCATCTGAAAGTAGAAACTCGCCCGATTACAGCGGTATGTGTATTTTTTCCCTAGGCCATTCTGGTTAAGCGTTTGGAGCAGCAGAATTGTGATAAATTTTGTGCCTTCTCTACCATTTCTTGGCTTCAAACTCCCATATCTCGCGAACGGATTGACCTAACCCAAAAATTCCTATTGCATCTGAAAGTAGAAACTCGCCCCATTACAGCGGTATGTGTATTTTTTCCCTAGGCCATTCTGGTTAAGCGTTTGGAGCAGCAGAATTGTGATAAATTTTTTGCCTTCTCTACCATTTCTTGGCTTCAAACTCCCATATCTCGCGAACGGATTGACCTAACCCAAAAATTCCTATTGCATCTGAAAGTAGAAACTCACCCGATTTCAACGGTATGTGTATTTTTTCCCTAGGCCATTCTGGTTAAGCGTTTGGAGCAGCAGAATTGCGAAAAATTTTTTGCCTTCTCTACCATTTCTTGGCTTCAAACTCCCATATTTCGCGAACGGATTGACCTGTCCCAAAAATTACTATTGCATCTGAAAGTAGAAACTCGCCCGATTACAACGGTATGTGTATTTTTTCCCTAGGCCATTCTGTTTAAGCGTTTGGAGCAGCAGAATTGCGAAAAATTTGTTGCCTTCTCAACCATTTCTTGGCTTCAAACTCCCATATCTCGCGAACGGATAGAACTAACCCAAAAATTCCTATTGCGTGTGAAAGTAGAAACTCGCCCGATTACAACGGTATGTGTATTTTTTCCCTAGTCCATTCTGGTTAAGCGTTTGGAGCAGCAGAATTGCGGAAAATGTTTTGCCTTCTCAACCATTTCTTGGCTTCAAACTCCCATATCTCGCGAACGGATTGACCTAACCCAAATATTCCTATTGCACCTGAAAGTAGAAACTCGCCCGATTACAAAGGTATGTGTATTTTTTCCCTAGTCCATTCTGGTTAAGCGTTTGGAGAAGCAGAATTGCGAAAAATTTTTTGCCTTCTCAACCATTTCTTGGCTTCAAACTCTCATATCTCGCGAACGGATTGACCTAACCCAAAAATTCCTATTGCACCTGAAAGTAGAAACTCGCCCGATTACAACGGTATGTGTATTTTTTCCCTAGGCCATTCTGGTTAAGCGTTTGGAACAGCAGAAGTGCGAAAAATTTGTTGTCTTCTCAACCATTTCTTAGCTTCAAACTCCCATATCTCGCGAACGGATTGACGTAACCCAAAATTTCCTATTGCATCTGAAAGTAGAAACTCGCCCGATTACAACGGTATGTGTATTTTTTCCCTTGGCCATTCTGGTTAAGCGTTTGGAGCAGCAGAATTGCGAAAAATTTTTTGCCTTCTCAACCATTTCTTGGACTTCAAAGTCTCATATCTCGCGAACGGATCGACCTAACCCAAAAATTCCTATTGCATCTGAAAGTAGAAACTAGCCCGATTACAGCGGTATGTGGATTTTTTCCCTAGGCCATTCTGGTTAAGCGTTTGGAGCAGCAGAATTGCGAAAAATTTGTTGCCTTCTCAACCATTTCTTGTCTTCAAACTCCCACATCTCGCGAACGGATTGACCTAACCCAAAAATTCCTGTTGCATCTGAAAGCAGAAACTCGCCCGATTACAACGGTATGTGCATTTTTTCCATAGGCCATTCTGGTTAAGCGTTTGGAGCAGCAGAATTGCGAAAAATTTTTTGCCTTCTCAACCATTTCTTGTCTTCAAACTCCCATATCTCGCGGACGGATTGACCTAACCCAAAAATTCCTATTGCGTCTGAAAGTAGAAACTCGCCCGATTACAACGGTATGTGAATTTTTTCCCTAGGCCATTCTGGTTAAGCGTTTGGAGCAGCAGAATTGCAAAAATTTTTTGCCTTCTCAACCATTTGTTGGCTTCAAACTCCCATATCTCGCGAACGGATTGACCTAACCCACAAATTCCTGTTGCATCTGAAAGTAGAAACTCGCCCGATTACAGCGGTATGTGTATTTTTTCCCTAGGCCATTCTGGTTAAGCGTTTGGAGCAGCAGAATTGTGATAAATTTTGTGCCTTCTCTACCATTTCTTGGCTTCAAACTCCCATATCTCGCGAACGGATTGACCTAACCCAAAAATTCCTATTGCATCTGAAAGTAGAAACTCGCCCCATTACAGCGGTATGTGTATTTTTTCCCTAGGCCATTCTGGTTAAGCGTTTGGAGCAGCAGAATTGTGATAAATTTTTTGCCTTCTCTACCATTTCTTGGCTTCAAACTCCCATATCTCGCGAACGGATTGACCTAACCCAAAAATTCCTATTGCATCTGAAAGTAGAAACTCACCCGATTTCAACGGTATGTGTATTTTTTCCCTAGGCCATTCTGGTTAAGCGTTTGGAGCAGCAGAATTGCGAAAAATTTTTTGCCTTCTCTACCATTTCTTGGCTTCAAACTCCCATATCTCGCGAACGGATTGACCTGTCCCAAAAATTACTATTGCATCTGAAAGTAGAAACTCGCCCGATTACAACGGTATGTGTATTTTTTCCCTAGGCCATTCTGTTTAAGCGTTTGGAGCAGCAGAATTGCGAAAAATTTGTTGCCTTCTCAACCATTTCTTGGCTTCAAACTCCCATATCTCGCGAACGGATAGAACTAACCCAAAAATTCCTATTGCGTGTGAAAGTAGAAACTCGCCCGATTACAACGGTATGTGTATTTTTTCCCTAGTCCATTCTGGTTAAGCGTTTGGAGCAGCAGAATTGCGGAAAATGTTTTGCCTTCTCAACCATTTCTTGGCTTCAAACTCCCATATCTCGCGAACGGATTGACCTAACCCAAATATTCCTATTGCACCTGAAAGTAGAAACTCGCCCGATTACAAAGGTATGTGTATTTTTTCCCTAGTCCATTCTGGTTAAGCGTTTGGAGAAGCAGAATTGCGAAAAATTTTTTGCCTTCTCAACCATTTCTTGTCTTCAAACTCCCATATCTCGCGAACGGATTGACCTAACCCAAAAATTCCTGTTGCATCTGAAACCAGAAACTCGCCCGATTACAAAGGTATGTGCATTTTTTCCATAGGCCATTCTGGTTAAGCGTTTGCAGCAGCAGAATTGCGAAAAATTTTTTGCCTTCTCAACCATTTCTTGTCTTCAAACTCCCATATCTCGCGGACGGATTGACCTAACCCAAAAATTCCCATTGCGTCTGAAAGTAGAACTCGCCCGATTACAACGGTATGTGTATTTTTTCCCTAGGCCATTCTGGTTAAGCGTTTGGAGCAGCAGAATTGCAAAAATTTTTTGCCTTCTCAACCATTTGTTGGCTTCAAACTCCCATATCTCGCGAACGGATTGACCTAACCCAAAAATTCCTATTGCGTGTGAAAGTAGAAACTCGCCCGATTACAACGGTATGTGTATTTTTTCCCTAGTCCATTCTGGTTAAGCGTTTGGAGCAGCAGAATTGCGGAAAATGTTTTGCCTTCTCAACCATTTCTTGGCTTCAAACTCCCATATCTCGCGAACGGATTGACCTAACCCAAATATTCCTATTGCACCTGAAAGTAGAAACTCGCCCGATTACAAAGGTATGTGTATTTTTTCCCTAGTCCATTCTGGTTAAGCGTTTGGAGAAGCAGAATTGCGAAAAATTTTTTGCCTTCTCAACCATTTCTTGTCTTCAAACTCCCATATCTCGCGAACGGATTGACCTAACCCAAAAATTCCTGTTGCATCTGAAAGCAGAAACTCGCCCGATTACAACGGTATGTGCATTTTTTCCATAGGCCATTCTGGTTAAGCGTTTGGAGCAGCAGAATTGCGAAAAATTTTTTGCCTTCTCAACCATTTCTTGTCTTCAAACTCCCATATCTCGCGGACGGATTGACCTAACCCAAAAATTCCCATTGCGTCTGAAAGTAGAAACTCGCCCGATTACAACGGTATGTGTATTTTTTCCCTAGGCCATTCTGGTTAAGCGTTTGGAGCAGCAGAATTGCAAAAATTTTTTGCCTTCTCAACCATTTGTTGGCTTCAAACTCCCATATCTCGCGAACGGATTGACCTAACCCAAAAATTCCTGTTGCATCTGAAAGTAGAAACTCGCCCGATTACAGCGGTATGTGTATTTTTTCCCTAGGCAATTCTGGTTAAGCGTTTGGAGCAGCAGAATTGTGATAAATTTTGTGCCTTCTCTACCATTTCTTGTCTTCAAACTCCCATATCTCGCGAACGGATTGACCTAACCCAAAAATTCCTGTTGCATCTGAAAGCAGAAACTCGCCCGATTACAACGGTATGTGCATTTTTTCCATAGGCCATTCTGGTTAAGCGTTTGGAGCAGCAGAATTGCGAAAAATTTTTTGCCTTCTCAACCATTTCTTGTCTTCAAACTCCCATATCTCGCGGACGGATTGACCTAACCCAAAAATTCCCATTGCGTCTGAAAGTAGAAACTCGCCCGATTACAACGGTATGTGTATTTTTTCCCTAGGCCATTCTGGTTAAGCGTTTGGAGCAGCAGAATTGCAAAAATTTTTTGCCTTCTCAACCATTTGTTGGCTTCAAACTCCCATATCTCGCGAACGGATTGACCTAACCCAAAAATTCCTATTGCATCGGAAAGTAGAAACTCGCCCGATTACAACGGTATGTGTATTTTTTCCCTAGGCCATTCTGGTTAAGCGTTTGGAGCAGCAGAATTGCGAAAAATTTTTTGCCTTCTCAACCATTTCTTGGCTTCAAACTCTCATATCTCGCGAACGGATTGACCTAACCCAAAAATTCCTATTGCACCTGAAAGTAGAAACTCGCCCGATTACAACGGTATGTGTATTTTTTCCCTAGGCCATTCTGGTTAAGCGTTTGGAACAGCAGAAGTGCGAAAAATTTGTTGTCTTCTCAACCATTTCTTAGCTTCAAACTCCCATATCTCGCGAACGGATTGACGTAACCCAAAATTTCCTATTGCATCTGAAAGTAGAAACTCGCCCGATTACAACGGTATGTGTATTTTTTCCCTTGGCCATTCTGGTTAAGCGTTTGGAGCAGCAGAATTGCGAAAAATTTTTTGCCTTCTCAACCATTTCTTGGACTTCAAAGTCTCATATCTCGCGAACGGATCGACCTAACCCAAAAATTCCTATTGCATCTGAAAGTAGAAACTCGCCCGATTACAGCGGTATGTGGATTTTTTCCCTAGGCCATTCTGGTTAAGCGTTTGGAGCAGCAGAATTGCGAAAAATTTGTTGCCTTCTCAACCATTTCTTGTCTTCAAACTCCCACATCTCGCGAACGGATTGACCTAACCCAAAAATTCCTGTTGCATCTGAAAGCAGAAACTCGCCCGATTACATCGGTATGTGCATTTTTTCCATAGGCCATTCTGGTTAAGCGTTTGGAGCAGCAGAATTGCGAAAAATTTTTTGCCTTCTCAACCATTTCTTGTCTTCAAACTCCCATATCTCGCGGACGGATTGACCTAACCCAAAAATTCCTATTGCGTCTGAAAGTAGAAACTCGCCCGATTACAACGGTATGTGAATTTTTTCCCTAGGCCATTCTGGTTAAGCGTTTGGAGCAGCAGAATTGCAAAAATTTTTTGCCTTCTCAACCATTTGTTGGCTTCAAACTCCCATATCTCGCGAACGGATTGACCTAACCCACAAATTCCTGTTGCATCTGAAAGTAGAAACTCGCCCGATTACAGCGGTATGTGTATTTTTTCCCTAGGCCATTCTGGTTAAGCGTTTGGAGCAGCAGAATTGTGATAAATTTTGTGCCTTCTCTACCATTTCTTGGCTTCAAACTCCCATATCTCGCGAACGGATTGACCTAACCCAAAAATTCCTATTGCATCTGAAAGTAGAAACTCGCCCCATTACAGCGGTATGTGTATTTTTTCCCTAGGCCATTCTGGTTAAGCGTTTGGAGCAGCAGAATTGTGATAAATTTTTTGCCTTCTCTACCATTTCTTGGCTTCAAACTCCCATATCTCGCGAACGGATTGACCTAACCCAAAAATTCCTATTGCATCTGAAAGTAGAAACTCGCCCGATTTCAACGGTATGTGTATTTTTTCCCTAGGCCATTCTGGTTAAGCGTTTGGAGCAGCAGAATTGCGAAAAATTTTTTGCCTTCTCTACCATTTCTTGGCTTCAAACTCCCATATCTCGCGAACGGATTGACCTGTCCCAAAAATTACTATTGCATCTGAAAGTAGAAACTCGCCCGATTACAACGGTATGTGTATTTTTTCCCTAGGCCATTCTGTTTAAGCGTTTGGAGCAGCAGAATTGCGAAAAATTTGTTGCCTTCTCAACCATTTCTTGGCTTCAAACTCCCATATCTCGCGAACGGATAGAACTAACCCAAAAATTCCTATTGCGTGTGAAAGTAGAAACTCGCCCGATTACAACGGTATGTGTATTTTTTCCCTAGTCCATTCTGGTTAAGCGTTTGGAGCAGCAGAATTGCGGAAAATGTTTTGCCTTCTCAACCATTTCTTGGCTTCAAACTCCCATATCTCGCGAACGGATTGACCTAACCCAAATATTCCTATTGCACCTGAAAGTAGAAACTCGCCCGATTACAAAGGTATGTGTATTTTTTCCCTAGTCCATTCTGGTTAAGCGTTTGGAGAAGCAGAATTGCGAAAAATTTTTTGCCTTCTCAACCATTTCTTGTCTTCAAACTCCCATATCTCGCGAACGGATTGACCTAACCCAAAAATTCCTGTTGCATCTGAAAGCAGAAACTCGCCCGATTACAAAGGTATGTGCATTTTTTCCATAGGCCATTCTGGTTAAGCGTTTGGAGCAGCAGAATTGCGAAAAATTTTTTGCCTTCTCAACCATTTCTTGTCTTCAAACTCCCATATCTCGCGGACGGATTGACCTAACCCAAAAATTCCCATTGCGTCTGAAAGTAGAACTCGCCCGATTACAACGGTATGTGTATTTTTTCCCTAGGCCATTCTGGTTAAGCGTTTGGAGCAGCAGAATTGCAAAAATTTTTTGCCTTCTCAACCATTTGTTGGCTTCAAACTCCCATATCTCGCGAACGGATTGACCTAACCCAAAAATTCCTATTGCGTGTGAAAGTAGAAACTCGCCCGATTACAACGGTATGTGTATTTTTTCCCTAGTCCATTCTGGTTAAGCGTTTGGAGCAGCAGAATTGCGGAAAATGTTTTGCCTTCTCAACCATTTCTTGGCTTCAAACTCCCATATCTCGCGAACGGATTGACCTAACCCAAATATTCCTATTGCACCTGAAAGTAGAAACTCGCCCGATTACAAAGGTATGTGTATTTTTTCCCTAGTCCATTCTGGTTAAGCGTTTGGAGAAGCAGAATTGCGAAAAATTTTTTGCCTTCTCAACCATTTCTTGTCTTCAAACTCCCATATCTCGCGAA
The DNA here is from genome assembly GCF_051014685.1 of Ptiloglossa arizonensis. Lineage (NCBI taxonomy): Eukaryota > Metazoa > Arthropoda > Insecta > Hymenoptera > Colletidae > Ptiloglossa > Ptiloglossa arizonensis. The sequence goes on along the minus strand of NW_027478679.1, from coordinate 245,268 downwards.
CGGATTGACCTAACCCAAAAATTCCTGTTGCATCTGAAAGCAGAAACTCGCCCGATTACAACGGTATGTGCATTTTTTCCATAGGCCATTCTGGTTAAGCGTTTGGAGCAGCAGAATTGCGAAAAATTTTTTGCCTTCTCAACCATTTCTTGTCTTCAAACTCCCATATCTCGCGGACGGATTGACCTAACCCAAAAATTCCCATTGCGTCTGAAAGTAGAGCTCGCCCGATTACAACGGTATGTGTATTTTTTCCCTAGGCCATTCTGGTTAAGCGTTTGGAGCAGCAGAATTGCAAAAATTTTTTGCCTTCTCAACCATTTGTTGGCTTCAAACTCCCATATCTCGCGAACGGATTGACCTAACCCAAAAATTCCTATTGCGTGTGAAAGTAGAAACTCGCCCGATTACAACGGTATGTGTATTTTTTCCCTAGTCCATTCTGGTTAAGCGTTTGGAGCAGCAGAATTGCGGAAAATGTTTTGCCTTCTCAACCATTTCTTGGCTTCAAACTCCCATATCTCGCGAACGGATTGACCTAACCCAAATATTCCTATTGCACCTGAAAGTAGAAACTCGCCCGATTACAAAGGTATGTGTATTTTTTCCCTAGTCCATTCTGGTTAAGCGTTTGGAGAAGCAGAATTGCGAAAAATTTTTTGCCTTCTCAACCATTTCTCGTCTTCAAACTCCCATATCTCGCGAACGGATTGACCTAACCCAAAAATTCCTGTTGCATCTGAAAGCAGAAACTCGCCCGATTACAACGGTATGTGCATTTTTTCCATAGGCCATTCTGGTTAAGCGTTTGGAGCAGCAGAATTGCGAAAAATTTTTTGCCTTCTCAACCATTTCTTGTCTTCAAACTCCCATATCTCGCGGACGGATTGACCTAACCCAAAAATTCCCATTGCGTCTGAAAGTAGAAACTCGCCCGATTACAACGGTATGTGTATTTTTTCCCTAGGCCATTCTGGTTAAGCGTTTGGAGCAGCAGAATTGCAAAAATTTTTTGCCTTCTCAACCATTTGTTGGCTTCAAACTCCCATATCTCGCGAACGGATTGACCTAACCCAAAAATTCCTGTTGCATCTGAAAGTAGAAACTCGCCCGATTACAGCGGTATGTGTATTTTTTCCCTAGGCAATTCTGGTTAAGCGTTTGGAGCAGCAGAATTGTGATAAATTTTGTGCCTTCTCTACCATTTCTTGGCTTCAAACTCCCATATCTCGCGAACGGATTGACCTAACCCAAAAATTCCTATTGCATCTGAAAGTAGAAACTCGCCCCATTACAGCGGTATGTGTATTTTTTCCCTAGGCCATTCTGGTTAAGCGTTTGGAGCAGCAGAATTGCGAAAAATTTGTTGCCTTCTCAACCATTTCTTGGCTTCAAACTCCCATATCTCGCGAACGGATTGACCTAACCCAAAAATTCCTATTGCATCTGAAAGTAGAACCTCGCCCGATTACAACGGTATGTGTATTTTTTCCCTAGGCCATTCTGGTTAAGCGTTTGGAGCAGCAGAATTGCGAAAAATTTTTTGCCTTCTCAACCATTTCTTGGCTTCAAACTGCCATATCTCGCGAACGGATGGACCTAACCCAAAAATTCCTATTGCATCTGAAAGTATAAACTCACCCGACTACAGCGGTATGTGTATTTTTTCCCTAGGGCATTCTGGTTAAGCGTTTGGATCTGTAGAATTGCGAAAAATTGTATGCATTCTCAACCATTTCTTGGCTTCAAACTCCCATATCTCGCGAACGGATAGACCTAACCCAAAAATTCCTATTGCGTGTGAAAGTAGAAACTCGCCCGATTACAACGGTATGTGTATTTTTTCCCTAGTCCATTCTGGTTAAGCGTTTGGAGCAGCAGAATTGCGGAAAATGTTTTGCCTTCTCAACCATTTCTTGGCTTCAAAGTCTCATATCTCGCGAACGGATTGACCTAACCCAAAAATTCCTATTGCATCTGAAAGTAGAAACTCGCCCGATTACAACGGTATGTGTATTTTTTCCCTAGGCCATTCTGGTTAAGCGTTTGGAGCAGCAGAATGGCGAAATATTTTTTGCCTTCTCAACCATTTCTTGGCTTCAAAGTCTCATATCTCGCGAACGGATTGACCTAACCCAAAAATTCCTATTGCATCTGAAAGTAGAAACTCTCCCGATTACAACGGTGTGTGTATTTTTTCCCTAGGCCATTCTGGTTAAGCGTTTGGAGCAGCAGAATTGCGAAAAATTTTTTGCCTTCTCTACCATTTCTTGGCTTCAAACTCCCATATCTCGCGAACGGCTTGACCTAACCCAAAAATTCCTATTGCATCTGAAAGTAGAAACTCGCCCGATTACAAAGGTATGTGTATTTTTTCCCTAGGCCATTCTGGTTAAGCGTTTGGAGCAGCAAAATTGCGAAAAATTTTTTGCCTTCTCAACCATTTGTTGGCTTCAAACTCCTATATCTCGCGAACGGATTGACCTAACCCAAAAATTCCTATTGCATCTGAAAGTATAAACTCACCCGACTACAGCGGTATGTGTATTTTTTCCCTAGGGCATTCTGGTTAAGCGTTTGGATCTGTAGAATTGCGAAAAATTGTATGCATTCTCAACCATTTCTTGGCTTCAAACTCCCATATCTCGCGAACGGATAGACCTAACCCAAAAATTCCTATTGCGTGTGAAAGTAGAAACTCGCCCGATTACAACGGTATGTGTATTTTTTCCCTAGTCCATTCTGGTTAAGCGTTTGGAGCAGCAGAATTGCGGAAAATGTTTTGCCTTCTCAACCATTTCTTGGCTTCAAAGTCTCATATCTCGCGAACGGATTGACCTAACCCAAAAATTCCTATTGCATCTGAAAGTAGAAACTCGCCCGATTACAACGGTATGTGCATTTTTTCCATAGGCCATTCTGGTTAAGCGTTTGGAGCAGCAGAATTGCGAAAAATTTTTTGCCTTCTCAACCATTTCTTGTCTTCAAACTCCCATATCTCGCGGACGGATTGACCTAACCCAAAAATTCCTATTGCGTCTGAAAGTAGAAACTCGCCCGATTACAACGGTATGTGTATTTTTTCCCTAGTCCATTCTGGTTAAGCGTTTGGAGCAGCAGAATTGCGGAAAATGTTTTGCCTTCTCAACCATTTCTTGGCTTCAAACTCCCATATCTCGCGAACGGATTGACCTAACCCAAATATTCCTATTGCACCTGAAAGTAGAAACTCGCCCGATTACAAAGGTATGTGTATTTTTTCCCTAGTCCATTCTGGTTAAGCGTTTGGAGAAGCAGAATTGCGAAAATTTTTTGCCTTCTCAACCATTTCTTGTCTTCAAACTCCCATATCTCGCGAACGGATTGACCTAACCCAAAAATTCCTGTTGCATCTGAAAGCAGAAACTCGCCCGATTACAACGGTATGTGCATTTTTTCCATAGGCCATTCTGGTTAAGCGTTTGGAGCAGCAGAATTGCGAAAAATTTTTTGCCTTCTCAACCATTTCTTGTCTTCAAACTCCCATATCTCGCGGACGGATTGACCTAACCCAAAAATTCCCATTGCGTCTGAAAGTAGAACTCGCCCGATTACAACGGTATGTGTATTTTTTCCCTAGGCCATTCTGGTTAAGCGTTTGGAGCAGCAGAATTGCAAAAATTTTTTGCCTTCTCAACCATTTGTTGGCTTCAAACTCCCATATCTCGCGAACGGATTGACCTAACCCAAAAATTCCTATTGCGTGTGAAAGTAGAAACTCGCCCGATTACAACGGTATGTGTATTTTTTCCCTAGTCCATTCTGGTTAAGCGTTTGGAGCAGCAGAATTGCGGAAAATGTTTTGCCTTCTCAACCATTTCTTGGCTTCAAACTCCCATATCTCGCGAACGGATTGACCTAACCCAAATATTCCTATTGCACCTGAAAGTAGAAACTCGCCCGATTACAAAGGTATGTGTATTTTTTCCCTAGTCCATTCTGGTTAAGCGTTTGGAGAAGCAGAATTGCGAAAAATTTTTTGCCTTCTCAACCATTTCTCGTCTTCAAACTCCCATATCTCGCGAACGGATTGACCTAACCCAAAAATTCCTGTTGCATCTGAAAGCAGAAACTCGCCCGATTACAACGGTATGTGCATTTTTTCCATAGGCCATTCTGGTTAAGCGTTTGGAGCAGCAGAATTGCGAAAAATTTTTTGCCTTCTCAACCATTTCTTGTCTTCAAACTCCCATATCTCGCGGACGGATTGACCTAACCCAAAAATTCCCATTGCGTCTGAAAGTAGAAACTCGCCCGATTACAACGGTATGTGTATTTTTTCCCTAGGCCATTCTGGTTAAGCGTTTGGAGCAGCAGAATTGCAAAAATTTTTTGCCTTCTCAACCATTTGTTGGCTTCAAACTCCCATATCTCGCGAACGGATTGACCTAACCCAAAAATTCCTGTTGCATCTGAAAGTAGAAACTCGCCCGATTACAGCGGTATGTGTATTTTTTCCCTAGGCAATTCTGGTTAAGCGTTTGGAGCAGCAGAATTGTGATAAATTTTGTGCCTTCTCTACCATTTCTTGGCTTCAAACTCCCATATCTCGCGAACGGATTGACCTAACCCAAAAATTCCTATTGCATCTGAAAGTAGAAACTCGCCCCATTACAGCGGTATGTGTATTTTTTCCCTAGGCCATTCTGGTTAAGCGTTTGGAGCAGCAGAATTGCGAAAAATTTGTTGCCTTCTCAACCATTTCTTGGCTTCAAACTCCCATATCTCGCGAACGGATTGACCTAACCCAAAAATTCCTATTGCATCTGAAAGTAGAACCTCGCCCGATTACAACGGTATGTGTATTTTTTCCCTAGGCCATTCTGGTTAAGCGTTTGGAGCAGCAGAATTGCGAAAAATTTTTTGCCTTCTCAACCATTTCTTGGCTTCAAACTGCCATATCTCGCGAACGGATGGACCTAACCCAAAAATTCCTATTGCATCTGAAAGTATAAACTCACCCGACTACAGCGGTATGTGTATTTTTTCCCTAGGGCATTCTGGTTAAGCGTTTGGATCTGTAGAATTGCGAAAAATTGTATGCATTCTCAACCATTTCTTGGCTTCAAACTCCCATATCTCGCGAACGGATAGACCTAACCCAAAAATTCCTATTGCGTGTGAAAGTAGAAACTCGCCCGATTACAACGGTATGTGTATTTTTTCCCTAGTCCATTCTGGTTAAGCGTTTGGAGCAGCAGAATTGCGGAAAATGTTTTGCCTTCTCAACCATTTCTTGGCTTCAAAGTCTCATATCTCGCGAACGGATTGACCTAACCCAAAAATTCCTATTGCATCTGAAAGTAGAAACTCGCCCGATTACAACGGTATGTGTATTTTTTCCCTAGGCCATTCTGGTTAAGCGTTTGGAGCAGCAGAATGGCGAAATATTTTTTGCCTTCTCAACCATTTCTTGGCTTCAAAGTCTCATATCTCGCGAACGGATTGACCTAACCCAAAAATTCCTATTGCATCTGAAAGTAGAAACTCTCCCGATTACAACGGTGTGTGTATTTTTTCCCTAGGCCATTCTGGTTAAGCGTTTGGAGCAGCAGAATTGCGAAAATTTTTTGCCTTCTCTACCATTTCTTGGCTTCAAACTCCCATATCTCGCGAACGGCTTGACCTAACCCAAAAATTCCTATTGCATCTGAAAGTAGAAACTCGCCCGATTACAAAGGTATGTGTATTTTTTCCCTAGGCCATTCTGGTTAAGCGTTTGGAGCAGCAAAATTGCGAAAAATTTTTTGCCTTCTCAACCATTTGTTGGCTTCAAACTCCTATATCTCGCGAACGGATTGACCTAACCCAAAAATTCCTATTGCATCTGAAAGTATAAACTCACCCGACTACAGCGGTATGTGTATTTTTTCCCTAGGGCATTCTGGTTAAGCGTTTGGATCTGTAGAATTGCGAAAAATTGTATGCATTCTCAACCATTTCTTGGCTTCAAACTCCCATATCTCGCGAACGGATAGACCTAACCCAAAAATTCCTATTGCGTGTGAAAGTAGAAACTCGCCCGATTACAACGGTATGTGTATTTTTCCCCTAGTCCATTCTGGTTAAGCGTTTGGAGCAGCAGAATTGCGGAAAATGTTTTGCCTTCTCAACCATTTCTTGGCTTCAAAGTCTCATATCTCGCGAACGGATTGACCTAACCCAAAAATTCCTATTGCATCTGAAAGTAGAAACTCGCCCGATTACAACGGTATGTGCATTTTTTCCATAGGCCATTCTGGTTAAGCGTTTGGAGCAGCAGAATTGCGAAAAATTTTTTGCCTTCTCAACCATTTCTTGTCTTCAAACTCCCATATCTCGCGGACGGATTGACCTAACCCAAAAATTCCTATTGCGTCTGAAAGTAGAAACTCGCCCGATTACAACGGTATGTGTATTTTTTCCCTAGGCCATTCTGGTTAAGCGTTTGGAGCAGCAGAATTGCAAAAATTTTTTGCCTTCTCAACCATTTGTTGGCTTCAAACTCCCATATCTCGCGAACGGATTGACCTAACCCAAAAATTCCTGTTGCATCTGAAAGTAGAAACTCGCCCGATTACAGCGGTATGTGTATTTTTTGCCTAGGCCATTCTGGTTAAGCGTTTGGAGCAGCAGAATTGTGATAAATTTTGTGCCTTCTCTACCATTTCTTGGCTTCAAACTCCCATATCTCGCGAACGGATTGACCTAACCCAAAAATTCCTATTGCATCTGAAAGTATAAACTCGCCCGACTACAGCGGTATGTGTATTTTTTCCCTAGGGCATTCTGGTTAAGCGTTTGGATCTGTAGAATTGCGAAAAATTGTATGCATTCTCAACCATTTCTTGGCTTCAAACTCCCATATCTCGCGAACGGATAGACCTAACCCAAAAATTCCTATTGCGTGTGAAAGGAGAAACTCGCCCGATTACAACGGTATGTGTATTTTTTCCCTAGGCCATTCTGGTTAAGCGTTTGGAGCAGCAGAATTGCGAAAAATTTGTTGTCTTCTCAACCATTTCTTATCTTCAAACTCCCATATCTCGCGAACGGATTGACGTAACCCAAAGATTCCTGTTGCATCTGAAAGTAGAAACTCGCCCGATTACAACGGTATGTGTATTTTTTCCCTAGGCCATTCTGGTTAAGCGTTTGGAGCAGCAGAATTGCGAAAAATTTGTTGCCTTCTCAACCATTTCTTGGCTTCAAACTCCCATATCTCGCGAACGGATTGACCTAACCCAAAAATTCCTATTGCATCTGAAAGTAGAACCTCGCCCGATTACAACGGTATGTGTATTTTTTCCCTAGTCCATTCTGGTTAAGCGTTTGGAGAAGCAGAATTGCGAAAAATTTTTTGCCTTCTCAACCATTTCTTGTCTTCAAACTCCCATATCTCGGGAACGGATTGACCTAACCCAAAAATTCCTGTTGCATCTGAAAGCAGAAACTCGCCCGATTACAACGGTATGTGCATTTTTTCCATAGGCCATTCTGGTTAAGCGTTTGGAGCAGCAGAATTGCGAAAAATTTTTTGCCTTCTCAACCATTTCTTGTCTTCAAACTCCCATATCTCGCGGACGGATTGACCTAACCCAAATATTCCCATTGCGTCTGAAAGTAGAAACTCGCCCGATTACAACGGTATGTGTATTTTTTCCCCAGGCCATTCTGGTTAAGCGTTTGGAGCAGCAGAATTGCAAAAATTTTTTGCCTTCTCAACCATTTGTTGGCTTCAAACTCCCATATCTCGCGAACGGATTGACCTAACCCAAAAATTCCTATTGCATCGGAAAGTAGAAACTCGCCCGATTACAACGGTATGTGTATTTTTTCCCTAGGCCATTCTGGTTAAGCGTTTGGAGCAGCAGAATTGCGAAAAATTTTTTGCCTTCTCAACCATTTCTTGGCTTCAAACTCTCATATCTCGCGAACGGATTGACCTAACCCAAAAATTCCTATTGCACCTGAAAGTAGAAACTCGCCCGATTACAACGGTATGTGTATTTTTTCCCTAGGCCATTCTGGTTAAGCGTTTGGAACAGCAGAAGTGCGAAAAATTTGTTGTCTTCTCAACCATTTCTTAGCTTCAAACTCCCATATCTCGCGAACAGATTGACGTAACCCAAAATTTCCTATTGCATCTGAAAGTAGAAACTCGCCCGATTACAACGGTATGTGTATTTTTTCCCTTGGCCATTCTGGTTAAGCGTTTGGAGCAGCAGAATTGCGAAAAATTTTTTGCCTTCTCAACCATTTCTTGGACTTCAAAGTCTCATATCTCGCGAACGGATCGACCTAACCCAAAAATTCCTATTGCATCTGAAAGTAGAAACTCGCCCGATTACAGCGGTATGTGGATTTTTTCCCTAGGCCATTCTGGTTAAGCGTTTGGAGCAGCAGAATTGCGAAAAATTTTTTGCCTTCTCAACCATTTCTTGTCTTCAAACTCCCACATCTCGCGGACGGATTGACCTAACCCAAAAATTCCTGTTGCGTCTGAAAGTAGAAACTCGCCCGATTACAACGGTATGTGAATTTTTTCCCTAGGCCATTCTGGTTAAGCGTTTGGAGCAGCAGAATTGCAAAAATTTTTTGCCTTCTCAACCATTTGTTGGCTTCAAACTCCCATATCTCGCGAACGGATTGACCTAACCCACAAATTCCTGTTGCATCTGAAAGTAGAAACTCGCCCGATTACAGCGGTATGTGTATTTTTTCCCTAGGCCATTCTGGTTAAGCGTTTGGAGCAGCAGAATTGTGATAAATTTTGTGCCTTCTCTACCATTTCTTGGCTTCAAACTCCCATATCTCGCGAACGGATTGACCTAACCCAAAAATTCCTATTGCATCTGAAAGTAGAAACTCGCCCCATTACAGCGGTATGTGTATTTTTTCCCTAGGCCATTCTGGTTAAGCGTTTGGAGCAGCAGAATTGTGATAAATTTTTTGCCTTCTCTACCATTTCTTGGCTTCAAACTCCCATATCTCGCGAACGGATTGACCTAACCCAAAAATTCCTATTGCATCTGAAAGTAGAAACTCGCCCGATTTCAACGGTATGTGTATTTTTTCCCTAGGCCATTCTGGTTAAGCGTTTGGAGCAGCAGAATTGCGAAAAATTTTTTGCCTTCTCTACCATTTCTTGGCTTCAAACTCCCATATCTCGCGAACGGATTGACCTGTCCCAAAAATTACTATTGCATCTGAAAGTAGAAACTCGCCCGATTACAACGGTATGTGTATTTTTTCCCTAGGCCATTCTGTTTAAGCGTTTGGAGCAGCAGAATTGCGAAAAATTTGTTGCCTTCTCAACCATTTCTTGGCTTCAAACTCCCATATCTCGCGAACGGATAGAACTAACCCAAAAATTCCTATTGCGTGTGAAAGTAGAAACTCGCCCGATTACAACGGTATGTGTATTTTTTCCCTAGTCCATTCTGGTTAAGCGTTTGGAGCAGCAGAATTGCGGAAAATGTTTTGCCTTCTCAACCATTTCTTGGCTTCAAACTCCCATATCTCGCGAACGGATTGACCTAACCCAAATATTCCTATTGCACCTGAAAGTAGAAACTCGCCCGATTACAAAGGTATGTGTATTTTTTCCCTAGTCCATTCTGGTTAAGCGTTTGGAGAAGCAGAATTGCGAAAAATTTTTTGCCTTCTCAACCATTTCTTGTCTTCAAACTCCCATATCTCGCGAACGGATTGACCTAACCCAAAAATTCCTGTTGCATCTGAAAGCAGAAACTCGCCCGATTACAAAGGTATGTGCATTTTTTCCATAGGCCATTCTGGTTAAGCGTTTGGAGCAGCAGAATTGCGAAAAATTTTTTGCCTTCTCAACCATTTCTTGTCTTCAAACTCCCATATCTCGCGAACGGATTGACCTAACCCAAAAATTCCTGTTGCATCTGAAAGCAGAAACTCGCCCGATTACAACGGTATGTGCATTTTTTCCATAGGCCATTCTGGTTAAGCGTTTGGAGCAGCAGAATTGCGAAAAATTTTTTGCCTTCTCAACCATTTCTTGTCTTCAAACTCCCATATCTCGCGGACGGATTGACCTAACCCAAAAATTCCCATTGCGTCTGAAAGTAGAAACTCGCCCGATTACAACGGTATGTGTATTTTTTCCCTAGGCCATTCTGGTTAAGCGTTTGGAGCAGCAGAATTGCAAAAATTTTTTGCCTTCTCAACCATTTGTTGGCTTCAAACTCCCATATCTCGCGAACGGATTGACCTAACCCAAAAATTCCTATTGCATCTGAAAGTATAAACTCACCCGACTACAGCGGTATGTGTATTTTTTCCCTAGGGCATTCTGGTTAAGCGTTTGGATCTGTAGAATTGCGAAAAATTGTATGCATTCTCAACCATTTCTTGGCTTCAAACTCCCATATCTCGCGAACGGATAGACCTAACCCAAAAATTCCTATTGCGTGTGAAAGTAGAAACTCGCCCGATTACAACGGTATGTGTATTTTTTCCCTAGTCCATTCTGGTTAAGCGTTTGGAGCAGCAGAATTGCGGAAAATGTTTTGCCTTCTCAACCATTTCTTGGCTTCAAAGTCTCATATCTCGCGAACGGATTGACCTAACCCAAAAATTCCTATTGCATCTGAAAGTAGAAACTCGCCCGATTACAACGGTATGTGTATTTTTTCCCTAGGCCATTCTGGTTAAGCGTTTGGAGCAGCAGAATGGCGAAATATTTTTTGCCTTCTCAACCATTTCTTGGCTTCAAAGTCTCATATCTCGCGAACGGATTGACCTAACCCAAAAATTCCTATTGCATCTGAAAGTAGAAACTCTCCCGATTACAACGGTGTGTGTATTTTTTCCCTAGGCCATTCTGGTTAAGCGTTTGGAGCAGCAGAATTGCGAAAAATTTTTTGCCTTCTCTACCATTTCTTGGCTTCAAACTCCCATATCTCGCGAACGGCTTGACCTAACCCAAAAATTCCTATTGCATCTGAAAGTAGAAACTCGCCCGATTACAAAGGTATGTGTATTTTTTCCCTAGGCCATTCTGGTTAAGCGTTTGGAGCAGCAAAATTGCGAAAAATGTTTTGCCTTCTCAACCATTTGTTGGCTTCAAACTCCTATATCTCGCGAACGGATTGACCTAACCCAAAAATTCCTATTGCATCTGAAAGTATAAACTCACCCGACTACAGCGGTATGTGTATTTTTTCCCTAGGGCATTCTGGTTAAGCGTTTGGATCTGTAGAATTGCGAAAAATTGTATGCATTCTCAACCATTCCTTGGCTTCAAACTCCCATATCTCGCGAACGGATAGACCTAACCCAAAAATTCCTATTGCGTGTGAAAGTAGAAACTCGCCCGATTACAACGGTATGTGTATTTTTTCCCTAGTCCATTCTGGTTAAGCGTTTGGAGCAGCAGAATTGCGGAAAATGTTTTGCCTTCTCAACCATTTCTTGGCTTCAAAGTCTCATATCTCGCGAACGGATTGACCTAACCCAAAAATTCCTATTGCATCTGAAAGTAGAAACTCGCCCGATTACAACGGTATGTGTATTTTTTCCCTAGGCCATTCTGGTTAAGCGTTTGGAGCAGCAGAATGGCGAAAAATTTTTTGCCTTCTCAACCATTTCTTGGCTTCAAAGTCTCATATCTCGCGAACGGATTGACCTAACCCAAAAATTCCTATTGCATCTGAAAGTAGAAACTCTCCCGATTACAACGGTGTGTGTATTTTTTCCCTAGGCCATTCTGGTTAAGCGTTTGGAGCAGCAGAATTGCGAAAAATTTTTTGCCTTCTCTACCATTTCTTGGCTTCAAACTCCCATATCTCGCGAACGGCTTGACCTAACCCAAAAATTCCTATTGCATCTGAAAGTAGAAACTCGCCCGATTACAAAGGTATGTGTATTTTTTCCCTAGGCCATTCTGGTTAAGCGTTTGGAGCAGCAAAATTGCGAAAAATTTTTTGCCTTCTCAACCATTTGTTGGCTTCAAACTCCTATATCTCGCGAACGGATTGACCTAACCCAAAAATTCCTATTGCATCTGAAAGTATAAACTCACCCGACTACAGCGGTATGTGTATTTTTTCCCTAGGGCATTCTGGTTAAGCGTTTGGATCTATAGAATTGCGAAAAATTGTATGCATTCTCAACCATTTCTTGGCTTCAAACTCCCATATCTCGCGAACGGATAGACCTAACCCAAAAATTCCTATTGCGTGTGAAAGTAGAAACTCGCCCGATTACAACGGTATGTGTATTTTTTCCCTAGTCCATTCTGGTTAAGCGTTTGGAGCAGCAGAATTGCGGAAAATGTTTTGCCTTCTCAACCATTTCTTGGCTTCAAAGTCTCATATCTCGCGAACGGATTGACCTAACCCAAAAATTCCTATTGCATCTGAAAGTAGAAACTCGCCCGATTACAACGGTATGTGTATTTTTTCCCTAGGCCATTCTGGTTAAGCGTTTGGAGCAGCAGAATGGCGAAAAATTTTTTGCCTTCTCAACCATTTCTTGGCTTCAAAGTCTCATATCTCGCGAACGGATTGACCTAACCCAAAAATTCCTATTGCATCTGAAAGTAGAAACTCTCCCGATTACAACGGTGTGTGTATTTTTTCCCTAGGCCATTCTGGTTAAGCGTTTGGAGCAGCAGAATTGCGAAAAATTTTTTGCCTTCTCTACCATTTCTTGGCTTCAAACTCCCATATCTCGCGAACGGCTTGACCTAACCCAAAAATTCCTATTGCATCTGAAAGTAGAAACTCGCCCGATTACAAAGGTATGTGTATTTTTTCTCTAGGCCATTCTGGTTAAGCGTTTGGAGCAGCAAAATTGCGAAAAATTTTTTGCCTTCTCAACCATTTGTTGGCTTCAAACTCCTATATCTCGCGAACGGATTGACCTAACCCAAAAATTCCTGTTGCATCTGAAAGTAGAAACTCGCCCGATTACAACGGTATGTTTATTTTTTCCCTAGGCCATTCTGGTTAAGCGTTTGGAGCAGCAGAATTGCGAAAAATTTGTTGCCTTCTCAACCATTTCTTGGCTTCAAACTCCCATATCTCGCGAACGGATTGACCTAACCCAAAAATTCCTATTGCATCTGAAAGTAGAACCTCGCCCGATTACAACGGTATGTGTATTTTTTCCCTAGGCCATTCTGGTTAAGCGTTTGGAGCAGCAGAATTGCGAAAAACTTTTGCCTTCTCAACCATTTCTTGGCTTCAAACTGCCATATCTCGCGAACGGATGGACCTAACCCAAAAATTCCTATTGCATCCGAAAGTATAAACTCGCCCCATTACAGCGGTATGTGTATTTTTTCCCTAGGCCATTCTGGTTAAGCGTTTGGAGCAGCAGAATTGCGAAAAATTTGTTGCCTTCTCAACCATTTCTTGGCTTCAAACTCCCATATCTCGCGAACGGATTGACCTAACCCAAAAATTCCTATTGCATCTGAAAGTAGAACCTCGCCCGATTACAACGGTATGTGTATTTTTTCCCTAGGCCATTCTGGTTAAGCGTTTGGAGCAGCAGAATTGCGAAAAATTTTTTGCCTTCTCAACCATTTCTTGGCTTCAAACTGCCATATCTCGCGAACGGATGGACCTAACCCAAAAATTCCTATTGCATCTGAAAGTATAAACTCACCCGACTACAGCGGTATGTGTATTATTTCCCTACGGCATTCTGGTTAAGCGTTTGGATCTGTAGAATTGCGAAAAATTGTATGCATTCTCAACCATTTCTTGGCTTCAAACTCCCATATCTCGCGAACGGATAGACCTAACCCAAAAATTCCTATTGCGTGTGAAAGTAGAAACTCGCCCGATTACAACGGTATGTGTATTTTTTCCCTAGTCCATTCTGGTTAAGCGTTTGGAGCAGCAGAATTGCGGAAAATGTTTTGCCTTCTCAACCATTTCTTGGCTTCAAAGTCTCATATCTCGCGAACGGATTGACCTAACCCAAAAATTCCTATTGCATCTGAAAGTAGAAACTCGCCCGATTACAACGGTATGTGTATTTTTTCCCTAGGCCATTCTGGTTAAGCGTTTGGAGCAGCAGAATGGCGAAAAATTTTTTGCCTTCTCAACCATTTCTTGGCTTCAAAGTCTCATATCTCGCGAACGGATTGACCTAACCCAAAAATTCCTATTGCATCTGAAAGTAGAAACTCTCCCGATTACAACGGTGTGTGTATTTTTTCCCTAGGCCATTCTGGTTAAGCGTTTGGAGCAGCAGAATTGCGAAAAATTTTTTGCCTTCTCTACCATTTCTTGGCTTCAAACTCCCATATCTCGCGAACGGCTTGACCTAACCCAAAAATTCCTATTGCATCTGAAAGTAGAAACTCGCCCGATTACAAAGGTATGTGTATTTTTTCCCTAGGCCATTCTGGTTAAGCGTTTGGAGCAGCAAAATTGCGAAAAATTTTTTGCCTTCTCAACCATTTGTTGGCTTCAAACTCCTATATCTCGCGAACGGATTGACCTAACCCAAAAATTCCTATTGCATCTGAAAGTATAAACTCACCCGACTACAGCGGTATGTGTATTTTTTCCCTAGGGCATTCTGGTTAAGCGTTTGGATCTGTAGAATTGCGAAAAATTGTATGCATTCTCAACCATTTCTTGGCTTCAAACTCCCATATTTCGCGAACGGATAGACCTAACCCAAAAATTCCTATTGCGTGTGAAAGTAGAAACTCGCCCGATTACAACGGTATGTGTATTTTTTCCCTAGTCCATTCTGGTTAAGAGTTTGGAGCAGCAGAATTGCGGAAAATGTTTTGCCTTCTCAACCATTTCTTGGCTTCAAAGTCTCATATCTCGCGAACGGATTGACCTAACCCAAAAATTCCTATTGCATCTGAAAGTAGAAACTCGCCCGATTACAACAGTATGTGTATTTTTTCCCTAGGCCATTCTGGTTAAGCGTTTGGAGCAGCAGAATGGCGAAAAATTTTTTGCCTTCTCAACCATTTCTTGGCTTCAAAGTCTCATACCTCGCGAACGGATTGACCTAACCCAAAAATTCCTATTGCATCTGAAAGTAGAAACTCTCCCGATTACAACGGTGTGTGTATTTTTTCCCTAGGCCATTCTGGTTAAGCGTTTGGAGCAGCAGAATTGCGAAAAATTTTTTGCCTTCTCTACCATTTCTTGGCTTCAAACTCCCATATCTCGCGAACGGCTTGACCTAACCCAAAAATTCCTATTGCATCTGAAAGTAGAAACTCGCCCGATTACAAAGGTATGTGTATTTTTTCCCTAGGCCATTCTGGTTAAGCGTTTGGAGCAGCAGAATTGCGAAAAATTTTTTGCCTTCTCAACCATTTCTTGGCTTCAAACTCCCATATCTCGCGAACGGATTGACCTAACCCAAAAATTCCTATTGCATCTGAAAGTAGAACCTCGCCCGATTACAACGGTATGTGTATTTTTTCCCTAGGCCATTCTGGTTAAGCGTTTGGAGCAGCAGAATTGCGAAAAATTTTTTGCCTTCTCAACCATTTCTTGGCTTCAAACTGCCATATCTCGCGAACGGATGGACCTAACCCAAAAATTCCTATTGCATCTGAAAGTATAAACTCGCCCCATTACAGCGGTATGTGTATTTTTTCCCTAGGCCATTCTGGTTAAGCGTTTGGAGCAGCAGAATTGCGAAAAATTTTTTGCCTTCTCAACCATTTCTTGGCTTCAAACTGCCATATCTCGCGAACGGATTGACCTAACCCAAAAATTCCTATTGCATCTGAAAGTATAAACTCACCCGACTACAGCGGTATGTTTATTTTTTCCCTAGGCCATTCTGGTTAAGCGTTTGGAGCAGCAGAATTGCGAAAAATTTTTTGCCTTCTCAACCATTTCTTGGCTTCAAAGTCTCATATCTCGCGAACGGATTGACCTAACCCAAAAATTCCTATTGCATCTGAAAGTAGAAACTCTCCCGATTACAACGGTGTGTGTATTTTTTCCCTAGGCCATTCTGGTTAAGCGTTTGGAGCCGCAGAATTGCGAAAAATTTTTTGCCTTCTCTACCATTTCTTGGCTTCAAACTCCCATATCTCGCGAACGGCTTGACCTAACCCAAAAATTCCTATTGCATCTGAAAGTAGAAACTCGCCCGATTACAAAGGTATGTGTATTTTTTCCCTAGGCCATTCTGGTTAAGCGTTTGGAGCAGCAAAATTGCGAAAAATTTTTTGCCTTCTCAACCATTTGTTGGCTTCAAACTCCCATATCTCGCGAACGGATTGACCTAACCCAAAAATTCCTGTTGCATCTGATAGTAGAAACTCGCCCGATTACAGCGGTATGTTTATTTTTTCCCTAGGCCATTCTGGTTAAGCGTTTGGAGCAGCAGAATTGCGAAAAATTTTTTGCCTTCTCAACCATTTCTTGGCTTCAAACTCCCATATCTCGCGAACGGATTGACCTAACCCAAAAATTCCTGTTGCGTGTGAAAGTAGAAACTCGCCCGATTACAACGGTACGTGTATTTTTTCCCTAGGCCGTTCTGGTTAAGCTTTTGGAGCAGCAGAATTGCGAAAAATTTTTTGCCTTCTCTACCATTTCTTGGCTTCAAACTCCCATATCTCGCGAACGGCTTGACCTAACCCAAAAATTCCTCTTGCATCTGAAAGTAGAAACTCGCCCGATTACAACGGTATGTGTATTTTTTCCCTAGGCCATTCTGGTTAAGCGTTTGGAGCAGCAGAATTGCGAAAAATTTGTTGCCTTCTCAACCATTTCTTGGCTTCAAACTCCCATATCTCGCGAACGGATTGACCTAACCCAAAAATTCCTATTGCATCTGAAAGTAGAACCTCGCCCGATTACAACGGTATGTGTATTTTTTCCCTAGGCCATTCTGGTTAAGCGTTTGGAGCAGCAGAATTGCGAAAAATTTTTTGCCTTCTCAACCATTTCTTGGCTTCAAACTGCCATATCTCGCGAACGGATGGACCTAACCCAAAAATTCCTATTGCATCCGAAAGTATAAACTCGCCCCATTACAGCGGTATGTGTATTTTTTCCCTAGGCCATTCTGGTTAAGCGTTTGGAGCAGCAGAATTGCGAAAAATTTGTTGCCTTCTCAACCATTTCTTGGCTTCAAACTCCCATATCTCGCGAACGGATTGACCTAACCCAAAAATTCCTATTGCATCTGAAAGTAGAACCTCGCCCGATTACAACGGTATGTGTATTTTTTCCCTAGGCCATTCTGGTTAAGCGTTTGGAGCAGCAGAATTGCGAAAAATTTTTTGCCTTCTCAACCATTTCTTGGCTTCAAACTGCCATATCTCGCGAACGGATGGACCTAACCCAAAAATTCCTATTGCATCTGAAAGTATAAACTCACCCGACTACAGCGGTATGTGTATTATTTCCCTACGGCATTCTGGTTAAGCGTTTGGATCTGTAGAATTGCGAAAAATTGTATGCATTCTCAACCATTTCTTGGCTTCAAACTCCCATATCTCGCGAACGGATAGACCTAACCCAAAAATTCCTATTGCGTGTGAAAGTAGAAACTCGCCCGATTACAACGGTATGTGTATTTTTTCCCTAGTCCATTCTGGTTAAGCGTTTGGAGCAGCAGAATTGCGGAAAATGTTTTGCCTTCTCAACCATTTCTTGGCTTCAAAGTCTCATATCTCGCGAACGGATTGACCTAACCCAAAAATTCCTATTGCATCTGAAAGTAGAAACTCGCCCGATTACAACGGTATGTGTATTTTTTCCCTAGGCCATTCTGGTTAAGCGTTTGGAGCAGCAGAATGGCGAAAAATTTTTTGCCTTCTCAACCATTTCTTGGCTTCAAAGTCTCATATCTCGCGAACGGATTGACCTAACCCAAAAATTCCTATTGCATCTGAAAGTAGAAACTCTCCCGATTACAACGGTGTGTGTATTTTTTCCCTAGGCCATTCTGGTTAAGCGTTTGGAGCAGCAGAATTGCGAAAAATTTTTTGCCTTCTCTACCATTTCTTGGCTTCAAACTCCCATATCTCGCGAACGGCTTGACCTAACCCAAAAATTCCTATTGCATCTGAAAGTAGAAACTCGCCCGATTACAAAGGTATGTGTATTTTTTCCCTAGGCCATTCTGGTTAAGCGTTTGGAGCAGCAAAATTGCGAAAAATTTTTTGCCTTCTCAACCATTTGTTGGCTTCAAACTCCTATATCTCGCGAACGGATTGACCTAACCCAAAAATTCCTATTGCATCTGAAAGTATAAACTCACCCGACTACAGCGGTATGTGTATTTTTTCCCTAGGGCATTCTGGTTAAGCGTTTGGATCTGTAGAATTGCGAAAAATTGTATGCATTCTCAACCATTTCTTGGCTTCAAACTCCCATATTTCGCGAACGGATAGACCTAACCCAAAAATTCCTATTGCGTGTGAAAGTAGAAACTCGCCCGATTACAACGGTATGTGTATTTTTTCCCTAGTCCATTCTGGTTAAGAGTTTGGAGCAGCAGAATTGCGGAAAATGTTTTGCCTTCTCAACCATTTCTTGGCTTCAAAGTCTCATATCTCGCGAACGGATTGACCTAACCCAAAAATTCCTATTGCATCTGAAAGTAGAAACTCGCCCGATTACAACAGTATGTGTATTTTTTCCCTAGGCCATTCTGGTTAAGCGTTTGGAGCAGCAGAATGGCGAAAAATTTTTTGCCTTCTCAACCATTTCTTGGCTTCAAAGTCTCATACCTCGCGAACGGATTGACCTAACCCAAAAATTCCTATTGCATCTGAAAGTAGAAACTCTCCCGATTACAACGGTGTGTGTATTTTTTCCCTAGGCCATTCTGGTTAAGCGTTTGGAGCAGCAGAATTGCGAAAAATTTTTTGCCTTCTCTACCATTTCTTGGCTTCAAACTCCCATATCTCGCGAACGGCTTGACCTAACCCAAAAATTCCTATTGCATCTGAAAGTAGAAACTCGCCCGATTACAAAGGTATGTGTATTTTTTCCCTAGGCCATTCTGGTTAAGCGTTTGGAGCAGCAAAATTGCGAAAAATTTTTTGCCTTCTCAACCATTTGTTGGCTTCAAACTCCTATATCTCGCGAACGGATTGACCTAACCCAAAAATTCCTGTTGCATCTGAAAGTAGAAACTCGCCCGATTACAGCGGTATGTTTATTTTTTCCCTAGGCCATTCTGGTTAAGCGTTTGGAGCAGCAGAATTGCGAAAAATTTTTTGCCTTCTCAACCATTTCTTGGCTTCAAACTCCCATATCTCGCGAACGGATTGACCTAACCCAAAAATTCCTATTGCATCTGAAAGTAGAACCTCGCCCGATTACAACGGTATGTGTATTTTTTCCCTAGGCCATTCTGGTTAAGCGTTTGGAGCAGCAGAATTGCGAAAAATTTTTTGCCTTCTCAACCATTTCTTGGCTTCAAACTGCCATATCTCGCGAACGGATGGACCTAACCCAAAAATTCCTATTGCATCTGAAAGTATAAACTCGCCCCATTACAGCGGTATGTGTATTTTTTCCCTAGGCCATTCTGGTTAAGCGTTTGGAGCAGCAGAATTGCGAAAAATTTTTTGCCTTCTCAACCATTTCTTGGCTTCAAACTGCCATATCTCGCGAACGGATTGACCTAACCCAAAAATTCCTATTGCATCTGAAAGTATAAACTCACCCGACTACAGCGGTATGTTTATTTTTTCCCTAGGCCATTCTGGTTAAGCGTTTGGAGCAGCAGAATTGCGAAAAATTTTTTGCCTTCTCAACCATTTCTTGGCTTCAAAGTCTCATATCTCGCGAACGGATTGACCTAACCCAAAAATTCCTATTGCATCTGAAAGTAGAAACTCTCCCGATTACAACGGTGTGTGTATTTTTTCCCTAGGCCATTCTGGTTAAGCGTTTGGAGCCGCAGAATTGCGAAAAATTTTTTGCCTTCTCTACCATTTCTTGGCTTCAAACTCCCATATCTCGCGAACGGCTTGACCTAACCCAAAAATTCCTATTGCATCTGAAAGTAGAAACTCGCCCGATTACAAAGGTATGTGTATTTTTTCCCTAGGCCATTCTGGTTAAGCGTTTGGAGCAGCAAAATTGCGAAAAATTTTTTGCCTTCTCAACCATTTGTTGGCTTCAAACTCCCATATCTCGCGAACGGATTGACCTAACCCAAAAATTCCTGTTGCATCTGATAGTAGAAACTCGCCCGATTACAGCGGTATGTTTATTTTTTCCCTAGGCCATTCTGGTTAAGCGTTTGGAGCAGCAGAATTGCGAAAAATTTTTTGCCTTCTCAACCATTTCTTGGCTTCAAACTCCCATATCTCGCGAACGGATTGACCTAACCCAAAAATTCCTGTTGCGTGTGAAAGTAGAAACTCGCCCGATTACAACGGTACGTGTATTTTTTCCCTAGGCCGTTCTGGTTAAGCTTTTGGAGCAGCAGAATTGCGAAAAATTTTTTGCCTTCTCTACCATTTCTTGGCTTCAAACTCCCATATCTCGCGAACGGCTTGACCTAACCCAAAAATTCCTCTTGCATCTGAAAGTAGAAACTCGCCCGATTACAACGGTATGTGTATTTTTTCCCTAGGCCATTCTGGTTAAGCGTTTGAAGCAGCAGAATTGCGAAAAATCTTTTGTCTTCTCAACCATTTCTTGGCTTCAAACTCCCATATCTCGCGGACGGATTGACCTAACCCAAAAATTCCTGTTGCGTGTGAAAGTAGAAACTCGCCCGATTACAACGGTACGTGTATTTTTTCCCTAGCCCATTCTGTTTAAGCGTTTGGAGCAGCAGAATTGCGAAAATTTGTTTTCTTCTCAACCATTTTTTAGCTTCAAAGTCCCATATCTCGCGAACGGATTGACCAAACCCAAAAATTCCTGCTGCGTCTGAAAGTAGTAACTCGCCCGATTATAACGGTATGCGTATTTTTTCCCTAGCCCATTCTGGTTAAGCGTTTGGAATAGCAGAATTGCGGAAAATGTTTTGCCTTCTCAACCATTTCTTGGCTTCAAACTCCCATATCTCGCGAACGGATTGACCTAACCCAAAAATTCCTATTGCACCTGAAAGTAGAAACTCGCCCGATTACAACGGTATGTGTATTTGTTCCCTAGGCCATTCTGGTTATGCGTTTGGAGCAGCAGAAGTGCGAAGAATTTGTTGTCTTCTCAACCATTTCTTAGCTTCAAACTCCCATATCTCGCGAACGGATTGACCAAACCCAGAAGTTCCTGCTGCGTCTGAAAGTAGAAACTCGCCCGATTACAACGATATGCGTATTTTTTCCCTAGGGCATTCTGGTTAAGCGTTTGGAGCAGCAGAAGTGCGAAAAATTTGTTGTCTTCTCAACCATTTCTTAGCTTCAAACTCCCATATCTCGCGAACGGATTGACGTAACTCAAAAATTCCAGTTGCATCTGAGAGTAGAAACTCGCCCGATTACAACGGTATGTGTATTTTTTCCCTAGGCCATTCTGGTTAAGCGTTTGGAGCAGCAGGATTGCGAAAAATTTTTTGCCTTCTCAACCATTTCTTAGCTTCAAAGTCCCATATCTCGCGAACGGATTGACCAAACCCAAAAATTCCTGCTGCGTCTGAAAGTAGAATCTCGCCCGATTACAACGGTATGCGTATTTTTTCCCTAGCCCATTCTGGTTAAGCGTTTGGAATAGCAGAATTGCGGAAAATGTTTTGCCTTCTCAACCATTTCTTGGCTTCAAACTCCCATATCTCGCGAACGGATTGACATAACCCAAAAATTCCTATTGCATCTGAAAGTAGAAACTCGCCCGATTACAACGCTATGTGTATTTTTTCCCTAGGCCATTCTGGTTAAGCGTTTGGAGCAGCAGAAGTGCGAAAAATTTGTTGTCTTCTCAACCATTTCTTAGCTTCAAACTCCCATATCTCGCGAACGGATTGACGTAACCCAAAGATTCCTGTTGCATCTGAAAGTAGAAACTCGCCCGATTACAACGGTATTTGTATTTTTTCCCTAGGCCATTCTGGTTAAGCGTATGGAGCAGCAGAATTGCGAAAAATTTTTTGCCTTCTCAACCATTTCTTGGCTTCAAAGTCCCATATCTCGCGAACGGATTGACCTAACCCAAAAATTTCTATTGCATCTGAAAGTAGAATCTCGCCCGATTACAACGGTATGCGTATTTTTTCCCTAGGGCATTCTGGTTAAGCGTTTGGAGCAGCAGAATTGCGAAAAATTTTTTGCCTTCTCAACCATTTCTTAGCTTCAAAGTCCCATATCTCGCGAACGGATTGACCAAACCCAAAAATTCCTGCTGCGTCTGAAAGTAGAATCTCGCCCGATTACAACGGTATGCGTATTTTTTCCCCAGGCCATTCTGGTTAAGCGCTTGGAGCAGCAGAAGTGCGAAAAATTTGTTGTCTTCTCAACCATTTCTTAGCTTCAAACTCCCATATCTCGCGAACGGATTGACGTAACTCAAAAATTCCAGTTGCATCTGAGAGTAGAAACTCGCCCGATTACAACGGTATGTGTATTTTTTCCCTAGGCCATTCTGGTTAAGCGTTTGGAGCAGCAGGATTGCGAAAAATTTTTTGCCTTCTCAACCATTTCTTGTCCTCAAACTCCCATATCTCGCGAACGGATTGACCTAACCCAAAAATTCCTATTGCATCTGAAAGTAGAAACTCGCCCGATTACAACGGTATGTGTATTTTTTCCCTAGGCCATTCTGGTTAAGCGTTTGGAGCAGCAGAATTGCGAAAAATTTGTTGTCTTCTCAACCATTTCTTAGCTTCAAACTCCCATATCTCGCGAACGGATTGACGTAACCCAAAGATTCCTGTTGCATCTGAAAGTAGAAACTCGCCCGATTTCAACGGTATGTGTATTTTTTCCCTACGCCATTCTGGTTAAGCGTTTGGAGCAGCAGAATTGCGAAAAATTTCTTGCCTTCTCAACCATTTCTTGGCTTCAAACTCCCATATCTCGCGAACGGATTGACCTAACCCAAAAATTCCTATGTCATCTGAAAGTAGAAACTCACCCGATTACAACGGTATGTGTATTTTTTCCCTAGGCCATTCTGGTTAAGCGTTTGGAGCAGCAGAATTGCGAAAAATTTTTTGCCTTCTCAACTATTTCTTGGCTTCAAAGTCCCATATCTCGCGAACGGATTGACCTAACCCAAAAATTTCTATTGCATCTGAAAGTAGAAACTCGCCCGATTACAACGGTATGTGTATTTTTTCCATAGGTCATTCTGGTTGAGCGTTTGGAGCAGCAGAATTGTGAAAAATTTTTTGCCTTCTCTACCATTTCTTGCCTTCAAACTCCCATTTCTCGCGAACGGATTGACCTAACCCAAAAATTCCTATTGCATCTGAAAGTAGAAACTCGCCCGTTTACAACGGTATGTGTATTTTTTCCCTAGGCCATTCTGGTTAAGCGTTTGGAGCAGCAGAATTGTGAAAAATTTTTTGCCTTCTCTACCATTTCTCGGCTTCAAACTCCCATATCTCGCGAACGGTTTGACCTAACCCAAAAATTCCTATTGCATCGGAAAGTAGAAACTCGCCCGATTACAACGGTATGTGTATTTTTTCCCTAGGCCATTCTGGTTAAGCGTTTGGAGCAGCAGAATTGCGAAAAATTTTTTGCCTTCTCAACCATTTCTTGGCTTCAAACTCTCATATCTCGCGAACGGATTGACCTAACCCAAAAATTCCTATTGCACCTGAAAGTAGAAGCTCGCCCGATTACAACGGTAGGTGTATTTTTTCCCTAGGCGATTCTGGTTAAGCGTTTGGAACAGCAGAAGTGCGAAAAATTTGTTGTCTTCTCAACCATTTCTTAGCTTCAAACTCCCACATCTCGCGAACGGATTGACGTAACCCAAAATTTCCTATTGCATCTGAAAGTAGAAACTCGCCCGATTACAACGGTATGTGTATTTTTTCCCTTGGCCATTCTGGTTAAGCGTTTGGAGCAGCAGAATTGCGAAAAATTTTTTGCCTTCTCAACCATTTCTTGGACTTCAAAGTCTCATATCTCGCGAACGGATTGACCTAACCCAAAAATTCCTATTGCATCTGAAAGTAGAAACTCGCCCGATTACAGCGGTATGTGTATTTTTTCCCTAGGCCATTCTGGTTAAGCGTTTGGAGCAGCAGAATTGCGAAAAATTTTTTGCCTTCTCAACCATTTCTTGTCTTCAAACTCCCACATCTCGCGAACGGATTGACCTAACCCAAAAATTCCTGTTGCATCTGAAAGCGGAAACTCGCCCGATTACAACGGTATGTGCATTTTTTCCATAGGCCATTCTGGTTAAGCGTTTGGAGCAGCAGAATTGCGAAAAATTTTTTGCCTTCTCAACCATTTCTTGTCTTCAAACTGCCATATCTCGCGAACGGATTGACCTAACCCAAAAATTCCTATTGCATCTGAAAGTATAAACTCACCCGACTACAGCGGTATGTTTATTTTTTCCCTAGGCCATTCTGGTTAAGCGTTTGGAGCAGCAGAATTGCGAAAAATTTTTTGCCTTCTCAACCATTTCTTGGCTTCAAAGTCTCATATCTCGCGAACGGATTGACCTAACCCAAAAATTCCTATTGCATCTGAAAGTAGAAACTCTCCCCATTACAGCGGTATGTGTATTTTTTCCGTAGGCCATTCTGGTTAAGCGTTTGGAGCAGCAGAATTGCGAAAAATTTGTTGCCTTCTCAACCATTTCTTGGCTTCAAACTCCCATATCTCGCGAACGGATTGACCTAACCCAAAAATTCCTATTGCATCTGAAAGTAGAACCTCGCCCGATTACAACGGTATGTGTATTTTTTCCCTAGGCCATTCTGGTTAAGCGTTTGGAGCAGCAGAATTGCGAAAAATTTTTTGCCTTCTCAACCATTTCTTGGCTTCAAACTGCCATATCTCGCGAACGGATGGACCTAACCCAAAAATTCCTATTGCATCTGAAAGTATAAACTCGCCCGACTACAGCGGTATGTGTATTTTTTCCCTAGGGCATTCTGGTTAAGGGTTTGGATCTGTAGAATTGCGAAAAATTGTATGCATTCTCAACCATTTCTTGGCTTCAAACTCCCATATCTCGCGAACGGATAGACCTAACCCAAAAATTCCTATTGCGTGTGAAAGTAGAAACTCGCCCGATTACAACGGTATGTGTATTTTTTCCCTAGTCCATTCTGGTTAAGCGTTTGGAGCAGCAGAATTGCGGAAAATGTTTTGCCTTCTCAACCATTTCTTGGCTTCAAACTCCCATATCTCGCGAACGGATTGACCTAACCCAAATATTCCTATTGCACCTGAAAGTAGAAACTCGCCCGATTACAAAGGTATGTGTATTTTTTCCCTAGTCCATTCTGGTTAAGCGTTTGGAGAAGCAGAATTGCGAAAAAATTTTTGCCTTCTCAACCATTTCTTGTCTTCAAACTCCCATATCTCGCGGACGGATTGACCAAACCCAAAAATTCCTATTGCGTCTGAAAGTAGAAACTCGCCCGATTACAACGGTATGTGTATTTTTTCCCTAGGCCATTCTGGTTAAGCGTTTGGAGCAGCAGAATTGCAAAAATTTTTTGCCTTCTCAACCATTTGTTGGCTTCAAACTCCCATATCTCGCGAACGGATTGACCTAACCCAAAAATTCCTGTTGCATCTGAAAGTAGAAACTCGCCCGATTACAGCGGTATGTGTATTTTTTCCCTAGGCCATTCTGGTTAAGCGTTTGGAGCAGCAGAATTGTGATAAATTTTGTGCCTTCTCTACCATTTCTTGGCTTCAAACTCCCATATCTCGCGAACGGATTGACCTAACCCAAAAATTCCTATTGCATCTGAAAGTAGAAACTCGCCCCATTACAGCGGTATGTGTATTTTTTCCCTAGGCCATTCTGGTTAAGCGTTTGGAGCAGCAGAATTGCGAAAAATTTGTTGCCTTCTCAACCATTTCTTGGCTTCAAACTCCCATATCTCGCGAACGGATTGACCTAACCCAAAAATTCCTATTGCATCTGAAAGTAGAACCTCGCCCGATTACAACGGTATGTGTATTTTTTCCCTAGGCCATTCTGGTTAAGCGTTTGGAGCAGCAGAATTGCGAAAAATTTTTTGCCTTCTCAACCATTTCTTGGCTTCAAACTGCCATATCTCGCGAACGGATGGACCTAACCCAAAAATTCCTATTGCATCTGAAAGTATAAACTCGCCCGACTACAGCGGTATGTGTATTTTTTCCCTAGGGCATTCTGGTTAAGCGTTTGGATCTGTAGAATTGCGAAAAATTGTATGCATCCTCAACCATTTCTTGGCTTCAAACTCCCATATCTCGCGAACGGATAGACCTAACCCAAAAATTCCTATTGCGTGTGAAAGTAGAAACTCGCCCGATTACAACGGTATGTGTATTTTTTCCCTAGGCCATTCTGGTTAAGCGTTTGGAGCAGCAGAATTGCGAAAAATTTGTTGTCTTCTCAACCATTTCTTAGCTTCAAACTCCCATATCTCGCGAACGGATTGACGTAACCCAAAGATTCCTGTTGCATCTGAAAGTAGAAACTCGCCCGATTACAACGGTATGTGTATTTTTTCCCTAGGCCATTCTGGTTAAGCGTTTGGAGCAGCAGAATTGCGAAAAATTTTTTGCCTTCTCTACCATTTCTTGGCTTCAAGCTCCTATATCTCGCGAACGGATTGACCTAACCCAAAAATTCCTATAGCATCTGAAAGTAGAAACTCGCCCGATTACAACGGTATGTGTATTTTTTCCCTAGGCCATTCTGGTTAAGCGTTTGGAGCAGCAGAAGTGCGAAAAATTTGTTGTCTTCTCAACCATTTCTTAGCTTCAAACTCCCAAATCTCGCGAACGGAATGACGTCACCCAAAAATTCCTGTTGCATCTGAAAGTAGAAACTCGCCCGATTACAACGGTATGTGTATTTTTTCCCTAGGCCATTCTGGTTAAGCGTTTGGTGCAGCAGAATTGCGAAAAATTTTTTGCCTTCTCAACCACTTCTTGGCTTCAAAGTCCCATATCTCGCGAACGGATTGACCTAACCCAAAAATTCCTATTGCATCCGAAAGTAGAAACTCGCCCCATTACAACGGTATGTGTATTTTTTCCCTAGGCCATTCTGGCTAAGCGTTTGGAGCAGCAGAATTGCGAAAAATTTCTTGCCTTCTCAACCATTTCTTGGCTTCAAACTCCCATATCTCGCGAACGGATTGACCTAACCCAAAAATTCCTATTGCATCTGAAAGTAGAAACTCGCCCGATTACAACGGTATGTTTTTTTTTCCCCTAGGCCATTCTGGTTAAGCGTTTGGAGCAGCAGAATTGCGAAAAATTTTTTGCCTTCTCAACAATTTCTTGGCTTCAAAGTCCCATATCTCGCGAACGGATTGACCTAACCCAAAAATTTCTATTGTATCTGAAAGTAGAAACTCGCCCGATTACAACGGTATGTGTATTTTTTCCATAGGTCATTCTGGTTAAGCGTTTGGAGCAGCAGAATTGTGAAAAATTTTTTGCCTTCTCTACCATTTCTTGGCTTCAAACTCCCATATCTCGCGAACGGATTGACCTAACCCAAAAATTCCTATTGCATCTGAAAGTAGAAACTCGCCCCATTACAGCGGTATGTGTATTTTTTCCGTAGGCCATTCTGGTTAAGCGTTTGGAGCAGCAGAATTGCGAAAAATTTGTTGCCTTCTCAACCATTTCTTGGCTTCAAACTCCCATATCTCGCGAACGGATTGACCTAACCCAAAAATTCCTATTGCATCTGAAAGTAGAACCTCGCCCGATTACAACGGTATGTGTATTTTTTCCCTAGTCCATTCTGGTTAAGCGTTTGGAGCAGCAGAATTGCGGAAAATGTTTTGCCTTCTCAACCATTTCTTGGCTTCAAACTCCCATATCTCGCGAACGGATTGACCTAACCCAAATATTCCTATTGCACCTGAAAGTAGAAACTCGCCCGATTACAAAGGTATGTGTATTTTTTCCCTAGTCCATTCTGGTTAAGCGTTTGGAGAAGCAGAATTGCGAAAAAATTTTTGCCTTCTCAACCATTTCTTGTCTTCAAACTCCCATATCTCGCGGACGGATTGACCAAACCCAAAAATTCCTATTGCGTCTGAAAGTAGAAACTCGCCCGATTACAACGGTATGTGTATTTTTTCCCTAGGCCATTCTGGTTAAGCGTTTGGAGCAGCAGAATTGCGAAAAATTTTTTGCCTTCTCTACCATTTCTTGGCTTCAAGCTCCTATATCTCGCGAACGGATTGACCTAACCCAAAAATTCCTATAGCATCTGAAAGTAGAAACTCGCCCGATTACAACGGTATGTGTATTTTTTCCCTAGGCCATTCTGGTTAAGCGTTTGGAGCAGCAGAAGTGCGAAAAATTTGTTGTCTTCTCAACCATTTCTTAGCTTCAAACTCCCAAATCTCGCGAACGGAATGACGTCACCCAAAAATTCCTGTTGCATCTGAAAGTAGAAACTCGCCCGATTACAACGGTATGTGTATTTTTTCCCTAGGCCATTCTGGTTAAGCGTTTGGTGCAGCAGAATTGCGAAAAATTTTTTGCCTTCTCAACCACTTCTTGGCTTCAAAGTCCCATATCTCGCGAACGGATTGACCTAACCCAAAAATTCCTATTGCATCCGAAAGTAGAAACTCGCCCCATTACAACGGTATGTGTATTTTTTCCCTAGGCCATTCTGGCTAAGCGTTTGGAGCAGCAGAATTGCGAAAAATTTCTTGCCTTCTCAACCATTTCTTGGCTTCAAACTCCCATATCTCGCGAACGGATTGACCTAACCCAAAAATTCCTATTGCATCTGAAAGTAGAAACTCGCCCGATTACAACGGTATGTTTTTTTTTCCCCTAGGCCATTCTGGTTAAGCGTTTGGAGCAGCAGAATTGCGAAAAATTTTTTGCCTTCTCAACAATTTCTTGGCTTCAAAGTCCCATATCTCGCGAACGGATTGACCTAACCCAAAAATTTCTATTGTATCTGAAAGTAGAAACTCGCCCGATTACAACGGTATGTGTATTTTTTCCATAGGTCATTCTGGTTAAGCGTTTGGAGCAGCAGAATTGTGAAAAATTTTTTGCCTTCTCTACCATTTCTTGGCTTCAAACTCCCATATCTCGCGAACGGATTGACCTAACCCAAAAATTCCTATTGCATCTGAAAGTAGAAACTCGCCCCATTACAGCGGTATGTGTATTTTTTCCGTAGGCCATTCTGGTTAAGCGTTTGGAGCAGCAGAATTGCGAAAAATTTGTTGCCTTCTCAACCATTTCTTGGCTTCAAACTCCCATATCTCGCGAACGGATTGACCTAACCCAAAAATTCCTATTGCATCTGAAAGTAGAACCTCGCCCGATTACAACGGTATGTGTATTTTTTCCCTAGTCCATTCTGGTTAAGCGTTTGGAGCAGCAGAATTGCGGAAAATGTTTTGCCTTCTCAACCATTTCTTGGCTTCAAACTCCCATATCTCGCGAACGGATTGACCTAACCCAAATATTCCTATTGCACCTGAAAGTAGAAACTCGCCCGATTACAAAGGTATGTGTATTTTTTCCCTAGTCCATTCTGGTTAAGCGTTTGGAGAAGCAGAATTGCGAAAAAATTTTTGCCTTCTCAACCATTTCTTGTCTTCAAACTCCCATATCTCGCGGACGGATTGACCAAACCCAAAAATTCCTATTGCGTCTGAAAGTAGAAACTCGCCCGATTACAACGGTATGTGTATTTTTTCCCTAGGCCATTCTGGTTAAGCGTTTGGAGCAGCAGAATTGCGAAAAATTGTATGCATTCTCAACCATTTCTTGGATTCAAACTCCCATATCTCGCGAACGGATAGACCTAACCCAAAAATTCCTATTGCGTGTGAAAGTAGAAACTCGCCCGATTACAACGGTATGTGTATTTTTTCCCTAGGCCATTCTGGTTAAGCGTTTGGAGCAGCAGAATTGCGAAAAATTTGTTGTCTTCTCAACCATTTCTTAGCTTCAAACTCCCATATCGCGCGAACGGATTGACGTAACCCAAAGATTCCTGTTGCATCTGAAAGTAGAAACTCGCCCGATTACAACGGTATGTGTATTTTTTCCCTAGGCCATTCTGGTTAAGCGTTTGGAGCAGCAGAATTGCGAAAAATTTTTTGCCTTCTCTACCATTTCCTGGCTTCAAACTCCTATATCTCGCGAACGGATTGACCTAACCCAAAAATTTCTATTGCATCTGAAAGTAGAAACTCGCCCGATTACAACGGTATGTGTATTTTTTCCATAGGTCATTCTGGTTAAGCGTTTGGAGCAGCAGAATTGTGAAAAATTTTTTGCCTTCTCTACCATTTCTTGTCTTCAAACTC
Organism: Ptiloglossa arizonensis; assembly: GCF_051014685.1. Lineage (NCBI taxonomy): Eukaryota > Metazoa > Arthropoda > Insecta > Hymenoptera > Colletidae > Ptiloglossa > Ptiloglossa arizonensis. Next base: position 214,851 of record NW_027478679.1, on the reverse strand, counting down.
CCATTTCTCGCGAACGGATTGACCTAACCCAAAAATTCCTATTGCATCTGAAAGTAGAAACTCGCCCGATTACAACGGTCTGTGTATTTTTTCCCTAGGCCATTCTGGTTAAGCGTTTGGAGGAACAGAATTGCGAAAAATTTTTTGCCTTCTCAAGCATTTCTTGGCTTCAAACTCCCATATCTCTCGAACGGATTGACCTAACCCAAAAATTCCTATTGCACCTGAAAGTAGAAACTCGCCCGATTACAACGGTATGTGTATTTTTTCCCTAGGCCATTCTGGTTAAGCGTTTGGAGCAGCAGAATTGCGAAAAATTTTTTGCCTTCTCAACCATTTCTTGTCTTCAAACTCCCACATCTCGCGAACGGATTGACCTAACCCAAAAATTCCTGTTGCATCTGAAAGCAGAAACTCGCCCGATTACAACGGTATTTGCATTTTTTCCATAGGCCATTCTGGTTAAGCGTTTGGAGCAGCAGAATTGCGAAAAATTTGTTGCCTTCTCAACCATTTCTTGTCTTCAAACTCCCATATCTCGCGGACGGATTGACCTAACCCAAAAATTCCTATTGCGTCTGAAAGTAGAAACTCGCCCGATTACAACGGTATGTGAATTTTTTCCCTAGGCCATTCTGGTTAAGCGTTTGGAGCAGCAGAATTGCAAAAATTTTTTGCCTCCTCAACCATTTGTTGGCTTCAAACTCCCATATCTCGCGAACGGATTGACCTAACCCACAAATTCCTGTTGCATCTGAAAGTAGAAACTCGCCCGATTACAGCGGTATGTGTATTTTTTCCCTAGGCCATTCTGGTTAAGCGTTTGGAGCAGCAGAATTGTGATAAATTTTGTGCCTTCTCTACCATTTCTTGGCTTCAAACTCCCATATCTCGCGAACGGATTGACCTAACCCAAAAATTCCTATTGCATCTGAAAGTAGAAACTCGCCCCATTACAGCGGTATGTGTATTTTTTCCCTAGGCCATTCTGGTTAAGCGTTTGGAGCAGCAGAATTGTGATAAATTTTTTGCCTTCTCTACCATTTCTTGGCTTCAAACTCCCATATCTCGCGAACGGATTGACCTAACCCAAAAATTCCTATTGCATCTGAAAGTAGAAACTCGCCCGATTTCAACGGTATGTGTATTTTTTCCCTAGGCCATTCTGGTTAAGCGTTTGGAGCAGCAGAATTGCGAAAAATTTTTTGCCTTCTCTACCATTTCTTGGCTTCAAACTCCCATATCTCGCGAACGGATTGACCTATCCCAAAAATTCCTATTGCATCTGAAAGTAGATACTCGCCCGATTACAACGGTATGTGTATTTTTTCCCTAGGCCATTCTGGTTAAGCGTTTGGAGCAGCAGAATTGCGAAAAATTTTTTGCCTTCTCAACCATTTCTTGGCTTCAAACTCCCATATCTCGCGAACAGATTGACCTAACCCAAAAATTCCTATTGCATCTGAAAGTAGAAACTCGCCCGATTACAACGGTATGTGCATTTTTCCCTAGGCCATTCTGGTTAAGCGTTTGGAGCAGCAGAATTGCGAAAAATTTGTTGCCTTCTCAACCATTTCTTGGCTTCAAACTCCCATATCTCGCGAACGGATTGACCTAACCCAAAAATTCCTATTGCATCTGAAAGTAGAACCTCGCCCGATTACAACGGTATGTGTATTTTTTCCCTAGGCCTTTCTGGTTAAGCGTTTGGAGCAGCAGAATTGCGAAAAATTTTTTGCCCTCTCAACTATTTCTTGGCTTCAAAGTCCCATATCTCGCGAACGGATTGACCTAACCCAAAAATTTCTATTGCATCTGAAAGTAGAAACTCGCCCGATTACAACGGTATGTGTATTTTTTCCATAGGTCATTCTGGTTAAGCGTTTGGAGCAGCAGAATTGTGAAAAATTTTTTGCCTTCTCTACCATTTCTTGGCTTCAAACTCCCATATCTCGCGAACGGATTGACCTAACCCAAAAATTCCTATTGCATCTGAAAGTAGAACCTCGCCCGATTACAACGGTATGTGTATTTTTTCCCTAGGCCATTCTGGTTAAGCGTTTGGAGCAGCAGAATTGCAAAAATTTTTTGCTTTCTCAACCATTTGTTGGCTTCAAACTCCCATATCTCGCGAACGGATTGACCTAACCCAAAAATTCCTGTTGCATCTGAAAGTAGAAACTCGCCCGATTACAGCGGTATGTGTATTTTTTCCCTAGGCCATTCTGGTTAAGCGTTTGGAGCAGCAGAATTGTGATAAATTTTGTGCCTTCTCTACCATTTCTTGGCTTCAAACTCCCATATCTCGCGAACGGATTGACCTAACCCAAAAATTCCTATTGCATCTGAAAGTAGAACCTCGCCCGATTACAACGGTATGTGTATTTGTTCCCTAGGCCATTCTGGTTAAGCGTTTGGAGCAGCAGAAGTGCGAAAAATTTGTGGTCTTCTCAACCATTTCTTAGCTTCAAACTCCCATATCTCGCGAACGGATTGACGTAACCCAAAATTTCCTATTGCATCGGAAAGTAGAAACTCGCCCGATTACAACGGTATGTGTATTTTTTCCCTAGGCCATTCTGGTTAAGCGTTTGGAGCAGCAGAATTGCGAAAAATTTTTTGCCTTCTCAACCATTTCTTGGCTTCAAAGTCTCATATCTCGCGAACGGATTGACCTAACCCAAAAATTCCTATTGCATCTGAAAGTAGAAACTCTCCCGATTACAACGGTGTGTGTATTTTTTCCCTAGGCCATTCTGGTTAAGCGTTTGGAGCAGCAGAATTGCGAAAAATTTTTTGCCTTCTCTACCATTTCTTGGCTTCAAACTCCCATATCTCGCGAACGGCTTGACCTAACCCAAAAATTCCTATTGCATCTGAAAGTAGAAACTCGCCCGATTACAAAGGTATGTGTATTTTTTCCCTAGGCCATTCTGGTTAAGCGTTTGGAGCAGCAAAATTGCGAATAATTTTTTGCCTTCTCAACCATTTCTTGGCTTCAAACTCCCATATCTCGCGAACGGATAGACCTAACCCAAAAATTCCTATTGCGTGTGAAAGTAGAAACTCGCCCGATTACAACGGTATGTGTATTTTTTCCCTAGGCCATTCTGGTTAAGCGTTTGGAGCAGCAGAATTGCGAAAAATTTGTTGTCTTCTCAACCATTTCTTAGCTTCAAACTCCCATATCTCGCGAACGGATTGACGTAACCCAAAGATTCCTGTTGCATCTGAAAGTAGAAACTCGCCCGATTACAACGGTATGTGTATTTTTTCCCTAGGCCATTCTGGTTAAGCGTTTGGAGCAGCAGAATTGCGAAAAATTTTTTGCCTTCTCTACCATTTCTTGGCTTCAAGCTCCTATATCTCGCGAACGGATTGACCTAACCCAAAAATTCCTATAGCATCTGAAAGTAGAAACTCGCCCGATTACAACGGTATGTGTATTTTTTCCCTAGGCCATTCTGGTTAAGCGTTTGGAGCAGCAGAAGTGCGAAAAATTTGTTGTCTTCTCAACCATTTCTTAGCTTCAAACTCCCAAATCTCGCGAACGGAATGACGTCACCCAAAAATTCCTGTTGCATCTGAAAGTAGAAACTCGCCCGATTACAACGGTATGTGTATTTTTTCCCTAGGCCATTCTGGTTAAGCGTTTGGTGCAGCAGAATTGCGAAAAATTTTTTGCCTTCTCAACCACTTCTTGGCTTCAAAGTCCCATATCTCGCGAACGGATTGACCTAACCCAAAAATTCCTATTGCATCCGAAAGTAGAAACTCGCCCCATTACAACGGTATGTGTATTTTTTCCCTAGGCCATTCTGGCTAAGCGTTTGGAGCAGCAGAATTGCGAAAAATTTCTTGCCTTCTCAACCATTTCTTGGCTTCAAACTCCCATATCTCGCGAACGGATTGACCTAACCCAAAAATTCCTATTGCATCTGAAAGTAGAAACTCGCCCGATTACAACGGTATGTTTTTTTTTCCCCTAGGCCATTCTGGTTAAGCGTTTGGAGCAGCAGAATTGCGAAAATTTTTTTGCCTTCTCAACAATTTCTTGGCTTCAAAGTCCCATATCTCGCGAACGGATTGACCTAACCCAAAAATTTCTATTGTATCTGAAAGTAGAAACTCGCCCGATTACAACGGTATGTGTATTTTTTCCATAGGTCATTCTGGTTAAGCGTTTGGAGCAGCAGAATTGTGAAAAATTTTTTGCCTTCTCTACCATTTCTTGGCTTCAAACTCCCATATCTCGCGAACGGATTGACCTAACCCAAAAATTCCTATTGCATCTGAAAGTAGAAACTCGCCCCATTACAGCGGTATGTGTATTTTTTCCGTAGGCCATTCTGGTTAAGCGTTTGGAGCAGCAGAATTGCGAAAAATTTGTTGCCTTCTCAACCATTTCTTGGCTTCAAACTCCCATATCTCGCGAACGGATTGACCTAACCCAAAAATTCCTATTGCATCTGAAAGTAGAACCTCGCCCGATTACAACGGTATGTGTATTTTTTCCCTAGTCCATTCTGGTTAAGCGTTTGGAGCAGCAGAATTGCGGAAAATGTTTTGCCTTCTCAACCATTTCTTGGCTTCAAACTCCCATATCTCGCGAACGGATTGACCTAACCCAAATATTCCTATTGCACCTGAAAGTAGAAACTCGCCCGATTACAAAGGTATGTGTATTTTTTCCCTAGTCCATTCTGGTTAAGCGTTTGGAGAAGCAGAATTGCGAAAAAATTTTTGCCTTCTCAACCATTTCTTGTCTTCAAACTCCCATATCTCGCGGACGGATTGACCAAACCCAAAAATTCCTATTGCGTCTGAAAGTAGAAACTCGCCCGATTACAACGGTATGTGTATTTTTTCCCTAGGCCATTCTGGTTAAGCGTTTGGAGCAGCAGAATTGCGAAAAATTGTATGCATTCTCAACCATTTCTTGGCTTCAAACTCCCATATCTCGCGAACGGATAGACCTAACCCAAAAATTCCTATTGCGTGTGAAAGTAGAAACTCGCCCGATTACAACGGTATGTGTATTTTTTCCCTAGGCCATTCTGGTTAAGCGTTTGGAGCAGCAGAATTGCGAAAAATTTGTTGTCTTCTCAACCATTTCTTAGCTTCAAACTCCCATATCGCGCGAACGGATTGACGTAACCCAAAGATTCCTGTTGCATCTGAAAGTAGAAACTCGCCCGATTACAACGGTATGTGTATTTTTTCCCTAGGCCATTCTGGTTAAGCGTTTGGAGCAGCAGAATTGCGAAAAATTTTTTGCCTTCTCTACCATTTCCTGGCTTCAAACTCCTATATCTCGCGAACGGATTGACCTAACCCAAAAATTTCTATTGCATCTGAAAGTAGAAACTCGCCCGATTACAACGGTATGTGTATTTTTTCCATAGGTCATTCTGGTTAAGCGTTTGGAGCAGCAGAATTGTGAAAAATTTTTTGCCTTCTCTACCATTTCTTGTCTTCAAACTCCCATTTCTCGCGAACGGATTGACCTAACCCAAAAATTCCTATTGCATCTGAAAGTAGAAACTCGCCCGATTACAACGGTCTGTGTATTTTTTCCCTAGGCCATTCTGGTTAAGCGTTTGGAGGAACAGAATTGCGAAAAATTTTTTGCCTTCTCAAGCATTTCTTGGCTTCAAACTCCCATATCTCGCGAACGGATTGACGTAACCCAAAGATTCCTGTTGCATCTGAAAGTAGAAACTCGCCCGATTACAACGGTATGTGTATTTTTTCCCTAGGCCATTCTGGTTAAGCGTTTGGAGCAGCAGAATTGCGAAAAATTTTTTGCCTTCTCTACCATTTCTTGGCTTCAAGCTCCTATATCTCGCGAACGGATTGACCTAACCCAAAAATTCCTATAGCATCTGAAAGTAGAAACTCGCCCGATTACAACGGTATGTGTATTTTTTCCCTAGGCCATTCTGGTTAAGCGTTTGGAGCAGCAGAAGTGCGAAAAATTTGTTGTCTTCTCAACCATTTCTTAGCTTCAAACTCCCAAATCTCGCGAACGGAATGACGTCACCCAAAAATTCCTGTTGCATCTGAAAGTAGAAACTCGCCCGATTACAACGGTATGTGTATTTTTTCCCTAGGCCATTCTGGTTAAGCGTTTGGTGCAGCAGAATTGCGAAAAATTTTTTGCCTTCTCAACCACTTCTTGGCTTCAAAGTCCCATATCTCGCGAACGGATTGACCTAACCCAAAAATTCCTATTGCATCCGAAAGTAGAAACTCGCCCCATTACAACGGTATGTGTATTTTTTCCCTAGGCCATTCTGGCTAAGCGTTTGGAGCAGCAGAATTGCGAAAAATTTCTTGCCTTCTCAACCATTTCTTGGCTTCAAACTCCCATATCTCGCGAACGGATTGACCTAACCCAAAAATTCCTATTGCATCTGAAAGTAGAAACTCGCCCGATTACAACGGTATGTTTTTTTTTCCCCTAGGCCATTCTGGTTAAGCGTTTGGAGCAGCAGAATTGCGAAAAATTTTTTGCCTTCTCAACAATTTCTTGGCTTCAAAGTCCCATATCTCGCGAACGGATTGACCTAACCCAAAAATTTCTATTGTATCTGAAAGTAGAAACTCGCCCGATTACAACGGTATGTGTATTTTTTCCATAGGTCATTCTGGTTAAGCGTTTGGAGCAGCAGAATTGTGAAAAATTTTTTGCCTTCTCTACCATTTCTTGGCTTCAAACTCCCATATCTCGCGAACGGATTGACCTAACCCAAAAATTCCTATTGCATCTGAAAGTAGAAACTCGCCCCATTACAGCGGTATGTGTATTTTTTCCGTAGGCCATTCTGGTTAAGCGTTTGGAGCAGCAGAATTGCGAAAAATTTGTTGCCTTCTCAACCATTTCTTGGCTTCAAACTCCCATATCTCGCGAACGGATTGACCTAACCCAAAAATTCCTATTGCATCTGAAAGTAGAACCTCGCCCGATTACAACGGTATGTGTATTTTTTCCCTAGTCCATTCTGGTTAAGCGTTTGGAGCAGCAGAATTGCGGAAAATGTTTTGCCTTCTCAACCATTTCTTGGCTTCAAACTCCCATATCTCGCGAACGGATTGACCTAACCCAAATATTCCTATTGCACCTGAAAGTAGAAACTCGCCCGATTACAAAGGTATGTGTATTTTTTCCCTAGTCCATTCTGGTTAAGCGTTTGGAGAAGCAGAATTGCGAAAAAATTTTTGCCTTCTCAACCATTTCTTGTCTTCAAACTCCCATATCTCGCGGACGGATTGACCAAACCCAAAAATTCCTATTGCGTCTGAAAGTAGAAACTCGCCCGATTACAACGGTATGTGTATTTTTTCCCTAGGCCATTCTGGTTAAGCGTTTGGAGCAGCAGAATTGCGAAAAATTGTATGCATTCTCAACCATTTCTTGGCTTCAAACTCCCATATCTCGCGAACGGATAGACTTAACCCAAAAATTCCTATTGCGTGTGAAAGTAGAAACTCGCCCGATTACAACGGTATGTGTATTTTTTCCCTAGGCCATTCTGGTTAAGCGTTTGGAGCAGCAGAATTGCGAAAAATTTGTTGTCTTCTCAACCATTTCTTAGCTTCAAACTCCCATATCGCGCGAACGGATTGACGTAACCCAAAGATTCCTGTTGCATCTGAAAGTAGAAACTCGCCCGATTACAACGGTATGTGTATTTTTTCCCTAGGCCATTCTGGTTAAGCGTTTGGAGCAGCAGAATTGCGAAAAATTTTTTGCCTTCTCTACCATTTCCTGGCTTCAAACTCCTATATCTCGCGAACGGATTGACCTAACCCAAAAATTTCTATTGCATCTGAAAGTAGAAACTCGCCCGATTACAACGGTATGTGTATTTTTTCCATAGGTCATTCTGGTTAAGCGTTTGGAGCAGCAGAATTGTGAAAAATTTTTTGCCTTCTCTACCATTTCTTGTCTTCAAACTCCCATTTCTCGCGAACGGATTGACCTAACCCAAAAATTCCTATTGCATCTGAAAGTAGAAACTCGCCCGATTACAACGGTCTGTGTATTTTTTCCCTAGGCCATTCTGGTTAAGCGTTTGGAGGAACAGAATTGCGAAAAATTTTTTGCCTTCTCAAGCATTTCTTGGCTTCAAACTCCCATATCTCTCGAACGGATTGACCTAACCCAAAAATTCCTATTGCACCTGAAAGTAGAAACTCGCCCGATTACAACGGTATGTGTATTTTTTCCCTAGGCCATTCTGGTTAAGCGTTTGGAGCAGCAGAATTGCGAAAAATTTTTTGCCTTCTCAACCATTTCTTGTCTTCAAACTCCCACATCTCGCGAACGGATTGACCTAACCCAAAGATTCCTGTTGCATCTGAAAGCAGAAACTCGCCCGATTACAACGGTATTTGCATTTTTTCCATAGGCCATTCTGGTTAAGCGTTTGGAGCAGCAGAATTGCGAAAAATTTGTTGCCTTCTCAACCATTTCTTGTCTTCAAACTCCCATATCTCGCGGACGGATTGACCTAACCCAAAAATTCCTATTGCGTCTGAAAGTAGAAACTCGCCCGATTACAACGGTATGTGAATTTTTTCCCTAGGCCATTCTGGTTAAGCGTTTGGAGCAGCAGAATTGCAAAAATTTTTTGCCTCCTCAACCATTTGTTGGCTTCAAACTCCCATATCTCGCGAACGGATTGACCTAACCCACAAATTCCTGTTGCATCTGAAAGTAGAAACTCGCCCGATTACAGCGGTATGTGTATTTTTTCCCTAGGCCATTCTGGTTAAGCGTTTGGAGCAGCAGAATTGTGATAAATTTTGTGCCTTCTCTACCATTTCTTGGCTTCAAACTCCCATATCTCGCGAACGGATTGACCTAACCCAAAAATTCCTATTGCATCTGAAAGTAGAAACTCGCCCCATTACAGCGGTATGTGTATTTTTTCCCTAGGCCATTCTGGTTAAGCGTTTGGAGCAGCAGAATTGTGATAAATTTTTTGCCTTCTCTACCATTTCTTGGCTTCAAACTCCCATATCTCGCGAACGGATTGACCTAACCCAAAAATTCCTATTGCATCTGAAAGTAGAAACTCGCCCGATTTCAACGGTATGTGTATTTTTTCCCTAGGCCATTCTGGTTAAGCGTTTGGAGCAGCAGAATTGCGAAAAATTTTTTGCCTTCTCTACCATTTCTTGGCTTCAAACTCCCATATCTCGCGAACGGATTGACCTATCCCAAAAATTCCTATTGCATCTGAAAGTAGAAACTCGCCCGATTACAACGGTATGTGTATTTTTTCCCTAGGCCATTCTGGTTAAGCGTTTGGAGCAGCAGAATTGCGAAAAATTTTTTGCCTTCTCAACCATTTCTTGGCTTCAAACTCCCATATCTCGCGAACAGATTGACCTAACCCAAAAATTCCTATTGCATCTGAAAGTAGAAACTCGCCCGATTACAACGGTATGTGCATTTTTCCCTAGGCCATTCTGGTTAAGCGTTTGGAGCAGCAGAATTGCGAAAAATTTGTTGCCTTCTCAACCATTTCTTGGCTTCAAACTCCCATATCTCGCGAACGGATTGACCTAACCCAAAAATTCCTATTGCATCTGAAAGTAGAACCTCGCCCGATTACAACGGTATGTGTATTTTTTCCCTAGGCCATTCTGGTTAAGCGTTTGGAGCAGCAGAATTGCGAAAAATTTTTTGCCCTCTCAACTATTTCTTGGCTTCAAAGTCCCATATCTCGCGAACGGATTGACCTAACCCAAAAATTTCTATTGCATCTGAAAGTAGAAACTCGCCCGATTACAACGGTATGTGTATTTTTTCCATAGGTCACTCTGGTTAAGCGTTTGGAGCAGCAGAATTGCAAAAATTTTTTGCTTTCTCAACCATTTGTTGGCTTCAAACTCCCATATCTCGCGAACGGATTGACCTAACCCAAAAATTCCTGTTGCATCTGAAAGTAGAAACTCGCCCGATTACAGCGGTATGTGTATTTTTTCCCTAGGCCATTCTGGTTAAGCGTTTGGAGCAGCAGAATTGTGATAAATTTTGTGCCTTCTCTACCATTTCTTGGCTTCAAACTCCCATATCTCGCGAACGGATTGACCTAACCCAAAAATTCCTATTGCATCTGAAAGTAGAACCTCGCCCGATTACAACGGTATGTGTATTTGTTCCCTAGGCCATTCTGGTTAAGCGTTTGGAGCAGCAGAAGTGCGAAAAATTTGTGGTCTTCTCAACCATTTCTTAGCTTCAAACTCCCATATCTCGCGAACGGATTGACGTAACCCAAAATTTCCTATTGCATCGGAAAGTAGAAACTCGCCCGATTACAACGGTATGTGTATTTTTTCCCTAGGCCATTCTGGTTAAGCGTTTGGAGCAGCAGAATTGCGAAAAATTTTTTGCCTTCTCAACCATTTCTTGGCTTCAAAGTCTCATATCTCGCGAACGGATTGACCTAACCCAAAAATTCCTATTGCATCTGAAAGTAGAAACTCTCCCGATTACAACGGTGTGTGTATTTTTTCCCTAGGCCATTCTGGTTAAGCGTTTGGAGCAGCAGAATTGCGAAAAATTTTTTGCCTTCTCTACCATTTCTTGGCTTCAAACTCCCATATCTCGCGAACGGCTTGACCTAACCCAAAAATTCCTATTGCATCTGAAAGTAGAAACTCGCCCGATTACAAAGGTATGTGTATTTTTTCCCTAGGCCATTCTGGTTAAGCGTTTGGAGCAGCAAAATTGCGAAAAATTTTTTGCCTTCTCAACCATTTGTTGGCTTCAAACTCCCATATCTCGCGAACGGATTGACCTAACCCAAAAATTCCTGTTGCATCTGAAAGTAGAAACTCGCCCGATTACAGCGGTATGTTTATTTTTTCCCTAGGCCATTCTGGTTAAGCGTTTGGAGCAGCAGAATTGCGAAAAATTTTTTGCCTTCTCAACCATTTCTTGGCTTCAAACTCCCATATCTCGCGAACGGATTGACCTAACCCAAAAATTCCTGTTGCGTGTGAAAGTAGAAACTCGCCCGATTACAACGGTACGTGTATTTTTTCCCTAGGCCGTTCTGGTTAAGCGTTTGGAGCAGCAGAATTGCGAAAAATTTTTTGCCTTCTCTACCATTTCTTGGCTTCAAACTCCCATATCTCGCGAACGGCTTGACCTAACCCAAAAATTCCTATTGCATCTGAAAGTAGAAACTCGCCCGATTACAACGGTATGTGTATTTTTTCCCTAGGCCATTCTGGTTAAGCGTTTGGAGCAGCAGAATTGCGAAAAATCTTTTGTCTTCTCAACCATTTCTTGGCTTCAAACTCCCATATCTCGCGGACGGATTGACCTAACCCAAAAATTCCTGTTGCGTGTGAAAGTAGAAACTCGCCCGATTACAACGGTACGTGTATTTTTCCCTAGCCCATTCTGTTTAAGCGTTTGGAGCAGCAGAATTGCGAAAATTTGTTTTCTTCTCAACCATTTCTTAGCTTCAAAGTCCCATATCTCGCGAACGGATTGACCAAACCCAAAAATTCCTGCTGCGTCTGAAAGTAGTAACTCGGCCGATTATAACGGTATGCGTATTTTTTCCCTAGGCCATTCTGGTTAAGCTCTTGGAGCAGCAGAATTGCGAAAAATTTTTTGCCTTCTCAACCATTTCTTGGCTTCAAACTCTCATATCTCGCGAACGGATTGACCTAACCCAAAAATTCCTATTGCATCTGAAAGTAGAAACTCGCCCCATTACAACGGTATGTGTATTTTTTCCCGAGGCCTTTCTGGTTAAGCGTTTGGAGCAGCAGAAGTGTGAAAAATTTGTTGTCTTCTCAACCATTTCTTAGCTTCAAAGTCCCATATCTCGCGAACGGATTGACCGAACCCAAAAATTCCTGCTGCGTCTGAAAGTAGAATCTCGCCCGATTACAACGGTATGCGTATTTTTTCCCTAGGCCATTCTGGTTAAGCGTTTGGAGCAGCAGAAGTGCGAAAAATTTGTTGTCTTCTCAACCATTTCTTAGCTTCAAACTCCCATATCTCGCGAACGGATTGACGTAACTCAAAAATTCCAGTTGCATCTGAGAGTAGAAACTCGCCCGATTACAACGGTATGTGTATTTTTTCCCTAGGCCATTCTGGTTAAGCGTTTGGAGCAGCAGGATTGCGAAAAATTTTTTGCCTTCTCAACCATTTCTTGTCCTCAAACTCCCATATCTCGCGAACGGATTGACCTAACCCAAAAATTCCTATTGCATCTGAAAGTAGATACTCGCCCGATTACAGCGGTATTTGTATTTTTTCCCTAGGCCGTTCTGGTTAAGCGTTTGGGGCAGCAGAATTGCGAAAAATTTTTTGCCTTCTCAACCATTTCCTGGCTTCAAACTCACATATCTAGCGAACGGATTGACGTAACCCAAAGATTCCTGTTGCATCTGAAAGTAGAAACTCGCCCGATTTCAACGGTATGTGTATTTTTTCCCTACGCCATTCTGGTTAAGCGTTTGGAGCAGCAGAATTGCGAAAAATTTCTTGCCTTCTCAACCATCTCTTGGCTTCAAACTCCCATATCTCGCGAACGGATTGACCTAACCCAAAAATTCCTATGTCATCTGAAAGTAGAAACTCACCCGATTACAACGGTATGTGTATTTTCTCCCTAGGCCATTCTGGTTAAGTGTTTGGAGCAGCAGAATTGCGAAAAATTTTTTGCCTTCTCAACCATTTCTTGGCTTCAAACTCCCATATCTCGCGAACGGATTGACCTAACCCAAAAATTCCTATTGCATCTGAAAGTTGAAACTCGCCCGATTACAACGGTATTTGTATTTTTTCCCTAGGCCATTCTGGTTAAGCGTATGGAGCAGCAGAATTGCGAAAAATTTTTTGCCTTCTCAACCATTTCTTGGCTTCAAAGTCCCATATCTCGCGAACGGATTGACCTAACCCAAAAATTTCTATTGCATCTGAAAGTAGAATCTCGCCCGATTACAACGGTATGTGTATTTTTTCCCTAGGCCATTCTGGTTAAGCGTTTGGAGCAGCAGAATTGTGAAAAATTTTTTGCCTTCTCTACCATTTCTTGGCTTCAAACTCCCATATCTCGCGAACGGATTGACCTAACCCAAAAATTCCTATTGCATCTGAAGGTAGAAACTCGCCCGATTACAACGGTATGTGTATTTTTTCCCTAGGCCATTCTGGTTAAGCGTTTGGAGCAGCAGAATTGCGAAAAATTTTTTGCCTTCTCAACCATTTCTTGGCTTCAAACTCCCATATCTCGCGAACGGATTGACCTAACCCAAAAATTCCTATTGCATCTGAAAGTAGAAACTCGCCCCATTACAACGGTATGTGTATTTTTTCCCGAGGCCATTCTGGTTAAGCGATTGGAGCAGCAGAATTGCGAAAAATTTTTTGCCTTCTCAACCATTTCTTAGCTTCAAAGTCCCATATCTCGCGAACGGATTGACGTAACTCAAAAATTCCAGTTGCATCTGAGAGTAGAAACTCGCCCGATTACAACGGTATGTGTATATTTTCCCTAGGCCATTCTGGTTAAGCGTTTGGAGCAGCAGGATTGCGAAAAATTTTTTGCCTTCTCAACCATTTCTTGTCCTCAAACTCCCATATCTCGCGAACGGATTGACCTAACCCAAAAATTCCTATTGCATCTGAAAGTAGAAACTCGCCCGATTACAGCGGTATTTGTATTTTTTCCCTAGGCCGTTCTGGTTAAGCGTTTGGAGCAGCAGAATTGCGAAAAATTTTTTGCCTTCTCAACCATTTCTTGGCTTCAAAGTCCCATATCTCGCGAACGGATTGACATAACCCAAAAATTCCTATTGCATCTGAAAGTAGAAACTCGCCCGATTACAACGGTATGTGTATTTTTTCCCTAGGCCATTCTGGTTAATCGTTTGGAGCAGCAGAAGTGCGAAAAATTTGTTGTCTTCTCAACCATTTCTTAGCTTCAAACTCCCATATCTCCCGAACGGATTGACGTAACCCAAAGATTCCTGTTGCATCTGAAAGTAGAAACTCGCCCGATTTCAACGGTATGTGTATTTTTTCCCTACGCCATTCTGGTTAAGCGTTTGGAGCAGCAGAATTGCGAAAAATTTCTTGCCTTCTCAACCATCTCTTGGCTTCAAACTCCCATATCTCGCGAACGGATTGACCTAACCCAAAAATTCCTATGTCATCTGAAAGTAGAAACTCACCCGATTACAACGGTATGTGTATTTTTTCCCTAGGCCATTCTGGTTAAGCGTTTGGAGCAGCAGAATTGCGAAAAATTGTTTGCCTTCTCAACCATTTCTTGGCTTCAAACTCCCATATCTCGCGAACGGATTGACCTAACCCAAAAATTCCTATTGCATCTGAAAGTAGAAACTCGCCCGATTACAACGGTATTTGTATTTTTTCCCTAGGCCATTCTGGTTAAGCGTATGGAGCAGCAGAATTGCGAAAAATTTTTTGCCTTCTCAACCATTTCTTGGCTTCAAAGTCCCATATCTCGCGAACGGATTGACCTAACCCAAAAATTTCTATTGCATCTGAAAGTAGAATCTCGCCCGATTACAACGGTATGTGTATTTTTTCCCTAGGCCATTCTGGTTAAGCGTTTGGAGCAGCAGAATTGTGAAAAATTTTTTGCCTTCTCTACCATTTCTTGGCTTCAAACTCCCATATCTCGCGAACGGATTGACCTAACCCAAAAATTCCTATTGCATCTGAAAGTAGAAACTCGCCCGATTACAGCGGTATTTGTATTTTTTCCCTAGGCCGTTCTGGTTAAGCGTTTGGAGCAGCAGAATTGCGAAAAATTTTTTGCCTTCTCAACCATTTCTTGGCTTCAAAGTCCCATATCTCGCGAACGGATTGACATAACCCAAAAATTCCTATTGCATCTGAAAGTAGAAACTCGCCCGATTACAACGGTATGTGTATTTTTTCCCTAGGCCATTCTGGTTAATCGTTTGGAGCAGCAGAAGTGCGAAAAATTTGTTGTCTTCTCAACCATTTCTTAGTTTCAAACTCACATATCTCGCGAACGGATTGACGTAACCCAAAGATTCCTGTTGCATCTGAAAGTAGAAACTCGCCCGATTACAACGGTATTTGTATTTTTTCCCTAGGCCATTCTGGTTAAGCGTATGGAGCAGCAGAATTGCGAAAAATTTTTTGCCTTCTCAACCATTTCTTGGCTTCAAAGTCCCATATCTCGCGAACGGATTGACCGAACCCAAAAATTTCTATTGCATCTGAAAGTAGAATCTCGCCCGATTACAACGGTATGTGTATTTTTTCCCTAGGCCATTCTGGTTAAGCGTTTGGAGCAGCAGAATTGTGAAAAATTTTTTGCCTTCTCTACCATTTCTTGCCTTCAAACTCCCATATCTCGCGAACGGATTGACGTAACCCAAAAATTCCTATTGCATTTGAAGGTAGAAACTCGCCCGATTACAACGGTATGTGTATTTTTTCCCTACGCCATTCTGGTTAAGCGTTTGGTGCAGCAGAATTGCGAAAAATTTTTTGCCTTCTCAACCATTTCTTGGCTTCAAACTCCCATATCTCGCGAACGGATTGACCTAACCCAAAAATTCCTATTGCACCTGAAAGTAGAAACTCGCCCGATTAGAGCGGTATGTGTATTTTTTCCCTAGGCCATTCTGGTTAAGCGTTTGGAGCAGCAGAAGTGCGAAAAATTTGTTGTCTTCTCAACCATTTCTTAGTTTCAAACTCCCATATCCCGCGAACGGATTGATCAAACCCAGAAGTTCCTGCTGCGTCTGAAAGTAGAGACTCGCCCGATTACAACGGTATGTGTATTTTTTCCCTAGGCCATTCTGGTTAAGCGTTTGGCGCAGCAGAATTACGAAAAATTGTTTGCCTTCTCAACCATTTCTTGGCTTCAAACTCCCATATCTCGCGAATGGATTGACCTAACCCAAAAATTCCTATTGCATCTGAAAGTAGAAACGCTCCCGATTACAACGGTACGTGTATTTTTCCCTTAGGCCATTCTGGTTAAGCGATTGGAGCAGCAGAAGTGCGAAAAATTTATTGTCTTCTCAACCATTTCTTAGCTTCAAACTCCCATATCTCGCGAACGCATTGACCTAACCCAAAAATTCCTATTGCATCTGAAAGTAGAAACTCGCCCCATTACAACGGTATGTGTATTTTTTCCCGAGGCCATTCTGGTTAAGCGTTTGGAGCAGCAGAATTGCGAGAAATTGTATTCCTTCTCAACCATTTCTTAGCTTCAAAGTCCCATATCTCGCGAACGGATTGACCAAACCCAAAAATTCCTGCTGCGTCTGAAAGTAGAAACTCGCCCGATTACAACGGTATGCGTATTTTTTCCCCAGGCCATTCTGGTTAAGCGTTTGGAGCAGCAGAATTGTGAAAGATTTTTTGCCTTCTCTACCATTTCTTGGCTTCAAACTCCCATATCTCGCGAACGGATTGACCTAACCCAAAAATTCCTATTGCATCTGAAAGTAGAAACTCTCCCGATTACAACGGTGTGTGTATTTTTTCCCTACGCCATTCTGGTTAAGCGTTTGGAGCAGCAGAATTGCGAAAAATTTCTTGCCTTCTCAAACATCTCTTGGCTTCAAACTCCCATATCTCGCGAACGGATTGTCCTAACCCAAAAATTCCTATGTCATCTGAAAGTAGAAACTCACCCGATTACAACGGTATGTGTATTTTTTCCCTAGGCCATTCTGGTTAAGCGTTTGGAGCAGCAGAATTGCGAAAAATTTTTTGCCTTCTCAACCATTTCTTGGCTTCAAACTCCCATATCTCGCGAACGGATTGACCTAAACCAAAAATTCCTATTGCATCTGAAAGTAGAAACTCGCCCGATTACAACGGTATTTGTATTTTTTCCCTAGGCCATTCTGGTTAAGCGTATGGAGCAGCAGAATTGCGAAAAATTTTTTGCCTTCTCAACCATTTCTTGGCTTCAAAGTCCCATATCTCGCGAACGGATTGACCTAACCCAAAAATTTCTATTGCATCTGAAAGTAGAATCTCGCCCGATTACAACGGTATGTGTATTTTTTCCCTAGGCCATTCTGGTTAAGCGTTTGGAGCAGCAGAATTGTGAAAAATTTTTTGCCTTCTCTACCATTTCTTGGCTTCAAACTCCCATATCTCGCGAACGGATTGACCTAACCCAAAAATTCCTATTGCATCTGAAGGAAGAAACTCGCCCGATTACAACGGTATGTGTATTTTTTCCCTAGGCCATTCTGGTTAAGCGTTTGGAGCAGCAGAATTGCGAAAAATTTTTTGCCTTCTCAACCATTTCTTGGCTTCAAACTCCCATATCTCGCAAACGGATTGACCTAACCCAAAAATTCCTATTGCACCTGAAAGTAGAAACTCGCCCGATTAGAGCGGTATGTGTATTTTTTCCCTAGGCCATTCTGGTTAAGCGTTTGGAGCAGCAGAAGTGCGAAAAATTTGTTGTCTTCTCAACCATTTCTTAGTTTCAAACTCCCATATCTCGCGAACGGATTGATCAAACCCAGAAGTTCCTGCTGCGTCTGAAAGTAGAAACTCGCCCGATTACAACGGTATGTGTATTTTTTCCCTAGGCCATTCTGGTTAAGCGTTTGGCGCAGCAGAATTGCGAAAAATTTTTTGCCTTCTCAACCATTTCTTGGCTTCAAACTCCCATATCTCGCGAACGGATTGACCTAACCCAAAAATTCCTATTGCATCTGAAAGTAGAAACGCTCCCGATTACAACGGTACGTGTATTTTTCCCTTAGGCCATTCTGGTTAAGCGATTGGAGCAGCAGAAGTGCGAAAAATTTATTGTCTTCTCAACCATTTCTTAGCTTCAAACTCCCATATCTCGCGAACGCATTGACCTATCCCAAAAATTCCTATTGCATCTGAAAGTAGAAACTCGCCCCATTACAACGGTATGTGTATTTTTTCCCGAGGCCATTCTGGTTAAGCGTTTGGAGCAGCAGAATTGCGAGAAATTGTATGCCTTCTCAACCATTTCTTAGCTTCAAAGTCCCATATCTCGCGAACGGATTGACCAAACCCAAAAATTCCTGCTGCGTCTGAAAGTAGAAACTCGCCCGATTACAACGGTATGCGTATTTTTTCCCCAGGCCATTCTGGTTAAGCGTTTGGAGCAGCAGAATTGTGAAAGATTTTTTGCCTTCTCTACCATTTCTTGGCTTCAAACTCCCATATCTCGCGAACGGATTGACCTAACCCAAAAATTCCTATTGCATCTGAAAGTAGAAACTCGCCCGATTACAACGGTATGTGTATTTTTTCCCTAGGCTATTCTGCTTAAGCGTTTGGAGCAGCAGAATTGCGAAAAATTTTTTGCCTTCTCAACCATTTCTTGGCTTCAAACTCACATATCTCGCGAACGGATTGACCTAACTCAAAAATTCCTGTTCCGTCTGAAAGTAGAAACTCGCCCGGTTACAACGGTATGTGTATTTTTTCCCTAGGCCATTCTGGTTAAGCGTTTGGAGCAGCAGAACTGCGAAAAATTGTATGCCTTCTCAACCATTTCTTAGCTTCAGAGTCCCATATCTCGCGAACGGATTGACCAAACCCAAAAATTCCTGCTGTGTCTGAAAGTAGAAACCTCCCGATTACAACGGTATGCGTATTTTTTCCCTAGGCCATTCTGGTTAAGCGTTTGGAGCAGCAGAATTGTGAAAGATTTTTTGCCTTCTCTACCATTTCTTGGCTTCAAACTCCCATATCTCGCGAACGGATTGACCAAACCCAAAAATTCCTGCTGCGTCTGAAAGTAGAAACCTCCCGATTACAACGGTATGCGTATTTTTTCCCTAGGCCATTCTGGTTAAGCGTTTGGAGCAGCAGAATTGTGAAAGATTTTTTGCCTTCTCTACCATTTCTTGGCTTCAAACTCCCATATCTCGCGAACGGATTGACCTAACCCAAAAATTCCTATTGCATCTGGAAGTAGAAACTCGCCCGATTACAACGGTATATGTATTTTTTCCCTAGGCTATTCTGCTTAAGCGTTTGGAGCAGCAGAATTGCGAAAAATTTTTTGCCTTCTCAACCATTTCTTGGCTTCAAACTCCCATATCTCGCGAACGGATTGACCTAACTCAAAAATTCCTGTTCCGTCTGAAAGTAGAAACTCGCCCGGTTACAACGGTATGTGTATTTTTTCCCTAGGCCATTCTGGTTAAGCGTTTGGAGCAGCAGTAGTGCGAAAAATTTGATGCCTTCTCAACCGTTTCTTAGCTTCAAACTCCCATATCTCGCGAACGGATTGACGTAACCCAAAAATTCCAGTTGCATCTGAAAGTAGAAACTCGCCCGATTACAACGGTATGTGTATTTTTTCCCTAGGCCATTCTGGTTAAGCGTTTGGAGCAGCAGAAGTGCGAAAAATTTGTTGCATTCTCAACCATTTCTTAGCTTCAAACTCCCATATCTCGCGAACGGATTGACGTAACCCAAAAATTCCAGTTGCGTCTGAAAGTAGAAACTCGCCCGATTACAACGGTATGTATATTTTTCCCTAGGCCATTCTGGATAAGCGTTTGGAGCAGCAGAATTGCGAAAAATTTTTTGCCTTCTCAAACATTTCTTGTCTTCAAACTCCCATATCTCGCGAACGGATTGACTAACCCAAAAATTCCTATTGCATCTGATAGTAGAAACTCTCCCGATTACAGCGGTATTTGTATTTTTTCCCTAGGCCGTTCTGGTTAAGCGTTTGGAGCAGCAGAAGTGCGAGAAATTTGTTGTCTTCTCAACCATTTCTTAGCTTCAAACTCCCATATCTCGCGAACGGATTGACCTAACCCAAAGATTCCTGTTGTATCTGAAAGTAGGAACTCGCCCGATTACAACGGTATGTGTATTTTTTCCCTAGGCCATTCTGGTTAAGCGTATGGTGCAGCAGAATTGCGAAAAATTTTTTGCCTTCTCAACCATTTCTTGGCTTCAAAGTCCCATATCTCGCGAACAGATTGACCTAACCCAAAAATTTCTATTGCATCTGAAAGTAGAATCTCGCCCGATTTCAACGGTATGTGTATTTTTTCCCTACGCCATTCTGGTTAAGCGTTTGGAGCAGCAGAATTGCGAAAAATTTCTTGCCTTCTCAACCATCTCTTGGCTTCAAACTCCCATATCTCGCGAACGGATTGACCTAACCCAAAAATTCCTATGTCATCTGAAAGTAGAAACTCACCCGATTACAACGGTATGTGTATTTTTTCCCTAGGCCATTCTGGTTAAGCGTTTGGAGCAGCAGAATTGCGAAAAATTGTTTGCCTTCTCAACCATTTCTTGGCTTCAAACTCCCATATCTCGCGAACGGATTGACCTAACCCAAAAATTCCTATTGCATCTGAAAGTAGAAACTCGCCCGATTACAACGGTATTTGTATTTTTTCCCTAGGCCATTCTGGTTAAGCGTATGGAGCAGCAGAATTGCGAAAAATTTTTTGCCTTCTCAACCATTTCTTGGCTTCAAAGTCCCATATCTCGCGAACGGATTGACCTAACCCAAAAATTTCTATTGCATCTGAAAGTAGAATCTCGCCCGATTACAACGGTATGTGTATTTTTTCCCTAGGCCATTCTGGTTAAGCGTTTGGAGCAGCAGAATTGTGAAAAATTTTTTGCCTTCTCTACCATTTCTTGGCTTCAAACTCCCATATCTCGCGAACGGATTGACCTAACCCAAAAATTCCTATTGCATCTGAAAGTAGAAACTCGCCCGATTACAGCGGTATTTGTATTTTTTCCCTAGGCCGTTCTGGTTAAGCGTTTGGAGCAGCAGAATTGCGAAAAATTTTTTGCCTTCTCAACCATTTCTTGGCTTCAAAGTCCCATATCTCGCGAACGGATTGACATAACCCAAAAATTCCTATTGCATCTGAAAGTAGAAACTCGCCCGATTACAACGGTATGTGTATTTTTTCCCTAGGCCATTCTGGTTAATCGTTTGGAGCAGCAGAAGTGCGAAAAATTTGTTGTCTTCTCAACCATTTCTTAGTTTCAAACTCACATATCTCGCGAACGGATTGACGTAACCCAAAGATTCCTGTTGCATCTGAAAGTAGAAACTCGCCCGATTACAACGGTATTTGTATTTTTTCCCTAGGCCATTCTGGTTAAGCGTATGGAGCAGCAGAATTGCGAAAAATTTTTTGCCTTCTCAACCATTTCTTGGCTTCAAAGTCCCATATCTCGCGAACGGATTGACCGAACCCAAAAATTTCTATTGCATCTGAAAGTAGAATCTCGCCCGATTACAACGGTATGTGTATTTTTTCCCTAGGCCATTCTGGTTAAGCGTTTGGAGCAGCAGAATTGTGAAAAATTTTTTGCCTTCTCTACCATTTCTTGCCTTCAAACTCCCATATCTCGCGAACGGATTGACGTAACCCAAAAATTCCTATTGCATGTGAAGGTAGAAACTCGCCCGATTACAACGGTATGTGTATTTTTTCCCTACGCCATTCTGGTTAAGCGTTTGGTGCAGCAGAATTGCGAAAAATTTTTTGCCTTCTCAACCATTTCTTGGCTTCAAACTCCCATATCTCGCGAACGGATTGACCTAACCCAAAAATTCCTATTGCACCTGAAAGTAGAAACTCGCCCGATTAGAGCGGTATGTGTATTTTTTCCCTAGGCCATTCTGGTTAAGCGTTTGGAGCAGCAGAAGTGCGAAAAATTTGTTGTCTTCTCAACCATTTCTTAGTTTCAAACTCCCATATCTCGCGAACGGATTGATCAAACCCAGAAGTTCCTGCTGCGTCTGAAAGTAGAGACTCGCCCGATTACAACGGTATGTGTATTTTTTCCCTAGGCCATTCTGGTTAAGCGTTTGGCGCAGCAGAATTACGAAAAATTGTTTGCCTTCTCAACCATTTCTTGGCTTCAAACTCCCATATCTCGCGAATGGATTGACCTAACCCAAAAATTCCTATTGCATCTGAAAGTAGAAACGCTCCCGATTACAACGGTACGTGTATTTTTCCCTTAGGCCATTCTGGTTAAGCGATTGGAGCAGCAGAAGTGCGAAAAATTTATTGTCTTCTCAACCATTTCTTAGCTTCAAACTCCCATATCTCGCGAACGCATTGACCTAACCCAAAAATTCCTATTGCATCTGAAAGTAGAAACTCGCCCCATTACAACGGTATGTGTATTTTTTCCCGAGGCCATTCTGGTTAAGCGTTTGGAGCAGCAGAATTGCGAGAAATTGTATGCCTTCTCAACCATTTCTTAGCTTCAAAGTCCCATATCTCGCGAACGGATTGACCAAACCCAAAAATTCCTGCTGCGTCTGAAAGTAGAAACTCGCCCGATTACAACGGTATGCGTCTTTTTTCCCCAGGCCATTCTGGTTAAGCGTTTGGAGCAGCAGAATTGTGAAAGATTTTTTGCCTTCTCTACCATTTCTTGGCTTCAAACTCCCATATCTCGCGAACGGATTGACCTAACCCAAAAATTCCTATTGCATCTGAAAGTAGAAACTCTCCCGATTACAACGGTGTGTGTATTTTTTCCCTACGCCATTCTGGTTAAGCGTTTGGAGCAGCAGAATTGCGAAAAATTTCTTGCCTTCTCAAACATCTCTTGGCTTCAAACTCCCATATCTCGCGAACGGATTGTCCTAACCCAAAAATTCCTATGTCATCTGAAAGTAGAAACTCACCCGATTACAACGGTATGTGTATTTTTTCCCTAGGCCATTCTGGTTAAGCGTTTGGAGCAGCAGAATTGCGAAAAATTTTTTGCCTTCTCAACCATTTCTTGGCTTCAAACTCCCATATCTCGCGAACGGATTGACCTAAACCAAAAATTCCTATTGCATCTGAAAGTAGAAACTCGCCCGATTACAACGGTATTTGTATTTTTTCCCTAGGCCATTCTGGTTAAGCGTATGGAGCAGCAGAATTGCGAAAAATTTTTTGCCTTCTCAACCATTTCTTGGCTTCAAAGTCCCATATCTCGCGAACGGATTGACCTAACCCAAAAATTTCTATTGCATCTGAAAGTAGAATCTCGCCCGATTACAACGGTATGTGTATTTTTTCCCTAGGCCATTCTGGTTAAGCGTTTGGAGCAGCAGAATTGTGAAAAATTTTTTGCCTTCTCTACCATTTCTTGGCTTCAAACTCCCATATCTCGCGAACGGATTGACCTAACCCAAAAATTCCTATTGCATCTGAAGGAAGAAACTCGCCCGATTACAACGGTATGTGTATTTTTTCCCTAGGCCATTCTGGTTAAGCGTTTGGAGCAGCAGAATTGCGAAAAATTTTTTGCCTTCTCAACCATTTCTTGGCTTCAAACTCCCATATCTCGCAAACGGATTGACCTAACCCAAAAATTCCTATTGCACCTGAAAGTAGAAACTCGCCCGATTAGAGCGGTATGTGTATTTTTTCCCTAGGCCATTCTGGTTAAGCGTTTGGAGCAGCAGAAGTGCGAAAAATTTGTTGTCTTCTCAACCATTTCTTAGTTTCAAACTCCCATATCTCGCGAACGGATTGATCAAACCCAGAAGTTCCTGCTGCGTCTGAAAGTAGAAACTCGCCCGATTACAACGGTATGTGTATTTTTTCCCTAGGCCATTCTGGTTAAGCGTTTGGCGCAGCAGAATTGCGAAAAATTTTTTGCCTTCTCAACCATTTCTTGGCTTCAAACTCCCATATCTCGCGAACGGATTGACCTAACCCAAAAATTCCTATTGCATCTGAAAGTAGAAACGCTCCCGATTACAACGGTACGTGTATTTTTCCCTTAGGCCATTCTGGTTAAGCGATTGGAGCAGCAGAAGTGCGAAAAATTTATTGTCTTCTCAACCATTTCTTAGCTTCAAACTCCCATA
Organism: Ptiloglossa arizonensis; assembly: GCF_051014685.1. Classification (NCBI taxonomy): domain Eukaryota; kingdom Metazoa; phylum Arthropoda; class Insecta; order Hymenoptera; family Colletidae; genus Ptiloglossa; species Ptiloglossa arizonensis. The sequence continues at coordinate 190,963 of NW_027478679.1, read as the reverse complement.
TCTCGCGAACGCATTGACCTATCCCAAAAATTCCTATTGCATCTGAAAGTAGAAACTCGCCCCATTACAACGGTATGTGTATTTTTTCCCGAGGCCATTCTGGTTAAGCGTTTGGAGCAGCAGAATTGCGAGAAATTGTATGCCTTCTCAACCATTTCTTAGCTTCAAAGTCCCATATCTCGCGAACGGATTGACCAAACCCAAAAATTCCTGCTGCGTCTGAAAGTAGAAACTCGCCCGATTACAACGGTATGCGTATTTTTTCCCCAGGCCATTCTGGTTAAGCGTTTGGAGCAGCAGAATTGTGAAAGATTTTTTGCCTTCTCTACCATTTCTTGGCTTCAAACTCCCATATCTCGCGAACGGATTGACCTAACCCAAAAATTCCTATTGCATCTGAAAGTAGAAACTCGCCCGATTACAACGGTATGTGTATTTTTTCCCTAGGCTATTCTGCTTAAGCGTTTGGAGCAGCAGAATTGCGAAAAATTTTTTGCCTTCTCAACCATTTCTTGGCTTCAAACTCCCATATCTCGCGAACGGATTGACCTAACTCAAAAATTCCTGTTCCGTCTGAAAGTAGAAACTCGCCCGGTTACAACGGTATGTGTATTTTTTCCCTAGGCCATTCTGGTTAAGCGTTTGGAGCAGCAGAACTGCGAAAAATTGTATGCCTTCTCAACCATTTCTTAGCTTCAAAGTCCCATATCTCGCGAACGGATTGACCTAACCCAAAAATTCCTGCTGTGTCTGAAAGTAGAAACCTCCCGATTACAACGGTATGCGTATTTTTTCCCTAGGCCATTCTGGTTAAGCGTTTGGAGCAGCAGAATTGTGAAAGATTTTTTGCCTTCTCTACCATTTCTTGGCTTCAAACTCCCATATCTCGCGAACGGATTGACCAAACCCAAAAATTCCTGCTGCGTCTGAAAGTAGAAACCTCCCGATTACAACGGTATGCGTATTTTTTCCCTAGGCCATTCTGGTTAAGCGTTTGGAGCAGCAGAATTGTGAAAGATTTTTTGCCTTCTCTACCATTTCTTGGCTTCAAACTCCCATATCTCGCGAACGGATTGACCTAACCCAAAAATTCCTATTGCATCTGGAAGTAGAAACTCGCCCGATTACAACGGTATATGTATTTTTTCCCTAGGCTATTCTACTTAAGCGTTTGGAGCAGCAGAATTGCGAAAAATTTTTTGCCTTCTCAACCATTTCTTGGCTTCAAACTCCCATATCTCGCGAACGGATTGACCTAACTCAAAAATTCCTGTTCCGTCTGAAAGTAGAAACTCGCCCGGTTACAACGGTATGTGTATTTTTTCCCTAGGCCATTCTGGTTAAACGTTTGGAGCAGCAGTAGTGCGAAAAATTTGATGCCTTCTCAACCGTTTCTTAGCTTCAAACTCCCATATCTCGCGAACGGATTGACGTAACCCAAAAATTCCAGTTGCATATGAAAGTAGAAACTCGCCCGATTACAACGGTATGTGTATTTTTTCCCTAGGCCATTCTGGTTAAGCGTTTGGAGCAGCAGAAGTGCGAAAAATTTGTTGCATTCTCAACCATTTCTTAGCTTCAAACTCCCATATCTCGCGAACGGATTGACGTAACCCAAAAATTCCAGTTGCGTCTGAAAGTAGAAACTCGCCCGATTACAACGGTATGTATATTTTTCCCTAGGCCATTCTGGATAAGCGTTTGGAGCAGCAGAATTGCGAAAAATTTTTTGCCTTCTCAAACATTTCTTGTCTTCAAACTCCCATATCTCGCGAACGGATTGACTAACCCAAAAATTCCTATTGCATCTGATAGTAGAAACTCTCCCGATTACAGCGGTATTTGTATTTTTTCCCTAGGCCGTTCTGGTTAAGCGTTTGGAGCAGCAGAAGTGCGAGAAATTTGTTGTCTTCTCAACCATTTCTTAGCTTCAAACTCCCATATCTCGCGAACGGATTGACCTAACCCAAAGATTCCTGTTGTATCTGAAAGTAGAAACTCGCCCGATTACAACGGTATGTGTATTTTTTCCCTAGGCCATTCTGGTTAAGCGTATGGTGCAGCAGAATTGCGAAAAATTTTTTGCCTTCTCAACCATTTCTTGGCTTCAAAGTCCCATATCTCGCGAACAGATTGACCTAACCCAAAAATTTCTATTGCATCTGAAAGTAGAATCTCGCCCGATTACAACGGTATGTGTATTTTTTCCCTAGGCCATTCTGGTTAAGCGTTTGGAGCAGCAGAATTGTGAAAAATTTTTTGCCTTCTCTACCATTTCTTGGCTTCAAAGTCCCATATCTCGCGAACGGATTGACCTAACCCAAAAATTCCTATTGCATCTGAAAGTAGAAACTCGCCCAATTACAACGGTATGTGTATTTTTTCCCTAGGTCATTCTGGTTACGCGTTTGGAGCAGCAGAATTGTGAAAAATTTTTTGCCTTCTCTACCATTTCTTGGCTTCAAACTCCCATATCTCGCGAACGGATTGACCTAACCCAAAAATTCCTATTGCATCTGAAGGTAGAAACTCGCCCGATTACAACGGTATGTGTATTTTTTCCCTAGGCCATTCTGGTTAAGCGTTTGGAGCAGCAGAATTGCGAAAAATTTTTTGCCTTCTCAACCATTTCTTGGCTTCAAACTCCCATATCTCGCGAACGGATTGACCTAACCCAAAAATTCCTATTGCACCTGAAAGTAGAAACTCGCCCGATTAGAGCGGTATGTGTATTTTTTCCCTAGGCCATTCTGGTTAAGCGTTTGGAGCAGCAGAATTGCGAAAAATTTTTTGCCTTCTCAACCATTTCTTGGCTTCAAACTCCCATATCTCGCGAACGGATTGACCGAACCCAAAAATTCCTGTTGCGTCTGAAAGTAGAAACTCGCCCGGTTACAACGGTATGTGTATTTTCTCCCTATGCCATTCTGGTTAAGCGTTTGGAGCAGCAGAAGTGCGAAAAATTTGTTGCATTCTCAACCATTTCTTAGCTTCAAACTCCCATATCTCGCGAACGGATTGACGTAACCCAAAAATTCCAGTTCCGTCTGAAAGTAGAAACTCGCCCGATTACAACGGTATGTGTATTTTTCCCTAGGCCATTCTGGATAAGCGTTTGGAGCAGCAGAATTGCGAAAAATTTTTTGCCTTCTCAAACATTTCTTGTCTTCAAACTCCCATATCTCGCGAACGGATTGACTAACCCAAAAATTCCTATTGCATCTGATAGTAGAAACTCTCCCGATTACAGCGGTATTTGTATTTTTTCCCTAGGCCGTTCTGGTTAAGCGTTTGGAGCAGCAGAAGTGCGAAAAATTTGTTGTCCTCTCAACCATTTCTTAGCTTCAAACTCCCATATCTCGCGAACGGATTGACGTAACCCAAAGATTCCTTTTGTATCTGAAAGTAGAAACTCGCCCGATTACAACGGTATGTGTATTTTTTCCCTAGGCCATTCTGGTTAAGCGTATGGAGCAGCAGAATTGCGAAAAATTTTTTGCCTTCTCAACCATTTCTTGGCCTCAAAGTCCCATATCTCGCGAACGGATTGACCTAACCCAAAAATTTCTATTGCATCTGAAAGTAGAATCTCGCCCGATTACAACGGTATATGTATTTTTTCCCTAGGCTATTCTGCTTAAGCGTTTGGAGCAGCAGAATTGCGAAAAATTTTTTGCCTTCTCAACCATTTCTTGGCTTCAAACTCCCATATCTCGCGAACGGATTGACCTAACTCAAAAATTCCTGTTCCGTCTGAAAGTAGAAACTCGCCCGGTTACAACGGTATGTGTATTTTTTCCCTAGGCCATTCTGGTTAAACGTTTGGAGCAGCAGTAGTGCGAAAAATTTGATGCCTTCTCAACCGTTTCTTAGCTTCAAACTCCCATATCTCGCGAACGGATTGACGTAACCCAAAAATTCCAGTTGCATATGAAAGTAGAAACTCGCCCGATTACAACGGTATGTGTATTTTTTCCCTAGGCCATTCTGGTTAAGCGTTTGGAGCAGCAGAAGTGCGAAAAATTTGTTGCATTCTCAACCATTTCTTAGCTTCAAACTCCCATATCTCGCGAACGGATTGACGTAACCCAAAAATTCCAGTTGCGTCTGAAAGTAGAAACTCGCCCGATTACAACGGTATGTATATTTTTCCCTAGGCCATTCTGGATAAGCGTTTGGAGCAGCAGAATTGCGAAAAATTTTTTGCCTTCTCAAACATTTCTTGTCTTCAAACTCCCATATCTCGCGAACGGATTGACTAACCCAAAAATTCCTATTGCATCTGATAGTAGAAACTCTCCCGATTACAGCGGTATTTGTATTTTTTCCCTAGGCCGTTCTGGTTAAGCGTTTGGAGCAGCAGAAGTGCGAGAAATTTGTTGTCTTCTCAACCATTTCTTAGCTTCAAACTCCCATATCTCGCGAACGGATTGACCTAACCCAAAGATTCCTGTTGTATCTGAAAGTAGAAACTCGCCCGATTACAACGGTATGTGTATTTTTTCCCTAGGCCATTCTGGTTAAGCGTATGGTGCAGCAGAATTGCGAAAAATTTTTTGCCTTCTCAACCATTTCTTGGCTTCAAAGTCCCATATCTCGCGAACAGATTGACCTAACCCAAAAATTTCTATTGCATCTGAAAGTAGAATCTCGCCCGATTACAACGGTATGTGTATTTTTTCCCTAGGCCATTCTGGTTAAGCGTTTGGAGCAGCAGAATTGTGAAAAATTTTTTGCCTTCTCTACCATTTCTTGGCTTCAAAGTCCCATATCTCGCGAACGGATTGACCTAACCCAAAAATTCCTATTGCATCTGAAAGTAGAAACTCGCCCAATTACAACGGTATGTGTATTTTTTCCCTAGGTCATTCTGGTTACGCGTTTGGAGCAGCAGAATTGTGAAAAATTTTTTGCCTTCTCTACCATTTCTTGGCTTCAAACTCCCATATCTCGCGAACGGATTGACCTAACCCAAAAATTCCTATTGCATCTGAAGGTAGAAACTCGCCCGATTACAACGGTATGTGTATTTTTTCCCTAGGCCATTCTGGTTAAGCGTTTGGAGCAGCAGAATTGCGAAAAATTTTTTGCCTTCTCAACCATTTCTTGGCTTCAAACTCCCATATCTCGCGAACGGATTGACCTAACCCAAAAATTCCTATTGCACCTGAAAGTAGAAACTCGCCCGATTAGAGCGGTATGTGTATTTTTTCCCTAGGCCATTCTGGTTAAGCGTTTGGAGCAGCAGAATTGCGAAAAATTTTTTGCCTTCTCAACCATTTCTTGGCTTCAAACTCCCATATCTCGCGAACGGATTGACCGAACCCAAAAATTCCTGTTGCGTCTGAAAGTAGAAACTCGCCCGGTTACAACGGTATGTGTATTTTCTCCCTATGCCATTCTGGTTAAGCGTTTGGAGCAGCAGAAGTGCGAAAAATTTGTTGCATTCTCAACCATTTCTTAGCTTCAAACTCCCATATCTCGCGAACGGATTGACGTAACCCAAAAATTCCAGTTCCGTCTGAAAGTAGAAACTCGCCCGATTACAACGGTATGTGTATTTTTCCCTAGGCCATTCTGGATAAGCGTTTGGAGCAGCAGAATTGCGAAAAATTTTTTGCCTTCTCAAACATTTCTTGTCTTCAAACTCCCATATCTCGCGAACGGATTGACTAACCCAAAAATTCCTATTGCATCTGATAGTAGAAACTCTCCCGATTACAGCGGTATTTGTATTTTTTCCCTAGGCCGTTCTGGTTAAGCGTTTGGAGCAGCAGAAGTGCGAAAAATTTGTTGTCCTCTCAACCATTTCTTAGCTTCAAACTCCCATATCTCGCGAACGGATTGACGTAACCCAAAGATTCCTTTTGTATCTGAAAGTAGAAACTCGCCCGATTACAACGGTATGTGTATTTTTTCCCTAGGCCATTCTGGTTAAGCGTATGGAGCAGCAGAATTGCGAAAAATTTTTTGCCTTCTCAACCATTTCTTGGCCTCAAAGTCCCATATCTCGCGAACGGATTGACCTAACCCAAAAATTTCTATTGCATCTGAAAGTAGAATCTCGCCCGATTACAACGGTATGTGTATTTTTTCCCTAGGCCATTCTGGATAAGCGTTTGGAGCAGCAGAATTGTGAAAAATTTTTTGCCTTCTCTACCATTTCTTGGCTTCAAACTCCCATATCTCGCGAACGGATTGACCTAACCCAAAAATTTCTATTGCATCTGAAAGTAGAATCTCGCCCGATTACAACGGTATGTGTATTTTTTCCCTAGGCCATTCTGGATAAGCGTTTGGAGCAGCAGAATTGTGAAAAATTTTTTGCCTTCTCTACCATTTCTTGGCTTCAAAGTCCCATATCTCGCGAACGGATTGACCTAACCCAAAAATTCCTAATGCATCTGAAAGTAGAAACTCGCCCGATTACAACGGTATGTGTATTTTTCCCTAGGCCATTCTGGATAAGCGTTTGGAGCAGCAGAATTGCGAAAAATTTTTTGCCTTCTCAAACATTTCTTGTCTTCAAACTCCCATATCTCGCGAACGGATTGACTAACCCAAAAATTCCTATTGCATCTGATAGTAGAAACTCTCCCGATTACAGCGGTATTTGTATTTTTTCCCTAGGCCGTTCTGGTTAAGCGTTTGGAGCAGCAGAAGTGCGAGAAATTTGTTGTCTTCTCAACCATTTCTTAGCTTCAAACTCCCATATCTCGCGAACGGATTGACGTAACCCAAAGATTCCTGTTGTATCTGAAAGTAGAAACTCGCCCGATTACAACGGTATGTGTATTTTTTCCCTAGGCCATTCTGGTTAAGCGTATGGTGCAGCAGAATTGCGAAAAATTTTTTGCCTTCTCAACCATTTCTTGGCTTCAAAGTCCCATATCTCGCGAACAGATTGACCTAACCCAAAAATTTCTATTGCATCTGAAAGTAGAATCTCGCCCGATTACAACGGTATGTGTATTTTTTCCCTAGGCCATTCTGGTTAAGCGTTTGGAGCAGCAGAATTGTGAAAAATTTTTTGCCTTCTCTACCATTTCTTGGCTTCAAAGTCCCATATCTCGCGAACGGATTGACCTAACCCAAAAATTCCTATTGCATCTGAAAGTAGAAACTCGCCCAATTACACCGGTATGTGTATTTTTTCCCTAGGTCATTCTGGTTACGCGTTTGGAGCAGCAGAATTGTGAAAAATTTTTTGCCTTCTCTACCATTTCTTGGCTTCAAACTCCCATATCTCGCGAACGGATTGACCTAACCCAAAAATTCCTATTGCATCTGAAGGTAGAAACTCGCCCGATTACAACGGTATGTGTATTTTTTCCCTAGGCCATTCTGGTTAAGCGTTTGGAGCAGCAGAATTGCGAAAAATTTTTTGCCTTCTCAACCATTTCTTGGCTTCAAACTCCCATATCTCGCGAACGGATTGACCTAACCCAAAAATTCCTATTGCACCTGAAAGTAGAAACTCGCCCGATTAGAGCGGTATGTGTATTTTTTCCCTAGGCCATTCTGGTTAAGCGTTTGGAGCAGCAGAATTGCGAAAAATTTTTTGCCTTCTCAACCATTTCTTGGCTTCAAACTCCCATATCTCGCGAACGGATTGACCGAACCCAAAAATTCCTGTTGCGTCTGAAAGTAGAAACTCGCCCGGTTACAACGGTATGTGTATTTTCTCCCTATGCCATTCTGGTTAAGCGTTTGGAGCAGCAGAAGTGCGAAAAATTTGTTGCATTCTCAACCATTTCTTAGCTTCAAACTCCCATATCTCGCGAACGGATTGACGTAACCCAAAAATTCCAGTTCCGTCTGAAAGTAGAAACTCGCCCGATTACAACGGTATGTGTATTTTTCCCTAGGCCATTCTGGATAAGCGTTTGGAGCAGCAGAATTGCGAAAAATTTTTTGCCTTCTCAAACATTTCTTGTCTTCAAACTCCCATATCTCGCGAACGGATTGACTAACCCAAAAATTCCTATTGCATCTGATAGTAGAAACTCTCCCGATTACAGCGGTATTTGTATTTTTTCCCTAGGCCGTTCTGGTTAAGCGTTTGGAGCAGCAGAAGTGCGAAAAATTTGTTGTCTTCTCAACCATTTCTTAGCTTCAAACTCCCATATCTCGCGAACGGATTGACGTAACCCAAAGATTCCTTTTGTATCTGAAAGTAGAAACTCGCCCGATTACAACGGTATGTGTATTTTTTCCCTAGGCCATTCTGGTTAAGCGTATGGAGCAGCAGAATTGCGAAAAATTTTTTGCCTTCTCAACCATTTCTTGGCCTCAAAGTCCCATATCTCGCGAACGGATTGACCTAACCCAAAAATTTCTATTGCATCTGAAAGTAGAATCTCGCCCGATTACAACGGTATGTGTATTTTTTCCCTAGGCCATTCTGGATAAGCGTTTGGAGCAGCAGAATTGTGAAAAATTTTTTGCCTTCTCTACCATTTCTTGGCTTCAAAGTCCCATATCTCGCGAACGGATTGACCTAACCCAAAAATTCCTAATGCATCTGAAAGTAGAAACTCGCCCGATTACAACGGTATGTGTATTTTTTCCCTAGGTCATTCTGGTTACGCGTTTGGAGCAGCAGAATTGTGAAAAATTTTTTGCCTTCTCTACCATTTCTTGGCTTCAAACTCCCATATCTCGCGAACGGATTGACCTAACCCAAAAATTCCTATTGCATCTGAAGGTAGAAACTCGCCCGATTACAACGGTATGTGTATTTTTTCCCTAGGCCATTCTGGTTAAGCGTTTGGAGCAGCAGAATTGCGAAAAATTTTTTGCCTTCTCAACCATTTCTTGGCTTCAAACTCCCATATCTCGCGAACGGATTGACCTAACCCAAAAATTCCTATTGCACCTGAAAGTAGAAACTCGCCCGATTAGAGCGGTATGTGTATTTTTTCCCTAGGCCATTCTGGTTAAGCGTTTGGAGCAGCAGAAGTGCGAAAAATTTGTTGTCTTCTCAACCATTTCTTAGTTTCAAACTCCCATATCTCGCGAACGGATTGACCAAACCCAGAAGTTCCTGCTGCGTCTGAAAGTAGAAACTCGCCCGATTACAACGGTATGTGTATTTTTTCCCTAGGCCATTCTGGTTAAGCGTTTGGCGCAGCAGAATTGCGAAAAATTTTTTGCCTTCTCAACCATTTCTTGGCTTCAAACTCCCATATCTCGCGAACGGATTGACCTAACCCAAAAATTCCTATTGCATCTGAAAGTAGAAACGCTCCCGATTACAACGGTTCGTGTATTTTTCCCTTAGGCCATTCTGGTTAAGCGATTGGAGCAGCAGAAGTGCGAAAAATTTATTGTCTTCTCAACCATTTCTTAGCTTCAAACTCCCATATCTCGCGAACGCATTGACCTAACCCAAAAATTCCTATTGCATCTGAAAGTAGAAACTCGCCCGATTACAACGGTATGTGTATTTTTTCCCCAGGTCATTCTGGTTACGCGTTTGGAGCAGCAGAATTGTGAAAAATTTTTTGCCTTCTCTACCATTTCTTGGCTTCAAACTCCCATATCTCGCGAACGGATTGACCTAACCCAAAAATTCCTACTGCATCTGAAAGTAGAAACTCGCCCGATTACAACGGTGTGTGTATTTTTTCCCTAGGCCATTCTGGTTAAGCGTTTGGAGCAGCAGAATTGCGAAAAATTTTTTGCCTTCTCAACCATTTCTTGGCTTCAAACTCCCATATCTCGCGAACGGATTGACCAAACCCAAAAATTCCTATTGCATCTGAAAGTAGAAACTCTCCCGATTACAGCGGTATTTGTATTTTTTCCCTTGGCCGTTCTGGTTAAGCGTTTGGAGCAGCAGAAGTGCGAAAAATTTGTTGACTTCTCAACCATTTCTTAGCTTCAAGCTCCCATATCTCGCGAACGGATTGACGTAACCCAAAGATTCCTGTTGCATCTGAAAGTAGAAACTCGCCCGATTACAACGGTATGTGTATTTTTTCCCTACGCCATTCTGGATAAGCGTATGGAGCAGCAGAATTGCGAAAAATTTCTTGCCTTCTCAACCATTTCTTGGCTTCAAACTCCCATATCTCGCGAACGGATTGACCTAACCCAAAAATTCCTATGGCATCTGAAAGTAGAAACTCGCCCGATTACAACGGTATTGTGTATTTTTTCCCTAGGCCATTCTGGATAAGCGTATGGAGCAGCAGAATTGCGAAAAATTTTTTGCCTTCTCAACCATTTCTTGGCTTCAAAGTCCCATATCTCGCGAACGGATTGACCTAACCCAAAAATTTCTATTGCATCTGAAAGTAGAATCTCGCCCGATTACAACGGTATGTGTATTTTTTCCCTAGGCCATTCTGGTTAAGCGTTTGGAGCAGCAGAATTGTGAAAAATTTTTTGGCTTCTCTACCATTTCTTGGCTTCAAAGTCCCATATCTCGCGAACGGATTGACCTAACCCAAAAATTCCTAATGCATCTGAAAGTAGAAACTCGCCCGATTACAACGGTATGTGTATTTTTTCCCCAGGTCATTCTGGTTACGCGTTTGGAGCAGCAGAATTGTGAAAAATTTTTTGCCTTCTCTACCATTTCTTGGCTTCAAACTCCCATATCTCGCGAACGGATTGACCTAACCCAAAAATTCCTATTGCATCTGAAAGTAGAAACTCGCCCGATTACAACGGTATGTGTATTTTTTCCCTAGGCCATTCTGGTTAAGCGTTTGGAGCAGCAGAATTGCGAAAAATTTTTTGCCTTCTCAACCATTTCTTGGCTTCAAACTCCCATATCTCGCGAACGGATTGACCTAACCCAAAAATTCCTATTGCACCTGAAAGTAGAAACTCGCCCGATTAGAGCGGTATGTGTATTTTTTCCCTAGGCCATTCTGGTTAAGCGTTTGGAGCAGCAGAAGTGCGAAAAATTTGTTGTCTTCTCAACCATTTCTTAGCTTCAAACACCCATATCTCGCGAACGGATTGACGTAACCCAAAATTTCCTATTGCATCTGAAAGTAGAAACTCGCCCGATTACAACGGTATGTGTATTTTTCCCTTAGGCCATTCTGGTTAAGCGATTGGAGCAGCAGAAGTGCGAAAAATTTAGTGTCTTCTCAACCATTTCTTAGCTTCAAACTCCCATATCTCGCGAACGCATTGACCTAACCCAAAAATTCCTATTGCATCTGAAAGTAGTAACTCGCCCCATTACAACGGTATGTGTATTTTTTCCCGAGGCCATTCTGGTTAAGCGTTTGGAGCAGCAGAATTGCGAGAAATTGTATGCCTTCTCAACCATTTCTTAGCTTCAAAGTCCCATATCTCGCGAACGGATTGACCAAACCCAAAAACTCCTGCTGCGTCTGAAAGTAGAAACTCGCCCGATTACAACGGTATGCGTATTTTTTCCCTACGCCATTCTGGTTAAGCGTTTGGAGCAGCAGAATTGTGAAAGATTATTTGCCTTCTCTACCATTTCTTGGCTTCAAACTCCCATATCTCGCGAACGGATTGACCTAACCCAAAAATTCCTATTGCATCTGAAAGTAGAAACTCGCCCGATTACAACGGTATGTGTATTTTTTCCCTAGGCTATTCTGCTTAAGCGTTTGGAGCAGCAGAATTGCGAGAAATTGTATGCCTTCTCAACCATTTCTTAGCTTCAAAGTCCCATATCTCGCGAACGGATTGACCAAACCTAAAAATTCCTGCTGCGTCTGAAAGTAGAAACTCGCCCGATTACAACGGTATGCGTATTTTTTCCCTAGGCCATTCTGGTTAAGCGTTTGGAGCAGCAGAATTGTGAAAGATTTTTTGCCTTCTCTACCATTTCTTGGCTTCAAACTCCCATATCTCGCGAACGGATTGACCTAACCCAAAAATTCCTATTGCATCTGAAAGTAGAAACTCGCCCAATTACAACGGTATGTGTATTTTTTCCCTAGGCTATTCTGCTTAAGCGTTTGGAGCAGCAGAGTTGCGAAAAATTTTTTGCCTTCTCAACCATTTCTTGGCTTCAATCTCCCATATCTCGCGAACGGATTGACCTAACTCAAAAATTCCTGTTCCGTCTGAAAGTAGAAACTCGCCCGGTTACAACGGTATTTGTATTTTTTCCCTAGGCCATTCTGGTTAAGCGTTTGGAGCAGCAGAAGTGCGAAAAATTGTATGCCTTCTCAACCATTTCTTAGCTTCAAAGTCCCATATCTCGCGAACGGATTGACCAAACCCAAAAATTCCTGCTGCGTCTGAAAGTAGAAACCTCCCGATTACAACGGTATGCGTATTTTTTCCCTAGGCCATTCTGGTTAAGCGTTTGGAGCAGCAGAATTGTGAAAGATTTTTTGCCTTCTCTACCATTTCTTGGCTTCAAACTCCCATATCTCGCGAACGGATTGACATAACCCAAAAATTCCTATTGCATCTGGAAGTAGAAACTCGCCCGATTACAATGGTATGTGTATTTTTTCCCTAGGCTATTCTGCTTAAGCGTTTGGAGCAGCAGAATTGCGAAAAATTTTTTGCCTTCTCAACCATTTCTTGGCTTCAAACTCCCATATCTCGCAAACGGATTGACCTAACCCAAAAATTCCTGTTGCGTCTGAAAGTAGAAACTCGCCCGATTACAACGCTATGTGTATTTTTTCCCTAGGCCATTCTGGTTAAGCGTTTGGAGCAGCAGAAGTGCGAAGAATTTGTTGTCTTCTCAACCATTTCTTAGCTTCAAACTCCCATATCTCGCGAACGGATTGACCAAACCCAGAAGTTCCTGCTGCGTCTGAAAGTAGAAACTCGCCCGATTACAACGATATGCGTATTTTTTCCCTAGGGCATTCTGGTTAAGCGCTTGGAGCAGCAGAATTGCGAAAAATTTTTTGCATTCTCAACCATTTCTTGGCTTCAAACTCCCATATCTCGCGAACGGATTGACCTAACCCAAAAATTCCTATTGCATCTGAAAGTAGAAACTCGCCCGATTATAACGGTATGTGTATTTTTTCCCTGGGCCATTCTGGTTAAGCGTTTGGAGCAGCAGAAGTGCGAAAAATTTGTTGTCTTCTCAACCATTTCTTAGCTTCAAACTCCCATATCGCCCGAACGGATTCACCTAACCCAAAAATTCCTGTTGCATCTGAAAGTAGAAACTCGCCCGATTACAACGGTATGTGTATTTTTTCCCTAGGCCATTCTGGTTAAGCGTTTGGAGCAGCAGAACTGCGAAAAATTTTTTGCCTTCTCAACCATTTCGTGTCTTCAAACTCCCATATCTCGCGAACGGATTGACCTAACCCAAAAATTCCTGTTGCATCTGAAAGTAGAAACTCGCCCGATTACAACGGTATGTGTATTTTTTCCCTAGGCCATTCTGGTTAAGCGTTTGGAGCAGCAGAAGTGCGAAAAATTTGTTGCATTCTCAACCATTTCTTAGCTTCAAACTCCCATATCTCGCGAACGGATTGACCTAACCCAAAAATTCCTATTGCATCTGATAATAGAAACTCGCCCGATTACAACGGTATGTGTATTTTTTCCCTAGGCCATTCTGGATAAGCGTTTGGAGCAGCAGAATTGCGAAAAATTTTTTGCCTTCTCAACCATTTCTTGTCTTCAAACTCCCATATCTCGCGACCGGATTGACCTAACCCAAAAATTCCTATTGCATCTGAAAGTAGAAACTCTCCCGATTACAGCGGTATTTGTATTTTTTCCCTAGGCCGTTCTGGTTAAGCGTTTGGAGCAGCAGAAGTGCGAAAAATTTGTTGTCTTCTCAACCATTTCTTAGCTTCAAACTCCCATATCTCGCGAACGGATTGACGTAACCCAAAGATTCCTGTTGCATCTGAAAGTAGAAACTCGCCCGATTACAACGGTATGTGTATTTTTTCCCTAGGCCATTCTGGTTAAGCGTTTGGAGCAGCAGAACTGCGAAAAATTTTTTGCCTTCTCAACCATTTCGTGTCTTCAAACTCCCATATCTCGCGAACGGATTGACCTAACCCAAAAATTCCTGTTGCATCTGAAAGTAGAAACTCGCCCGATTACAACGGTATGTGTATTTTTTCCCTAGGCCATTCTGGTTAAGCGTTTGGAGCAGCAGAATTGCGAAAAATTTTTTGCCTTCTCAACCATTTCTTGGCTTCAAACTCCCATATCTCGCAAACGGATTGACCTAACCCAAAAATTCCTGTTGCGTCTGAAAGTAGAAACTCGCCCGATTACAACGCTATGTGTATTTTTTCCCTAGGCCATTCTGGTTAAGCGTTTGGAGCAGCAGAAGTGCGAAGAATTTGTTGTCTTCTCAATCATTTCTTAGCTTCAAACTCCCATATCTCGCGAACGGATTGACCAAACCCAGAAGTTCCTGCTGCGTCTGAAAGTAGAAACTCGCCCGATTACAACGATACGCGTATTTTTTCCCTAGGGCATTCTGGTTAAGCGCTTGGAGCAGCAGAATTGCGAAAAATTTTTTGCATTCTCAACCATTTCTTGGCTTCAAACTCCCATATCTCGCGAACGGATTGACCTAACCCAAAAATTCCTATTGCACCTGAAAGTAGAAACTCGCCCGATTACAACGGTATGTGTATTTTTTCCCTAGGCCATTCTGGTTAAGCGTTTGGAGCAGCAGAACTGCGAAAAATTTTTTGCCTTCTCAACCATTTCGTGTCTTCAAACTCCCATATCTCGCGAACGGATTGACCTAACCCAAAAATTCCTGTTGCATCTGAAAGTAGAAACTCGCCCGATTACAACGGTATGTGTATTTTTTCCCTAGGCCATTCTGGTTAAGCGTTTGGAGCAGCAGAACTGCGAAAAATTTTTTGCCTTCTCAAGCATTTCGTGTCTTCAAACTCCCATATCTCGCGAACGGATTGACCTAACCCAAAAATTCCTGTTGCATCTGAAAGTAGAAACTCGCCCGATTACAACGGTATGTGTATTTTTTCCCTAGTCCATTCTGGTTAAGCGTTTGGAGCAGCAGAAGTGCGAAAAATTTGTTGCATTCTCAACCATTTCTTAGCTTCAAACTCCCATATCTCGCGAACGGATTGACGTAACCCAAAAATTCCAGTTGCGTCTGAAAGTAGAAGCTCGCCCGATTACAACGGTATGTGTATTTTTTCCCTAGGCCATTCTGGATAAGCGTTTGGAGCAGCAGAATTGCGAAAAATTTTTTGCCTTCTCAACCATTTCTTGTCTTCAAACTCCCATATCTCGCGAACGGATTGACCTAACCCAAAAATTCCTATTGCATCTGAAAGTAGAAACTCTCCCGATTACAGCGGTATTTGTATTTTTTCCCTCGGCCGTTCTGGTTAAGCGTTTGGAGCAGCAGAAGTGCGAAAAATTTGTTGTCTTCTCAACCATTTCTTAGCTTCAAACTCCCATATCTCGCGAACGGATTGACGTAACCCAAAGATTCCTGTTGCATCTGAAAGTAGAAACTCGCCCGATTACAACGGTATGTGTATTTTTTCCCTAGGCCATTCTGGATAAGCGTTTGGAGCAGCAGAATTGCGAAAAATTTTTTGCCTTCTCAACCATTTCTTGTCTTCAAACTCCCATATCTCGCGAACGGATTGACCTAACCCAAAAATTCCTATTGCATCTGAAAGTAGAAACCTCCCGATTACAACGGTATGCGTATTTTTTCCCTAGGCCATTCTGGTTAAGCGTTTGGAGCAGCAGAATTGTGAAAGATTTTTTGCCTTCTCTACCATTTCTTGGCTTCAAACTCCCATATCTCGCGAACGGATTGACCTAACCCAAAGATTCCTGTTGCATCTGAAAGTAGAAACTCGCCCGATTACAACGGTATGTGTATTTTTTCCCTAGGCCATTCTGGATAAGCGTTTGGAGCAGCAGAATTGCGAAAAATTTTTTGCCTTCTCAACCATTTCTTGTCTTCAAACTCCCATATCTCGCGAACGGATTGACCTAACCCAAAAATTCCTATTGCATCTGAAAGTAGAAACCTCCCGATTACAACGGTATGCGTATTTTTTCCCTAGGCCATTCTGGTTAAGCGTTTGGAGCAGCAGAATTGTGAAAGATTTTTTGCCTTCTCTACCATTTCTTGGCTTCAAACTCCCATATCTCGCGAACGGATTGACCTAACCCAAAAATTCCTATTGCATCTGGAAGTAGAAACTCGCCCGATTACAATGGTATGTGTATTTTTTCCCTAGGCTATTCTGCTTAAGCGTTTGGAGCAGCAGAATTGCGAAAAATTTTTTGCCTTCTCAACCATTTCTTGGCTTCAAACTCCCATATCTCGCAAACGGATTGACCTAACCCAAAAATTCCTGTTGCGTCTGAAAGTAGAAACTCGCCCGATTACAACGCTATGTGTATTTTTTCCCTAGGCCATTCTGGTTAAGCGTTTGGAGCAGCAGAAGTGCGAAGAATTTGTTGTCTTCTCAACCATTTCTTAGCTTCAAACTCCCATATCTCGCGAACGGATTGACCAAACCCAGAAGTTCCTGCTGCATCTGAAAGTAGAAACTCGCCCGATTACAACGATATGCGTATTTTTTCCCTAGGGCATTCTGTTTAAGCGCTTGGAGCAGCAGAATTGCGAAAAATTTTTTGCATTCTCAACCATTTCTTGGCTTCAAACTCCCATATCTCGCGAACGGATTGACCTAACCCAAAAATTCCTATTGCATCTGAAAGTAGAAACTCGCCCGATTATAACGGTATGTGTATTTTTTCCCTGGGCCATTCTGGTTAAGCGTTTGGAGCAGCAGAAGTGCGAAAAATTTGTTGTCTTCTCAACCATTTCTTAGCTTCAAACTCCCATATCGCCCGAACGGATTCACCTAACCCAAAAATTCCTGTTGCATCTGAAAGTAGAAACTCGCCCGATTACAACGGTATGTGTATTTTTTCCCTAGGCCATTCTGGTTAAGCGTTCGGAGCAGCAGAATTGCGAAAAATTTTTTGCCTTCTCAACCATTTGTTGTCTTCAAACTCCCATATCTCGCGAACGGATTGACCTAACCCAAAAATTCCTATTGCATCTGAAAGTAGAAACTCGCCCGATTACAACGGTATGTGTATTTTTTCCCTAGGCCATTCTGGTTAAGCGTTTGGAGCAGCAGAATTGCGAAAAATTTTTTGCCTTCTCAACCATTTCTTGGCTTCAAACTCCCATATCTCGCGAACGGATTGACCTAACCCAAAAATTCCTATTGCACCTGAAAGTAGAAACTCGCCCGATTACAACGGTATGTGTATTTTTTCCCTAGGCCATTCTGGTTAAGCGTTTGGAGCAGCAGAACTGCGAAAAATTTTTTGCCTTCTCAACCATTTCGTGTCTTCAAACTCCCATATCTCGCGAACGGATTGACCTAACCCAAAAATTCCTGTTGCATCTGAAAGTAGAAACTCGCCCGATTACAACGGTATGTGTATTTTTTCCCTAGGCCATTCTGGTTAAGCGTTTGGAGCAGCAGAAGTGCGAAAAATTTGTTGCATTCTCAACCATTTCTTAGCTTCAAACTCCCATATCTCGCGAACGGATTGACCTAACCCAAAAATTCCTATTGCATCTGATAATAGAAACTCGCCCGATTACAACGGTATGTGTATTTTTTCCCTAGGCCATTCTGGATAAGCGTTTGGAGCAGCAGAATTGCGAAAAATTTTTTGCCTTCTCAACCATTTCTTGTCTTCAAACTCCCATATCTCGCGAACGGATTGACCTAACCCAAAAATTCCTATTGCATCTGAAAGTAGAAACTCTCCCGATTACAGCGGTATTTGTATTTTTTCCCTAGGCCGTTCTGGTTAAGCGTTTGGAGCAGCAGAAGTGCGAAAAATTTGTTGTCTTCTCAACCATTTCTTAGCTTCAAACTCCCATATCTCGCGAACGGATTGACGTAACCCAAAGATTCCTGTTGCATCTGAAAGTAGAAACTCGCCCGATTACAACGGTATGTGTATTTTTTCCCTAGGCCATTCTGGTTAAGCGTTTGGAGCAGCAGAACTGCGAAAAATTTTTTGCCTTCTCAACCATTTCGTGTCTTCAAACTCCCATATCTCGCGAACGGATTGACCTAACCCAAAAATTCCTGTTGCATCTGAAAGTAGAAACTCGCCCGATTACAACGGTATGTGTATTTTTTCCCTAGGCCATTCTGGTTAAGCGTTTGGAGCAGCAGAATTGCGAAAAATTTTTTGCCTTCTCAACCATTTCTTGGCTTCAAACTCCCATATCTCGCAAACGGATTGACCTAACCCAAAAATTCCTGTTGCGTCTGAAAGTAGAAACTCGCCCGATTACAACGCTATGTGTATTTTTTCCCTAGGCCATTCTGGTTAAGCGTTTGGAGCAGCAGAAGTGCGAAGAATTTGTTGTCTTCTCAATCATTTCTTAGCTTCAAACTCCCATATCTCGCGAACGGATTGACCAAACCCAGAAGTTCCTGCTGCGTCTGAAAGTAGAAACTCGCCCGATTACAACGATATGCGTATTTTTTCCCTAGGGCATTCTGGTTAAGCGCTTGGAGCAGCAGAATTGCGAAAAATTTTTTGCATTCTCAACCATTTGTTGTCTTCAAACTCCCATATCTCGCGAACGGATTGACCTAACCCAAAAATTCCTATTGCATCTGAAAGTAGAAACTCGCCCGATTACAACGGTATGTGTATTTTTTCCCTAGGCCATTCTGGTTAAGCGTTTGAAGCAGCAGAATTGCGAAAAATTTTTTGCCTTCTCAACCATTTCTTGGCTTCAAACTCCCATATCTCGGGAACGGATTGACCTAACCCAAAAATTCCTATTGCATCTGAAAGTAGAAACTCGCCCGATTACAACGGTATGTGTATTTTTTCCCTAGGCCATTCTGGTTAAGCGTTTGGAGCAGCAGAATTGTGAAAAATTTTTTGCCTTCTCTACCATTTCTTGGCTTCAAACTCCTATATCTCGCGAACGGATTGACCTAACCCAAAAATTCCTATTGCATCTGAAAGTAGAAACTCGCCCGATTACAACGGTATGTGTATTTTTTCCCTAGGCCATTCTGGTTAAGCGTTTGGAGCAGCAGAATTGCGAAAAATTTTTTGCCTTCTCAACCATTTCTTAGCTTCAAAGTCCCATATCTCGCGAACGGATTGACCAAACCCAAAAATTCCTGCTGCGTCTGAAAGTAGAAACTCGCCCGATTACAACGGTATGCGTATTTTTTCCCTGGGCCATTCTGGTTAAGCGTTTGGAGCAGCAGAAGTGCGAAAAATTTATTGTCTTCAAAACCATTTCTTAGCTTCAAAGTCCCATATCTCGCGAACGGATTGACCGAACCCAAAAATTCCTGCTGCGTCTGAAAGTAGAATCTCGCCCGATTACAACGGTATGCGTATTTTTTCACTAGGTCATTCTGGTTAAGCGTTTGGAGCAGCAGAAGTGCGAAAAATTTGTTGTCTTCTCAACCATTTCTTAGCTTCAAACTCCCATATCTCGCGAACGGATTGACGTAACTCAAAAATTCCAGTTGCATCTGAGAGTAGAAACTCGCACGATTACAACGGTATGTGTATTTTTTCCCCAGGTCATTCTGGTTACGCGTTTGGAGCAGCAGAATTGTGAAAAATTTTTTGCCTTCTCTACCATTTCTTGGCTTCAAACTCCCATATCTCGCGAACGGATTGACCTAACCCAAAAATTCCTATTGCATCTGAAAGTAGAAACTCGCCCGATTACAACGCTATGTGTATTTTTTCCCTAGGCCATTCTGGTTAAGCGTTTGGAGCAGCAGAATTGCGAAAAATTTTTTGCCTTCTCAACCATTTCTTGGCTTCAAACTCCCATATCTCGCGAACGGATTGACCTAACCCAAAAATTCCTATTGCACCTGAAAGTAGAAACTCGCCCGATTACAACGGTATGTGTATTTTTTCCCTAGGCCATTCTGGTTAAGCGTTTGGAGCAGCAGAACTGCGAAAAATTTTTTGCCTTCTCAACCATTTCGTGTCTTCAAACTCCCATATCTCGCGAACGGATTGACCTAACCCAAAAATTCCTGTTGCATCTGAAAGTAGAAACTCGCCCGATTACAACGGTATGTGTATTTTTTCCCTGGGCCATTCTGGTTAAGCGTTTGGAGCAGCAGAACTGCGAAAAATTTTTTGCCTTCTCAACCATTTCGTGTCTTCAAACTCCCATATCTCGCGAACGGATTGACCTAACCCAAAAATTCCTGTTGCATCTGAAAGTAGAAACTCGCCCGATTACAACGGTATGTGTATTTTTTCCCTAGGCCATTCTGGTTAAGCGTTTGGAGCAGCAGAATTGCGAAAAATTTTTTGCCTTCTCAACCATTTCTTGGCTTCAAACTCCCATATCTCGCAAACGGATTGACCTAACCCAAAAATTCCTGTTGCGTCTGAAAGTAGAAACTCGCCCGATTACAACGCTATGTGTATTTTTTCCCTAGGCCATTCTGGTTAAGCGTTTGGAGCAGCAGAAGTGCGAAGAATTTGTTGTCTTCTCAACCATTTCTTAGCTTCAAACTCCCATATCTCGCGAACGGATTGACCAAACCCAGAAGTTCCTGCTGGGTCTGAAAGTAGAAACTCGCCCGATTACAACGATATGCGTATTTTTTCCGTAGGGCATTCTGGTTAAGCGCTTGGAGCAGCAGAATTGCGACAAATTTTTTGCATTCTCAACCATTTCTTGGCTTCAAACTCCCATATCTCGCGAACGGATTGACCTAACCCAAAAATTCCTATTGCATCTGAAAGTAGAAACTCGCCCGATTATAACGGTATGTGTATTTTTTCCCTAGGCCATTCTGTTTAAGCGTTTGGAGCAGCAGAAGTGCGAAAAATTTGTTGTCTTCTCAACCATTTCTTAGCTTCAAACTCCCATATCGCCCGAACGGATTGACCTAACCCAAAAATTCCTGTTGCATCTGAAAGTAGAAACTCGCCCGATTACAACGGTATGTGTATTTTTTCCCTAGGCCATTCTGGTTAAGCGTTCGGAGCAGCAGAATTGCGAAAAATTTTTTGCCTTCTCAACCATTTGTTGTCTTCAAACTCCCATATCTCGCGAACGGATTGACCTAACCCAAAAATTCCTATTGCATCTGAAAGTAGAAACTCGCCCGATTACAACGGTATGTGTATTTTTTCCCTAGGCCATTCTGGTTAAGCGTTTGAAGCAGCAGAATTGCGAAAAATTTATTGCCTTCTCAACCATTTCTTGTCTTCAAACTCCCATATCTCGCGAACGGATTGACCTAACCCAAAAATTCCTATTGCATCTGAAAGTAGAAACTCGCCCGATTACCGCGGTATTTGTATTTTTTTCCCTAGGCCGTTCTGGTTATGCGTTTGGAGCAGCAGAATTGCGAAAAATTTTTTGCCTTCTCAACCATTTCTTGGCTTCAAACTCCCATATCTCGCGTACGGATTGACCAAACCCAGAAGTTCCTGCTGCGTCTGAAAGTAGGAACTCGCCCGATTACAACGATATGCGTATTTTTTCCCTAGGGCATTCTGGTTAAGCGCTTGGAGCACCAGAATTGCGAAAAATTTTTTGCCTTCTCAACCATTTCTTGGCTTCAAACTCCCATATCTCGCGAACGGATTGACCTAACCCAAAAATTCCTATTGCATCTGAAAGTAGAAACTCGCCCGATTACAACGGTATGTGTATTTTTTCCCTAGGCCATTCTGGTTAAGCGTTTGAAGCAGCAGAATTGCGAAAAATTTTTTGCCTTCTCAACCATTTCTTGGCTTCAAACTCCCATATCTCGCGAACGGATTGACCTAACCCAAAAATTCCTATTGCATCTGAAAGTAGAAACTCGCCCGATTATAACGGTATGTGTATTTTTTCCCTAGGCCATTCTGGTTAAGCGTTTGGAGCAGCAGAAGTGCGAAAAATTTGTTGTCTTCTCAACCATTTCTTAGCTTCAAACTCCCATATCGCCCGAACGGATTGACATAACCCAAAAATTCCTGTTGCATCTGAAAGTAGAAACTCGCCCGATTACAACGGTATGTGTATTTTTTCCCTAGGCCATTCTGGTTAAGAGTTCGGAGCAGCAGAATTGCGAAAAATTTTTTGCCTTCTCAACCATTTGTTGTCTTCAAACTCCCATATCTCGCGAACGGATTGACCTAACCCAAAAATTCCTCTTGCATCTGAAAGTAGAAACTCGCCCGATTACAACGGTATGTGTATTTTTTCCCTAGGCCATTCTGGTTAAGCGTTTGGAGCAGCAGAATTGCGAAAAATTTTTTGCCTTCTCAACCATTTCTTAGCTTCAAAGTCCCATATCTCGCGAACGGATTGACCAAACCCAAAAATTCCTGCTGCGTCTGAAAGTAGAAACTCGCCCGATTACAACGGTATGCGTATTTTTTCCCTGGGCCATTCTGGTTAAGCGTTTGGAGCAGCAGAATTGCGAAAAATTTATTGTCTTCTCAACCATTTCTTAGCTTCAAAGTCCCATATCTCGCGAACGGATTGACCGAACCCAAAAATTCCTGCTGCGTCTGAAAGTAGAATCTCGCCCGATTACAACGGTATGCGTATTTTTTCCCTAGGTCATTCTGGTTAAGCGTTTGGAGCAGCAGAAGTGCGAAAAATTTGTTGTCTTCTCAACCATTTCTTAGCTTCAAACTCCCATATCTCGCGAACGGATTGACGTAACTCAAAAATTCCAGTTGCATCTGAGAGTAGAAACTCGCACGATTACAACGGTATGTGTATTTTTTCCCCAGGTCATTCTGGTTACGCGTTTGGAGCAGCAGAATTGTGAAAAATTTTTTGCCTTCTCTACCATTTCTTGGCTTCAAACTCCCATATCTCGCGAACGGATTGACCTGACCCAAAAATTCCTGTTGCATCTGAAAGTAGAAACTCGCCCGATTACAACGGTATGTGTATTTTTTCCCTAGGCCATTCTGGTTAAGCGTTTGGAGCAGCAGAATTGCGAAAAATTTTTTGCCTTCTCAACCATTTCTTGGCTTCAAACTCCCATATCTCGCGGAACGGATTGACCTAACCCAAAAATTCCTATTGCACCTGAAAGTAGAAACTCGCCCGATTACAACGGTATGTGTATTTTTTCCCTAGGCCATTCTGGTTAAGCGTTTGGAGCAGCAGAACTGCGAAAAATTTTTTGCCTTCTCAACCATTTCGTGTCTTCAAACTCCCATATCTCGCGAACGGATTGACCTAACCCAAAAATTCCTGTTGCATCTGAAAGTAGAAACTCGCCCGATTACAACGGTATGTGTATTTTTTCCCTAGGCCATTCTGGTTAAGCGTTTGGAGCAGCAGAACTGCGAAAAATTTTTTGCCTTCTCAACCATTTCGTGTCTTCAAACTCCCATATCTCGCGAACGGATTGACCTAACCCAAAAATTCCTGTTGCATCTGAAAGTAGAAACTCGCCCGATTACAACGGTATGTGTATTTTTTCCCTAGGCCATTCTGGTTAAGCGTTTGGAGCAGCAGAATTGCGAAAAATTTTTTGCCTTCTCAACCATTTCTTGGCTTCAAACTCCCATATCTCGCAAACGGATTGACCTAACCCAAAAATTCCTGTTGCGTCTGAAAGTAGAAACTCGCCCGATTACAACGCTATGTGTATTTTTTCCCTAGGCCATTCTGGTTAAGCGTTTGGAGCAGCAGAAGTGCGAAGAATTTGTTGTCTTCTCAACCATTTCTTAGCTTCAAACTCCCATATCTCGCGAACGGATTGACCAAACCCAGAAGTTCCTGCTGCGTCTGAAAGTAGAAACTCGCCCGATTACAACGATACGCGTATTTTTTCCCTAGGGCATTCTGGTTAAGCGCTTGGAGCAGCAGAATTGCGACAAATTTTTTGCATTCTCAACCATTTCTTGGCTTCAAACTCCCATATCTCGCGAACGGATTGACCTAACCCAAAAATTCCTATTGCATCTGAAAGTAGAAACTCGCCCGATTATAACGGTATGTGTATTTTTTCCCTAGGCCATTCTGGTTAAGCGTTTGGAGCAGCAGAAGTGCGAAAAATTTGTTGTCTTCTCAACCATTTCTTAGCTTCAAACTCCCATATCGCCCGAACGGATTGACCTAACCCAAAAATTCCTGTTGCATCTGAAAGTAGAAACTCGCCCGATTACAACGGTATGTGTATTTTTTCCCTAGGCCATTCTGGTTAAGCGTTCGGAGCAGCAGAATTGCGAAAAATTTTTTGCCTTCTCAACCATTTGTTGTCTTCAAACTCCCATATCTCGCGAACGGATTGACCTAACCCAAAAATTCCTATTGCATCTGAAAGTAGAAACTCGCCCGATTACAACGGTATGTGTATTTTTTCCCTAGGCCATTCTGGTTAAGCGTTTGAAGCAGCAGAATTGCGAAAAATTTATTGCCTTCTCAACCATTTCTTGTCTTCAAACTCCCATATCTCGCGAACGGATTGACCTAACCCAAAAATTCCTATTGCATCTGAAAGTAGAAACTCGCCCGATTACAGCGGTATTTGTATTTTTTTCCCTAGGCCGTTCTGGTTATGCGTTTGGAGCAGCAGAATTGCGAAAAATTTTTTGCCTTCTCAACCATTTCTTGGCTTCAAACTCCCATATCTCGCGTACGGATTGACCAAACCCAGAAGTTCCTGCTGCGTCTGAAAGTAGGAACTCGCCCGATTACAACGATATGCGTATTTTTTCCCTAGGGCATTCTGGTTAAGCGCTTGGAGCACCAGAATTGCGAAAAATTTTTTGCCTTCTCAACCATTTCTTGGCTTCAAACTCCCATATCTCGCGAACGGATTGACCTAACCCAAAAATTCCTGTTGCATCTGAAAGTAGAAACTCGCCCGATTACAACGGTATGTGTATTTTTTCCCCAGGTCATTCTGGTTACGCGTTTGGAGCAGCAGAATTGTGAAAAATTTTTTGCCTTCTCTACCATTTCTTGGCTTCAAACTCCCATATCTCGCGAACGGATTGACCTAACCCAAAAATTCCTATTGCATCTGAAAGTAGAAACTCGCCCGATTACAACGCTATGTGTATTTTTTCCCTAGGCCATTCTGGTTAAGCGTTTGGAGCAGCAGAATTGCGAAAAATTTTTTGCCTTCTCAACCATTTCTTGGCTTCAAACTCCCATATCTCGCGAACGGATTGACCTAACCCAAAAATTCCTATTGCACCTGAAAGTAGAAACTCGCCCGATTACAACGGTATGTGTATTTTTTCCCTAGGCCATTCTGGTTAAGCGTTTGGAGCAGCAGAACTGCGAAAAATTTTTTGCCTTCTCAACCATTTCGTGTCTTCAAACTCCCATATCTCGCGAACGGATTGACCTAACCCAAAAATTCCTGTTGCATCTGAAAGTAGAAACTCGCCCGATTACAACGGTATGTGTATTTTTTCCCTAGGCCATTCTGGTTAAGCGTTTGGAGCAGCAGAATTGCGAAAAATTTTTTGCCTTCTCAACCATTTCTTGGCTTCAAACTCCCATATCTCGCAAACGGATTGACCTAACCCAAAAATTCCTGTTGCGTCTGAAAGTAGAAACTCGCCCGATTACAACGCTATGTGTATTTTTTCCCTAGGCCATTCTGGTTAAGCGTTTGGAGCAGCAGAAGTGCGAAGAATTTGTTGTCTTCTCAACCATTTCTTAGCTTCAAACTTCCATATCTCGCGAACGGATTGACCAAACCCAGAAGTTCCTGCTGGGTCTGAAAGTAGAAACTCGCCCGATTACAACGATATGCGTATTTTTTCCGTAGGGCATTCTGGTTAAGCGCTTGGAGCAGCAGAATTGCGACAAATTTTTTGCATTCTCAACCATTTCTTGGCCTCAAACTCCCATATCTCGCGAACGGATTGACCTAACCCAAAAATTCCTATTGCATCTGAAAGTAGAAACTCGCCCGATTATAACGGTATGTGTATTTTTTCCCTAGGCCATTCTGTTTAAGCGTTTGGAGCAGCAGAAGTGCGAAAAATTTGTTGTCTTCTCAACCATTTCTTAGCTTCAAACTCCCATATCGCCCGAACGGATTGACCTAACCCAAAAATTCCTGTTGC
Source organism: Ptiloglossa arizonensis (assembly GCF_051014685.1). Classification (NCBI taxonomy): domain Eukaryota; kingdom Metazoa; phylum Arthropoda; class Insecta; order Hymenoptera; family Colletidae; genus Ptiloglossa; species Ptiloglossa arizonensis. The sequence goes on along the minus strand of NW_027478679.1, from coordinate 164,917 downwards.
ATCTGAAAGTAGAAACTCGCCCGATTACAACGGTATGTGTATTTTTTCCCTAGGCCATTCTGGTTAAGCGTTCGGAGCAGCAGAATTGCGAAAAATTTTTTGCCTTCTCAACCATTTGTTGTCTTCAAACTCCCATATCTCGCGAACGGATTGACCTAACCCAAAAATTCCTATTGCATCTGAAAGTAGAAACTCGCCCGATTACAACGGTATGTGTATTTTTTCCCTAGGCCATTCTGGTTAAGCGTTTGAAGCAGCAGAATTGCGAAAAATTTATTGCCTTCTCAACCATTTCTTGTCTTCAAACTCCCATATCTCGCGAACGGATTGACCTAACCCAAAAATTCCTATTGCATCTGAAAGTAGAAACTCGCCCGATTACCGCGGTATTTGTATTTTTTTCCCTAGGCCGTTCTGGTTATGCGTTTGGAGCAGCAGAATTGCGAAAAATTTTTTGCCTTCTCAACCATTTCTTGGCTTCAAACTCCCATATCTCGCGTACGGATTGACCAAACCCAGAAGTTCCTGCTGCGTCTGAAAGTAGGAACTCGCCCGATTACAACGATATGCGTATTTTTTCCCTAGGGCATTCTGGTTAAGCGCTTGGAGCACCAGAATTGCGAAAAATTTTTTGCCTTCTCAACCATTTCTTGGCTTCAAACTCCCATATCTCGCGAACGGATTGACCTAACCCAAAAATTCCTATTGCATCTGAAAGTAGAAACTCGCCCGATTACAACGGTATGTGTATTTTTTCCCTAGGCCATTCTGGTTAAGCGTTTGAAGCAGCAGAATTGCGAAAAATTTTTTGCCTTCTCAACCATTTCTTGGCTTCAAACTCCCATATCTCGCGAACGGATTGACCTAACCCAAAAATTCCTATTGCATCTGAAAGTAGAAACTCGCCCGATTATAACGGTATGTGTATTTTTTCCCTAGGCCATTCTGGTTAAGCGTTTGGAGCAGCAGAAGTGCGAAAAATTTGTTGTCTTCTCAACCATTTCTTAGCTTCAAACTCCCATATCGCCCGAACGGATTGACATAACCCAAAAATTCCTGTTGCATCTGAAAGTAGAAACTCGCCCGATTACAACGGTATGTGTATTTTTTCCCTAGGCCATTCTGGTTAAGCGTTCGGAGCAGCAGAATTGCGAAAAATTTTTTGCCTTCTCAACCATTTGTTGTCTTCAAACTCCCATATCTCGCGAACGGATTGACCTAACCCAAAAATTCCTCTTGCATCTGAAAGTAGAAACTCGCCCGATTACAACGGTATGTGTATTTTTTCCCTAGGCCATTCTGGTTAAGCGTTTGGAGCAGCAGAATTGCGAAAAATTTTTTGCCTTCTCAACCATTTCTTAGCTTCAAAGTCCCATATCTCGCGAACGGATTGACCAAACCCAAAAATTCCTGCTGCGTCTGAAAGTAGAAACTCGCCCGATTACAACGGTATGCGTATTTTTTCCCTGGGCCATTCTGGTTAAGCGTTTGGAGCAGCAGAATTGCGAAAAATTTATTGTCTTCTCAACCATTTCTTAGCTTCAAAGTCCCATATCTCGCGAACGGATTGACCGAACCCAAAAATTCCTGCTGCGTCTGAAAGTAGAATCTCGCCCGATTACAACGGTATGCGTATTTTTTCCCTAGGTCATCCTGGTTAAGCGTTTGGAGCAGCAGAAGTGCGAAAAATTTGTTGTCTTCTCAACCATTTCTTAGCTTCAAACTCCCATATCTCGCGAACGGATTGACGTAACTCAAAAATTCCAGTTGCATCTGAGAGTAGAAACTCGCACGATTACAACGGTATGTGTATTTTTTCCCCAGGTCATTCTGGTTACGCGTTTGGAGCAGCAGAATTGTGAAAAATTTTTTGCCTTCTCTACCATTTCTTGGCTTCAAACTCCCATATCTCGCGAACGGATTGACCTAACCCAAAAATTCCTGTTGCATCTGAAAGTAGAAACTCGCCCGATTACAACGGTATGTGTATTTTTTCCCTAGGCCATTCTGGTTAAGCGTTTGGAGCAGCAGAATTGCGAAAAATTTTTTGCCTTCTCAACCATTTCTTGGCTTCAAACTCCCATATCTCGCGGAACGGATTGACCTAACCCAAAAATTCCTATTGCACCTGAAAGTAGAAACTCGCCCGATTACAACGGTATGTGTATTTTTTCCCTAGGCCATTCTGGTTAAGCGTTTGGAGCAGCAGAACTGCGAAAAATTTTTTGCCTTCTCAACCATTTCGTGTCTTCAAACTCCCATATCTCGCGAACGGATTGACCTAACCCAAAAATTCCTGTTGCATCTGAAAGTAGAAACTCGCCCGATTACAACGGTATGTGTATTTTTTCCCTAGGCCATTCTGGTTAAGCGTTTGGAGCAGCAGAACTGCGAAAAATTTTGTGCCTTCTCAACCATTTCGTGTCTTCAAACTCCCATATCTCGCGAACGGATTGACCTAACCCAAAAATTCCTGTTGCATCTGAAAGTAGAAACTCGCCCGATTACAACGGTATGTGTATTTTTTCCCTAGGCCATTCTGGTTAAGCGTTTGGAGCAGCAGAATTGCGAAAAATTTTTTGCCTTCTCAACCATTTCTTGGCTTCAAACTCCCATATCTCGCAAACGGATTGACCTAACCCAAAAATTCCTGTTGCGTCTGAAAGTAGAAACTCGCCCGATTACAACGCTATGTGTATTTTTTCCCTAGGCCATTCTGGTTAAGCGTTTGGAGCAGCAGAAGTGCGAAGAATTTGTTGTCTTCTCAACCATTTCTTAGCTTCAAACTCCCATATCTCGCGAACGGATTGACCAAACCCAGAAGTTCCTGCTGCGTCTGAAAGTAGAAACTCGCCCGATTACAACGATACGCGTATTTTTTCCCTAGGGCATTCTGGTTAAGCGCTTGGAGCAGCAGAATTGCGACAAATTTTTTGCATTCTCAACCATTTCTTGGCTTCAAACTCCCATATCTCGCGAACGGATTGACCTAACCCAAAAATTCCTATTGCATCTGAAAGTAGAAACTCGCCCGATTATAACGGTATGTGTATTTTTTCCCTAGGCCATTCTGGTTAAGCGTTTGGAGCAGCAGAAGTGCGAAAAATTTGTTGTCTTCTCAACCATTTCTTAGCTTCAAACTCCCATATCGCCCGAACGGATTGACCTAACCCAAAAATTCCTGTTGCATCTGAAAGTAGAAACTCGCCCGATTACAACGGTATGTGTATTTTTTCCCTAGGCCATTCTGGTTAAGCGTTCGGAGCAGCAGAATTGCGAAAAATTTTTTGCCTTCTCAACCATTTGTTGTCTTCAAACTCCCATATCTCGCGAACGGATTGACCTAACCCAAAAATTCCTATTGCATCTGAAAGTAGAAACTCGCCCGATTACAACGGTATGTGTATTTTTTCCCTAGGCCATTCTGGTTAAGCGTTTGAAGCAGCAGAATTGCGAAAAATTTATTGCCTTCTCAACCATTTCTTGTCTTCAAACTCCCATATCTCGCGAACGGATTGACCTAACCCAAAAATTCCTATTGCATCTGAAAGTAGAAACTCGCCCGATTACAGCGGTATTTGTATTTTTTTCCCTAGGCCGTTCTGGTTATGCGTTTGGAGCAGCAGAATTGCGAAAAATTTTTTGCCTTCTCAACCATTTCTTGGCTTCAAACTCCCATATCTCGCGTACGGATTGACCAAACCCAGAAGTTCCTGCTGCGTCTGAAAGTAGGAACTCGCCCGATTACAACGATATGCGTATTTTTTCCCTAGGGCATTCTGGTTAAGCGCTTGGAGCACCAGAATTGCGAAAAATTTTTTGCCTTCTCAACCATTTCTTGGCTTCAAACTCCCATATCTCGCGAACGGATTGACCTAACCCAAAAATTCCTATTGCATCTGAAAGTAGAAACTCGCCCGATTACAACGGTATGTGTATTTTTTCCCTAGGCCATTCTGGTTAAGCGTTTGAAGCAGCAGAATTGCGAAAAATTTTTTGCCTTCTCAACCATTTCTTGGCTTCAAACTCCCATATCTCGCGAACGGATTGACCTAACCCAAAAATTCCTATTGCATCTGAAAGTAGAAACTCGCCCGATTATAACGGTATGTGTATTTTTTCCCTAGGCCATTCTGGTTAAGCGTTTGGAGCAGCAGAAGTGCGAAAAATTTGTTGTCTTCTCAACCATTTCTTAGCTTCAAACTCCCATATCGCCCGAACGGATTGACCTAACCCAAAAATTCCTGTTGCATCTGAAAGTAGAAACTCGCCCGATTACAACGGTATGTGTATTTTTTCCCTAGGCCATTCTGGTTAAGCGTTCGGAGCAGCAGAATTGCGAAAAATTTTTTGCCTTCTCAACCATTTGTTGTCTTCAAACTCCCATATCTCGCGAACGGATTGACCTAACCCAAAAATTCCTATTGCATCTGAAAGTAGAAACTCGCCCGATTACAACGGTATGTGTATTTTTTCCCTAGGCCATTCTGGTTAAGCGTTTGGAGCAGCAGAATTGCGAAAAATTTTTTGCCTTCTCAACCATTTCTTAGCTTCAAAGTCCCATATCTCGCGAACGGATTGACCAAACCCAAAAATTCCTGCTGCGTCTGAAAGTAGAAACTCGCCCGATTACAACGGTATGCGTATTTTTTCCCTGGGCCATTCTGGTTAAGCGTTTGGAGCAGCAGAAGTGCGAAAAATTTATTGTCTTCTCAACCATTTCTTAGCTTCAAAGTCCCATATCTCGCGAACGGATTGACCGAACCCAAAAATTCCTGCTGCGTCTGAAAGTAGAATCTCGCCCGATTACAACGGTATGCGTATTTTTTCCCTAGGTCATTCTGGTTAAGCGTTTGGAGCAGCAGAAGTGCGAAAAATTTGTTGTCTTCTCAACCATTTCTTAGCTTCAAACTCCCATATCTCGCGAACGGATTGACGTAACTCAAAAATTCCAGTTGCATCTGAGAGTAGAAACTCGCACGATTACAACGGTATGTGTATTTTTTCCCCAGGTCATTCTGGTTACGCGTTTGGAGCAGCAGAATTGTGAAAAATTTTTTGCCTTCTCTACCATTTCTTGGCTTCAAACTCCCATATCTCGCGAACGGATTGACCTAACCCAAAAATTCCTATTGCATCTGAAAGTAGAAACTCGCCCGATTACAACGGTATGTGTATTTTTTCCCTAGGCCATTCTGGTTAAGCGTTTGGAGCAGCAGAACTGCGAAAAATTTTTTGCCTTCTCAACCATTTCGTGTCTTCAAACTCCCATATCTCGCGAACGGATTGACCTAACCCAAAAATTCCTGTTGCATCTGAAAGTAGAAACTCGCCCGATTACAACGGTATGTGTATTTTTTCCCTAGGCCATTCTGGTTAAGCGTTTGGAGCAGCAGAATTGCGAAAAATTTTTTGCCTTCTCAACCATTTCTTGGCTTCAAACTCCCATATCTCGCAAACGGATTGACCTAACCCAAAAATTCCTGTTGCGTCTGAAAGTAGAAACTCGCCCGATTACAACGCTATGTGTATTTTTTCCCTAGGCCATTCTGGTTAAGCGTTTGGAGCAGCAGAAGTGCGAAGAATTTGTTGTCTTCTCAACCATTTCTTAGATTCAAACTCCCATATCTCGCGAACGGATTGACCAAACCCAGAAGTTCCTGCTGCGTCTGAAAGTAGAAACTCGCCCGATTACAACGATACGCGTATTTTTTCCCTAGGGCATTCTGGTTAAGCGCTTGGAGCAGCAGAATTGCGACAAATTTTTTGCATTCTCAACCATTTCTTGGCTTCAAACTCCCATATCTCGCGAACGGATTGACCTAACCCAAAAATTCCTATTGCATCTGAAAGTAGAAACTCGCCCGATTACAACGGTATGTGTATTTTTTCCCTAGGCCATTCTGGTTAAGCGTTTGGAGCAGCAGAAGTGCGAAAAATTTGTTGTCTTCTCAACCATTTCTTAGCTTCAAACTCCCATATCTCGCGAACGGATTGACCTAACCCAAAAATTCCTGTTGCATCTGAAAGTAGAAACTCGCCCGATTACAACGGTATGTGTATTTTTTCCCTAGGCCATTCTGGTTAAGCGTTTGGAGCAGCAGAAGTGCGAAAAATTTGTTGTCTTCTCAACCATTTCTTAGCTTCAAACTCCCATATCGCCCGAACGGATTGACCTAACCCAAAAATTCCTGTTGCATCTGAAAGTAGAAGCTCGCCCGATTACAACGGTATGTGTATTTTTTCCCTAGGCCATTCTGGTTAAGCGTTCGGAGCAGCAGAATTGCGAAAAATTTTTTGCCTTCTCAACCATTTGTTGTCTTCAAACTCCCATATCTCGCGAACGGATTGACCTAACCCAAAAATTCCTATTGCATCTGAAAGTAGAAACTCGCCCGATTACAACGGTATGTGTATTTTTTCCCTAGGCCATTCTGGTTAAGCGTTTGGAGCAGCAGAATTGCGAAAAATTTTTTGCCTTCTCAACCATTTCTTAGCTTCAAAGTCCCATATCTCGCGAACGGATTGACCAAACCCAAAAATTCCTGCTGCGTCTGAAAGTAGAAACTCGCCCGATTACAACGGTATGCGTATTTTTTCCCTGGGCCATTCTGGTTAAGCGTTTGGAGCAGCAGAAGTGCGAAAAATTTATTGTCTTCTCAACCATTTCTTAGCTTCAAAGTCCCATATCTCGCGAACGGATTGACCGAACCCAAAAATTCCTGCTGCGTCTGAAAGTAGAATCTCGCCCGATTACAACGGTATGCGTATTTTTTCCCTAGGTCATTCTGGTTAAGCGTTTGGAGCAGCAGAAGTGCGAAAAATTTGTTGTCTTCTCAACCATTTCTTAGCTTCAAACTCCCATATCTCGCGAACGGATTGACGTAACTCAAAAATTCCAGTTGCATCTGAGAGTAGAAACTCGCACGATTACAACGGTATGTGTATTTTTTCCCCAGGTCATTCTGGTTACGCGTTTGGAGCAGCAGAATTGTGAAAAATTTTTTGCCTTCTCTACCATTTCTTGGCTTCAAACTCCCATATCGCCCGAACGGATTGACTAACCCAAAAATTCCTGTTGCATCTGAAAGTAGAAACTCGCCCGATTACAACGGTATGTGTATTTTTTCCCTAGGCCATTCTGGTTAAGCGTTCGGAGCAGCAGAATTGCGAAAAATTTTTTGCCTTCTCAACCATTTGTTGTCTTCAAACTCCCATATCTCGCGAACGGATTGACCTAACCCAAAAATTCCTATTGCATCTGAAAGTAGAAACTCGCCCGATTACAACGGTATGTGTATTTTTTCCCTAGGCCATTCTGGTTAAGCGTTTGGAGCAGCAGAATTGCGAAAAATTTTTTGCCTTCTCAACCATTTCTTAGCTTCAAAGTCCCATATCTCGCGAACGGATTGACCAAACCCAAAAATTCCTGCTGCGTCTGAAAGTAGAAACTCGCCCGATTACAACGGTATGCGTATTTTTTCCCTGGGCCATTCTGGTTAAGCGTTTGGAGCAGCAGAAGTGCGAAAAATTTATTGTCTTCTCAACCATTTCTTAGCTTCAAAGTCCCATATCTCGCGAACGGATTGACCGAACCCAAAAATTCCTGCTGCGTCTGAAAGTAGAATCTCGCCCGATTACAACGGTATGCGTATTTTTTCCCTAGGTCATTCTGGTTAAGCGTTTGGAGCAGCAGAAGTGCGAAAAATTTGTTGTCTTCTCAACCATTTCTTAGCTTCAAACTCCCATATCTCGCGAACGGATTGACGTAACTCAAAAATTCCAGTTGCATCTGAGAGTAGAAACTCGCACGATTACAACGGTATGTGTATTTTTTCCCCAGGTCATTCTGGTTACGCGTTTGGAGCAGCAGAATTGTGAAAAATTTTTTGCCTTCTCTACCATTTCTTGGCTTCAAACTCCCATATCTCGCGAACGGATTGACCTAACCCAAAAATTCCTATTGCATCTGAAAGTAGAAACTCGCCCGATTACAACGGTATGTGTATTTTTTCCCTAGGCCATTCTGGTTAAGCGTTTGGAGCAGCAGAAGTGCGAAGAATTTGTTGTCTTCTCAACCATTTCTTAGATTCAAACTCCCATATCTCGCGAACGGATTGACCAAACCCAGAAGTTCCTGCTGCGTCTGAAAGTAGAAACTCGCCCGATTACAACGATACGCGTATTTTTTCCCTAGGGCATTCTGGTTAAGCGCTTGGAGCAGCAGAATTGCGACAAATTTGTTGTCTTCTCAACCATTTCTTAGCTTCAAACTCCCATATCGCCCGAACGGATTGACCTAACCCAAAAATTCCTGTTGCATCTGAAAGTAGAAACTCGCCCGATTACAACGGTATGTGTATTTTTTCCCTAGGCCATTCTGGTTAAGCGTTCGGAGCAGCAGAATTGCGAAAAATTTTTTGCCTTCTCAACCATTTGTTGTCTTCAAACTCCCATATCTCGCGAACGGATTGACCTAACCCAAAAATTCCTATTGCATCTGAAAGTAGAAACTCGCCCGATTACAACGGTATGTGTATTTTTTCCCTAGGCCATTCTGGTTAAGCGTTTGGAGCAGCAGAAGTGCGAAAAATTTGTTGTCTTCTCAACCATTTCTTAGCTTCAAACTCCCATATCGCCCGAACGGATTGACCTAACCCAAAAATTCCTGTTGCATCTGAAAGTAGAAGCTCGCCCGATTACAACGGTATGTGTATTTTTTCCCTAGGCCATTCTGGTTAAGCGTTCGGAGCAGCAGAATTGCGAAAAATTTTTTGCCTTCTCAACCATTTGTTGTCTTCAAACTCCCATATCTCGCGAACGGATTGACCTAACCCAAAAATTCCTATTGCATCTGAAAGTAGAAACTCGCCCGATTACAACGGTATGTGTATTTTTTCCCTAGGCCATTCTGGTTAAGCGTTTGGAGCAGCAGAATTGCGAAAAATTTTTTGCCTTCTCAACCATTTCTTAGCTTCAAAGTCCCATATCTCGCGAACGGATTGACCAAACCCAAAAATTCCTGCTGCGTCTGAAAGTAGAAACTCGCCCGATTACAACGGTATGCGTATTTTTTCCCTGGGCCATTCTGGTTAAGCGTTTGGAGCAGCAGAAGTGCGAAAAATTTATTGTCTTCTCAACCATTTCTTAGCTTCAAAGTCCCATATCTCGCGAACGGATTGACCGAACCCAAAAATTCCTGCTGCGTCTGAAAGTAGAATCTCGCCCGATTACAACGGTATGCGTATTTTTTCCCTAGGTCATTCTGGTTAAGCGTTTGGAGCAGCAGAAGTGCGAAAAATTTGTTGTCTTCTCAACCATTTCTTAGCTTCAAACTCCCATATCTCGCGAACGGATTGACGTAACTCAAAAATTCCAGTTGCATCTGAGAGTAGAAACTCGCACGATTACAACGGTATGTGTATTTTTTCCCCAGGTCATTCTGGTTACGCGTTTGGAGCAGCAGAATTGTGAAAAATTTTTTGCCTTCTCTACCATTTCTTGGCTTCAAACTCCCATATCGCCCGAACGGATTGACTAACCCAAAAATTCCTGTTGCATCTGAAAGTAGAAACTCGCCCGATTACAACGGTATGTGTATTTTTTCCCTAGGCCATTCTGGTTAAGCGTTCGGAGCAGCAGAATTGCGAAAAATTTTTTGCCTTCTCAACCATTTGTTGTCTTCAAACTCCCATATCTCGCGAACGGATTGACCTAACCCAAAAATTCCTATTGCATCTGAAAGTAGAAACTCGCCCGATTACAACGGTATGTGTATTTTTTCCCTAGGCCATTCTGGTTAAGCGTTTGGAGCAGCAGAATTGCGAAAAATTTTTTGCCTTCTCAACCATTTCTTAGCTTCAAAGTCCCATATCTCGCGAACGGATTGACCAAACCCAAAAATTCCTGCTGCGTCTGAAAGTAGAAACTCGCCCGATTACAACGGTATGCGTATTTTTTCCCTGGGCCATTCTGGTTAAGCGTTTGGAGCAGCAGAAGTGCGAAAAATTTATTGTCTTCTCAACCATTTCTTAGCTTCAAAGTCCCATATCTCGCGAACGGATTGACCGAACCCAAAAATTCCTGCTGCGTCTGAAAGTAGAATCTCGCCCGATTACAACGGTATGCGTATTTTTTCCCTAGGTCATTCTGGTTAAGCGTTTGGAGCAGCAGAAGTGCGAAAAATTTGTTGTCTTCTCAACCATTTCTTAGCTTCAAACTCCCATATCTCGCGAACGGATTGACGTAACTCAAAAATTCCAGTTGCATCTGAGAGTAGAAACTCGCACGATTACAACGGTATGTGTATTTTTTCCCCAGGTCATTCTGGTTACGCGTTTGGAGCAGCAGAATTGTGAAAAATTTTTTGCCTTCTCTACCATTTCTTGGCTTCAAACTCCCATATCTCGCGAACGGATTGACCTAACCCAAAAATTCCTATTGCATCTGAAAGTAGAAACTCGCCCGATTACAACGGTATGTGTATTTTTTCCCTAGGCCATTCTGGTTAAGCGTTTGGAGCAGCAGAACTGCGAAAAATTTTTTGCCTTCTCAACCATTTCGTGTCTTCAAACTCCCATATCTCGCGAACGGATTGACCTAACCCAAAAATTCCTGTTGCATCTGAAAGTAGAAACTCGCCCGATTACAACGGTATGTGTATTTTTTCCCTAGGCCATTCTGGTTAAGCGTTTGGAGCAGCAGAATTGCGAAAAATTTTTTGCCTTCTCAACCATTTCTTGGCTTCAAACTCCCATATCTCGCAAACGGATTGACCTAACCCAAAAATTCCTGTTGCGTCTGAAAGTAGAAACTCGCCCGATTACAACGCTATGTGTATTTTTTCCCTAGGCCATTCTGGTTAAGCGTTTGGAGCAGCAGAAGTGCGAAGAATTTGTTGTCTTCTCAACCATTTCTTAGATTCAAACTCCCATATCTCGCGAACGGATTGACCAAACCCAGAAGTTCCTGCTGCGTCTGAAAGTAGAAACTCGCCCGATTACAACGGTATGTGTATTTTTTCCCTAGGCCATTCTGGTTAAGCGTTTGGAGCAGCAGAAGTGCGAAAAATTTGTTGTCTTCTCAACCATTTCTTAGCTTCAAACTCCCATATCTCGCGAACGGATTGACGTAACCCAAAGATTCCTGTTGCATCTGAAAGTAGAAACTCGCCCGATTACAACGGTATGTGTATTTTTTCCCTAGGCCATTCTGGTTAAGCGTTCGGAGCAGCAGAATTGCGAAAAATTTTTTGCATTCTCAACCATTTCTTGGCTTCAAACTCCCATATCTCGCGAACGGATTGACCTAACCCAAAAATTCCTATTGCATCTGAAAGTAGAAACTCGCCCGATTACAACGGTATGTGTATTTTTTCCCTAGGCCATTCTGGTTAAGCGTTTGGAGCAGCAGAAGTGCGAAAAATTTGTTGTCTTCTCAACCATTTCTTAGCTTCAAACTCCCATATCGCCCGAACGGATTGACCTAACCCAAAAATTCCTGTTGCATCTGAAAGTAGAAACTCGCCCGATTACAACGGTATGTGTATTTTTTCCCTAGGCCATTCTGGTTAAGCGTTCGGAGCAGCAGAATTGCGAAAAATTTTTTGCCTTCTCAACCATTTGTTGTCTTCAAACTCCCATATCTCGCGAACGGATTGACCTAACCCAAAAATTCCTATTGCATCTGAAAGTAGAAACTCGCCCGATTACAACGGTATGTGTATTTTTTCCCTAGGCCATTCTGGTTAAGCGTTTGGAGCAGCAGAAGTGCGAAAAATTTGTTGTCTTCTCAACCATTTCTTAGCTTCAAACTCCCATATCGCCCGAACGGATTGACCTAACCCAAAAATTCCTGTTGCATCTGAAAGTAGAAACTCGCCCGATTACAACGGTATGTGTATTTTTTCCCTAGGCCATTCTGGTTAAGCGTTCGGAGCAGCAGAATTGCGAAAAATTTTTTGCCTTCTCAACCATTTGTTGTCTTCAAACTCCCATATCTCGCGAACGGATTGACCTAACCCAAAAATTCCTATTGCATCTGAAAGTAGAAACTCGCCCGATTACAACGGTATGTGTATTTTTTCCCTAGGCCATTCTGGTTAAGCGTTTGGAGCAGCAGAATTGCGAAAAATTTTTTGCCTTCTCAACCATTTCTTAGCTTCAAAGTCCCATATCTCGCGAACGGATTGACCAAACCCAAAAATTCCTGCTGCGTCTGAAAGTAGAAACTCGCCCGATTACAACGGTATGCGTATTTTTTCCCTGGGCCATTCTGGTTAAGCGTTTGGAGCAGCAGAAGTGCGAAAAATTTATTGTCTTCTCAACCATTTCTTAGCTTCAAAGTCCCATATCTCGCGAACGGATTGACCGAACCCAAAAATTCCTGCTGCGTCTGAAAGTAGAATCTCGCCCGATTACAACGGTATGCGTATTTTTTCCCTAGGTCATTCTGGTTAAGCGTTTGGAGCAGCAGAAGTGCGAAAAATTTGTTGTCTTCTCAACCATTTCTTAGCTTCAAACTCCCATATCTCGCGAACGGATTGACGTAACTCAAAAATTCCAGTTGCATCTGAGAGTAGAAACTCGCACGATTACAACGGTATGTGTATTTTTTCCCCAGGTCATTCTGGTTACGCGTTTGGAGCAGCAGAATTGTGAAAAATTTTTTGCCTTCTCTACCATTTCTTGGCTTCAAACTCCCATATCTCGCGAACGGATTGACCTAACCCAAAAATTCCTATTGCATCTGAAAGTAGAAACTCGCCCGATTACAACGGTATGTGTATTTTTTCCCTAGGCCATTCTGGTTAAGCGTTTGGAGCAGCAGAACTGCGAAAAATTTTTTGCCTTCTCAACCATTTCGTGTCTTCAAACTCCCATATCTCGCGAACGGATTGACCTAACCCAAAAATTCCTGTTGCATCTGAAAGTAGAAACTCGCCCGATTACAACGGTATGGGTATTTTTTCCCTAGGCCATTCTGGTTAAGCGTTTGGAGCAGCAGAATTGCGAAAAATTTTTTGCCTTCTCAACCATTTCTTGGCTTCAAACTCCCATATCTCGCAAACGGATTGACATAACCCAAAAATTCCTGTTGCGTCTGAAAGTAGAAACTCGCCCGATTACAACGCTATGTGTATTTTTTCCCTAGGCCATTCTGGTTAAGCGTTTGGAGCAGCAGAAGTGCGAAGAATTTGTTGTCTTCTCAACCATTTCTTAGATTCAAACTCCCATATCTCGCGAACGGATTGACCAAACCCAGAAGTTCCTGCTGCGTCTGAAAGTAGAAACTCGCCCGATTACAACGATACGCGTATTTTTTCCCTAGGGCATTCTGGTTAAGCGCTTGGAGCAGCAGAATTGCGACAAATTTTTTGCATTCTCAACCATTTCTTGGCTTCAAACTCCCATATCTCGCGAACGGATTGACCTAACCCAAAAATTCCTATTGCATCTGAAAGTAGAAACTCGCCCGATTATAACGGTATGTGTATTTTTTCCCTAGGCCATTCTGGTTAAGCGTTTGGAGCAGCAGAAGTGCGAAAAATTTGTTGTCTTCTCAACCATTTCTTAGCTTCAAACTCCCATATCGCCCGAACGGATTGACCTAACCCAAAAATTCCTGTTGCATCTGAAAGTAGAAACTCGCCCGATTACAACGGTATGTGTATTTTTTCCCTAGGCCATTCTGGTTAAGCGTTCGGAGCAGCAGAATTGCAAAAAATTTTTTGCCTTCTCAACCATTTGTTGTCTTCAAACTCCCATATCTCGCGAACGGATTGACTTAACCCAAAAATTCCTATTGCATCTGAAAGTAGAAACTCGCCCGATTACAACGGTATGTGTATTTTTTCCCTAGGCCATTCTGGTTAAGCGTTTGAAGCAGCAGAATTGCGAAAAATTTTTTGCCTTCTCAACCATTTCTTGGCTTCAAACTCCCATATCTCGCGAACGGATTGACCTAACCCAAAAATTCCTATTGCATCTGAAAGTAGAAACTCGCCCGATTACAACGGTATGTGTATTTTTTCCCTAGGCCATTCTGGTTAAGCGTTTGGAGCAGCAGAATTGTGAAAAATTTTTTGCCTGCTCAACCATTTGTTGTCTTCAAACTCCCATATCTCGCGAACGGATTGACCTAACCCAAAAATTCCTGTTGCGTCTGAAAGTAGAAACTCGCCCGATTACAACGGTATGTGTATTTTTTCCCTAGGCCATTCTGGTTAAGCGTTCGGAGCAGCAGAATTGCGAAAAATTTTTTGCCTTCTCAACCATTTGTTGTTTTCAAACTCCCATATCTCGCGAACGGATTGACCTAACCCAAAAATTCCTATTGCATCTGAAAGTAGAAACTCGCCCGATTACAACGGTATGCGTATTTTTTCCCTAGGCTATTCTGCTTAAGCGTTTGGAGCAGCAGAATTGCGAAAAATTTTTTGCCTTCTCAACCATTTCTTGGCTTCAAACTCCCATATCTCGCGAACGGATTGACCTAACTCAAAAATTCCTGTTCCGTCTGAAAGTAGAAACTCGCCCGGTTACAACGGTATGTGTATTTTTTCCCTAGGCCATTCTGGTTAAGCGTTTGGAGCAGCAGAAGTGCGAAAAATTTGTTGCCTTCTCAACCATTTCTTAGCTTCAAACTCCCATATCTCGCGAACGGATTGACCTAACCCAAAAATTCCTATTGCATCTGAAAGTAGAAACTCGCCCGATTATAACGGTATGTGTATTTTTCCCCTGGGCCATTCTGGTTAAGCGTTTGGAGCAGCAGAAGTGCGAAAAATTTTTTGCATTCTCAACCATTTCTTGGCTTCAAACTCCCATATCTCGCGAACGGATTGACCTAACCCAAAAATTCCTATTGCATCTGAAAGTAGAAACTCGCCCGATTATAACGGTATGTGTATTTTTTCCCTGGGCCATTCTGGTTAAGCGTTTGGAGCAGCAGAAGTGCGAAAAATTTGTTGTCTTCTCAACCATTTCTTAGCTTCAAACTCCCATATCTCGCGAACGGATTGACGTAACCCAAAAATTCAAGTTGCATCTGAAAGTAGAAACTCGCCCGATTACAACGGTATGTGTATTTTTTCTCTAGGCCATTCTGATTAAGCGTTTGGAGCAGCAGAATTGCGAAAAATTTTTTGCCTTCTCAACCATTTCTTGTCTTCAAACTCCCATATCTCGCGAACGGATTGACCTAACCCAAAAATTCCTATTGCATCTGAAAATAGAAACTCGCCCGATTACAACGGTATGTGTATTTTTTCCCTAGGCCATTCTGGTTAAGCGTTTGGAGCAGCAGAATTGCGAAAAATTTTTTGCCTTCTCAACCATTTCTTTGCTTCAAACTCCCATATCTCGCGAACGGATTGACCTAACTCAAAAATTCCCGTTGCGTCTGAAAGTAGAAACTCGCCCGGTTACAACGGTATGTGTATTTTTTCCCTAGGCCATTCTGGTTAAGCGTTTGGAGCAGCAGAAGTGCGAAAAATTTGTTGCATTCTCAACCATTTCTTAGCTTCAAACTCCCATATCTCGCGAACGGATTGACGTAACCCAAAAATTCCAGTTGCGTCTGAAAGTAGAAGCTCGCCCGATTACAACGGTATGTGTATTTTTTCCCTAGGCCATTCTGGATAAGCGTTTGGAGCAGCAGAATTGCGAAAAATTTTTTGCCTTCTCAACCATTTCTTGTCTTCAAACTCCCATATCTCGCGAACGGATTGACCTAACCCAAAAATTCCTATTGCATGTGAAATTAGAAACTCTCCCGATTACAGCGGTATTTGTATTTTTTCCCTAGGCCGTTCTGGTTAAGCGTTTGGAGCAGCAAAAGTGCGAAAAATTTGTTGTCTTCTCAACCATTTCTTAGCTTCAAACTCCCATATCTCGCGAACGGATTGACGTAACCCAAAGATTCCTGTTGCATCTGAAAGTAGAAACTCGCCCGATTACAACGGTATGTGTATTTTTTCCCTAGGCCATTCTGGTTAAGGGTTTGGAGCAGCAGAACTGCGAAAAATTTTTTGCCTTCTCAACCATTTCGTGTCTTCAAACTCCCATATCTCGCGAACGGATTGACCTAACCCAAAAATTCCTGTTGCATCTGAAAGTAGAAACTCGCCCGATTACAACGGTATGTGTATTTTTTCCCTAGGCCATTCTGGTTAAGCGTTTGGAGCAGCAGAACTGCGAAAAATTTTTTGCCTTCTCAACCATTTCGTGTCTTCAAACTCCCATATCTCGCGAACGGATTGACCTAACCCAAAAATTCCTGTTGCATCTGAAAGTAGAAACTCGCCCGATTACAACGGTATGGGTATTTTTTCCCTAGGCCATTCTGGTTAAGCGTTTGGAGCAGCAGAATTGCGAAAAATTTTTTGCCTTCTCAACCATTTCTTGGCTTCAAACTCCCATATCTCGCAAACGGATTGACATAACCCAAAAATTCCTGTTGCGTCTGAAAGTAGAAACTCGCCCGATTACAACGCTATGTGTATTTTTTCCCTAGGCCATTCTGGTTAAGCGTTTGGAGCAGCAGAAGTGCGAAGAATTTGTTGTCTTCTCAACCATTTCTTAGATTCAAACTCCCATATCTCGCGAACGGATTGACCAAACCCAGAAGTTCCTGCTGCGTCTGAAAGTAGAAACTCGCCCGATTACAACGATACGCGTATTTTTTCCCTAGGGCATTCTGGTTAAGCGCTTGGAGCAGCAGAATTGCGACAAATTTTTTGCATTCTCAACCATTTCTTGGCTTCAAACTCCCATATCTCGCGAACGGATTGACCTAACCCAAAAATTCCTATTGCATCTGAAAGTAGAAACTCGCCCGATTATAACGGTATGTGTATTTTTTCCCTAGGCCATTCTGGTTAAGCGTTTGGAGCAGCAGAAGTGCGAAAAATTTGTTGTCTTCTCAACCATTTCTTAGCTTCAAACTCCCATATCGCCCGAACGGATTGACCTAACCCAAAAATTCCTGTTGCATCTGAAAGTAGAAACTCGCCCGATTACAACGGTATGTGTATTTTTTCCCTAGGCCATTCTGGTTAAGCGTTCGGAGCAGCAGAATTGCGAAAAATTTTTTGCCTTCTCAACCATTTGTTGTCTTCAAACTCCCATATCTCGCGAACGGATTGACTTAACCCAAAAATTCCTATTGCATCTGAAAGTAGAAACTCGCCCGATTACAACGGTATGTGTATTTTTTCCCTAGGCCATTCTGGTTAAGCGTTTGAAGCAGCAGAATTGCGAAAAATTTTTTGCCTTCTCAACCATTTCTTGGCTTCAAACTCCCATATCTCGCGAACGGATTGACCTAACCCAAAAATTCCTATTGCATCTGAAAGTAGAAACTCGCCCGATTACAACGGTATGTGTATTTTTTCCCTAGGCCATTCTGGTTAAGCGTTTGGAGCAGCAGAATTGTGAAAAATTTTTTGCCTGCTCAACCATTTGTTGTCTTCAAACTCCCATATCTCGCGAACGGATTGACCTAACCCAAAAATTCCTGTTGCGTCTGAAAGTAGAAACTCGCCCGATTACAACGGTATGTGTATTTTTTCCCTAGGCCATTCTGGTTAAGCGTTCGGAGCAGCAGAATTGCGAAAAATTTTTTGCCTTCTCAACCATTTGTTGTTTTCAAACTCCCATATCTCGCGAACGGATTGACCTAACCCAAAAATTCCTATTGCATCTGAAAGTAGAAACTCGCCCGATTACAACGGTATGCGTATTTTTTCCCTAGGCTATTCTGCTTAAGCGTTTGGAGCAGCAGAATTGCGAAAAATTTTTTGCCTTCTCAACCATTTCTTGGCTTCAAACTCCCATATCTCGCGAACGGATTGACCTAACTCAAAAATTCCTGTTCCGTCTGAAAGTAGAAACTCGCCCGGTTACAACGGTATGTGTATTTTTTCCCTAGGCCA
This sequence comes from Ptiloglossa arizonensis, assembly GCF_051014685.1. Lineage (NCBI taxonomy): Eukaryota > Metazoa > Arthropoda > Insecta > Hymenoptera > Colletidae > Ptiloglossa > Ptiloglossa arizonensis. The sequence goes on along the minus strand of NW_027478679.1, from coordinate 146,982 downwards.
TTCTGGTTAAGCGTTTGGAGCAGCAGAAGTGCGAAAAATTTGTTGCCTTCTCAACCATTTCTTAGCTTCAAACTCCCATATCTCGCGAACGGATTGACCTAACCCAAAAATTCCTATTGCATCTGAAAGTAGAAACTCGCCCGATTATAACGGTATGTGTATTTTTCCCCTGGGCCATTCTGGTTAAGCGTTTGGAGCAGCAGAAGTGCGAAAAATTTTTTGCATTCTCAACCATTTCTTGGCTTCAAACTCCCATATCTCGCGAACGGATTGACCTAACCCAAAAATTCCTATTGCATCTGAAAGTAGAAACTCGCCCGATTATAACGGTATGTGTATTTTTTCCCTGGGCCATTCTGGTTAAGCGTTTGGAGCAGCAGAAGTGCGAAAAATTTGTTGTCTTCTCAACCATTTCTTAGCTTCAAACTCCCATATCTCGCGAACGGATTGACGTAACCCAAAAATTCAAGTTGCATCTGAAAGTAGAAACTCGCCCGATTACAACGGTATGTGTATTTTTTCTCTAGGCCATTCTGATTAAGCGTTTGGAGCAGCAGAATTGCGAAAAATTTTTTGCCTTCTCAACCATTTCTTGTCTTCAAACTCCCATATCTCGCGAACGGATTGACCTAACCCAAAAATTCCTATTGCATCTGAAAATAGAAACTCGCCCGATTACAACGGTATGTGTATTTTTTCCCTAGGCCATTCTGGTTAAGCGTTTGGAGCAGCAGAATTGCGAAAAATTTTTTGCCTTCTCAACCATTTCTTTGCTTCAAACTCCCATATCTCGCGAACGGATTGACCTAACTCAAAAATTCCCGTTGCGTCTGAAAGTAGAAACTCGCCCGGTTACAACGGTATGTGTATTTTTTCCCTAGGCCATTCAGGTTAAGCGTTTGGAGCAGCAGAAGTGCGAAAAATTTGTTGCATTCTCAACCATTTCTTAGCTTCAAACTCCCATATCTCGCGAACGGATTGACGTAACCCAAAAATTCCAGTTGCGTCTGAAAGTAGAAGCTCGCCCGATTACAACGGTATGTGTATTTTTTCCCTAGGCCATTCTGGATAAGCGTTTGGAGCAGCAGAATTGCGAAAAATTTTTTGCCTTCTCAACCATTTCTTGTCTTCAAACTCCCATATCTCGCGAACGGATTGACCTAACCCAAAAATTCCTATTGCATGTGAAATTAGAAACTCTCCCGATTACAGCGGTATTTGTATTTTTTCCCTAGGCCGTTCTGGTTAAGCGTTTGGAGCAGCAAAAGTGCGAAAAATTTGTTGTCTTCTCAACCATTTCTTAGCTTCAAACTCCCATATCTCGCGAACGGATTGACGTAACCCAAAGATTCCTGTTGCATCTGAAAGTAGAAACTCGCCCGATTACAACGGTATGTGTATTTTTTCCCTAGGCCATTCTGGTTAAGGGTTTGGAGCAGCAGAACTGCGAAAAATTTTTTGCCTTCTCAACCATTTCGTGTCTTCAAACTCCCATATCTCGCGAACGGATTGACCTAACCCAAAAATTCCTGTTGCATCTGAAAGTAGAAACTCGCCCGATTACAACGGTATGTGTATTTTTTCCCTAGGCCATTCTGGTTAAGCGTTTGGAGCAGCAGAATTGCGAAAAATTTTTTGCCTTCTCAACCATTTCTTGGCTTCAAACTCCCATATCTCGCAAACGGATTGACCGAACCCAAACATTCCTATTGCATCTGAAAGTAGAAACTCGCCCGATTACAACGCTATGTGTATTTTTTCCCTAGGCCATTCTGGTTAAGCGTTTGGAGCAGCAGAATTGCGAAAAATTTTTTGCCTTCTCAACCATTTGTTGTCTTCAAACTCCCATATCTCGCGAACGGATTGACCTAACCCAAAAATTCCTATTGCATCTGAAAGTAGAAACTCGCCCGATTACAACGGTATGTGTATTTTTTCCCTAGGCCATTCTGGTTAAGCGTTTGGAGCAGCAGAATTGCGAAAAATTTTTTGCCTTCTCAACCATTTCTTGGCTTCAAACTCCCATATCTCGCGAACGGATTGACCTAACCCAAAAATTCCTATTGCACCTGAAAGTAGAAACTCGCCCGATTACAACGGTATGTGTATTCTTTCCCTAGGCCATTCTGGTTAAGCGTTTGGAGCAGCAGAACTGCGAAAAATTTTTTGCCTTCTCAACCATTTCGTGTCTTCAAACTCCCATATCTCGCGAACGGATTGACCTAACCCAAAAATTCCTGTTGCATCTGAAAGTAGAAACTCGCCCGATTACAACGGTATGTGTATTTTTTCCCTAGGCCATTCTGGTTAAGCGTTTGGAGCAGCAGAACTGCGAAAAATTTTTTGCCTTCTCAACCATTTCGTGTCTTCAAACTCCCATATCTCGCGAACGGATTGACCTAACCCAAAAATTCCTGTTGCATCTGAAAGTAGAAACTCGCCCGATTACAACGGTATGTGTATTTTTTCCCTAGGCCATTCTGGTTAAGCGTTTGGAGCAGCAGAATTGCGAAAAATTTTTTGCCTTCTCAACCATTTCTTGGCTTCAAACTCCCATATCTCGCAAACGGATTGACCTAACCCAAAAATTCCTGTTGCGTCTGAAAGTAGAAACTCGCCCGATTACAACGCTATGTGTATTTTTTCCCTAGGCCATTCTGGTTAAGCGTTTGGAGCAGCAGAAGTGCGAAGAATTTGTTGTCTTCTCAACCATTTCTTAGCTTCAAACTACCATATCTCGCGAACGGATTGACCAAACCCAGAAGTTCCTGCTGCGTCTGAAAGTAGAAACTCGCCCGATTACAACGGTATGTGTATTTTTTCCCCTGGCCATTCTGGTTAAGCGTTTGGAGCAGCAGAATTGCGAAAAATTTTTTGCCTTCTCAACCATTTCTTGGCTTCAAACTCCCATATCTCGCGAACGGATTGACCTAACCCAAAAATTCCTATTGCATCTGAAAGTAGAAACTCGCCCGATTATAACGGTATGTGTATTTTTTCCCTAGGCCATTCTGGTTAAGCGTTTGGAGCAGCAGAAGTGCGAAAAATTTGTTGTCTTCTCAACCATTTCTTAGCTTCAAACTCCCATATCGCCCGAACGGATTGACCTAACCCAAAAATTCCTGTTGCATCTGAAAGTAGAAACTCGCCCGATTACAGCGGTATGTGTATTTTTTCCCCAGGCCATTCTGGTTAAGCGTTCGGAGCAGCAGAATTGCGAAAAATTTTTTGCCTTCTCAACCATTTGTTGTCTTCAAACTCCCATATCTCGCGAAAGGATTGACCTAACCCAAAAATTCCTATTGCATCTGAAAGTAGAAACTCGCCCGATTACAACGGTATGTGTATTTTTTCCCTAGGCCATTCTGGTTAAGCGTTTGAAGCAGCAGAATTGCGAAAAATTTTTTGCCTTCTCAACCATTTCTTGGCTTCAAACTCCCATATCTCGCGAACGGATTGACCTAACCCAAAAATTCCTATTGCATCTGAAAGTAGAAACTCGCCCGATTACAACGGTATGTGTATTTTTTCCCTAGGCCATTCTGGTTAAGCGTTTGGAGCAGCAGAATTGTGAAAAATTTTTTGCCTTCTCAACCATTTGTTGTCTTCAAACTCCCATATCTCGCGAACGGATTGACCTAACCCAAAAATTCCTGTTGCGTCTGAAAGTAGAAACTCGCCCGATTACAACGCTATGTGTATTTTTTCCCTAGGCCATTCTGGTTAAGCGTTTGGAGCAGCAGAAGTGCGAAGAATTTGTTGTCTTCTCAACCATTTCTTAGCTTCAAACTCCCATATCTCGCGAACGGATTGACCAAACCCAGAAGTTCCTGCTGCGTCTGAAAGTAGAAACTCGCCCGATTACAACGATATGCGTATTTTTTCCCTAGGGCATTCTGGTTAAGCCCTTGGAGCAGCAGAATTGCGAAAAATTTTTTGCATTCTCAACCATTTCTTGGCTTCAAACTCCCATATCTCGCGAACGGATTGACCTAACCCAAAAATTCCTATTGCATCTGAAAGTAGAAACTCGCCCGATTATAACGGTATGTGTATTTTTTCCCTGGGCCATTCTGGTTAAGCGTTTGGAGCAGCAGAAGTGCGAAAAATTTGTTGTCTTCTCAACCATTTCTTAGCTTCAAACTCCCATATCGCCCGAACGGATTGACCTAACCCAGAAATTCCTGTTGCATCTGAAAGTAGAAACTCGCCCGATTACAACGGTATGTGTATTTTTTCCCTAGGCCATTCTGGTTAAGCGTTCGGAGCAGCAGAATTGCGAAAAATTTTTTGCCTTCTCAACCATTTGTTGTCTTCAAACTCCCATATCTCGCGAACGGATTGACCTAACCCAAAAATTCCTATTGCATCTGAAAGTAGAAACTCTCCCCATTACAACGGTATGTGTATTTTTTCCCTAGGCTATTCTGTTAAGCGTTTGGAGCAGCAGAATTGCGAAAAATTTTTTGCCTTCTCAACCATTTCTTGGCTTCAAACTCCCATATCTCGCGAACGGATTGACCTAACTCAAAAATTCCTGTTCCGTCTGAAAGTAGAAACTCGCCCGGTTACAACGGTATGTGTATTTTTTCCCTAGGCCATTCTGGTTAAGCGTTTGGAGCAGCAGAAGTGCGAAAAATTTGTTGCCTTCTCAACCATTTCTTAGCTTCAAACTCCCATATCTCGCGAACGGATTGACGTAACCCAAAAATTGAAGTTGCATCTGAAAGTAGAAACTCGCCCGATTACAACGGTATGTGTATTTTTTCTCTAGGCCATTCTGATTAAGCGTTTGGAGCAGCAGAATTGCGAAAAATTTTTTGCCTTCTCAACCATTTCTTGTCTTCAAACTCCCATATCTCGCGAACGGGTTGACCTAACCCAAAAATTCCTATTGCATCTGAAAATAGAAACTCGCCCGATTACAACGGTATGTGTATTTTTTCCCTAGGCCATTCTGGTTAAGCGTTTGGAGCAGCAGAATTGCGAAAAATTTTTTGCCTTCTCAACCATTTCTTGGCTTCAAACTCCCATATCTCGCGAACGGATTGACCTAACTCAAAAATTCCTGTTGCGTCTGAAAGCAGAAACTCGCCCGGTTACAACGGTATGTGTATTTTTTCCCTAGGCCATTCTGGTTAAGCGTTTGGAGCAGCAGAAGTGCGAAAAATTTGTTGCATTCTCAACCATTTCTTAGCTTCAAACTCCCATATCTCGCGAACGGATTGACGTAACCGAAAAATTCCAGTTGCGTCTGAAAGTAGAAGCTCGCCCGATTACAACGGTATGTGTATTTTTTCCCTAGGCCATTCTGGATAAGCGTTTGGAGCAGCAGAATTGCGAAAAATTTTTTGCCTTCTCAACCATTTCTTGTTTTCAAACTCCCATATCTCGCGAACGGATTGACCTAACCCAAAAATTCCTATTGCATCTGAAAGTAGAAACTCTCCCGATTACAGCGGTATTTGTATTTTTTCCCTAGGCCGTTCTGGTTAAGCGTTTGGAGCAGCAGAAGTGCGAAAAATTTGTTGTCTTCTCAACCATTTCTTAGCTTCAAACTCCCATATCTCGCGAACGGATTGACGTAACCCAAAGATTCCTGTTGCATCTGAAAGTAGAAACTCGCCCGATTACAACGGTATGTGTATTTTTTCCCTGGGCCATTCTGGTTAAGCGTTTGGAGCAGCAGAAGTGCGAAGAATTTGTTGTCTTCTCAACCATTTCTTAGCTTCAAACTCCCATATCTCGCGAACGGATTGACCAAACCCAGAAGTTCCTGCTGCGTCTGAAAGTAGAAACTCGCCCGATTACAACGATATGCGTATTTTTTCCCTAGGGCATTCTGGTTAAGCCCTTGGAGCAGCAGAATTGCGAAAAATTTTTTGCATTCTCAACCATTTCTTGGCTTCAAACTCCCATATCTCGCGAACGGATTGACCTAACCCAAAAATTCCTATTGCATCTGAAAGTAGAAACTCGCCCGATTATAACGGTATGTGTATTTTTTCCCTGGGCCATTCTGGTTAAGCGTTTGGAGCAGCAGAAGTGCGAAAAATTTGTTGTCTTCTCAACCATTTCTTAGCTTCAAACTCCCATATCGCCCGAACGGATTGACCTAACCCAAAAATTCCTGTTGCATCTGAAAGTAGAAACTCGCCCGATTACAACGGTATGTGTATTTTTTCCCTAGGCCATTCTGGTTAAGCGTTCGGAGCAGCAGAATTGCGAAAAATTTTTTGCCTTCTCAACCATTTGTTGTCTTCAAACTCCCATATCTCGCGAACGGATTGACCTAACCCAAAAATTCCTATTGCATCTGAAAGTAGAAACTCGCCCGATTACAACGGTATGTGTATTTTTTCCCTAGGCTATTCTGCTTAAGCGTTTGGAGCAGCAGAATTGCGAAAAATTTTTTGCCTTCTCAACCATTTCTTGGCTTCAAACTCCCATATCTCGCGAACGGATTGACCTAACTCAAAAATTCCTGTTCCGTCTGAAAGTAGAAACTCGCCCGGTTACAACGGTATGTGTATTTTTTCCCTAGGCCATTCTGGTTAAGCGTTTGGAGCAGCAGAAGTGCGAAAAATTTGTTGCCTTCTCAACCATTTCTTAGCTTCAAACTCCCATATCTCGCGAACGGATTGACGTAACCCAAAAATTCAAGTTGCATCTGAAAGTAGAAACTCGCCCGATTACAACGGTATGTGTATTTTTTCTCTAGGCCATTCTGATTAAGCGTTTGGAGCAGCAGAATTGCGAAAAATTTTTTGCCTTCTCAACCATTTCTTGTCTTCAAACTCCCATATCTCGCGAACGGGTTGACCTAACCCAAAAATTCCTATTGCATCTGAAAATAGAAACTCGCCCGATTACAACGGTATGTGTATTTTTTCCCTAGGCCATTCTGGTTAAGCGTTTGGAGCAGCAGAATTGCGAAAAATTTTTTGCCTTCTCAACCATTTCTTGGCTTCAAACTCCCATATCTCGCGAACGGATTGACCTAACTCAAAAATTCCTGTTGCGTCTGAAAGCAGAAACTCGCCCGGTTACAACGGTATGTGTATTTTTTCCCTAGGCCATTCTGGTTAAGCGTTTGGAGCAGCAGAAGTGCGAAAAATTTGTTGCATTCTCAACCATTTCTTAGCTTCAAACTCCCATATCTCGCGAACGGATTGACGTAACCCAAAAATTCCAGTTGCGTCTGAAAGTAGAAGCTCGCCCGATTACAACGGTATGTGTATTTTTTCCCTAGGCCATTCTGGATAAGCGTTTGGAGCAGCAGAATTGCGAAAAATTTTTTGCCTTCTCAACCATTTCTTGTCTTCAAACTCCCATATCTCGCGAACGGATTGACCTAACCCAAAAATTCCTATTGCATCTGAAAGTAGAAACTCTCCCGATTACAGCGGTATTTGTATTTTTTCCCTAGGCCGTTCTGGTTAAGCGTTTGGAGCAGCAGAAGTGCGAAAAATTTGTTGTCTTCTCAACCATTTCTTAGCTTCAAACTCCCATATCTCGCGAACGGATTGACGTAACCCAAAGATTCCTGTTGCATCTGAAAGTAGAAACTCGCCCGATTACAACGGTATGTGTATTTTTTCCCTAGGCCATTCTGGTTAAGCGTTTGGAGCAGCAGAACTGCGAAAAATTTTTTGCCTTCTCAACCATTTCGTGTCTTCAAACTCCCATATCTCGCGAACGGATTGACCTAACCCAAAAATTCCTGTTGCATCTGAAAGTAGAAACTCGCCCGATTACAACGGTATGTGTATTTTTTCCCTAGGCCATTCTGGTTAAGCGTTTGGAGCAGCAGAATTGCGAAAAATTTTTTGCCTTCTCAACCATTTCTTGGCTTCAAACTCCCATATCTCGCAAACGGATTGACCGAACCCAAACATTCCTATTGCATCTGAAAGTAGAAACTCGCCCGATTACAACGCTATGTGTATTTTTTCCCTAGGCCATTCTGGTTAAGCGTTTGGAGCAGCAGAATTGCGAAAAATTTTTTGCCTTCTCAACCATTTGTTGTCTTCAAACTCCCATATCTCGCGAACGGATTGACCTAACCCAAAAATTCCTATTGCATCTGAAAGTAGAAACTCGCCCGATTACAACGGTATGTGTATTTTTTCCCTAGGCCATTCTGGTTAAGCGTTTGGAGCAGCAGAATTGCGAAAAATTTTTTGCCTTCTCAACCATTTCTTGGCTTCAAACTCCCATATCTCGCGAACGGATTGACCTAACCCAAAAATTCCTATTGCACCTGAAAGTAGAAACTCGCCCGATTACAACGGTATGTGTATTCTTTCCCTAGGCCATTCTGGTTAAGCGTTTGGAGCAGCAGAACTGCGAAAAATTTTTTGCTTTCTCTACCATTTCGTGTCTTCAAACTCCCATATCTCGCGAACGGATTGACCTAACCCAAAAATTCCTGTTGCATCTGAAAGTAGAAACTCGCCCGATTACAACGGTATGTATATTTTTTCCCTAGGCCATTCTGGTTAAGCGTTTGGAGCAGCAGAACTGCGAAAAATTTTTTGCCTTCTCAACCATTTCGTGTCTTCAAACTCCCATATCTCGCGAACGGATTGACCTAACCCAAAAATTCCTGTTGCATCTGAAAGTAGAAACTCGCCCGATTACAACGGTATGTGTATTTTTTCCCTAGGCCATTCTGGTTAAGCGTTTGGAGCAGCAGAATTGCGAAAAATTTTTTGCCTTCTCAACCATTTCTTGGCTTCAAACTCCCATATCTCGCAAACGGATTGACCTAACCCAAAAATTCCTGTTGCGTCTGAAAGTAGAAACTCGCCCGATTACAACGCTATGTGTATTTTTTCCCCTGGCCATTCTGGTTAAGCGTTTGGAGCAGCAGAATTGCGAAAAATTTTTTGCCTTCTCAACCATTTCTTGGCTTCAAACTCCCATATCTCGCGAACGGATTGACCTAACCCAAAAATTCCTATTGCATCTGAAAGTAGAAACTCGCCCGATTATAACGGTATGTGTATTTTTTCCCTAGGCCATTCTGGTTAAGCGTTTGGAGCAGCAGAAGTGCGAAAAATTTGTTGTCTTCTCAACCATTTCTTAGCTTCAAACTCCCATATCGCCCGAACGGATTGACATAACCCAAAAATTCCTGTTGCATCTGAAAGTAGAAACTCGCCCGATTACAGCGGTATGTGTATTTTTTCCCCAGGCCATTCTGGTTAAGCGTTCGGAGCAGCAGAATTGCGAAAAATTTTTTGCCTTCTCAACCATTTGTTGTCTTCAAACTCCCATATCTCGCGAAAGGATTGACCTAACCCAAAAATTCCTATTGCATCTGAAAGTAGAAACTCGCCCGATTACAACGGTATGTGTATTTTTTCCCTAGGCCATTCTGGTTAAGCGTTTGAAGCAGCAGAATTGCGAAAAATTTTTTGCCTTCTCAACCATTTCTTGGCTTCAAACTCCCATATCTCGCGAACGGATTGACCTAACCCAAAAATTCCTATTGCATCTGAAAGTAGAAACTCGCCCGATTACAACGGTATGTGTATTTTTTCCCTAGGCCATTCTGGTTAAGCGTTTGGAGCAGCAGAATTGTGAAAAATTTTTTGCCTTCTCAACCATTTGTTGTCTTCAAACTCCCATATCTCGCGAACGGATTGACCTAACCCAAAAATTCCTGTTGCGTCTGAAAGTAGAAACTCGCCCGATTACAACGCTATGTGTATTTTTTCCCTAGGCCATTCTGGTTAAGCGTTTGGAGCAGCAGAAGTGCGAAGAATTTGTTGTCTTCTCAACCATTTCTTAGCTTCAAACTCCCATATCTCGCGAACGGATTGACCAAACCCAGAAGTTCCTGCTGCGTCTGAAAGTAGAAACTCGCCCGATTACAACGATATGCGTATTTTTTCCCTAGGGCATTCTGGTTAAGCCCTTGGAGCAGCAGAATTGCGAAAAATTTTTTGCATTCTCAACCATTTCTTGGCTTCAAACTCCCATATCTCGCGAACGGATTGACCTAACCCAAAAATTCCTATTGCATCTGAAAGTAGAAACTCGCCCGATTATAACGGTATGTGTATTTTTTCCCTGGGCCATTCTGGTTAAGCGTTTGGAGCAGCAGAAGTGCGAAAAATTTGTTGTCTTCTCAACCATTTCTTAGCTTCAAACTCCCATATCGCCCGAACGGATTGACCTAACCCAAAAATTCCTGTTGCATCTGAAAGTAGAAACTCGCCCGATTACAACGGTATGTGTATTTTTTCCCTAGGCCATTCTGGTTAAGCGTTCGGAGCAGCAGAATTGCGAAAAATTTTTTGCCTTCTCAACCATTAGTTGTCTTCAAACTCCCATATCTCGCGAACGGATTGACCTAACCCAAAAATTCCTATTGCATCTGAAAGTAGAAACTCGCCCGATTACAACGGTATGTGTATTTTTTCCCTAGGCTATTCTGTTAAGCGTTTGGAGCAGCAGAATTGCGAAAAATTTTTTGCCTTCTCAACCATTTCTTGGCTTCAAACTCCCATATCTCGCGAACGGATTGACCTAACTCAAAAATTCCTGTTCCGTCTGAAAGTAGAAACTCGCCCGGTTACAACGGTATGTGTATTTTTTCCCTAGGCCATTCTGGTTAAGCGTTTGGAGCAGCAGAAGTGCGAAAAATTTGTTGCCTTCTCAACCATTTCTTAGCTTCAAACTCCCATATCTCGCGAACGGATTGACGTAACCCAAAAATTCAAGTTGCATCTGAAAGTAGAAACTCGCCCGATTACAACGGTATGTGTATTTTTTCTCTAGGCCACTCTGATTAAGCGTTTGGAGCAGCAGAATTGCGAAAAATTTTTTGCCTTCTCAACCATTTCTTGTCTTCAAACTCCCATATCTCGCGAACGGGTTGACCTAACCCAAAAATTCCTATTGCATCTGAAAATAGAAACTCGCCCGATTACAACGGTATGTGTATTTTTTCCCTAGGCCATTCTGGTTAAGCGTTTGGAGCAGCAGAATTGCGAAAAATTTTTTGCCTTCTCAACCATTTCTTGGCTTCAAACTCCCATATCTCGCGAACGGATTGACCTAACTCAAAAATTCCTGTTGCGTCTGAAAGCAGAAACTCGCCCGGTTACAACGGTATGTGTATTTTTTCCCTAGGCCATTCTGGTTAAGCGTTTGGAGCAGCAGAAGTGCGAAAAATTTGTTGCATTCTCAACCATTTCTTAGCTTCAAACTCCCATATCTCGCGAACGGATAGACGTAACCCAAAAATTCCAGTTGCGTCTGAAAGTAGAAGCTCGCCCGATTACAACGGTATGTGTATTTTTTCCCTAGGCCATTCTGGATAAGCGTTTGGAGCAGCAGAATTGCGAAAAATTTTTTGCCTTCTCAACCATTTCTTGTCTTCAAACTCCCATATCTCGCGAACGGATTGACCTAACCCAAAAATTCCTATTGCATCTGAAAGTAGAAACTCTCCCGATTACAGCGGTATTTGTATTTTTTCCCTAGGCCGTTCTGGTTAAGCGTTTGGAGCAGCAGAAGTGCGAAAAATTTGTTGTCTTCTCAACCATTTCTTAGCTTCAAACTCCCATATCTCGCGAACGGATTGACGTAACCCAAAGATTCCTGTTGCATCTGAAAGTAGAAACTCGCCCGATTACAACGGTATGTGTATTTTTTCCCTGGGCCATTCTGGTTAAGCGTTTGGAGCAGCAGAAGTGCGAAGAATTTGTTGTCTTCTCAACCATTTCTTAGCTTCAAACTCCCATATCTCGCGAACGGATTGACCAAACCCAGAAGTTCCTGCTGCGTCTGAAAGTAGAAACTCGCCCGATTACAACGATATGCGTATTTTTTCCCTAGGGCATTCTGGTTAAGCCCTTGGAGCAGCAGAATTGCGAAAAATTTTTTGCATTCTCAACCATTTCTTGGCTTCAAACTCCCATATCTCGCGAACGGATTGACCTAACCCAAAAATTCCTATTGCATCTGAAAGTAGAAACTCGCCCGATTATAACGGTATGTGTATTTTTTCCCTGGGCCATTCTGGTTAAGCGTTTGGAGCAGCAGAAGTGCGAAAAATTTGTTGTCTTCTCAACCATTTCTTAGCTTCAAACTCCCATATCGCCCGAACGGATTGACCTAACCCAAAAATTCCTGTTGCATCTGAAAGTAGAAACTCGCCCGATTACAACGGTATGTGTATTTTTTCCCTAGGCCATTCTGGTTAAGCGTTCGGAGCAGCAGAATTGCGAAAAATTTTTTGCCTTCTCAACCATTTGTTGTCTTCAAACTCCCATATCTCGCGAACGGATTGACCTAACCCAAAAATTCCTATTGCATCTGAAAGTAGAAACTCGCCCGATTACAACGGTATGTGTATTTTTTCCCTAGGCTATTCTGCTTAAGCGTTTGGAGCAGCAGAATTGCGAAAAATTTTTTGCCTTCTCAACCATTTCTTGGCTTCAAACTCCCATATCTCGCGAACGGATTGACCTAACTCAAAAATTCCTGTTCCGTCTGAAAGTAGAAACTCGCCCGATTACAACGGTATGTGTATTTTTTCTCTAGGCCATTCTGATTAAGCGTTTGGAGCAGCAGAATTGCGAAAAATTTTTTGCCTTCTCAACCATTTCTTGTCTTCAAACTCCCATATCTCGCGAACGGGTTGACCTAACCCAAAAATTCCTATTGCATCTGAAAATAGAAACTCGCCCGATTACAACGGTATGTGTATTTTTTCCCTAGGCCATTCTGGTTAAGCGTTTGGAGCAGCAGAATTGCGAAAAATTTTTTGCCTTCTCAACCATTTCTTGGCTTCAAACTCCCATATCTCGCGAACGGATTGACCTAACTCAAAAATTCCTGTTGCGTCTGAAAGCAGAAACTCGCCCGGTTACAACGGTATGTGTATTTTTTCCCTAGGCCATTCTGGTTAAGCGTTTGGAGCAGCAGAAGTGCGAAAAATTTGTTGCATTCTCAACCATTTCTTAGCTTCAAACTCCCATATCTCGCGAACGGATAGACGTAACCCAAAAATTCCAGTTGCGTCTGAAAGTAGAAGCTCGCCCGATTACAACGGTATGTGTATTTTTTCCCTAGGCCATTCTGGATAAGCGTTTGGAGCAGCAGAATTGCGAAAAATTTTTTGCCTTCTCAACCATTTCTTGTCTTCAAACTCCCATATCTCGCGAACGGATTGACCTAACCCAAAAATTCCTATTGCATCTGAAAGTAGAAACTCTCCCGATTACAGCGGTATTTGTATTTTTTCCCTAGGCCGTTCTGGTTAAGCGTTTGGAGCAGCAGAAGTGCGAAAAATTTGTTGTCTTCTCAACCATTTCTTAGCTTCAAACTCCCATATCTCGCGAACGGATTGACGTAACCCAAAGATTCCTGTTGCATCTGAAAGTAGAAACTCGCCCGATTACAACGGTATGTGTATTTTTTCCCTGGGCCATTCTGGTTAAGCGTTTGGAGCAGCAGAAGTGCGAAGAATTTGTTGTCTTCTCAACCATTTCTTAGCTTCAAATTCCCATATCTCGCGAACGGATTGACCAAACCCAGAAGTTCCTGCTGCGTCTGAAAGTAGAAACTCGCCCGATTACAACGATATGCGTATTTTTTCCCTAGGGCATTCTGGTTAAGCCCTTGGAGCAGCAGAATTGCGAAAAATTTTTTGCATTCTCAACCATTTCTTGGCTTCAAACTCCCATATCTCGCGAACGGATTGACCTAACCCAAAAATTCCTATTGCATCTGAAAGTAGAAACTCGCCCGATTATAACGGTATGTGTATTTTTTCCCTGGGCCATTCTGGTTAAGCGTTTGGAGCAGCAGAAGTGCGAAAAATTTGTTGTCTTCTCAACCATTTCTTAGCTTCAAACTCCCATATCGCCCGAACGGATTGACCTAACCCAAAAATTCCTGTTGCATCTGAAAGTAGAAACTCGCCCGATTACAACGGTATGTGTATTTTTTCCCTAGGCCATTCTGGTTAAGCGTTCGGAGCAGCAGAATTGCGAAAAATTTTTTGCCTTCTCAACCATTAGTTGTCTTCAAACTCCCATATCTCGCGAACGGATTGACCTAACTCAAAAATTCCTGTTCCGTCTGAAAGTAGAAACTCGCCCGGTTACAACGGTATGTGTATTTTTTCCCTAGGCCATTCTGGTTAAGCGTTTGGAGCAGCAGAAGTGCGAAAAATTTGTTGCCTTCTCAACCATTTCTTAGCTTCAAACTCCCATATCTCGCGAACGGATTGACGTAACCCAAAAATTCAAGTTGCATCTGAAAGTAGAAACTCGCCCGATTACAACGGTATGTGTATTTTTTCTCTAGGCCACTCTGATTAAGCGTTTGGAGCAGCAGAATTGCGAAAAATTTTTTGCCTTCTCAACCATTTCTTGTCTTCAAACTCCCATATCTCGCGAACGGGTTGACCTAACCCAAAAATTCCTATTGCATCTGAAAATAGAAACTCGCCCGATTACAACGGTATGTGTATTTTTTCCCTAGGCCATTCTGGTTAAGCGTTTGGAGCAGCAGAATTGCGAAAAATTTTTTGCCTTCTCAACCATTTCTTGGCTTCAAACTCCCATATCTCGCGAACGGATTGACCTAACTCAAAAATTCCTGTTGCGTCTGAAAGCAGAAACTCGCCCGGTTACAACGGTATGTGTATTTTTTCCCTAGGCCATTCTGGTTAAGCGTTTGGAGCAGCAGAAGTGCGAAAAATTTGTTGCATTCTCAACCATTTCTTAGCTTCAAACTCCCATATCTCGCGAACGGATAGACGTAACCCAAAAATTCCAGTTGCGTCTGAAAGTAGAAGCTCGCCCGATTACAACGGTATGTGTATTTTTTCCCTAGGCCATTCTGGATAAGCGTTTGGAGCAGCAGAATTGCGAAAAATTTTTTGCCTTCTCAACCATTTCTTGTCTTCAAACTCCCATATCTCGCGAACGGATTGACCTAACCCAAAAATTCCTATTGCATCTGAAAGTAGAAACTCTCCCGATTACAGCGGTATTTGTATTTTTTCCCTAGGCCGTTCTGGTTAAGCGTTTGGAGCAGCAGAAGTGCGAAAAATTTGTTGTCTTCTCAACCATTTCTTAGCTTCAAACTCCCATATCTCGCGAACGGATTGACGTAACCCAAAGATTCCTGTTGCATCTGAAAGTAGAAACTCGCCCGATTACAACGGTATGTGTATTTTTTCCCTGGGCCATTCTGGTTAAGCGTTTGGAGCAGCAGAAGTGCGAAGAATTTGTTGTCTTCTCAACCATTTCTTAGCTTCAAACTCCCATATCTCGCGAACGGATTGACCAAACCCAGAAGTTCCTGCTGCGTCTGAAAGTAGAAACTCGCCCGATTACAACGATATGCGTATTTTTTCCCTAGGGCATTCTGGTTAAGCCCTTGGAGCAGCAGAATTGCGAAAAATTTTTTGCATTCTCAACCATTTCTTGGCTTCAAACTCCCATATCTCGCGAACGGATTGACCTAACCCAAAAATTCCTATTGCATCTGAAAGTAGAAACTCGCCCGATTATAACGGTATGTGTATTTTTTCCCTGGGCCATTCTGGTTAAGCGTTTGGAGCAGCAGAAGTGCGAAAAATTTGTTGTCTTCTCAACCATTTCTTAGCTTCAAACTCCCATATCGCCCGAACGGATTGACCTAACCCAAAAATTCCTGTTGCATCTGAAAGTAGAAACTCGCCCGATTACAACGGTATGTGTATTTTTTCCCTAGGCCATTCTGGTTAAGCGTTCGGAGCAGCAGAATTGCGAAAAATTTTTGCCTTCTCAACCATTTGTTGTCTTCAAACTCCCATATCTCGCGAACGGATTGACCTAACCCAAAAATTCCTATTGCATCTGAAAGTAGAAACTCGCCCGATTACAACGGTATGTGTATTTTTTCCCTAGGCTATTCTGCTTAAGCGTTTGGAGCAGCAGAATTGCGAAAAATTTTTTGCCTTCTCAACCATTTCTTGGCTTCAAACTCCCATATCTCGCGAACGGATTGACCTAACTCAAAAATTCCTGTTCCGTCTGAAAGTAGAAACTCGCCCGGTTACAACGGTATGTGTATTTTTTCCCTAGGCCATTCTGGTTAAGCGTTTGGAGCAGCAGAAGTGCGAAAAATTTGTTGCCTTCTCAACCATTTCTTAGCTTCAAACTCCCATATCTCGCGAACGGATTGACGTAACCCAAAAATTCAAGTTGCATCTGAAAGTAGAAACTCGCCCGATTACAACGGTATGTGTATTTTTTCCCTAGGCCATTCTGGTTAAGCGTTTGGAGCAGCAGAATTGCGAAAAATTTTTTGCCTTCTCAACCATTTCTTGTCTTCAAACTCCCATATCTCGCGAACGGATTGACCTAACCCAAAAATTCCTATTGCATCTGAAAGTAGAAACTCTCCCGATTACAGCGGTATTTGTATTTTTTCCCTAGGCCGTTCTGGTTAAGCGTTTGGAGCAGCAGAAGTGCGAAAAATTTGTTGTCTTCTCAACCATTTCTTAGCTTCAAACTCCCATATCTCGCGAACGGATTGACGTAACCCAAAGATTCCTGTTGCATCTGAAAGTAGAAACTCGCCCGATTACAACGGTATGTGTATTTTTTCCCTAGGCCATTCTGGTTAAGCGTTTGGAGCAGCAGAACTGCGAAAAATTTTTTGCCTTCTCAACCATTTCGTGTCTTCAAACTCCCATATCTCGCGAACGGATTGACCTAACCCAAAAATTCCTGTTGCATCTGAAAGTAGAAACTCGCCCGATTACAACGGTATGTGTATTTTTTCCCTAGGCCATTCTGGTTAAGCGTTTGGAGCAGCAGAATTGCGAAAAATTTTTTGCCTTCTCAACCATTTCTTGGCTTCAAACTCCCATATCTCGCAAACGGATTGACCTAACCCAAAAATTCCTGTTGCGTCTGAAAGTAGAAACTCGCCCGATTACAACGCTATGTGTATTTTTTCCCTAGGCCATTCTGGTTAAGCGTTTGGAGCAGCAGAAGTGCGAAGAATTTGTTGTCTTCTCAACCATTTCTTAGCTTCAAACTCCCATATCTCGCGAACGGATTGACCAAACCCAGAAGTTCCTGCTGCGTCTGAAAGTAGAAACTCGCCCGATTACAACGATATGCGTATTTTTTCCCTAGGGCATTCTGGTTAAGCGCTTGGAGCAGCAGAATTGCGAAAAATTTTTTGCATTCTCAACCATTTCTTGGCTTCAAACTCCCATATCTCGCGAACGGATTGACCTAACCCAAAAATTCCTATTGCATCTGAAAGTAGAAACTCGCCCGATTATAACGGTATGTGTATTTTTTCACTGGGCCATTCTGGTTAAGCGTTTGGAGCAGCAGAAGTGCGAAAAATTTGTTGTCTTCTGAACCATTTCTTAGCTTCAAACTCCCATATCGCCCGAACGGATTGACCTAACCCAAAAATTCCTGTTGCATCTGAAAGTAGAAACTCGCCCGATTACAACGGTATGTGTATTTTTTCCCTAGGCCATTCTGGTTAAGCGTTCGGTGCAGCAGAATTGCGAAAAATTTTTTGCCTTCTCAACCATTTGTTTTCTTCAAACTCCCATATCTCGCGAACGGATTGACCTAACCCAAAAATTCCTATTGCATCTGAAAGTAGAAACTCGCCCGATTACAACGGTATGTGTATTTTTTCCCTAGGCCATTCTGGTTAAGCGTTTGAAGCAGCAGAATTGCGAAAAATTTTTTGCCTTCTCAACCATTTCTTGGCTTCAAACTCCCATATCTCGCGAACGGATTGACCTAACCCAAAAATTCCTATTGCATCTGAAAGTAGAAACTCGCCCGATTACAACGGTATGTGTATTTTTTCCCTAGGCCATTCTGGTTAAGCGTTTGGAGCAGCAGAATTGTGAAAAATTTTTTGCCTTCTCTACCATTTCTTGGCTTCAAACTCCCATATCTCGCGAACGGATTGACCTAACCCAAAAATTCCTATTGCATCTGAAAGTAGAAACTCGCCCGATTACAACGGTATGTGTATTTTTTCCCTAGGCCATTCTGGTTAAGCGTTTGGAGCAGCAGAATTGCGAAAAATTTTTTGCCTTCTCAACCATTTCTTGGCTTCAAACTCCCATATCTCGCGAACGGATTGACCTAACCCACAAATTCCTATTGCATCTGAAAGTAGAAACTCGCCCCATTACAACGGTATGTGTATTTTTTCCCGAGGCCATTCTGGTTAAGCGTTTGGAGCAGCAGAATTGCGAAAAATTTTTTGCCTTCTCAACCATTTCTTAGCTTCAAAGTCCCATATCTCGCGAACGGATTGACCAAACCCAAAAATTCCTGCTGCGTCTGAAAGTAGAAACTCGCCCGATTACAACGGTATGCGTATTTTTTCCCTGGGCCATTCTGGTTAAGCGTTTGGAGCAGCAGAAGTGCGAAAAATTTATTGTCTTCTCAACCATTTCTTAGCTTCAAAGTCCCATATCTCGCGAACGGATTGACCGAACCCAAAAATTCCTGCTGCGTCTGAAAGTAGAATCTCGCCCGATTACAACGGTATGCGTATTTTTTCCCTAGGTCATTCTGGTTAAGCGTTTGGAGCAGCAGAAGTGCGAAAAATTTGTTGTCTTCTCAACCATTTCTTAGCTTCAAACTCCCATATCTCGCGAACGGATTGACGTAACTCAAAAATTCCAGTTGCATCTGAGAGTAGAAACTCGCACGATTACAACGGTATGTGTATTTTTTCCCCAGGTCATTCTGGTTACGCGTTTGGAGCAGCAGAATTGTGAAAAATTTTTTGCCTTCTCTACCATTTCTTGGCTTCAAACTCCCATATCTCGCGAACGGATTGACCTAACCCAAAAATTCCTATTGCATCTGAAAGTAGAAACTCGCCCGATTACAACGGTATGTGTATTTTTTCCCTAGGCCATTCTGGTTAAGCGTTTGGAGCAGCAGAATTGCGAAAAATTTTTTGCCTTCTCAACCATTTCTTGGCTTCATACTCCCATATCTCGCGAACGGATTGACCTAACCCAAAAATTCCTATTGCACCTGAAAGTAGAAACTCGCCCGATTACAACGGTATGTGTATTTTTTCCCTAGGCCATTCTGGTTAAGCGTTTGGAGCAGCAGAACTGCGAAAAATTTTTTGCCTTCTCAACCATTTCGTGTCTTCAAACTCCCATATCTCGCGAACGGATTGACCTAACCCAAAAATTCCTGTTGCATCTGAAAGTAGAAACTCGCCCGATTACAACGGTATGTGTATTTTTTCCCTAGGCCATTCTGGTTAAGCGTTTGGAGCAGCAGAACTGCGAAAAATTTTTTGCCTTCTCAACCATTTCGTGTCTTCAAACTCCCATATCTCGCGAACGGATTGACCTAACCCAAAAATTCCTGTTGCATCTGAAAGTAGAAACTCGCCCGATTACAACGGTATGTGTATTTTTTCCCTAGGCCATTCTGGTTAAGCGTTTGGAGCAGCAGAATTGCGAAAAATTTTTTGCCTTCTCAACCATTTCTTGGCTTCAAACTCCCATATCTCGCAAACGGATTGACCTAACCCAAAAATTCCTGTTGCGTCTGAAAGTAGAAACTCGCCCGATTACAACGCTATGTGTATTTTTTCCCTAGGCCATTCTGGTTAAGCGTTTGGAGCAGCAGAAGTGCGAAGAATTTGTTGTCTTCTCAACCATTTCTTAGCTTCAAACTCCCATATCTCGCGAACGGATTGACCAAACCCAGAAGTTCCTGCTGCGTCTGAAAGTAGAAACTCGCCCGATTACAAGGATATGCGTATTTTTTCCCTAGGGCATTCTGGTTAAGCGCTTGGAGCAGCAGAATTGCGACAATTTTTTGCATCTCAACCATTTCTTGGCTTCAAACTCCCATATCTCGCGAGCGGATTGACCTAACCCAAAAATTCCTATTGCATCTGAAAGTAGAAACTCGCCCGATTATAACGGTATGTGTATTTTTTCCCTAGGCCATTCTGGTTAAGCGTTTGGAGCAGCAGAAGTGCGAAAAATTTGTTGTCTTCTCAACCATTTCTTAGCTTCAAACTCCCATATCGCCCGAACGGATTGACCTATACCCAAAAATTCCTGTTGCATCTGAAAGTAGAAACTCGCCCGATTACAACGGTATGTGTATTTTTTTCCCTAGGCCATTCTGGTTAAGCGTTCGGAGCAGCAGAATTGCGAAAAATTTTTTGCCTTCTCAACCATTTGTTGTCTTCAAACTCCCATATCTCGCGAACGGATTGACCTAACCCAAAAATTCCTATTGCATCTGAAAGTAGAACTCGCCCGATTACAACGGTATGTGTATTTCTTCCCTAGGCTATTCTGTTAGAGCGTTTGGAGCAGCAGAATTGCGAAAAATTTTTTGCCTTCTCAACCATTTCTTGGCTTCAAACTCCCATATCTCGCGAACGGATTGACCTAACTCAAAAATTCCTGTTCCGTCTGAAAGTAGAAACTCGCCCGGTTACAACGGTATGTGTATTTTTTCCCTAGGCCATTCTGGTTAAGCGTTTGGAGCAGCAGAAGTGCGAAAAATTTGTTGCCTTCTCAACCATTTCTTAGCTTCAAACTCCATATCTCGCGAACGGATTGACGTAACCCAAAAATTCAAGTTGCATCTGAAAGTAGAAACTCGCCCGATTACAACGGTATGTGTATTTTTTCCCTAGCCATTCTGGTTAAGCGTTTGGAGCAGCAGAACTGCGAAAAATTTTTTGCCTTCTCAACCATTTCGTGTCTTCAAACTCCCATATCTCGCGAACGGATTGACCTAACCCAAAAATTCTGTTGCATCTGAAAGTAGAAACTCGCCCGATTACAACGGTATGTGTATTTTTTCCCTAGGCCATTCTGGTTAAGCGTTTGGAGCAGCAGAATTGCGAAAAATTTTTTGCCTTCTCAACCATTTCTTGGCTTCAAACTCCCATATCTCGCAAACGGATTGACCTAACCCAAAAATTCCTGTTGCGTCTGAAAGTAGAAACTCGCCCGATTACAACGCTATGTGTATTTTTTTCCCTAGGGCCATTCTGGTTAAGCGTTTGGAGCAGCAGAAGTGCGAAGAATTTTGTTGTCTTCTCAACCATTTCTTAGCTTCAAACTCCCATATCTCGCGAACGGATTGACCAAACCCAGAAGTTCCTGCTGCGTCTGAAAGTAGAAACTCGCCCGATTACAACGATATGCGTATTTTTTTCCCTAGGGCATTCTGGTTAAGCGCTTGGAGCAGCAGAATTGCGAAAAATTTTTGCATTCTCAACCATTTCTTGGCTTCAAACTCCCATATCTCGCGAACCGATTGACCTAACCCAAAATTCCTATTGATCTGAAAGTAGAAACTCGCCCGATTATAACGGTATGTGTATTTTTTCACTGGGCCATTCTGGTTAAGCGTTTGGAGCAGCAGAAGTGCGAAAAATTTGTTGTCTTCTGAACCATTTCTTAGCTTCAAACTCCCATATCGCCCGAACGGATTGACCTAACCCAAAAATTCCTGTTGCATCTGAAAGTAGAAACTCGCCCGATTACAACGGTATGTGTATTTTTTCCCTAGGCCATTCTGGTTAAGCGTTCGGAGCAGCAGAATTGCGAAAAATTTTTTGCCTTCTCAACCATTTGTTTTCTTCAAACTCCCATATCTCGCGAACGGATTGACCTAACCCAAAAATTCCTATTGCATCTGAAAGTAGAAACTCGCCCGATTACAACGGTATGTGTATTTTTTCCCTAGGCCATTCTGGTTAAGCGTTTGAAGCAGCAGAATTGCGAAAAATTTTTTGCCTTCTCAACCATTTCTTGGCTTCAAACTCCCATATCTCGCGAACGGATTGACCTAACCCAAAAATTCCTATTGCATCTGAAAGTAGAAACTCGCCCGATTACAACGGTATGTGTATTTTTTCCCTAGGCCATTCTGGTTAAGCGTTTGGAGCAGCAGAATTGTGAAAAATTTTTTGCCTTCTCTACCATTTCTTGGCTTCAAACTCCCATATCTCGCGAACGGATTGACCTAACCCAAAAATTCCTATTGCATCTGAAAGTAGAAACTCGCCCGATTACAACGGTATGTGTATTTTTTCCCTAGGCCATTCTGGTTAAGCGTTTGGAGCAGCAGAATTGCGAAAAATTTTTTGCCTTCTCAACCATTTCTTGGCTTCAAACTCCCATATCTCGCGAACGGATTGACCTAACCCACAAATTCCTATTGCATCTGAAAGTAGAAACTCGCCCCATTACAACGGTATGTGTATTTTTTCCCGAGGCCATTCTGGTTAAGCGTTTGGAGCAGCAGAATTGCGAAAAATTTTTTTCCTTCTCAACCATTTCTTAGCTTCAAAGTCCCATATCTCGCGAACGGATTGACGTAACCCAAAAATTCCAGTTGCATCTGAAAGTAGAAACTCGCCCGATTACAACGGTATGCGTATTTTTTCCCTGGGCCATTCTGGTTAAGCGTTTGGAGCAGCAGAAGTGCGAAAAATTTATTGTCTTCTCAACCATTTCTTAGCTTCAAAGTCCCATATCTCGCGAACGGATTGACCGAACCCAAAAATTCCTGCTGCGTCTGAAAGTAGAATCTCGCCCGATTACAACGGTATGCGTATTTTTTCCCTAGGTCATTCTGGTTAAGCGTTTGGAGCAGCAGAAGTGCGAAAAATTTGTTGTCTTCTCAACCATTTCTTAGCTTCAAACTCCCATATCTCGCGAACGGATTGACGTAACTCAAAAATTCCAGTTGCATCTGAGAGTAGAAACTCGCACGATTACAACGGTATGTGTATTTTTTCCCCAGGTCATTCTGGTTACGCGTTTGGAGCAGCAGAATTGTGAAAAATTTTTTGCCTTCTCTACCATTTCTTGGCTTCAAACTCCCATATCTTGCGAACGGATTGACCTAACCCAAAAATTCCTATTGCATCTGAAAGTAGAAACTCGCCCGATTACAACGGTATGTGTATTTTTTCCCTAGGCCATTCTGGTTAAGCGTTTGGAGCAGCAGAATTGCGAAAAATTTTTTGCCTTCTCAACCATTTCTTGGCTTCAAACTCCCATATCTCGCGAACGGATTGACCTAACCCAAAAATTCCTATTGCACCTGAAAGTAGAAACTCGCCCGATTACAACGGTATGTGTATTTTTTCCCTAGGCCATTCTGGTTAAGCGTTTGGAGCAGCAGAACTGCGAAAAATTTTTTGCCTTCTCAACCATTTCGTGTCTTCAAACTCCCATATCTCGCGAACGGATTGACCTAACCCAAAAATTCCTGTTGCATCTGAAAGTAGAAACTCGCCCGATTACAACGGTATGTGTATTTTTTCCCTAGGCCATTCTGGTTAAGCGTTTGGAGCAGCAGAACTGCGAAAAATTTTTTGCCTTCTCAACCATTTCGTGTCTTCAAACTCCCATATCTCGCGAACGGATTGACCTAACCCAAAAATTCCTGTTGCATCTGAAAGTAGAAACTCGCCCGATTACAACGGTATGTGTATTTTTTCCCTAGGGCATTCTGGTTAAGCCCTTGGAGCAGCAGAATTGCGAAAAATTTTTTGCCTTCTCAAACATTTCTTGGCTTCAAACTCCCATATCTCGCAAACGGATTGACCTAACCCAAAAATTCCTGTTGCGTCTGAAAGTAGAAACTCGCCCGATTACAACGCTATGTGTATTTTTTCCCTAGGCCATTCTGGTTAAGCGTTTGGAGCAGCAGAAGTGCGAAGAATTTGTTGTCTTCTCAACCATTTCTTAGCTTCAAACTCCCATATCTCGCGAACAGATTGACCAAACCCAGAAGTTCCTGCTGCGTCTGAAAGTAGAAACTCGCCCGATTACAAGGATATGCGTATTTTTTCCCTAGGGCATTCTGGTTAAGCGCTTGGAGCAGCAGAATTGCGACAAATTTTTTGCATTCTCAACCATTTCTTGGCTTCAAACTCCCATATCTCGCGAGCGGATTGACCTAACCCAAAAATTCCTATTGCATCTGAAAGTAGAAACTCGCCCGATTATAACGGTATGTGTATTTTTTCCCTAGGCCATTCTGGTTAAGCGTTTGGAGCAGCAGAAGTGCGAAAAATTTGTTGTCTTCTCAACCATTTCTTAGCTTCAAACTCCCATATCGCCCGAACGGATTGACCTAACCCAAAAATTCCTGTTGCATCTGAAAGTAGAAACTCGCCCGATTACAACGGTATGTGTATTTTTTCCCTAGGCCATTCTGGTTAAGCGTTCGGAGCAGCAGAATTGCGAAAAATTTTTTGCCTTCTCAACCATTTGTTGTCTTCAAACTCCCATATCTCGCGAACGGATTGACCTAACCCAAAAATTCCTATTGCATCTGAAAGTAGAAACTCGCCCGATTACAACGGTATGTGTATTTTTTCCCTAGGCTATTCTGTTAAGCGTTTGGAGCAGCAGAATTGCGAAAAATTTTTTGCCTTCTCAACCATTTCTTGGCTTCAAACTCCCATATCTCGCGAACGGATTGACCTAACTCAAAAATTCCTGTTCCGTCTGAAAGTAGAAACTCGCCCGGTTACAACGGTATGTGTATTTTTTCCCTAGGCCATTCTGGTTAAGCGTTTGGAGCAGCAGAAGTGCGAAAAATTTGTTGCCTTCTCAACCATTTCTTAGCTTCAAACTCCCATATCTCGCGAACGGATTGACGTAACCCAAAAATTCAAGTTGCATCTGAAAGTAGAAACTCGCCCGATTACAACGGTATGTGTATTTTTTCTCTAGGCCATTCTGATTAAGCGTTTGGAGCAGCAGAATTGCGAAAAATTTTTTGCCTTCTCAACCATTTCTTGTCTTCAAACTCCCATATCTCGCGAACGGGTTGACCTAACCCAAAAATTCCTATTGCATCTGAAAATAGAAACTCGCCCGATTACAACGGTATGTGTATTTTTTCCCTAGGCCATTCTGGTTAAGCGTTTGGAGCAGCAGAATTGCGAAAAATTTTTTGCCTTCTCAACCATTTCTTGGCTTCAAACTCCCATATCTCGCGAACGGATTGACCTAACTCAAAAATTCCTGTTGCGTCTGAAAGCAGAAACTCGCGCGGTTACAACGGTATGTGTATTTTTTCCCTAGGCCATTCTGGTTAAGCGTTTGGAGCAGCAGAAGTGCGAAAAATTTGTTGCATTCTCAACCATTTCTTAGCTTCAAACTCCCATATCTCGCGAACGGATTGACGTAACCCAAAAATTCCAGTTGCGTCTGAAAGTAGAAGCTCGCCCGATTACAACGGTATGTGTATTTTTTCCCTAGGCCATTCTGGATAAGCGTTTGGAGCAGCAGAATTGCGAAAAATTTTTTGCCTTCTCAACCATTTCTTGTCTTCAAACTCCCATATCTCGCGAACGGATTGACCTAACCCAAAAATTCCTATTGCATCTGAAAGTAGAAACTCTCCCGATTACAACGGTATGTGTATTTTTTCCCTGGGCCATTCTGGTTAAGCGTTTGGAGCAGCAGAAGTGCGAAGAATTTGTTGTCTTCTCAACCATTTCTTAGCTTCAAACTCCCATATCTCGCGAACGGATTGACCAAACCCAGAAGTTCCTGCTGCGTCTGAAAGTAGAAACTCGCCCGATTACAACGATATGCGTATTTTTTCCCTAGGGCATTCTGGTTAAGCCCTTGGAGCAGCAGAATTGCGAAAAATTTTTTGCATTCTCAACCATTTCTTGGCTTCAAACTCCCATATCTCGCGAACGGATTGACCTAACCCAAAAATTCCTATTGCATCTGAAAGTAGAAACTCGCCCGATTATAACGGTATGTGTATTTTTTCCCTGGGCCATTCTGCTTAAGCGTTTGGAGCAGCAGAATTGCGAAAAATTTTTTGCCTTCTCAACCATTTCTTGGCTTCAAACTCCCATATCTCGCGAACGGATTGACCTAACTCAAAAATTCCTGTCCCGTCTGAAAGTAGAAACTCGCCCGGTTACAACGGTATGTGTATTTTTTCCCTAGGCCATTCTGGTTAAGCGTTTGGAGCAGCAGAAGTGCGAAAAATTTGTTGCCTTCTCAACCATTTCTTAGCTTCAAACTCCCATATCTCGCGAACGGATTGACGTAACCCAAAAATTCAAGTTGCATCTGAAAGTAGAAACTCGCCCGATTACAACGGTATGTGTATTTTTTCTCTAGGCCATTCTGATTAAGCGTTTGGAGCAGCAGAATTGCGAAAAATTTTTTGCCTTCTCAACCATTTCTTGTCTTCAAACTCCCATATCTCGCGAACGGGTTGACCTAACCCAAAAATTCCTATTGCATCTGAAAATAGAAACTCGCCCGATTACAACGGTATGTGTATTTTTTCCCTAGGCCATTCTGGTTAAGCGTTTGGAGCAGCAGAATTGCGAAAAATTTTTTGCCTTCTCAACCATTTCTTGGCTTCAAACTCCCATATCTCGCGAACGGATTGACCTAACTCAAAAATTCCTGTTGCGTCTGAAAGCAGAAACTCGCCCGGTTACAACGGTATGTGTATTTTTTCCCTAGGCCATTCTGGTTAAGCGTTTGGAGCAGCAGAAGTGCGAAAAATTTGTTGCATTCTCAACCATTTCTTAGCTTCAAACTCCCATATCTCGCGAACGGATTGACGTAACCCAAAAATTCCAGTTGCGTCTGAAAGTAGAAGCTCGCCCGATTACAACGGTATGTGTATTTTTTCCCTAGGCCATTCTGGATAAGCGTTTGGAGCAGCAGAATTGCGAAAAATTTTTTGCCTTCTCAACCATTTCTTGTCTTCAAACTCCCATATCTCGCGAACGGATTGACCTAACCCAAAAATTCCTATTGCATCTGAAAGTAGAAACTCTCCCGATTACAGCGGTATTTGTATTTTTTCCCTAGGCCGTTCTGGTTAAGCGTTTGGAGCAGCAGAAGTGCGAAAAATTTGTTGTCTTCTCAACCATTTCTTAACTTCAAACTCCCATATCTCGCGAACGGATTGACGTAACCCAAAGATTCCTGTTGCATCTGAAAGTAGAAACTCGCCCGATTACAACGGTATGTGTATTTTTTCCCTAGGCCATTCTGGTTAAGCGTTTGGAGCAGCAGAACTGCGAAAAATTTTTTGCCTTCTCAACCATTTCGTGTCTTCAAACTCCCATATCTCGCGAACGGATTGACCTAACCCAAAAATTCCTGTTGCATCTGAAAGTAGAAACTCGCCCGATTACAACGGTATGTGTATTTTTTCCCTAGGCCATTCTGGTTAAGCGTTTGGAGCAGCAGAATTGCGAAAAATTTTTTGCCTTCTCAACCATTTCTTGGCTTCAAACTCCCATATCTCGCAAACGGATTGACCTAACCCAAAAATTCCTGTTGCGTCTGAAAGTAGAAACTCGCCCGATTACAACGCTATGTGTATTTTTTCCCTAGGCCATTCTGGTTAAGCGTTTGGAGCAGCAGAAGTGCGAAGAATTTGTTGTCTTCTCAACCATTTCTTAGCTTCAAACTCCCATATCTCGCGAACGGATTGACCAAACCCAGAAGTTCCTGCTGCGTCTGAAAGTAGAAACTCGCCCGATTACAACGATATGCGTATTTTTTCCCTAGGGCATTCTGGTTAAGCGCTTGGAGCAGCAGAATTGCGAAAAATTTTTTGCATTCTCAACCATTTCTTGGCTTCAAACTCCCATATCTCGCGAACGGATTGACCTAACCCAAAAATTCCTATTGCATCTGAAAGTAGAAACTCGCCCGATTATAACGGTATGTGTATTTTTTCACTGGGCCATTCTGGTTAAGCGTTTGGAGCAGCAGAAGTGCGAAAAATTTGTTGTCTTCTGAACCATTTCTTAGCTTCAAACTCCCATATCGCCCGAACGGATTGACCTAACCCAAAAATTCCTGTTGCATCTGAAAGTAGAAACTCGCCCGATTACAACGGTATGTGTATTTTTTCCCTAGGCCATTCTGGTTAAGCGTTCGGAGCAGCAGAATTGCGAAAAATTTTTTGCCTTCTCAACCATTTGTTTTCTTCAAACTCCCATATCTCGCGAACGGATTGACCTAACCCAAAAATTCCTATTGCATCTGAAAGTAGAAACTCGCCCGATTACAACGGTATGTGTATTTTTTCCCTAGGCCATTCTGGTTAAGCGTTTGAAGCAGCAGAATTGCGAAAAATTTTTTGCCTTCTCAACCATTTCTTGGCTTCAAACTCCCATATCTCGCGAACGGATTGACCTAACCCAAAAATTCCTATTGCATCTGAAAGTAGAAACTCGCCCGATTACAACGGTATGTGTATTTTTTCCCTAGGCCATTCTGGTTAAGCGTTTGGAGCAGCAGAATTGTGAAAAATTTTTTGCCTTCTCTACCATTTCTTGGCTTCAAACTCCCATATCTCGCGAACGGATTGACCTAACCCAAAAATTCCTATTGCATCTGAAAGTAGAAACTCGCCCGATTACAACGGTATGTGTATTTTTTCCCTAGGCCATTCTGGTTAAGCGTTTGGAGCAGCAGAATTGCGAAAAATTTTTTGCCTTCTCAACCATTTCTTGGATTCAAACTCCCATATCTCGCGAACGGATTGACCTGACCCACAAATTCCTATTGCATCTGAAAGTAGAAACTCGCCCCATTACAACGGTATGTGTATTTTTTCCCGAGGCCATTCTGGTTAAGCGTTTGGAGCAGCAGAATTGCGAAAAATTTTTTGCCTTCTCAACCATTTCTTAGCTTCAAAGTCCCATATCTCGCGAACGGATTGACCAAACCCAAAAATTCCTGCTGCGTCTGAAAGTAGAAACTCGCCCGATTACAACGGTATGCGTATTTTTTCCCTGGGCCATTCTGGTTAAGCGTTTGGAGCAGCAGAAGTGCGAAAAATTTATTGTCTTCTCAACCATTTCTTAGCTTCAAAGTCCCATATCTCGCGAACGGATTGACCGAACCCAAAAATTCCTGCTGCGTCTGAAAGTAGAATCTCGCCCGATTACAACGGTATGCGTATTTTTTCCCTAGGTCATTCTGGTTAAGCGTTTGGAGCAGCAGAAGTGCGAAAAATTTGTTGTCTTCTCAACCATTTCTTAGCTTCAAACTCCCATATCTCGCGAACGGATTGACGTAACTCAAAAATTCCAGTTGCATCTGAGAGTAGAAACTCGCACGATTACAACGGTATGTGTATTTTTTCCCCAGGTCATTCTGGTTACGCGTTTGGAGCAGCAGAATTGTGAAAAATTTTTTGCCTTCTCTACCATTTCTTGGCTTCAAACTCCCATATCTCGCGAACGGATTGACCTAACCCAAAAATTCCTATTGCATCTGAAAGTAGAAACTCGCCCGATTACAACGGTATGTGTATTTTTTCCCTAGGCCATTCTGGTTAAGCGTTTGGAGCAGCAGAATTGCGAAAAATTTTTTGCCTTCTCAACCATTTCTTGGCTTCAAACTCCCATATCTCGCGAACGGATTGACCTAACCCAAAAATTCCTATTGCACCTGAAAGTAGAAACTCGCCCGATTACAACGGTATGTGTATTTTTTCCCTAGGCCATTCTGGTTAAGCGTTTGGAGCAGCAGAACTGCGAAAAATTTTTTGCCTTCTCAACCATTTCGTGTCTTCAAACTCCCATATCTCGCGAACGGATTGACCTAACCCAAAAATTCCTGTTGCATCTGAAAGTAGAAACTCGCCCGATTACAACGGTATGTGTATTTTTTCCCTAGGCCATTCTGGTTAAGCGTTTGGAGCAGCAGAATTGCGAAAAATTTTTTGCCTTCTCAACCATTTCTTGGCTTCAAACTCCCATATCTCGCAAACGGATTGACCTAACCCAAAAATTCCTGTTGCGTCTGAAAGTAGAAACTCGCCCGATTACAACGCTATGTGTATTTTTTCCCTAGGCCATTCTGGTTAAGCGTTTGGAGCAGCAGAAGTGCGAAGAATTTGTTGTCTTCTCAACCATTTCTTAGCTTCAAACTCCCATATCTCGCGAACGGATTGACCAAACCCAGAAGTTCCTGCTGCGTCTGAAAGTAGAAACTCGCCCGATTACAAGGATATGCGTATTTTTTCCCTAGGGCATTCTGGTTAAGCGCTTGGAGCAGCAGAATTGCGACAAATTTTTTGCATTCTCAACCATTTCTTGGCTTCAAACTCCCATATCTCGCGAGCGGATTGACCTAACCCAAAAATTCCTATTGCATCTGAAAGTAGAAACTCGCCCGATTATAACGGTATGTGTATTTTTTCCCTAGGCCATTCTGGTTAAGCGTTTGGAGCAGCAGAAGTGCGAAAAATTTGTTGTCTTCTCAACCATTTCTTAGCTTCAAACTCCCATATCGCCCGAACGGATTGACCTAACCCAAAAATTCCTGTTGCATCTGAAAGTAGAAACTCGCCCGATTACAACGGTATGTGTATTTTTTCCCTAGGCCATTCTGGTTAAGCGTTCGGAGCAGCAGAATTGCGAAAAATTTTTTGCCTTCTCAACCATTTGTTGTCCTCAAACTCCCATATCTCGCGAAAGGATTGACCTAACCCAAAAATTCCTATTGCATCTGAAAGTAGAAACTCGCCCGATTACAACGGTATGTGTATTTTTTCCCTAGGCCATTCTGGTTAAGCGTTTGAAGCAGCAGAATTGCGAAAAATTTTTTGCCTTCTCAACCATTTCTTGGCTTCAAACTCCCATATCTCGCGAACGGATTGACCTAACCCAAAAATTCCTATTGCATCTGAAAGTAGAAACTCGCCCGATTACAACGGTATGTGTATTTTTTCCGTAGGCCATTCTGGTTAAGCGTTTGGAGCAGCAGAATTGTGAAAAATTTTTTGCCTTCTCTACCATTTCTTGGCTTCAAACTCCCATATCTCGCGAACGGATTGACCTAACCCAAAAATTCCTATTGCATCTGAAAGTAGAAACTCGCCCGATTACAACGGTATGTGTATTTTTTCCCTAGGCCATTCTGGTTAAGCGTTTGGAGCAGCAGAATTGCGAAAAATTTTTTGCCTTCTCAACCATTTCTTGGCTTCAAACTCCCATATCTCGCGAACGGATTGACCTAACCCAAAAATTCCTATTGCATCTGAAAGTAGAAACTCGCCCCATTACAACGGTATGTGTATTTTTTCCCGAGGCCATTCTGGTTAAGCGTTTGGAGCAGCAGAAGTGCGAAAAATTTGTTGTCTTCTCAACCATTTCTTAGCTTCAAACTCCCATATCTCGCGAACGGATTGACCAAACCCAAAAATTCCTGCTGCGTCTGAAAGTAGAAACTCGCCCGATTACAACGGTATGCGTATTTTTTCCCTGGGCCATTCTGGTTAAGCGTTCGGAGCAGCAGAATTGCGAAAAATTTTTTGCCTTCTCAACCATTTGTTGTCCTCAAACTCCCATATCTCGCGAAAGGATTGACCTAACCCAAAAATTCCTATTGCATCTGAAAGTAGAAACTCGCCCGATTACATCGGTATGTGTATTTTTTCCCTAGGCCATTCTGGTTAAGCGTTTGAAGCAGCAGAATTGCGAAAAATTTTTTGCCTTCTCAACCATTTCTTGGCTTCAAACTCCCATATCTCGCGAACGGATTGACCTAACCCAAAAATTCCTATTGCATCTGAAAGTAGAAACTCGCCCGATTACAACGGTATGTGTATTTTTTCCCTAGGCCATTCTGGTTAAGCGTTTGGAGCAGCAGAATTGTGAAAAATTTTTTGCCTTCTCTACCATTTCTTGGCTTCAAACTCCCATATCTCGCGAACGGATTGACCTAACCCAAAAATTCCTATTGCATCTGAAAGTAGAAACTCGCCCGATTACAACGGTATGTGTATTTTTTCCCTAGGCCATTCTGGTTAAGCGTTTGGAGCAGCAGAATTGCGAAAAATTTTTTGCCTTCTCAACCATTTCTTGGCTTCAAACTCCCATATCTCGCGAACGGATTGACCTAACCCAAAAATTCCTATTGCAGCTGAAAGTAGAAACTCGCCCCATTACAACGGTATGTGTATTTTTTCCCGAGGCCATTCTGGTTAAGCGTTTGGAGCAGCAGAATTGCGAAAAATTTTTTGCCTTCTCAACCATTTCTTAGCTTCAAAGTCCCATATCTCGCGAACGGATTGACCAAACCCAAAAATTCCTGCTGCGTCTGAAAGTAGAAACTCGCCCGATTACAACGGTATGCGTATTTTTTCCCTGGGCCATTCTGGTTAAGCGTTTGGAGCAGCAGAAGTGCGAAAAATTTATTGTCTTCTCAACCATTTCTTAGCTTCAAAGTCCCATATCTCGCGAACGGATTGACCGAACCCAAAAATTCCTGCTGCGTCTGAAAGTAGAATCCCGCCCGATTACAACGGTATGCGTATTTTTTCCCTAGGTCATTCTGGTTAAGCGTTTGGAGCAGCAGAAGTGCGAAAAATTTGTTGTCTTCTCAACCATTTCTTAGCTTCAAACTCCCATATCTCGCGAACGGATTGACGTAACTCAAAAATTCCAGTTGCATCTGAGAGTAGAAACTCGCCCG
Organism: Ptiloglossa arizonensis; assembly: GCF_051014685.1. Lineage (NCBI taxonomy): Eukaryota > Metazoa > Arthropoda > Insecta > Hymenoptera > Colletidae > Ptiloglossa > Ptiloglossa arizonensis. The sequence goes on along the minus strand of NW_027478679.1, from coordinate 114,455 downwards.
ATTACAACGGTATGTGTATTTTTTCCCCAGGTCATTCTGGTTACGCGTTTGGAGCAGCAGAATTGTGAAAAATTTTTTGCCTTCTCTACCATTTCTTGGCTTCAAACTCCCATATCTCGCGAACGGATTGACCTAACCCAAAAATTCCTATTGCATCTGAAAGTAGAAACTCGCCCGATTACAACGGTATGTGTATTTTTTCCCTAGGCCATTCTGGTTAAGCGTTTGGAGCAGCAGAAGTGCGAAAAATTTGTTGTCTTCTCAACCATTTCTTAGCTTCAAACTCCCATATCTCGCGAACGGATTGACGTAACCCAAAATTTCCTATTGCATCTGAAAGTAGAAACTCGCCCGATTACAACGGTATGTGTATTTTTTCCCTAGGCCATTCTGGTTAAGCGTTTGGAGCAGCAGAAGTGCGAAAAATTTGTTGTCTTCTCAACCATTCCTTAGTTTCAAACTCCCATATCTCGCGAACGGATTGACCAAACCCAGAAGTTCCTGCTGCGTCTGAAAGTAGAAACTCGCCCGATTACAACGGTATGTGTATTTTTTCCCTAGGCCATTCTGGTTAAGCGTTTGGCGCAACAGAATTGCGAAAAATTTTTTGCCTTCTCAACCATTTCTTGGCTTCAAACTCCCATATCTCGCGAACGGATTGACCTAACCCAAAAATTCCTATTGCATCTGAAAGTAGAAACGCGCCCGATTACAACGGTACGTGTATTTTTCCCTTAGGCCATTCTGGTTAAGCGATTGGAGCAGCAGAAGTGCGAAAAATTTATTGTCTTCTCAACCATTTCTTAGCTTCAAACTCCCATATCTCGCGAACGGATTGACCAAACCCAAAAGTTCCTGCTGCGTCTGAAAGTAGAAACTCGCCCGGTTACAACGGTATGTGTATTTTTTCCCTAGGCCATTCTGGTTAAGCGTTTGGAGCAGCAGAAGTGCGAAAAATTGTATGCCTTCTCAACCATTTCTTAGCTTCAAAGTCCCATATCTCGCGAACGGATTGACCAAACCCAAAAATTCCTGCTGCGTCTGAAAGTAGAAACTCGCCCGATTACAACGGTATGCGTATTTTTTCCCTAGGCCATTCTGGTTAAGCGTTTGGAGCTGCAGAATTGTGAACGATTTTTTGCCTTCTCTACCATTTCTTGGCTTCAAACTCCCATATCTCGCGAACGGATTGACCTAACCCAAATATTCCTATTGCATCTGAAGGTAGAAACTCGCCCGATTACAACGGTACGTGTAATTTTTCCCTAGGCTATTCTGCTTAAGCGTTTGGAGCAGCAGAATTGCGAAAAATTTTTTGCCTTCTCAACCATTTCTTGGCTTCAAACTCCCATATCTCGCGAACGGATTGACCTAACTCAAATTTCCTGTTCCGTCTGAAAGTAGAAACTCGCCCGGTTACAACGGTATGTGTATTTTTTCCCTAGGCCATTCGGGTTAAGCGTTTGGAGCAGCAGAAGTGCGAAAAATTTGTTTCCTTCTCAACCATTTCTTAGCTTCAAACTCCCATATCTCGCGAACGGATTGACGTAACCCAAAAATTCCAGTTGCATCTGAAAGTAGAAACTCGCCCGATTACAACGGTATGTGTATTTTTTCTCTAGGCCATTCTGATTAAGCGTTTGGAGCAGCAGAATTGCGAAAAATTTTTTGCCTTCTCAACCATTTCTTGTCTTCAAACTCCCATATCTCGCGAACGGATTGACCTAACCCAAAAATTCCTATTGCATCTGAAAATAGAAACTCGCCCGATTACAACGGTATGTGTATTTTTTCCCTAGGCCATTCTGGTTAAGCGTTTGGAGCAGCAGAATTGCGAAAAATTTTTTGCCTTCTCAACCATTTCTTGGCTTCAAACTCCCATATCTCGCGAACGGATTGACCTAACTCAAAAATTCCTGTTGCGTCTGAAAGTAGAAACTCGCCCGGTTACAACGCTATGTGTATTTTTTCCCTAGGCCATTCTGGTTGAGCGTTTGGAGCAGCAGAAGTGCGAAGAGTTTGTTGTCTTCTCAACCATTTCTTAGCTTCAAACTCCCATATCTCGCGAACGGATTGACCAAACCCAGAAGTTCCTGCTGCGTCTGAAAGTAGAAACTCGCCCGATTACAACGATATGCGTATTTTTTCCCTAGGGCATTCTGGTTAAGCGCTTGGAGCAGCAGAATTGCGAAAAATTTTTTGCCTTCTCAACCATTTCTTGGCTTCAAACTCCCATATCTCGCGAACGGATCGACCTAACCCAAAAATTCCTATTGCATCTGAAAGTAGAAACGCGCCCGATTACAACGGTACGTGTATTTTTCCCTTAGGCCATTCTGGTTAAGCGATTGGAGCAGCAGAAGTGCGAAAAATTTATTGTCTTCTCAACCATTTCTTAGCTTCAAACTCCCATATCTCGCGAACGGATTGACCAAACCCAAAAATTCCTGCTGCGTCTGAAAGCAGAAACTCGCCCGGTTACAACGGTATGTGTATTTTTTCCCTAGGCCATTCTGGTTAAGCGTTTGGAGCAGCAGAAGTGCGAAAAATTGTATGCCTTCTCAACCATTTCTTAGCTTCAAAGTCCCATATCTCGCGAACGGATTGACCAAACCCAAAAATTCCTGCTGCGTCTGAAAGTAGAAACTCGCCCGATTACAACGGTATGCGTATTTTTTCCCTAGGCCATTCTGGTTAAGCGTTTGGAGCAGCAGAATTGTGAAAGATTTTTTGCCTTCTCTACCATTTCTTGGCTTCAAACTCCCATATCTCGCGAACGGATTGACCTAACCCAAAAATTCCTATTGCATCTGAAAGTAGAAACTCGCCCGATTACAACGGTATGTGTATTTTTTCCCTAGGCTATTCTGCTTAAGCGTTTGGAGCAGCAGAATTGCGAAAAATTTTTTGCCTTCTCAACCATTTCTTGGCTTCAAACTCCCATATCTCGCGAACGGATTGACCTAACTCAAAAATTCCTGTTCCGTCTGAAAGTAGAAACTCGCCCGGTTACAACGGTATGTGTATTTTTTCCCTAGGCCATTCTGGTTAAGCGTTTGGAGCAGCTGAAGTGCGAAAAATTTGTTGCCTTCTCAACCATTTCTTAGCTTCAAACTCCCATATCTCGCGAACGGATTGACGTAACCCAAAAATTCCAGTTGCATCTGAAAGTAGAAACTCGCCCGATTACAACGGTATGTGTATTTTTTCTCTAGGCCATTCTGATTAAGGGTTTGGAGCAGCAGAATTGCGAAAAATTTTTTGCCTTCTCAACCATTTCTTGGCTTCAAACTCCCATATCTCGCGAACGGATTGACCTAACCCAAAAATTCCTATTGCATCTGAAAATAGAAACTCGCCCGATTACAACGGTATGTGTATTTTTTCCCTAGGCCACTCTGGTTAAGCGTTTGGAGCAGCAGAATTGCGAAAAATTTTTTGCCTTCTCAACCATTTCTTGGCTTCAAACTCCCATATCTCGCGAACGGATTGACCTAACCCAAATATTCCTATTGCATCTGAAAGTAGAAACTCGCCCGATTACAACGGTATGTGTATTTTTTCCCTAGGCCATTCTGGTTAAGCGTTTGGCGCAGCAGAATTGCGAAAAATTTTTTGCCTTCTCAACCATTTCTTGGCTTCAAACTCCCATATCTCGCGAACGGATTGACCTAACCCAAAAATTCCTATTGCATCTGAAAGTAGAAACGCGCCCGATTACAACGGTACGTGTATTTTTCCCTTAGGCCATTCTGGTTAAGCGATTGGAGCAGCAGAAGTGCGAAAAATTTATTGTCTTCTCAACCATTTCTTAGCTTCAAACTCCCATATCTCGCGAACGGATTGACCTAACCCAAAAATTCCTATTGCATCTGAAAGTAGAAACTCGCCCGATTACAACGGTATGTGTATTTTTTCCCTAGGCTATTCTGCTTAAGCGTTTGGAGCAGCAGAACTGCGAAAAATTTTTTGCCTTCTCAACCATTTCTTGGCTTCAAACTCCCATGTCTCGCGAACGGATTGACCTAACTCAAAAATTCCTGTTCCTTCTGAAAGTAGAAACTCGCCCGGTTACAACGGTATGTGTATTTTTTCCCTAGGCCATTCTGGTTAAGCGTTTGGAGCAGCAGAAGTGCGAAAAATTTGTTGCCTTCTCAACCATTTCTTAGCTTCAAACTCCCATATCTCGCGAACGGATTGACGTAACCCAAAAATTCCAGTTGCATCTGAAAGTAGAAACTCGCCCGATTACAACGGTATGTGTATTTTTTCTCTAGGCCATTCTGATTAAGCGTTTGGAGCCTCAGAATTGCGAAAAATTTTTTGCCTTCTCAACCATTTCTTGTCTTCAAACTCCCATATCTCGCGAACGGATTGACCTAACCCAAAAATTCCTATTGCATCTGAAAATAGAAACTCGCCCGATTACAACGGTATGTGTATTTTTTCCCTAGGCCATTCTGGTTAAGCGTTTGGAGCAGCAGAATTGCGAAAAATTTTTTGCCTTCTCAACCATTTCTTGGCTTCAAACTCCCATATCTCGCAAACGGATTGACCTAACCCATAAATTCCTGTTGCGTCTGAAAGTAGAAACTCGCCCGATTACAACGCTATGTGTATTTTTTCCCTAGGCCGTTCTGGTTAAGCGTTTGGAGCAGCAGAATTGCGAAGAATTTGTTGTCTTTTCAACCATTTCTTAGCTTCAAACTCCATATCTCGCGAACGGATTGACCAAACCCAGAAGTTCCTACTGCGTCTGAAAGTAGAAACTCGCCCGATTACAACGATATGCGTATTTTTTCCCTAGGGGAATTCTGGTTAAGCGCTTGGAGCAGCAGAATTGCGAAAAATTTTTTGCATTCTCAACCATTTCTTGGCTTCAAACTCCCATATCTCGCGAACGGATTGACCTAACCCAAAAATTCCTATTGCATCTGAAAGTAGAAACTCGCCCGATTATAACGGTATGTGTATTTTTTCCCTAGGCCATTCTGGTTAAGCGTTTGGAGCAGCAGAAGTGCGAAAAATTTGTTGTCTTCTCAACCATTTCTTAGCTTCAAACTCCCATATCGCCCGAACGGATTGACCTAACCCAAAAATTCCTGTTGCATCTGAAAGTAGAAACTCGCCCGATTACAACGGTATGTGTATTTTTTCCCTAGGCCATTCTGGTTAAGCGTTTGGAGCAGCAGAATTGCGAAAAATTTTTTGCCTTCTCAACCATTTCTTGGCTTCAAACTCCCATATCTCGCAAACGGATTGACCTAACCCATAAATTCCTGTTGCGTCTGAAAGTAGAAACTCGCCCGATTACAACGCTATGTGTATTTTTTCCCTAGGCCATTCTGGTTAAGCGTTTGGAGCAGCAGAAGTGCGAAGAATTTGTTGTCTTCTCAACCATTTCTTAGCTTCAAACTCCCATATCTCGCGAACGGATTGACCAAACCCAGAAGTTCCTGCTGCGTCTGAAAGTAGAAACTCGCCCGATTACAACGATATGCGTATTTTTTCCCTAGGGGAATTCTGGTTAAGCGCTTGGAGCAGCAGAATTGCGAAAAATTTTTTCCATTCTCCACCATTTCTTGGCTTCAAACTCCCATATCTCGCGAACGGATTGACCTAACCCAAAAATTCCTATTGCATCTGAAAGTAGAAACTCGCCCGGTTACAACGGTATGTGTATTTTTTCCCTAGGCCATTCTGGTTAAGCGTTTGGAGCAGCAGAAGTGCGAAAAATTTGTTGCCTTCTCAACCATTTCTTAGCTTCAAACTCCCATATCTCGCGAACGGATTGACGTAACCCAAAAATTCCAGTTGCATCTGAAAGTAGAAACTCGCCCGATTACAACGGTATGTGTATTTTTTCTCTAGGCCATTCTGATTAAGCGTTTGGAGAAGCAGAATTGCGAAAAATTTTTTGCCTCCTCAACCATTTCTTGTCTTCAAACTCCCATATCTCGCGAACGGATTGACCTAACCCAAAAATTCCTATTGCATCTGAAAATAGAAACTCGCCCGATTACAACGGTATGTGTATTTTTTCCCTAGGCCATTCTGGTTAAGCGTTTGGAGCAGCAGAATTGCGAAAAATTTTTTGCCTTCTCAACCATTTCTTGGCTTCAAACTCCCATATCTCGCAAACGGATTGACCTAACCCATAAATTCCTGTTGCGTCTGAAAGTAGAAACTCGCCCGATTACAACGCTATGTGTATTTTTTCCCTAGGCCATTCTGGTTAAGCGTTTGGAGCAGCAGAAGTGCGAAGAATTTGTTGTCTTCTCAACCATTTCTTAGCTTCAAACTCCCATATCTCGCGAACGGATTGACCTAACCCAAAAATTCCTATTGCATCTGAAAGTAGAAACTCGCCCGATTACAACGGTATGTGTATTTTTTCCCTAGGCTATTCTGCTTAAGCGTTTGGAGCAGCAGAATTGCGAAAAATTTTTTGCCTTCTCAACCATTTCTTGGCTTCAAACTCCCATATCTCGCGAACGGATTGACCTAACTCAAAAATTCCTGTTCCGTCTGAAAGTAGAAACTCGCCCGGTTACAACGGTATGTGTATTTTTTCCCTAGGCCATTCTGGTTAAGCGTTTGGAGCAGAAGAAGTGCGAAAAATTTGTTGCCTTCTCAACCATTTCTTAGCTTCAAACTCCCATATCTCGCGAACGGATTGACGTAACCCAAAAATTCCAGTTGCATCTGAAAGTAGAAACTCGCCCGATTACAACGGTATGTGTATTTTTTCTCTAGGCCATTCTGATTAAGCGTTTGGAGCAGCAGAATTGCGAAAAATTTTTTGCCTTCTCAACCATTTCTTGGCTTCAAACTCCCATATCTCGCAAACGGATTGACCTAACCCATAAATTCCTGTTGCGTCTGAAAGTAGAAACTCGCCCGATTACAACGCTATGTGTATTTTTTCCCTAGGCCATTCTGGTTAAGCGTTTGGAGCAGCAGAAGTGCGAAGAATTTGTTGTCTTCTCAACCATTTCTTAGCTTCAAACTCCCATATCTCGCGAACGGATTGACCAAACCCAGAAGTTCCTGCTGCGTCTGAAAGTAGAAACTCGCCCGATTACAACGATATGCGTATTTTTTCCCTAGGGGAATTCTGGTTAAGCGCTTGGAGCAGCAGAATTGCGAAAAAATTTTTGCATTCTCAACCATTTCTTGGCTTCAAGCTCCCATATCTCGCGAACGGATTGACCTAACCCAAAAATTCCTATTGCATCTGAAAGTAGAAACTCGCCCGATTATAACGGTATGTGTATTTTTTCCCTAGGCCATTCTGGTTAAGCGTTTGGAGCAGCAGAAGTGCGAAAAATTTGTTGTCTTCTCAACCATTTCTTAGCTTCAAACTCCCATATCGCCCGAACGGATTGACCTAACCCAAAAATTCCTGTTGCATCTGAAAGTAGAAACTCGCCCGATTACAACGGTATGTGTATTTTTTCCCTAGGCCATTCTGGTTAAGCGTTTGGAGCAGCAGAATTGCGAAAAATTTTTTGCCTTCTCAACCATTTCTTGTCTTCAAACTCCCATATCTCGCGAACGGATTGACCTAACCCAAAAATTCCTATTGCATCTGAAAATAGAAACTCGCCCGATTACAACGGTATGTGTATTTTTTCCCTAGGCCATTCTGATTAAGCGTTTGGAGCAGCAGAATTGCGAAAAATTTTTTGCCTTCTCAACCATTTCTTGGCTTCAAACTCCCATATCTCGCAAACGGATTGACCTAACCCATAAATTCCTGTTGCGTCTGAAAGTAGAAACTCGCCCGATTACAACGCTATGTGTATTTTTTCCCTAGGCCATTCTGGTTAAGCGTTTGGAGCAGCAGAAGTGCGAAGAATTTGTTGTCTTCTCAACCATTTCTTAGCTTCAAACTCCCATATCTCGCGAACGGATTGACCAAACCCAGAAGTTCCTGCTGCGTCTGAAAGTAGAAACTCGCCCGATTACAACGATATGCGTATTTTTTCCCTAGGGGAATTCTGGTTAAGCGCTTGGAGCAGCAGAATTGCGAAAAATTTTTTGCATTCTCAACCATTTCTTGGCTTCAAACTCCCATATCTCGCGAACGGATTGACCTAACCCAAAAATTCCTATTGCATCTGAAAGTAGAAACTCGCCCGATTATAACGGTATGTGTATTTTTTCCTTAGGCCATTCTGGTTAAGCGTTTGGAGCAGCAGAAGTGCGAAAAATTTGTTGTCTTCTCAACCATTTATTTCTTAGCTTCAAACTCCCATATCGCCCGAACGGATTGACCTAACCCAAAAATTCCTGTTGCATCTGAAAGTAGAAACTCGCCCGATTACAACGGTATGTGTATTTTTTTCCCTAGGCCATTCTGGTTAAGCGTTTGGAGCAGCAGAATTGCGAAAAATTTTTTGCCTTCTCAACCATTTCTTGGCTTCAAACTCCCATATCTCGCAAACGGATTGACCTACACCCATAAATTCCTGTTGCGCCTGAAAGTAGAAACTCGCCCGATTACAACGCTATGTGTATTTTTTCCCTAGGCCATTTCTGGTTAAGCGTTTTGGAGCAGCAGAAGTGCGAAGAAATTTGTGTGTCTTCTCAAACCGTTTCTCTTAGCTTCAAACTCCCATATCTCGCGAACGGATTGACGTAACCCAAAAATTCCAGTTGCATCTGAAAGTAGAAACTCGCTCCGATTACAACGGTATGTGTATTTTTTCTCTAGGCCATTCTGATTAAGCGTTTGGAGCAGCAGAATTGCGAAAAATTTTTTGCCTTCTCAACCATTTCTTAGCTTCAAAGTCCCATATCTCGCGAACGGATTGACCAAAACCCAAAAATTCCTGCTGCGTCTGAAAGTAGAAACTCGCCCCGATTACAACGGTATGCGTATTTTTTTCCCTAGGCCATTCTGGTTAAGCGTTTGGAGCAGCAGAATTGTGAAAGATTTTTTGCCTTCCTCTACCATTTCTTGGCGTTCAAACTCCCATATCTCGCGAACGGATTGACCTAACCCAAAAATTCCTATTGCATCTGAAAATAGAAACTCGCCCGGTTACAACGCTATGTGTATTTTTTCCCTAGGCCATTCTGGTTAAGCGTTTGGAGCAGCAGAAGTGCGAAGAATTTGTTGTCTTCTCAACCATTTCTTAGCTTCAAACTCCCATATTCTCGCGAACGGATTGACCAAACCCAGAAGTTCCTGCTGCGTCTGAAAGTAGAAACTCGCCCGATTACAACGATATGCAGTATTTTTTCCCTAGGGCATTCTGGTTAAGCGCCTGGAGCAGCAGAATTGCGAAAAATTTTTTGCCTTCTCAACCATTTCTTGGCTTCAAACTCCCATATCTCGCGAACGGATTGACCTAACCCATAAATTCCTGTTGCGTCTGAAAGTAGAAACTCGCCCGATTACAACGCTATGTGTATTTTTTCCCTAGGCCATTCTGGTTAAGCGTTTGGAGCAGCAGAAGTGCGAAGAATTTGTTGTCTTCTCAACCATTTCTTAGCTTCAAACTTCCCATATCTCGCGAACGGATTGACCAAACCCAGAAGTTCCTGCTGCGTCTGAAAGTAGAAACTCGCCCGATTACAACGATATGCGTATTTTTTCCCTAGGGCATTCTGGTTAAGCGCCTGGAGCAGCAGAATTGCGAAAAATTTTTTGCCTTCTCAACCATTTCTTGGCTTCAAACTCCCATATCTCGCGAACGGATTGACCTAACCCATAAATTCCTGTTGCGTCTGAAAGTAGAAACTCGCCGATTACAACGCTATGTGTATTTTTTTCCCTAGGCCATTCTGGTTAAGCGTTTGGAGCAGCAGAAGTGCGAAGAATTTGTTGTCTTCTCAACCATTTCTTAGCTTCAAACTCCCATATCTCGCGAACGGATTGACCAAACCCAGAAGTTCCTGCTGCGTCTGAAAGTAGAAACTCGCCCGATTACAACGATATGCGTATTTTTTCCCTAGGGGAATTCTGGTTAAGCGCTTGGAGCAGCAGAATTGCGAAAAATTTTTTGCATTCTCAACCATTTCTTGGCTTCAAACTCCCATATCTCGCGAACGGATTGACCTAACCCAAAAATTCCTATTGCATCTGAAAGTAGAAACTCGCCCGATTATAACGGTATGTGTATTTTTTCCTTAGGCCATTCTGGTTAAGCGTTTGGAGCAGCAGAAGTGCGAAAAATTTGTTGTCTTCTCAACCATTTCTTAGCTTCAAACTCCCATATCGCCCGAACGGATTGACCTAACCCAAAAATTCCTGTTGCATCTGAAAGTAGAAACTCGCCCGATTACAACGGTATGTGTATTTTTTCCCTAGGCCATTCTGGTTAAGCGTTTGGAGCAGCAGAATTGCGAAAAATTTTTTGCCTTCTCAACCATTTCTTGGCTTCAAACTCCCATATCTCGCAAACGGATTGACCTAACCCATAAATTCCTGTTGCGCCTGAAAGTAGAAACTCGCCCGATTACAACGCTATGTGTATTTTTTCCCTAGGCCATTCTGGTTAAGCGTTTGGAGCAGCAGAAGTGCGAAGAATTTGTTGTCTTCTCAACCGTTTCTTAGCTTCAAACTCCCATATCTCGCGAACGGATTGACGTAACCCAAAAATTCCAGTTGCATCTGAAAGTAGAAACTCGCCCGATTACAACGGTATGTGTATTTTTTCTCTAGGCCATTCTGATTAAGCGTTTGGAGCAGCAGAATTGCGAAAAATTTTTTGCCTTCTCAACCATTTCTTAGCTTCAAAGTCCCATATCTCGCGAACGGATTGACCAAACCCAAAAATTCCTGCTGCGTCTGAAAGTAGAAACTCGCCCGATTACAACGGTATGCGTATTTTTTCCCTAGGCCATTCTGGTTAAGCGTTTGGAGCAGCAGAATTGTGAAAGATTTTTTGCCTTCTCTACCATTTCTTGGCTTCAAACTCCCATATCTCGCGAACGGATTGACCTAACCCAAAAATTCCTATTGCATCTGAAAATAGAAACTCGCCCGGTTACAACGCTATGTGTATTTTTTCCCTAGGCCATTCTGGTTAAGCGTTTGGAGCAGCAGAAGTGCGAAGAATTTGTTGTCTTCTCAACCATTTCTTAGCTTCAAACTCCCATATCTCGCGAACGGATTGACCAAACCCAGAAGTTCCTGCTGCGTCTGAAAGTAGAAACTCGCCCGATTACAACGATATGCGTATTTTTTCCCTAGGGCATTCTGGTTAAGCGCCTGGAGCAGCAGAATTGCGAAAAATTTTTTGCCTTCTCAACCATTTCTTGGCTTCAAACTCCCATATCTCGCGAACGGATTGACCTAACCCAAAAATTCCTATTGCATCTGAAAGTAGAAACGCGCCCGATTACAACGGTACGTGTATTTTTCCCTTAGGCCATTCTGGTTAAGCGATTGGAGCAGCAGAAGTGCGAAAAATTTATTGTCTTCTCAACCATTTCTTAGCTTCAAACTCCCATATCTCGCGAACGGATTGACCAAACCCAGAAATTCCTGCTGCGTCTGAAAGCAGAAACTCGCCCGGTTACAACGGTATGTGTATTTTTTCCCTAGGCCATTCTGGTTAAGCGTTTGGAGCAGCAGAAGTGCGAAAAATTGTATGCCTTCTCAACCATTTCTTAGCTTCAAAGTCCCATATCTCGCGAAAGGATTGACCAAACCCAAAAATTCCTGCTGCGTCTGAAAGTAGAAACTCGCCCGATTACAACGGTATGCGTATTTTTTCCCTAGGCCATTCTGGTTAAGCGTTTGGAGCAGCAGAATTGTGAAAGATTTTTTGCCTTCTCTACCATTTCTTGGCTTCAAACTCCCATATCTCGCGAACGGATTGACCTAACCCAAAAATTCCTATTGCATCTGAAAGTAGAAACTCGCCCGATTACAACGGTATGTGTATTTTTTCCCTAGGCTATTCTGGTTAAGCGTTTGGAGCAGCAGAACTGCGAAAAATTTTTTGCCTTCTCAACCATTTCGTGTCTTCAAACTCCCATATCTCGCGAACGGATTGACCTAACCCAAAAATTCCTGTTGCATCTGAAAGTAGAAACTCGCCCGATTACAACGGTATGTGTATTTTTTCCCTAGGCCATTCTGGTTAAGCGTTTGGAGCAGCAGAATTGCGAAAAATTTTTTGCCTTCTCAACCATTTCTTGGCTTCAAACTCCCATATCTCGCAAACGGATTGACCTAACCCAAAAATTCCTGTTGCGTCTGAAAGTAGAAACTCGCCCGATTACAACGCTATGTGTATTTTTTCCCTAGGCCATTCTGGTTAAGCGTTTGGAGCAGCAGAAGTGCGAAGAATTTGTTGTCTTCTCAACCATTTCTTAGCTTCAAACTCCCATATCTCGCGAACGGATTGACGTAACCCACAGATTCCTGTTGCATCTGAAAGTAGAAACTCGCCCGATTACAACGGTATGTGTATTTTTTCCCTAGGCCATTCTGGTTAAGCGTTTGGAGCAGCAGAACTGCGAAAAATTTTTTGCCTTCTCAACCATTTCGTGTCTTCAAACTCCCATATCTCGCGAACGGATTGACCTAACCCAAAAATTCCTGTTGCATCTGAAAGTAGAAACTCGCCCGATTACAACGGTATGTGTATTTTTTCCCTAGGCCATTCTGGTTAAGCGTTTGGAGCAGCAGAAGTGCGAAGAATTTGTTGTCTTCTCAACCATTTCTTAGCTTCAAACTCCCATATCTCGCGAACGGATTGACCAAACCCAGAAGTTCCTGCTGCGTCTGAAAGTAGAAACTCGCCCGATTACAACGATATACGTATTTTTTCCCTAGGGCATTCTGGTTAAGCGCTTGGAGCAGCAGAATTGCGAAAAATTTTTTGCATTCTCAACCATTTCTTGGCTTCAAACTCCCATATCTTGCGAACGGATTGACCTAACCCAAAAATTCCTATTGCATCTGAAAGTAGAAACTCGCCCGATTATAACGGTATGTGTATTTTTTCCCTAGGTCATTCTGGTTAAGCGTTTGGAGCAGCAGAATTGCGAAAAATTTTTTGCCTTCTCAACCATTTCTTATCTTCAAAGTCCCATATCTCGCGAACGGATTGACCAAACCCAAAAATTCCTGCTGCGTCTGAAAGTAGAAACTCGCCCAATTACAACGGTATGCGTATTTTTTCCCTGGGCCATTCTGGTTAAGCGTTTGGAGCAGCAGAAGTGCGAAAAATTTGTTGACTTCTCAACCATTTCTTAGCTTCAAACTCCCATATCTCGCGAACGGATTGACGTAACCCAAAAATTCCAGTTGCATCTGAAAGTAGAAACTCGCCCGATTACAACGGTATGTGTATTTTTTCCCTAGGCCATTCTGGTTAAGCGTTTGGAGCAGCAGAACTGCGAAAAATTTTTTGCCTTCTCAACCATTTCGTGTCTTCAAACTCCCATATCTCGCGAACGGATTGACCTAACCCAAAAATTCCTGTTGCATCTGAAAGTAGAAACTCGCCCGATTACAACGGTATGTGTATTTTTTCCCTAGGCCATTCTGGTTAAGCGTTTGGAGCAGCAGAATTGCGAAAAATTTTTTGCCTTCTCAACCATTTCTTGGCTTCAAACTCCCATATCTCGCAAACGGATTGACCTAACCCAAAAATTCCTGTTGCGTCTGAAAGTAGAAACTCGCCCGATTACAACGCTATGTGTATTTTTTCCCTAGGCCATTCTGGTTAAGCGTTTGGAGCAGCAGCAGTGCGAAGAATTTGTTGTCTTCTCAACCATTTCTTAGCTTCAAACTCCCATATCTCGCGAACGGATTGAAGTAACCCACAGATTCCTGTTGCATCTGAAAGTAGAAACTCGCCCGATTACAACGGTATGTGTATTTTTTCCCTAGGCCATTCTGGTTACGCGTTTGGAGCAGCAGAACTGCGAAAAATTTTTTGCCTTCTCAACCATTTCGTGTCTTCAAACTCCCATATCTCGCGAACGGATTGACCTAACCCAAAAATTTCTGTTGCATCTGAAAGTAGAAACTCGCCCGATTACAACGGTATGTGTATTTTTTCCCTAGGCCATTCTGGTTAAGCGTTTGGAGCAGCAGAATTGCGAAAAATTTTTTGCCTTCTCAACCATTTCTTGGCTTCAAACTCCCATATCTCGCAAACGGATTGACCTAACCCAAAAATTCCTGTTGCGTCTGAAAGTAGAAACTCGCCCGATTACAACGCTATGTGTATTTTTTCCCTAGGCCATTCTGGTTAAGCGTTTGGAGCAGCAGAAGTGCGAAGAATTTGTTGTCTTCTCAACCATTTCTTAGCTTCAAACTCCCATATCTCGCGAACGGATTGACCAAACCCAGAAGTTCCTGCTGCGTCTGAAAGTAGAAACTCGCCCGATTACAACGATATACGTATTTTTTCCCTAGGGCATTCTGGTTAAGCGCTTGGAGCAGCAGAATTGCGAAAAATTTTTTGCATTCTCAACCATTTCTTGGCTTCAAACTCCCATATCTTGCGAACGGATTGACCTAACCCAAAAATTCCTATTGCATCTGAAAGTAGAAACTCGCCCGATTATAACGGTATGTGTATTTTTTCCCTAGGTCATTCTGGTTAAGCGTTTGGAGCAGCAGAATTGCGAAAAATTTTTTGCCTTCTCAACCATTTCTTATCTTCAAAGTCCCATATCTCGCGAACGGATTGACCAAACCCAAAAATTCCTGCTGCGTCTGAAAGTAGAAACTCGCCCAATTACAACGGTATGCGTATTTTTTCCCTGGGCCATTCTGGTTAAGCGTTTGGAGCAGCAGAAGTGCGAAAAATTTGTTGACTTCTCAACCATTTCTTAGCTTCAAACTCCCATATCTCGCGAACGGATTGACGTAACCCAAAAATTCCAGTTGCATCTGAAAGTAGAAACTCGCCCGATTACAACGGTATGTGTATTTTTTCCCTAGGCCATTCTGGTTAAGCGTTTGGAGCAGCAGAACTGCGAAAAATTTTTTGCCTTCTCAACCATTTCGTGTCTTCAAACTCCCATATCTCGCGAACGGATTGACCTAACCCAAAAATTCCTGTTGCATCTGAAAGTAGAAACTCGCCCGATTACAACGGTATGTGTATTTTTTCCCTAGGCCATTCTGGTTAAGCGTTTGGAGCAGCAGAATTGCGAAAAATTTTTTGCCTTCTCAACCATTTCTTGGCTTCAAACTCCCATATCTCGCAAACGGATTGACCTAACCCAAAAATTCCTGTTGCGTCTGAAAGTAGAAACTCGCCCGATTACAACGCTATGTGTATTTTTTCCCTAGGCCATTCTGGTTAAGCGTTTGGAGCAGCAGCAGTGCGAAGAATTTGTTGTCTTCTCAACCATTTCTTAGCTTCAAACTCCCATATCTCGCGAACGGATTGAAGTAACCCACAGATTCCTGTTGCATCTGAAAGTAGAAACTCGCCCGATTACAACGGTATGTGTATTTTTTCCCTAGGCCATTCTGGTTACGCGTTTGGAGCAGCAGAACTGCGAAAAATTTTTTGCCTTCTCAACCATTTCGTGTCTTCAAACTCCCATATCTCGCGAACGGATTGACCTAACCCAAAAATTTCTGTTGCATCTGAAAGTAGAAACTCGCCCGATTACAACGGTATGTGTATTTTTTCCCTAGGCCATTCTGGTTAAGCGTTTGGAGCAGCAGAATTGCGAAAAATTTTTTGCCTTCTCAACCATTTCTTGGCTTCAAACTCCCATATCTCGCAAACGGATTGACCTAACCCAAAAATTCCTGTTGCGTCTGAAAGTAGAAACTCGCCCGATTACAACGCTATGTGTATTTTTTCCCTAGGCCATTCTGGTTAAGCGTTTGGAGCAGCAGAAGTGCGAAGAATTTGTTGTCTTCTCAACCATTTCTTAGCTTCAAACTCCCATATCTCGCGAACGGATTGACCAAACCCAGAAGTTCCTGCTGCGTCTGAAAGTAGAAACTCGCCCGATTACAACGATATACGTATTTTTTCCCTAGGGCGTTCTGGTTAAGCGCTTGGAGCAGCAGAATTGCGAAAAATTTTTTGCTTTCTCAACCATTTCTTAGCTTCAAAGTCCCATATCTCGCGAACGGATTGACCAAACCAAAAAATTCCTGCTGCGTCTGAAAGTAGAAACTCGCCCAATTACAACGGTATGCGTATTTTTTCCCTGGGCCATTCTGGTTAAGCGTTTGGAGCAGCAGAAGTGCGAAAAATTTGTTGCCTTCTCAACCATTTCTTAGCTTCAAACTCCCATATCTCGCGAACGGATTGACGTAACCCAAAAATTCCAGTTGCATCTGAATGTAGAAACTCGCCCGATTACAACGGTATGTGTATTTTTTCTCTAGGCCATTCTGATTAAGCGTTTGGAGCAGCAGAATAGCGAAAAATTTTTTGCCTTCTCAACCATTTCTTGGCTTCAAACTCCCATATCTCGCAAACGGATTGACCTAACCCAAAAATTCCTGTTGCGTCTGAAAGTAGAAACTCGCCCGATTACAACGCTATGTGTATTTTTTCCCTAGGCCATTCTGGTTAAGCGTTTGGAGCAGCAGAAGTGCGAAGAATTTGTTGTCTTCTCAACCATTTCTTAGCTTCAAACTCCCATATCTCGCGAACGGATTGACCAAACCCAGAAGTTCCTGCTGCGTCTGAAAGTAGAAACTCGCCCGATTACAACGATATGCGTATTTTTTCCCTAGGGGAATTCTGGTTAAGCGTTTGGAGCAGCAGAATTGCGAAAAATTTTTTGCATTCTCAACCATTTCTTTGCTTCAAACTCCCATATCTCGCGAACGGATTGACCTAACCCAAAAATTCCTATTGCATCTGAAAGTAGAAACTCGCCCGATTATAACGGTATGTGTATTTTTTCCCTAGGCCATTCTGGTTAAGCGTTTGGAGCAGCAGAAGTGCGAAAAATTTGTTGTCTTCTCAACCATTTCTTAGCTTCAAACTCCCATATCGCCCGAACGGATTGACCTTACCCAAAAATTCCTGTTGCATCTGAAAGTAGAAACTCGCCCGATTACAACGGTATGTGTATTTTTTCCTTAGGCCATTCTGGTTAAGCGTTCGGAGCAGCAGAATTGCGAAAAATTTTTTGCCTTCTCAACCATTTGTTGTCTTCAAACTCCCATATCTCGCGAACGGATTGACCTAATCCAAAAATTCCTATTGCATCTGAAAGTAGAAACTCGCCCGATTACAACGGTATGTGTATTTTTTCCCTAGGCCATTCTGGTTAAGCGTTTGAAGCAGCAGAATTGCGAAAAATTTTTTGCCTTCTCAACCATTTCTTGGCTTCAAACTCCCATATCTCGCGAACGGATTGACCTAACCCAAAAATTCCTATTGCATCTGAAAGTAGAAACTCGCCCGATTACAACGGTATGTGTATTTTTTCCCTAGGCCATTCTGGTTAAGCGTTTGGAGCAGCAGAATTGTGAAAAATTTTTTGCCTTCTCTACCATTTCTTGGCTTCAAACTCCCATATCTCGCGAACGGATTGACCTAACCCAAAAATTCCTATTGCATCTGAAAGTAGAAACTCGCCCGATTACAACGGTATGTGTATTTTTTCCCTAGGCCATTCTGGTTAAGCGTTTGGAGCAGCAGAATTGCGAAAAATTTTTTGCCTTCTCAACCATTTCTTGGCTTCAAACTCCCATATCTCGCGAACGGATTGACCTAACCCAAAAATTCCTATTGCATCTGAAAGTAGAAACTCGCCCCATTACAACGGTATGTGTATTTTTTCCCGAGGCCATTCTGGTTAAGCGTTTGGAGCAGCAGAATTGCGAAAAATTTTTTGCCTTCTCAACCATTTCTTAGCTTCAAAGTCCCATATCTCGCGAACGGATTGACCAAACCCAAAAATTCCTGCTGCGTCTGAAAGTAGAAACTCGCCCGATTACAACGGTATGCGTATTTTTTCCCTGGGCCATTCTGGTTAAGCGTTTGGAGCAGCAGAAGTGCGAAAAATTTGTTGTCTTCTCAACCATTTCTTAGCTTCAAAGTCCCATATCTCGCGAACGGATTGACCGAACCCAAAAATTCCTGCTGCGTCTGAAAGTAGAATCTCGCCCGATTACAACGGTATGCGTATTTTTTCCCTAGGCCATTCTGGTTAAGCGTTTGGAGCAGCAGAAGTGCGAAAAATTTGTTGTCTTCTCAACCATTTCTTAGCTTCAAACTCCCATATCTCGCGAACGGATTGACGTAACTCAAAAATTCCAGTTGCATCTGAGAGTAGAAACTCGCCCGATTACAACGGTATGTGTATTTTTTCCCTAGGCCATTCTGGTTAAGCGTTTGGAGCAGCAGAATTGCGAAAAATTTTTTGCCTTCTCAACCATTTCTTGTCCTCAAACTCCCATATCTCGCGAACGGATTGACCTAACCCAAAAATTCCTATTGCATCTGAAAGTAGAAACTCGCCCGATTACAGCGGTATTTGTATTTTTTCCCTAGGCCGTTCTGGTTAAGCGTTTGGAACAGCAGAATTGCGAAAAATTTTTTGCCTTCTCAACCATTTCTTGGCTTCAAACTCCCATATCTCGCGAACGGATTGACCTAACCCAAAAATTCCTATTGCATCTGAAAGTAGAAACTCTCCCGATTACAGCGGTATTTGTATTTTTTCCCTAGGCCGTTCTGGTTAAGCGTTTGGAGCAGCAGAAGTGCGAAAAATTTGTTGTCTTCTCAACCATTTCTTAGCTTCAAACTCCCATATCGCCCGAACGGATTGACCTAACCCAAAAATTCCTGTTGCATCTGAAAGTAGAAACTCGCCCGATTACAACGGTATGTGTATTTTTTCCCTAGGCCATTCTGGTTAAGCGTTCGGAGCAGCAGAATTGCGAAAAATTTTTTGCCTTCTCAACCATTTGTTGTCTTCAAACTCCCATATCTCGCGAACGGATTGACCTAACCCAAAAATTCCTATTGCATCTGAAAGTAGAAACTCGCCCGATTACAACGGTATGTGTATTTTTTCCTGAGGCCATTCTGGTTAAGCGTTTGGAGCAGCAGAATTGCGAAAAATTTTTGCCTTCTCAACCATTTCTAGCTTTCAAAGTCCCATATCTCGCGACGGATTGACGAACCCAAAAATTCCTGCTGCGTCTGAAAGTAGAAACCTCGCCCGATTACAACGTATGCGTATTTTTTCCCTGGGCCATCTGGTTAAGCGTTGGGAGCAGCAGAAGTGCGAAAAATTTGTTGTCTTCTCAACCATTTCTTAGCTTCAAAGTCCCATATCTCGCGAACGGATTGACCGAACCCAAAAAATTCCTACTGCGTCTGAAAGTAGAATCTCGCCCGATTACACGGTATGCGTATTTTTTCCCTAGGCCATTCTGGTTAAGCGTTTGGAGCAGCAGTAGTGCGAAAAATTTGTTGTCTTCTCAACCATTTCTTAGCTTCAAACTCCATATCTCGCGAACGGATTGACGTAACTCAAAAATTCAGTTGCATCTGAGAGTAGAAACTCGCCCGATTACAACGGTATGTGTATTTTTTCCCTAGGCCTTCTGGTTAAGCGTTTGGAGCAGCAGAAATGCGAAAAATTTGTTGTCTTCTCAACCATTTCTTAGCTCTCAACTCCCATATCGCCCGAACGGATTGACCATACCCAAAATTCCTGTTGCATCTGAAAGTAGAAACTCGGCCCGATTACAACGGTATGTGTATTTTTTCCCTAGGCCATTCTGGTTAAGCGTTCGGAGCAGCAGAATTGCGAAAAATTTTTTGCCTTCTCAACCATTTGTTGTCTTCAAACTCCCATATCTCGCGAACGGATTGACCTAACCCAAAAATTCCTATTGCATCTGAAAGTAGAAACTCGCCCGATTACAACGGTATGTGTATTTTTTCCTGAGGCCATTCTGGTTAAGCGTTTGGAGCAGCAGAATTGCGAAAAATTTTTTGCCTTCTCAACCATTTCTTAGCTTCAAAGTCCCATATCTCGCGAACGGATTGACCGAACCCAAAAATTCCTGCTGCGTCTGAAAGTAGAAACTCTCCCGATTACAACGGTTATGCGTATTTTTTCCCTGGGCCATTCTGGTTAAGCGTTTGGAGCAGCAGAAGTGCGAAAATTTGTTGTCTTCTCAACCATTTCTTAGCTTCAAAGTCCCATATCTCGCGAACGGATTGACCGAACCCAAAAATTCCTACTGCGTCTGAAAGTAGAATCTCGCCCGATTACAACGGTATGCGTATTTTTTCCCTAGGCCATTCTGGTTAAGCGTTTGGAGCAGCAGTAGTGCGAAAAATTTGTTGTCTTCTCAACCATTTCTTAGCTTCAAACTCCCATATCTCGCGAACGGATTGACGTAACTCAAAAATTCCAGTTGCATCTGAGAGTAGAACTCGCCCGATTACAACGGTATGTGTATTTTTTCCCTAGGCCATTCTGGTTAAGCGTTTGGAGCAGCAGAATTGCGAAAAATTTTTTGCCTTCTCAACCATTTCTTGTCCTCAAACTCCCATATCTCGCGAACGGATTGACCTAACCCAAAAATTCCTATTGCATCTGAAAGTAGAAACTCTCCCGATTACAGCGGTATTTGTATTTTTTCCCTAGGCCGTTCTGGTTAAGCGTTTTGGAGCAGCAGAATGCGAAAAATTTTTTGCCTTCTCAACCATTTCTTGGCTTCAAACTCCCATATCTCGCGAACGGATTGACCTAACCCAAAAATTCCTATTGCATCTGAAAGTAGAAACTCTCCGATTACAGCGGTATTTGTATTTTTTCCCTAGGCCGTTCTGGTTAGCGTTTGGAGCAGCAGAAGTGCGAAAAATTTGTTGTCTTCTCAACCATTTCTTAGCTTCAAACTCCCATATCGCCCGAACGGATTGACCTAACCCAAAAATTCCTGTTGCATCTGAAAGTAGAAACTCGCCCGATTACAACGGTTATGTGTATTTTTTTCCCTAGGCCATTCTGGTTAAGCGTTCGGAGCAGCAGAATTGCGAAAAATTTTTTGCCTTCTCAACCATTTGTTGTCTTCAAACTCCCATATCTCGCGAACGGATTGACCTAACCCAAAAATTCCTATTGCATCTCGAAAGTAGAAACTCGCCCGATTACAGCGGTATTTGTATTTTTTCCCTAGGCCGTTCTGGTTAAGCGTTTGGAGCAGCAGAATTGCGAAAATTTTTTGCCTTCTCAACCATTTCTTGGCTTCAAACTCCCATATCTCGCGAACGGATTGACCTAACCCAAAAATTCCTATTGCATCTGAAAGTAGAAACTCGCCCGATTACAACGGGTATGTGTATTTTTTCCCTAGGTCATTCTGGTTAAGCGTTTGGAGCAGCAGAATTGCGAAAATGTTTTGCCTTCTCAACCATTTCTTGGCTTCAAACTCCCATATCTCGCGAACGGATTGACCTAACCCAAAAATTCCTATTGCATCTAAAAGTAGAAACTCGCTCGATTACAACTGTATGTGTATTTTTTCCCTAGGCCATTCTGGTTAAGCGATTGGAGCAGCAGAAGTGCGAAAAAATTTTTGTCTTCTCAACCATTTCTTAGCTTCAAACTCCCATATCTCGCGAACGCATTGACCTAACCCAAAAATTCCTATTGCATCTGAATGTAGAAACTCTCCCCATTACAACGGTATGTGTATTTTTTCCCGAGGCCATTCTGGTTAAGCGTTTGGAGCCGCAGAATTGCGAGAAATTGTATGCCTTCTCAACCTTTTCTTAGCTTCAAAGTCCCATATCTCGCGAACGGATTGACCAAAACCCAAAAATTCCTGCTGCGTCTGAAAGTAGAAACTCGCCGATTACAGCGGTATTTGTATTTTTTCCCTAGGCCGTTCTGTTAGCGTTTAGCGTTTGGAGCAGCAGAAGTGCGAAAAATTTGTTGTCTTCTCAACCATTTCTTAGCTTCAAACTCCCATATCGCCCGAACGGATTGACCTAACCCAAAAATTCCTGTTGCATCTGAAAGTAGAAACTCGCCCGATTACAACGGTATGCGTATTTTTTCCCTAGGCCATTCTGGTTAAGCGTTCGGAGCAGCAGAATTGCGAAAAATTTTTTGCCTTCTCAACCATTTGTTGTCTTCAAACTCCCATATCTCGCGAACGGATTGACCTAACCCAAAAATTCCTATTGCATCTGAAAGTAGAAACTCGCCCGATTACAACGGTATGTGTATTTTTTCCCTAGGCCATTCTGGTTAAGCGTTTGAAGCAGCAGAATTGCGAAAAATTTTTTGCCTTCTCAACCATTTCTTGTCCTCAAACTCCCATATCTCGCGAACGGATTGACCTAACCCAAAAATTCCTATTGCATCTGAAAGTAGAAACTCGCCCGATTACAGCGGTATTTGTATTTTTTCCCTAGGCCGTTCTGGTTAAGCGTTTGGAGCAGCAGAATTGCGAAAAATTTTTGCCTTCTCAACCATTTCTTGGCTTCAAACTCCCATATCTCGCGAACGGATTGACCTAACCCAAAAATTCCTATTGTATCTGAAAGTAGAAACTCGCCCGATTACAACGGTATGTGTATTTTTTCCCTAGGTCATTCTGGTTAAGCGTTTGGAGCAGCAGAATTGCGAAAAATGTTTTGCCTTCTCAACCATTTCTTGGCTTCAAACTCCCATATCTCGCGAACGGATTGACCTAACCCAAAAATTCCTATTGCATCTGAAAGTAGAAACTCGCTCGATTACAACTGTATGTGTATTTTTTCCCTAGGCCATTCTGGTTAAGCGATTGGAGCAGCAGAAGTGCGAAAAAATTTTTGTCTTCTCAACCATTTCTTAGCTTCAAACTCCCATATCTCGCGAACGCATTGACCTAACCCAAAAATTCCTATTGCATCTGAATGTAGAAACTCTCCCCATTACAACGGTATGTGTATTTTTTCCCGAGGCCATTCTGGTTAAGCGTTTGGAGCCGCAGAATTGCGAGAAATTGTATGCCTTCTCAACCATTTCTTAGCTTCAAAGTCCCATATCTCGCGAACGGATTGACCAAACCCAAAAATTCCTGCTGCGTCTGAAAGTAGAAACTCGCCCGATTACAACGGTATGAGTATTTTTTCCCGAGGCCATTCTGGTTAAGCGTTTGGAGCAGCAGAATTGCGAAAAATTTTTTGCCTTCTCAACGATTTCTTGTCTTCAAACTCCCATATCTCGCGAACGGATTGACCTAACCCAAAAATTCCTATTGCATCTGAAAGTAGAAACTCGCCCGATTACAACGGTATGTGTATTTTTTCCCTAGGCCATTCTGGTTAAGCGTTTGAAGCAGCAGAATTGCGAAAAATTTTTTGCCTTCTCAACCATTTCTTAGCTTCAAACTCCCAAATCTCGCGAACGGATTGACTTCACCCAAAAATTCCTGTTGCATCTGAAAGTAGAAACTCGCCCGATTACAACGGTATGTGTATTTTTTCCCTAGGCTATTCTGGTTAAGCGTTTGGAGCAGCAGAATTGCGAAAAATTTTTTGCCTTCTCAACCATTTCTTGGCTTCAAAGTCCCATATCTCGCGAACGGATTGACCTAACCCAAAAATTCCTATTGCATCTGAAAGTAGAATCTCGCCCCATTACAACGGTATGTGTATTTTTCCCTAGGCCATTCTGGTTAAGCGTTTGGAGCAGCAGAATTGCGAAAATTTTTTGCCTTCTCAACGATTTCTTGTCTTCAAACTCCCATATCTCGCGATCGGATTGACCTAACCCAAAAATTCCTATTGCATATGAAAGTAGAAACTCGCACGATTACAACGGTATGTGTATTTTTTCCCTAGGCCATTCTGGTTAAGCGTTTGGAGGAACAGAATTGCGAAAAATTTTTTGTCTTCTCAACCATTTCTTAGCTTCAAACTCCCATATCTCGCGAACGGATTGACTTAACCCAAAAGTTCCTGTTGCATGTGAAAGTAGAAACTCGCCCGATTACAACGGTATGTGTATTTTTTCCCTAGGCCATTCTGGTTAAGCGTTCGGAGCAGCAGAATTGCGAAAAATTTTTGCCTTCTCAACGATTTCTTGTCTTCAAACTCCCATATCTCGCGAACGGATTGACCTAACCCAAAAATTCCTATTGCATCTGAAAGTAGAAACTCGCCCGATTACAACGGTATGTGTATTTTTTCCCTAGGCCATTCTGGTTAAGCGTTTGGAGGAACAGAATTGCGAAAAATTTTTTGCCTTCTCAAGCATTTCTTGGCTTCAAACTCCCATATCTCGCGAACGGATTGACCTAACCCAAAAGTTCCT
Organism: Ptiloglossa arizonensis; assembly: GCF_051014685.1. Taxonomy (NCBI): domain Eukaryota; kingdom Metazoa; phylum Arthropoda; class Insecta; order Hymenoptera; family Colletidae; genus Ptiloglossa; species Ptiloglossa arizonensis. Next base: position 90,215 of record NW_027478679.1, on the reverse strand, counting down.
GTTGCATGTGAAAGTAGAAACTCGCCCGATTACAACGGTATGTGTATTTTTTCCCTAGGCCATTCTGGTTAAGCGTTCGGAGCAGCAGAATTGCGAAAAATTTTTTGCCTTCTCAACGATTTCTTGTCTTCAAACTCCCATACCTCGCGAACGGATTGACCTAACCCAAAAATTCCTATTGCATCTGAAAGTAGAAACTCGCCCGATTACAACGGTATGTGTATTTTTTCCCTAGGCCATTCTGGTTAAGCGTTTGAAGCAGCAGAATTGCGAAAATTTTTTGCCTTCTCAACCATTTCTTGGTTTCAAACTCCCATATCTCGCGAACGGATTGACCTAACCCAAAAATTCCTATTGCATCTGAAAGTAGAAACTCGCCCGATTACAACGGTATGTGTATTTTTTCCCTAGGCCATTCTGGTTAAGCGTTTGGAGCAGCAGAATTGTGAAAAATTTTTTGCCTTCTCTACCATTTCTTGGCTTCAAACTCCCATATCTCGCGAAAGGATTGACCTAACCCATAAATTCCTATTTCATCTGAAAGTAGAAACTCGCCCCATTACAACGGTATGTGTATTTTTTCCCTAGGCCATTCTGGTTAAGCGTTTGGAGCAGCAGAATTGCGAAAATTTCTTGCCTTCTCAACCATTTCTTGGCTTGAAACTCCCATATCTCGCGAATGGATTGACGTAACCCAAAAATTCCTGTTGCATCTCAAAGTAGAAACTCGCCCGATTACAACGGTATGTGTATTTTTTCCATAGGCCGTTCTGGTTAAGCGTTTGGAGCAGCAGAATTGCGAAAAATTTTTTGCCTTCTCAACCATTTCTTGTCTTCCAACTCCCATATCTCGCGAACGGACTGACCTAACCCAAAAAATTCCTATTGCATCTGAAAGTAGAAACTCGCCCGATTACAACGGTATTTCTATTTATTCCCTAGGCCATTCTGGTTAAGCGTTTGGAGCAGCAGAATAGCGAAAAATTTTTTGCCTTCTCAACCATTTCTTGGCTTCAAAGTCCCATATCTCGCGAACGGATTGACCTAACCCAAAAATTCCTATTGCATCTGAAAGTAGAATCTCGCCCCATTACAACGGTATGTGTATTTTTCCCTAGGCCATTCTGGTTAAGCGTTTGGAGCAGCAGAATTGCGAAAAATTTTTTGCCTTCTCAACGATTTCTTGTCTTCAAACTCCCATATCTCGCGAACGGATTGACCTAACCCAAAAATTCCTATTGCATATGAAAGTAGAAACTCGCACGATTACAACGGTATGTGTATTTTTTCCCTAGGCCAGTCTGGTTAAGCGTTTGGAGGAACAGAATTGCGAAAAATTTTTTGCCTTCTCAAGCATTTCTTGGTTTCAAACTCCCATATCTCGCGAACGGATTGACCTAACCCAAAAGTTCCTGTTGCATGTGAAAGTAGAAACTCGCCCGATTACAACGGTATGTGTATTTTTTCCCTAGGCCATTCTGGTTAAGCGTTCGGAGCAGCAGAATTGCGAAAAATTTTTTGCCGTCTCAACGATTTCTTGTCTTCAAACTCCCATATCTCGCGAACGGATTGACCTAACCCAAATATTCCTATTGCATCTGAAAGTAGAAACTCGCCCGATTACAACGGTATGTGTATTTTTTCCCTAGGCCATTCTGGTTAAGCGTTTGAAGCAGCAGAATTGCGGAAAATTTTTTGCCTTCTCAACCATTTCTTGGCTTCAAACTCCCATATCTCGCGAACGGATTGACCTAACCCAAAAATTCCTATTGCATCTGAAAGTAGAAACTCGCCCGATTACAACGGTATGTGTATTTTTTCCATAGGCCATTCTGGTTAAGCGTTTGGAGCAGCAGAATTGTGAAAAATTTTTTGCCTTCTCTACCATTTCTTGGCTTCAAACTCCCGTATCTCGCGAAAGGATTGACCTGACCCATAAATTCCTATTGCATCTGAAAGTAGAAACTCGCCCCATTACAACGGTATGTGTATTTTTTCCCTAGGCCATTCTGGTTAAGCGTTTGGAGCAGCAGAATTGCGAAAAATTTCTTGCCTTCTCAACCATTTCTTGGCTTCAAACTCCCATATCTCGCGAACGGATTGACCTAACCCAAAAATTCCTATGGCATCTGAAAGTCGAAACTCACCCGATTACAACGGTATGTGTATTTTCTCCCTAGGCCATTCTGGTTAAGAGTTTGAAGCAGCAGAATTGCGAAAAATTTTTTGCCTTCTCAACCATTTCTTGGTTTCAAACTCCCATATCTCGCGAACGGATTGACCTAACCCAAAAATTCCTATTGCATCTGAAAGTAGAAACTCGCCCGATTACAACGGTATGTGTATTTTTTCCCTAGGCCATTCTGGTTAAGCGTTTGAAGCAGCAGAATTGCGAAAAATTTTTTGCCTTCTCAACCATTTCTTAGCTTCAAACTCCCAAATCTCGCGAACTGATTGACGTCACCCAAAAATTCCTGTTGCATCTGAAAGTAGAAACTCGCCCGATTACAACGGTATGTGTATTTTTTCCCTAGGCCATTCTGGTTAAGCGTTTGGAGCAGCAGAATTGCGAAAAATTTTTTGCCTTCTCAACCATTTCTTGGCTTCAAAGTCCCATATCTCGCGAACGGACTGACCTAACCCAAAAAATTCCTATTGCATCTGAAAGTAGAAACTCGCCCGATTACAACGGTATTTCTATTTATTCCCTAGGCCATTCTGGTTAAGCGTTTGGAGCAGCAGAATAGCGAAAAATTTTTTGCCTTCTCAACCATTTCTTGGCTTCAAAGTCCCATATCTCGCGAACGGATTGACCTAACCCAAAAATTCCTATTGCATCTGAAAGTAGAATCTCGCCCCATTACAACGGTATGTGTATTTTTCCCTAGGCCATTCTGGTTAAGCGTTTGGAGCAGCAGAATTGCGAAAAATTTTTTGCCTTCTCAACGATTTCTTGTCTTCAAACTCCCATATCTCGCGAACGGATTGACCTAACCCAAAAATTCCTATTGCATTTGAAAGTAGAAACTCGCACGATTACAACGGTATGTGTATTTTTTCCCTAGGCCATTCTGGTTAAGCGTTTGGAGGAACAGAATTGCGAAAAATTTTTTGCCTTCTCAAGCATTTCTTGGTTTCAAACTCCCATATCTCGCGAACGGATTGACCTAACCCAAAAGTTCCTGTTGCATGTGAAAGTAGAAACTCGCCCGATTACAACGGTATGTGTATTTTTTCCGTAGGCCATTCTGGTTAAGCGTTCGGAGCAGCAGAATTGCGAAAAATTTTTTGCCGTCTCAACGATTTCTTGTCTTCAAACTCCCATATCTCGCGAACGGATTGACCTAACCCAAATATTCCTATTGCATCTGAAAGTAGAAACTCGCCCGATTACAACGGTATGTGTATTTTTTCCCTAGGCCATTCTGGTTAAGCGTTTGAAGCAGCAGAATTGCGAAAAATTTTTTGCCTTCTCAACCATTTCTTGGCTTCAAAGTCCCATATCTCGCGAACGGATTGACCTAACCCAAAAATTTCTATTGCATCTGAAAGTAGAATCTCGCCCCATTACAACGGTATGTGTATTTTTCCCTAGGCCATTCTGATTAAGCGTTTGGAGCAGCAGAATTGCGAAAAATTTTTTGTCTTCTCAACCATTTCTTAGCTTCAAACTCCCATATCTCGCGAACGGATTGACTTAACCCAAAAGTTCCTGTTGCATGTGAAAGTAGAAACTCGCCCGATTACAACGGTATGTGTATTTTTTCCCTAGGCCATTCTGGTTAAGCGTTCGGAGCAGCAGAATTGCGAAAAATTTTTTGCCTTCTCAACGATTTCTTGTCTTCAAACTCCCATATCTCGCGAACGGATTGACCTAACCCAAAAATTCCTATTGCATCTGAAAGTAGAAACTCGCCCGATTACAACGGTATGTGTATTTTTTCCCTAGGCCATTCTGGTTAAGCGTTTGGAGGAACAGAATTGCGAAAAATTTTTTGCCTTCTCAAGCATTTCTTGGCTTCAAACTCCCATATCTCGCGAACGGATTGACCTAACCCAAAAATTCCTATTGCATCTGAAGGTAGAAGCTCGCCCGATTACAACGGTATGTGTATTTTTTCCCTAGGCTATTCTGCTTAAGCGTTTGGAGCAGCAGAATTGCGAGAAATTGTATGCCTTCTCAACCATTTCTTAGCTTCAAAGTCCCATATCTCGCGAACGGATTGACCTAACCCAAAAATTCCTATTGCATCTGAAAGTAGAAACTCGCCCGATTACAACGGTATGTGTATTTTTTCCCTAGGCCGTTCTGGTTAAGCGTTTGAAGCAGCAGAATTGCGAAAAATTTTTTGCCTTCTCAACCATTTCTTGGCTTCAAACTCCCATATCTCGCGAACGGATTGACCTAACCCAAAAATTCCTATTGCATCTGAAAGTAGAAACTCGCCCGATTACAACGGTATGTGTATTTTTTCCCTAGGCCATTCTGGTTAAGCGTTTGGAGCAGCAGAATTGTGAAAAATTTTTTGCCTTCTCTACCATTTCTTGGCTTCAAACTCCCATATCTCGCGAAAGGATTGACCTAACCCATAAATTCCTATTGCATCTGAAAGTAGAAACTCGCCCCATTACAACGGTATGTGTATTTTTTCCCTAGGCCATTCTGGTTAAGCGTTTGGAGCAGCAGAATTGCGAAAAATTTCTTGCCTTCTCAACCATTTCTTGGCTTGAAACTCCCATATCTCGCGAATGGATTGACGTAACCCAAAAATTCCTGTTGCATCTCAAAGTAGAAACTCGCCCGATTACAACGGTATGTGTATTTTTTCCATAGGCCGTTCTGGTTAAGCGTTTGGAGCAGCAGAATTGCGAAAAATTTTTTGCCTTCTCAACCATTTCTTGTCTTCCAACTCCCATATCTCGCGAACGGACTGACCTAACCCAAAAAATTCCTATTGCATCTGAAAGTAGAAACTCGCCCGATTACAACGGTATTTCTATTTATTCCCTAGGCCATTCTGGTTAAGCGTTTGGAGCAGCAGAATAGCGAAAAATTTTTTGCCTTCTCAACCATTTCTTGGCTTCAAAGTCCCATATCTCGCGAACGGATTGACCTAACCCAAAAATTCCTATTGCATCTGAAAGTAGAAACTCGCCCGATTACAAGGGTATGTGTATTTTTTCCCTAGGCCATTCTGGTTAAGCGTCTGAAGCAGCAGAATTGCGAAAAATTTTTTGCCTTCTCAACCATTTCTTAGCTTCAAACTCCCAAATCTCGCGAACGGATTGAAGTCACCCAAAAATTCCTGTTGCATCTGAAAGTAGAAACTCGCCCGATTACAACGGTATGTGTATTTTTTCCCTAGGCCATTCTGGTTAAGCGTTTGGAGCAGCGGAATTGCGAAAATTTTTTGCCTTCTCAACGATTTCTTGTCTTCAAACTCCCATATCTCGCGAACGGATTGACCTAACCCAAAAATTCCTATTGCATCTGAAAGTAGAAACTCGCCCCATTACAACGGTATGTGTATTTTTTCCCTAGGCCATTCTGGTTAAGCGTTTGGAGCAGCAGAATTGCGAAAAATTTCTTGCCTTCTCAACCATTTCTTGGCTTCAAACTCCCATATCTCGCGAACGGATTGACCTAACCCAAAAATTCCTATGGCATCTGAAAGTCAAAACTCACCCGATTACAACGGTATGTGTATTTTTTCCCTAGGCCATTCTGGTTAAGCGTTCGGAGCAGCAGAATTGCGAAAAATTTTTTGCCTTCTCTACCATTTCTTGTCTTCAAACTCCCATATCTCGCGAACGGATTGACCTAACCCAAAAATTCCTATTGCATCTGAAAGTAGAAACTCGCCCGATTACAACGGTATGTGTATTTTTTCCCTAGACCATTCTGGTTAAGCGTTTGGAGCAGCAGAATTGCGAAAAATTTTTTGCCTTCTCAACCATTTCTTGGCTTCAAAGTCCCATATCTCGCGAACGGATTGACCTAACCCAAAAATTCCGATTGCATCTGAAAGTAGAAACTCGCCCGATTACAACGGCATGTGTATTTTTTCCCTAGGCCATTCTGGTTAAGCGTTTGGAGCAGCAGAATTGCGAAAAATTTTTTGCCTTCTCAACCATTTCTTGGCTTCAAAGTCCCATATCTCGCGAACGGATTGACCTATCCCAAAAATTCCTATTGCATCTGAAAGTAGAAACTCGCCCCATTACAACGGTATGTGTATTTTTTCCCTAGGCCGTTCTGGTTAAGCGTTTGGAGCAGCAGAATTGCGAAAAATTTCTTGCCTTCTCAACCATTTCTTGGCTTCAAACTCCCATATCTCGCGAACGGATTGACCTAACCCAAAAATTCCTATGGCATCTGAAAGTCGGAACTCACCCGATTACAACGGTATGTGTATTTTCTCCCTAGGCCATTCTGGTTAAGCGTTTGGAGCAGCAGAATTGCGAAAAATTTGTTGTCTTCTCAACCATTTCTTAGATTCAAACTCCCATATCTCGCGAACGGATTGACGTAACCCAGAAGTTCCTGCTGCGTCTGAAAGTAGAAACTCGCCCGATTACAACGGTATGTGTATTTTTTCCCTAGGCCATTCTGGTTAAGCGTTTGGAGCAGCAGAATTGTGAAAGATTTTTTGCCTTCTCTACCATTTCTTGGCTTCAAACTCCCATATCTCGCGAACGGATTGACCTAACCCAAAAATTCCTATTGCATCTGAAAGTAGAAACTCGCCCGATTACAACGGAATGTGTATTTTTTCCCTAGGCTATTCTGCTGAAGCGTTTGGAGCAGCAGAATTGCGAAAAATTTTTTGCCTTCTCAACCATTTCTTGGCTTCAAACTCCCATATCTCGCGAACGGATTGACCTAACTCAAAAATTCCTGTTCCGTCTGAAAGTAGAAACTCGCCCGGTTACAACGGTATGTGTATTTTTTCCCTAGGCCATTCTGGTTAAGCGTTTGGAGCAGCAGAATTGCGAAAAATTTTTTGCCTTCTCAACCATTTCTTGTTTTCAAACTCCCATATCTCGCGAACGGATTGACCTAACCCAAAAATTCCTATTGCATCTGAATGTAGAAACTCTCCCGATTACAGCGGTATTTGTATTTTTTCCCTAGGCCGTTCTGGTTAAGCGTTTGGAGCAGCAGAAGTGCGAAAAATTTGTTGTCTTCTCAACCATTTCTTAGCTTCAAACTCCCATATCTCGCGAACGGATTGACCTAACCCAAAAGTTCCTGTTGCATGTGAAAGTAGAAACTCGCCCGATTACAACGGTATGTGTATTTTTTCCCTAGGCCATTCTGGTTAAGCGTTCGGAGCAGCAGAATTGCGAAAAATTTTTTGCCTTCTCAACGATTTCTTGTCTTCAATCTCCCATATCTCGCGAACGGATTGACCTAACCCAAAAATTCCTATTGCATCTGAAAGTAGAAACTCGCCCGATTACAACGGTATGTGTATTTTTTCCCTAGGCCATTCTGGTTAAGCGTTTGAAGCAGCAGAATTGCGAAAAATTTTTTGCCTTCTCAACCATTTCTTGGCTTCAAACTCCCATATCTCGCGAACGGATTGACCTAACCCAAAAATTCCTATTGCATCTGAAAGTAGAAACTCGCCCGATTACAACGGTATGTGTATTTTTTCCCTAGGCCATTCTGGTTAAGCGTTTGGAGCAGCAGAATTGTGAAAAATTTTTTGCCTTCTCTACCATTTCTTGGCTTCAAACTCCCATATCTCGCGAACGGATTGACCTAACCCATAAATTCCTATTGCATCTGAAAGTAGAAACTCGCCCGATTTCAACGGTATGTGTATTTTTTCCCTAGGCCATTCTGGTTAAGCGTATGGAGCAGCAGAATTGCGAAAAATTTCTTGCCTTCTCAACCATTTCTTGGCTTCAAACTCCCATATCTCGCGAACGGATTGACCTAACCCAAAAATTCCTATGGCATCTGAAAGTCGAAACTCACCCGATTACAACGGTATGTGTATTTTCTCCCTAGGCCATTCTGGTTAAGCGTTTGGAGCAGCAGAAGTGCGAAAAATTTGTTGTCTTCTCAACCATTTCTTAGCTTCAAACTCCCATATCTCGCGAATGGATTGACGTAACCCAAAAATTCCTGTTGCATCTCAAAGTAGAAACTCGCCCGATTACAACGGTATGTGTATTTTTTCCATAGGCCGTTCTGGTTAAGCGTTTGGAGCAGCAGAATTGCGAAAAATTTTTTGCCTTCTCAACCATTTCTTGTCTTCAAACTCCCATATCTCGCGAACGGATTGACCTAACCCAAAAAATTCCTATTGCATCTGAAAGTAGAAACTCGCCCGATTACAACGGTATTTCTATTTATTCCCTAGGCCATTCTGGTTAAGCGTTTGGAGCAGCAGAATAGCGAAAAATTTTTTGCCTTCTCAACGATTTCTTGTCTTCAAACTCCCATATCTCGCGAACGGATTGACCTAACCCAAAAATTCCTATTGCATCTGAAAGTAGAAACTCGCCCGATTACAACGGTATGTGTATTTTTTCCCTAGGCCATTCTGGTTAAGCGTTTGGAGGAACAGAATTGCGAAAAATTTCTTGCCTTCTCAACCATTTCTTGGCTTCAAACTCCCATATCTCGCGAACGGATTGACCTAACCCAAAAATTCCTATGGCATCTGAAAGTCGAAACTCACCCGATTACAACGGTATGTGTATTTTCTCCCTAGGCCATTCTGGTTAAGCGTTTGGAGCAGCAGAATTGCGAAAAATTTTTTGCCTTCTCAACGATTTCTTGTCTTCAAACTCCCATATCTCGCGAACGGATTGACCTAACCCAAAAATTCCTATTGCATCTGAAAGTAGAAACTCGCCCGATTACAACGGTATGTGTATTTTTTCCCTAGGCTATTCTGCTTAAGCGTTTGGAGCAGCAGAATTGCGAAAAATTTTTTGCCTTCTCAACCATTTCTTGTCTTCCAACTCCCATATCTCGCGAACGGACTGACCTAACCCAAAAAATTCCTATTGCATCTGAAAGTAGAAACTCGCCCGATTACAACGGTATTTCTATTTATTCCCTAGGCCATTCTGGTTAAGCGTTTGGAGCAGCAGAATAGCGAAAAATTTTTTGCCTTCTCAACCATTTCTTGGCTTCAAAGTCCCATATCTCGCGAACGGATTGACCTAACCCAAAAATTCCTATTGCATCTGAAAGTAGAAACTCGCCCGATTACAAGGGTATGTGTATTTTTTCCCTAGGCCATTCTGGTTAAGCGTCTGAAGCAGCAGAATTGCGAAAAATTTTTTGCCTTCTCAACCATTTCTTGTCTTCAAACTCCCATATCTCGCGAACGGATTGACCTAACCCAAAAAATTCCTATTGCATCTGAAAGTAGAAACTCGCCCGATTACAACGGTATTTCTATTTATTCCCTAGGCCATTCTGGTTAAGCGTTTGGAGCAGCAGAATAGCGAAAAATTTTTTGCCTTCTCAACGATTTCTTGTCTTCAAACTCCCATATCTCGCGAACGGATTGACCTAACCCAAAAATTCCTATTGCATCTGAAAGTAGAAACTCGCCCGATTACAACGGTATGTGTATTTTTTCCCTAGGCCATTCTGGTTAAGCGTTTGGAGGAACAGAATTGCGAAAAATTTTTTGCCTTCTCAAGCATTTCTTGGCTTCAAACTCCCATATCTCGCGAACGGATTGACCTAACCCAAAAGTTCCTGTTGCATGTGAAAGTAGAAACTCGCCCGATTACAACGGTATGTGTATTTTTTCCCTAGGCCATTCTGGTTAAGCGTTCGGAGCAGCAGAATTGCGAAAAATTTTTTGCCTTCTCAACGATTTCTTGTCTTCAAACTCCCATACCTCGCGAACGGATTGACCTAACCCAAAAATTCCTATTGCATCTGAAAGTAGAAACTCGCCCGATTACAACGGTATGTGTATTTTTTCCCTAGGCCATTCTGGTTAAGCGTTTGAAGCAGCAGAATTGCGAAAAATTTTTTGCCTTCTCAACGATTTCTTGGCTTCAAACTCCCATATCTCGCGAACGGATTGACCTAACCCAAAAATTCCTATTGCATCTGAAAGTAGAAACTCGCCCGATTACAACGGTATGTGTATTTTTTCCCTAGGCCATTCTGGTTAAGCGTTTGAAGCAGCAGAATTGCGAAAAATTTTTTGCCTTCTCAAGCATTTCTTGGCTTCAAACTCCCATATCTCGCGAACGGATTGACCTAACCCAAAAGTTCCTGTTGCATGTGAAAGTAGAAACTCGCCCGATTACAACGGTATGTGTATTTTTTCCCTAGGCCATTCTGGTTAAGCGTTCGGAGCAGCAGAATTGCGAAAAATTTTTTGCCTTCTCAACGATTTCTTGTCTTCAAACTCCCATACCTCGCGAACGGATTGACCTAACCCAAAAATTCCTATTGCATCTGAAAGTAGAAACTCGCCCGATTACAACGGTATGTGTATTTTTTCCCTAGGCCATTCTGGTTAAGCGTTTGAAGCAGCAGAATTGCGAAAAATTTTTTGCCTTCTCAACCATTTCTTGGCTTCAAACTCCCATATCTCGCGAACGGATTGACCTAACCCAAAAATTCCTATTGCATCTGAAAGTAGAAACTCGCCCGATTACAACGGTATGTGTATTTTTTCCCTAGGCCATTCTGGTTAAGCGTTTGGAGCAGCAGAATTGTGAAAAATTTTTTGCCTTCTCTACCATTTCTTGGCTTCAAACTCCCATATCTCGCGAAAGGATTGACCTAACCCATAAATTCCTATTGCATCTGAAAGTAGAAACTCGCCCCATTACAACGGTATGTGTATTTTTTCCCTAGGCCATTCTGGTTAAGCGTTTGGAGCAGCAGAATTGCGAAAAATTTCTTGCCTTCTCAACCATTTCTTGGCTTGAAACTCCCATATCTCGCGAATGGATAGACGTAACCCAAAAATTCCTGTTGCATCTCAAAGTAGAAACTCGCCCGATTACAACGGTATGTGTATTTTTTCCATAGGCCGTTCTGGTTAAGCGTTTGGAGCAGCAGAATTGCGAAAAATTTTTTGCCTTCTCAACCATTTCTTGTCTTCCAACTCCCATATCTCGCGAACGGACTGACCTAACCCAAAAAATTCCTATTGCATCTGAAAGTAGAAACTCGCCCGATTACAACGGTATTTCTATTTATTCCCTAGGCCATTCTGGTTAAGCGTTTGGAGCAGCAGAATAGCGAAAAATTTTTTGCCTTCTCAACCATTTCTTGGCTTCAAAGTCCCATATCTCGCGAACGGATTGACCTAACCCAAAAATTCCTATTGCATCTGAAAGTAGAAACTCGCCCGATTACAAGGGTATGTGTATTTTTTCCCTAGGCCATTCTGGTTAAGCGTCTGAAGCAGCAGAATTGCGAAAAATTTTTTGCCTTCTCAACCATTTCTTAGCTTCAAACTCCCAAATCTCGCGAACGGATTGACGTCACCCAAAAATTCCTGTTGCATCTGAAAGTAGAAACTCGCCCGATTACAACGGTATGTGTATTTTTTCCCTAGGCCATTCTGGTTAAGCGTTTGGAGCAGCGGAATTGCGAAAAATTTTTTGCCTTCTCAACGATTTCTTGTCTTCAAACTCCCATATCTCGCGAACGGATTGACCTAACCCAAAAATTCCTATTGCATCTGAAAGTAGAAACTCGCCCCATTACAACGGTATGTGTATTTTTTCCCTAGGCCATTCTGGTTAAGCGTTTGGAGCAGCAGAATTGCGAAAAATTTCTTGCCTTCTCAACCATTTCTTGGCTTCAAACTCCCATATCTCGCGAACGGATTGACCTAACCCAAAAATTCCTATGGCATCTGAAAGTCAAAACTCACCCGATTACAACGGTATGTGTATTTTTTCCCTAGGCCATTCTGGTTAAGCGTGCGGAGCAGCAGAATTGCGAAAAATTTTTTGCCTTCTCTACCATTTCTTGTCTTCAAACTCCCATATCTCGCGAACGGATTGACCTAACCCAAAAATTCCTATTGCATCTGAAAGTAGAAACTCGCCCGATTACAACGGTATGTGTATTTTTTCCCTAGGCCATTCTGGTTAAGCGTTTGGAGCAGCAGAATTGCGAAAAATTTTTTGCCTTCTCAACCATTTCTTGGCTTCAAAGTCCCATATCTCGCGAACGGATTGACCTAACCCAAAAATTCCGATTGCATCTGAAAGTAGAAACTCGCCCGATTACAACGGCATGTGTATTTTTTCCCTAGGCCATTCTGGTTAAGCGTTTGGAGCAGCAGAATTGCGAAAAATTTTATTGCCTTCTCAACCATTTCTTGGCTTCAAAGTCCCATATCTCGCGAACGGATTGACCTATCCCAAAAATTCCTATTGCATCTGAAAGTAGAAACTCGCCCCATTACAACGGTATGTGTATTTTTTCCCTAGGCCATTCTGGTTAAGCGTTTGGAGCAGCAGAATTGCGAAAAATTTCTTGCCTTCTCAACCATTTCTTGGCTTCAAACTCCCATATCTCGCGAACGGATTGACCTAACCCAAAAATTCCTATGGCATCTGAAAGTCGGAACTCACCCGATTACAACGGTATGTGTATTTTCTCCCTAGGCCATTCTGGTTAAGCGTTTGGAGCAGCAGAATTGCGAAAAATTTGTTGTCTTCTCAACCATTTCTTAGATTCAAACTCCCATATCTCGCGAACGGATTGACGTAACCCAGAAGTTCCTGCTGCGTCTGAAAGTAGAAACTCGCCCGATTACAACGGTATGTGTATTTTTTCCCTAGGCCATTCTGGTTAAGCGTTTGGAGCAGCAGAATTGTGAAAGATTTTTTGCCTTCTCTACCATTTCTTGGCTTCAAACTCCCATATCTCGCGAACGGATTGACCTAACCCAAAAATTCCTATTGCATCTGAAAGTAGAAACTCGCCCGATTACAACGGAATGTGTATTTTTTCCCTAGGCTATTCTGCTGAAGCGTTTGGAGCAGCAGAATTGCGAAAAATTTTTTGCCTTCTCAACCATTTCTTGGCTTCAAACTCCCATATCTCGCGAACGGATTGACCTAACTCAAAAATTCCTGTTCCGTCTGAAAGTAGAAACTCGCCCGGTTACAACGGTATGTGTATTTTTTCCCTAGGCCATTCTGGTTAAGCGTTTGGAGCAGCAGAATTGCGAAAAATTTTTTGCCTTCTCAACCATTTCTTGTTTTCAAACTCCCATATCTCGCGAACGGATTGACCTAACCCAAAAATTCCTATTGCATCTGAATGTAGAAACTCTCCCGATTACAGCGGTATTTGTATTTTTTCCCTAGGCCGTTCTGGTTAAGCGTTTGGAGCAGCAGAAGTGCGAAAAATTTGTTGTCTTCTCAACCATTTCTTAGCTTCAAACTCCCATATCTCGCGAACGGATTGACCTAACCCAAAAGTTCCTGTTGCATGTGAAAGTAGAAACTCGCCCGATTACAACGGTATGTGTATTTTTTCCCTAGGCCATTCTGGTTAAGCGTTCGGAGCAGCAGAATTGCGAAAAATTTTTTGCCTTCTCAACGATTTCTTGTCTTCAATCTCCCATATCTCGCGAACGGATTGACCTAACCCAAAAATTCCTATTGCATCTGAAAGTAGAAACTCGCCCGATTACAACGGTATGTGTATTTTTTCCCTAGGCCATTCTGGTTAAGCGTTTGAAGCAGCAGAATTGCGAAAAATTTTTTGCCTTCTCAACCATTTCTTGGCTTCAAACTCCCATATCTCGCGAACGGATTGACCTAACCCAAAAATTCCTATTGCATCTGAAAGTAGAAACTCGCCCGATTACAACGGTATGTGTATTTTTTCCCTAGGCCATTCTGGTTAAGCGTTTGGAGCAGCAGAATTGTGAAAAATTTTTTGCCTTCTCTACCATTTCTTGGCTTCAAACTCCCATATCTCGCGAACGGATTGACCTAACCCATAAATTCCTATTGCATCTGAAAGTAGAAACTCGCCCGATTACAACGGTATGTGTATTTTTTCCCTAGGCCATTCTGGTTAAGCGTATGGAGCAGCAGAATTGCGAAAAATTTCTTGCCTTCTCAACCATTTCTTGGCTTCAAACTCCCATATCTCGCGAACGGATTGACCTAACCCAAAAATTCCTATGGCATCTGAAAGTCGAAACTCACCCGATTACAACGGTATGTGTATTTTCTCCCTAGGCCATTCTGGTTAAGCGTTTGGAGCAGCAGAAGTGCGAAAAATTTGTTGTCTTCTCAACCATTTCTTAGCTTCAAACTCCCATATCTCGCGAATGGATTGACGTAACCCAAAAATTCCTGTTGCACCTCAAAGTAGAAACTCGCCCGATTACAACGGTATGTGTATTTTTTCCATAGGCCGTTCTGGTTAAGCGTTTGGAGCAGCAGAATTGCGAAAAATTTTTTGCCTTCTCAACCATTTCTTGTCTTCAAACTCCCATATCTCGCGAACGGATTGACCTAACCCAAAAAATTCCTATTGCATCTGAAAGTAGAAACTCGCCCGATTACAACGGTATTTCTATTTATTCCCTAGGCCATTCTGGTTAAGCGTTTGGAGCAGCAGAATAGCGAAAAATTTTTTGCCTTCTCAACCATTTCTTGGCTTCAAAGTCCCATATCTCGCGAACGGATTGACCTAACCCAAAAATTCCTATTGCATCTGAAAGTAGAAACTCGCCCGATTACAGCGGTATGTGTATTTTTTCCCTAGGCCATTCTGGTTAAGCGTTTGGAGCAGCAGAATTGTGAAAAATTTCTCGCCTTCTCAACCATTTCTTGGCTTCAAACTCCCATATCTCGCGAACGGATTGACCTAACCCAAAAATTCCTATTGCATCTGAAAGTAGAAACTCGCCCGATTACAACGGTATGTGTATTTTTTCCCTAGGCCATTCTGGTTAAGCGTTTGGAGCAGCAGAATTGCGAAAAATTTTTTGCCTTCTCAACGATTTCTTGTCTTCAAACTCCCATATCTCGCGAACGGATTGACCTAATCCAAAAATTCCTATTGCATCTGAAAGTAGAAACTCGCCCGATTACAACGGTATGTGTATTTTTTCCCTAGGCCATTCTGGTTAAGCGTCTGAAGCAGCAGAATTGCGAAAAATTTTTTGCCTTCTCAACCATTTCTTAGCTTCAAACTCCCAAATCTCGCGAACGGATTGACGTCACCCAAAAATTCCTGTTGCATCTGAAAGTAGAAACTCGCCCGATTACAACGGTATGTGTATTTTTTCCCTAGGCCATTCTGGTTAAGCGTTTGGAGCAGCGGAATTGCGAAAAATTTTTTGCCTTCTCAACGATTTCTTGTCTTCAAACTCCCATATCTCGCGAACGGATTGACCTAACCCAAAAATTCCTATTGCATCTGAAAGTAGAAACTCGCCCCATTACAACGGTATGTGTATTTTTTCCCTAGGCCATTCTGGTTAAGCGTTTGGAGCAGCAGAATTGCGAAAAATTTCTTGCCTTCTCAACCATTTCTTGGCTTCAAACTCCCATATCTCGCGAACGGATTGACCTAACCCAAAAATTCCTATGGCATCTGAAAGTCGAAACTCACCCGATTACAACGGTATGTGTATTTTCTCCCTAGGCCATTCTGGTTAAGCGTTTGGAGCAGCAGAAGTGCGAAAAATTTGTTGTCTTCTCAACCATTTCTTAGATTCAAACTCCCATATCTCGCGAACGGATTGACGTAACCCAGAAGTTCCTGCTGCGTCTGAAAGTAGAAACTCGCCCGATTACAACGGTATGTGTATTTTTTCCCTAGGCCATTCTGGTTAAGCGTTTGGAGCAGCAGAATTGTGAAAGATTTTTTGCCTTCTCTACCATTTCTTGGCTTCAAACTCCCATATCTCGCGAACGGATTGACCTAACCCAAAAATTCCTATTGCATCTGAAAGTAGAAACTCGCCCGATTACAACGGAATGTGTATTTTTTCCCTAGGCTATTCTGCTGAAGCGTTTGGAGCAGCAGAATTGCGAAAAATTTTTTGCCTTCTCAACCATTTCTTGGCTTCAAACTCCCATATCTCGCGAACGGATTGACCTAACTCAAAAATTCCTGTTCCGTCTGAAAGTAGAAACTCGCCCGGTTACAACGGTATGTGTATTTTTTCCCTAGGCCATTCTGGTTAAGCGTTTGGAGCAGCAGAATTGCGAAAAATTTTTTGCCTTCTCAACCATTTCTTGTTTTCAAACTCCCATATCTCGCGAACGGATTGACCTAACCCAAAAATTCCTATTGCATCTGAATGTAGAAACTCTCCCGATTACAGCGGTATTTGTATTTTTTCCCTAGGCCGTTCTGGTTAAGCGTTTGGAGCAGCAGAAGTGCGAAAAATTTGTTGTCTTCTCAACCATTTCTTAGCTTCAAACTCCCATATCTCGCGAACGGATTGACCTAACCCAAAAGTTCCTGTTGCATGTGAAAGTAGAAACTCGCCCGATTACAACGGTATGTGTATTTTTTCCCTAGGCCATTCTGGTTAAGCGTTCGGAGCAGCAGAATTGCGAAAAATTTTTTGCCTTCTCAACGATTTCTTGTCTTCAATCTCCCATATCTCGCGAACGGATTGACCTAACCCAAAAATTCCTATTGCATCTGAAAGTAGAAACTCGCCCGATTACAACGGTATGTGTATTTTTTCCCTAGGCCATTCTGGTTAAGCGTTTGAAGCAGCAGAATTGCGAAAAATTTTTTGCCTTCTCAACCATTTCTTGGCTTCAAACTCCCATATCTCGCGAACGGATTGACCTAACCCAAAAATTCCTATTGCATCTGAAAGTAGAAACTCGCCCGATTACAACGGTATGTGTATTTTTTCCCTAGGCCATTCTGGTTAAGCGTTTGGAGCAGCAGAATTGTGAAAAATTTTTTGCCTTCTCTACCATTTCTTGGCTTCAAACTCCCATATCTCGCGAACGGATTGACCTAACCCATAAATTCCTATTGCATCTGAAAGTAGAAACTCGCCCGATTACAACGGTATGTGTATTTTTTCCCTAGGCCATTCTGGTTAAGCGTATGGAGCAGCAGAATTGCGAAAAATTTCTTGCCTTCTCAACCATTTCTTGGCTTCAAACTCCCATATCTCGCGAACGGATTGACCTAACCCAAAAATTCCTATGGCATCTGAAAGTCGAAACTCACCCGATTACAACGGTATGTGTATTTTCTCCCTAGGCCATTCTGGTTAAGCGTTTGGAGCAGCAGAAGTGCGAAAAATTTGTTGTCTTCTCAACCATTTCTTAGCTTCAAACTCCCATATCTCGCGAATGGATTGACGTAACCCAAAAATTCCTGTTGCACCTCAAAGTAGAAACTCGCCCGATTACAACGGTATGTGTATTTTTTCCATAGGCCGTTCTGGTTAAGCGTTTGGAGCAGCAGAATTGCGAAAAATTTTTTGCCTTCTCAACCATTTCTTGTCTTCAAACTCCCATATCTCGCGAACGGATTGACCTAACCCAAAAAATTCCTATTGCATCTGAAAGTAGAAACTCGCCCGATTACAACGGTATTTCTATTTATTCCCTAGGCCATTCTGGTTAAGCGTTTGGAGCAGCAGAATAGCGAAAAATTTTTTGCCTTCTCAACCATTTCTTGGCTTCAAAGTCCCATATCTCGCGAACGGATTGACCTAACCCAAAAATTCCTATTGCATCTGAAAGTAGAAACTCGCCCGATTACAGCGGTATGTGTATTTTTTCCCTAGGCCATTCTGGTTAAGCGTTTGGAGCAGCAGAATTGTGAAAAATTTCTCGCCTTCTCAACCATTTCTTGGCTTCAAACTCCCATATCTCGCGAACGGATTGACCTAACCCAAAAATTCCTATTGCATCTGAAAGTAGAAACTCGCCCGATTACAACGGTATGTGTATTTTTTCCCTAGGCCATTCTGGTTAAGCGTTTGGAGCAGCAGAATTGCGAAAAATTTTTTGCCTTCTCAACGATTTCTTGTCTTCAAACTCCCATATCTCGCGAACGGATTGACCTAATCCAAAAATTCCTATTGCATCTGAAAGTAGAAACTCGCCCGATTACAACGGTATGTGTATTTTTTCCCTAGGCCATTCTGGTTAAGCGTCTGAAGCAGCAGAATTGCGAAAAATTTTTTGCCTTCTCAACCATTTCTTAGCTTCAAACTCCCAAATCTCGCGAACGGATTGACGTCACCCAAAAATTCCTGTTGCATCTGAAAGTAGAAACTCGCCCGATTACAACGGTATGTGTATTTTTTCCCTAGGCCATTCTGGTTAAGCGTTTGGAGCAGCGGAATTGCGAAAAATTTTTTGCCTTCTCAACGATTTCTTGTCTTCAAACTCCCATATCTCGCGAACGGATTGACCTAACCCAAAAATTCCTATTGCATCTGAAAGTAGAAACTCGCCCCATTACAACGGTATGTGTATTTTTTCCCTAGGCCATTCTGGTTAAGCGTTTGGAGCAGCAGAATTGCGAAAAATTTCTTGCCTTCTCAACCATTTCTTGGCTTCAAACTCCCATATCTCGCGAACGGATTGACCTAACCCAAAAATTCCTATGGCATCTGAAAGTCGAAACTCACCCGATTACAACGGTATGTGTATTTTTTCCCTAGGCCATTCTGGTTAAGCGTGCGGAGCAGCAGAATTGCGAAAAATTTTTTGCCTTCTCTACCATTTCTTGTCTTCAAACTCCCATATCTCGCGAACGGATTGACCTAACCCAAAAATTCCTATTGCATCTGAAAGTAGAAACTCGCCCGATTACAACGGTATGTGTATTTTTTCCCTAGGCCATTCTGGTTAAGCGTTTGGAGCAGCAGAATTGCGAAAATTTTTTGCCTTCTCAACCATTTCTTGGCTTCAAAGTCCCATATCTCGCGAACGGATTGACCTAACCCAAAAATTCCTATTGCATCTGAAAGTAGAAACTCGCCCGATTACAACGGCATGTGTATTTTTTCCCTAGGCCATTCTGGTTAAGCGTTTGGAGCAGCAGAATTGCGAAAAATTTTTTGCCTTCTCAACCATTTCTTGGCTTCAAAGTCCCATATCTCGCGAACGGATTGACCTAACCCAAAAATTCCTATTGCATCTGAAAGTAGAAACTCGCCCGATTACAAAGGTATGTGTATTTTTTCCCTAGGCCATTCTGGTTAAGCGTTTGATGCAGCAGAATTGCGAAAAATTTTTTGCCTTCTCAACCATTTCTTGGCTTCAAAGTCCCATATCTCGCGAACGGATTGACCTAACCCAAAAATTCCTATTGCATCTGAAAGTAGAAACTCGCCCGATTACAAAGGTATGTGTATTTTTTCCCTAGGCCATTCTGGTTAAGCGTTTGATGCAGCAGAATTGCGAGAAATTGTATGCCTTCTCAACCATTTCCTAGCTTCAAAGTCCCATATCTCGCGAACGGATTGACCAAACCCAAAAATTCCTGCTGCGTCTGAAAGTAGAAACTCGCCCGATTACAACGGTATGTGTATTTTTTCCCTAGGCCATTCTGGTTAAGCGTTTGGAGCAGCAGAATTGCGAAAAATTTTTTGCCTTCTCAACCATTTCTTGGCTTCAAAGTCCCATATCTCGCGAACGGATTGACCTAACCCAAAAATTCCTATTGCATCTGAAAGTAGAAACTCGCCCGATTACAACGGCATGTGTATTTTTTCCCTAGGCCATTCTGGTTAAGCGTTTGGAGCAGCAGAATTGCGAAAAATTTCTTGCCTTCTCAACCATTTCTTGGCTTCAAACTCCCATATCTCGCGAACGGATTGACCTAACCCAAAAATTCCTATGGCATCTGAAAGTTGAAACTCACCCGATTACAACGGTATGTGTATTTTTTCCCTAGGCCATTCTGGTTAAGCGTTCGGAGCAGCAGAATTGCGAAAAATTTTTTGCCTTCTCTACCATTTCTTGTCTTCAAACTCCCATATCTCGCGAACGGATTGACCTAACCCAAAAATTCCTATTGCATCTGAAATAGAAACTCGCCCGATTACAACGGTATGTGTATTTTTTCCCTAGGCCATTCTGGTTAAGCGTTTGGAGCAGCAGAATTGCGAAAAATTTTTTGCCTTCTCAACCATTTCTTGGCTTCAAAGTCCCATATCTCGCGAATGGATTGACCTAACCCAAAAATTCCTATTGCATCTGAAAGTAGAAACTCGCCCGATTACAACGGCATGTGTATTTTTTCCCTAGGCCATTCTGGTTAAGCGTTTGGAGCAGCAGAATTGCGAAAAATTTTTTGCCTTCTGAACCATTTCTTGGCTTCAAACTCCCATATCTCGCGAACGGATTGACCTAACCCAAAAATTCCTATGGCATCTGAAAGTAGAAACTCGCCCGATTACAACGGTATGTGTATTTTTTCCCTAGGCTATTCTGGTTAAGCGTTTGGCGCAGCAGAATTGCGAGAAATTGTATGCCTTCTCAACCATTTCTTGGCTTCAAAGTCCCATATCTCGCGAACGGATTGACCTAACCCAAAAATTCCTATTGCATCTGAAAGTAGAAACTCGCCCGATTACAACGGCATGTGTATTTTTTCCCTAGGCCATTCTGGTTAAGCGTTTGGAGCAGCAGAATTGCGAAAAAATTTTTGCCTTCTCAACCATTTCTTGGCTTCAAACTCCCATATCTCGCGAACGGATTGACCTAACCCAAAAATTCCTATGTCATCTGAAAGTAGAAACTCGCCCGATTACAACGGTATGTGTATTTTTTCCCTAGGCCATTCTGGTTAAGCGTTTGGCGCAGCAGAATTGCGAGAAATTGTATGCCTTCTCAACCATTTCTTAGCTTCAAAGTCCCATATCTCGCGAACGGATTGACCTAACCCAAAAATTCCTATTGCATCTGAAAGTAGAAACTCGTTCGATTACAACGGTATGTGTATTTTTTCCCTAGGCCATTCTGGTTAAGCGATTGGAGCAGCAGAAGTGCGAAAAAATTTTTGTCTTCTCAACCATTTCTTAGCTTCAAACTCCCATATCTCGCGAACGCATTGACCTAACCCAAAAATTCCTATTGCATCTGAAAGTAGAAACTCGCCCCATTACAACGGTATGTGTATTTTTTCCCTAGGCCATTCTGGTTAAGCGTTTGGCGCAGCAGAATTGCGAGAAATTGTATGCCTTCTCAACCATTTCTTAGCTTCAAACTCCCATATCTCGCGAACGGATTGACCTAACCCAAAAATTCCTATTGCATCTGAAAGTAGAAACTCGCCCGATTACAACGGTATGTGTATTTTTTCCCTAGGCCATTCTGGTTAAGCGTTTGGAGCAGCAGAATTGCGAAAAATTTTTTGCCTTCTCAACGATTTCTTGTCTTCAAACTCCCATATCTCGCGAACGGATTGACCTAATCCAAAAATTCCTATTGCATCTGAAAGTAGAAACTCGCCCGATTACAACGGTATGTGTATTTTTTCCCTAGGCCATTCTGGTTAAGCGTCTGAAGCAGCAGAATTGCGAAAAATTTTTTGCCTTCTCAACCATTTCTTAGCTTCAAACTCCCAAATCTCGCGAACGGATTGACGTCACCCAAAAATTCCTGTTGCATCTGAAAGTAGAAACTCGCCCGATTACAACGGTATGTGTATTTTTTCCCTAGGCCATTCTGGTTAAGCGTTTGGAGCAGCGGAATTGCGAAAAATTTTTTGCCTTCTCAACGATTTCTTGTCTTCAAACTCCCATATCTCGCGAACGGATTGACCTAACCCAAAAATTCCTATTGCATCTGAAAGTAGAAACTCGCCCCATTACAACGGTATGTGTATTTTTTCCCTAGGCCATTCTGGTTAAGCGTTTGGAGCAGCAGAATTGCGAAAAATTTCTTGCCTTCTCAACCATTTCTTGGCTTCAAACTCCCATATCTCGCGAACGGATTGACCTAACCCAAAAATTCCTATGGCATCTGAAAGTCGAAACTCACCCGATTACAACGGTATGTGTATTTTTTCCCTAGGCCATTCTGGTTAAGCGTGCGGAGCAGCAGAATTGCGAAAAATTTTTTGCCTTCTCTACCATTTCTTGTCTTCAAACTCCCATATCTCGCGAACGGATTGACCTAACCCAAAAATTCCTATTGCATCTGAAAGTAGAAACTCGCCCGATTACAACGGTATGTGTATTTTTTCCCTAGGCCATTCTGGTTAAACGTTTGGAGCAGCAGAATTGCGAAAAATTTTTTGCCTTCTCAACCATTTCTTGGCTTCAAACTCCCATATCTCGCGAACGGATTGACCTAACCCAAAAATTTCTATTGCATCTGAAAGTAGAAACTCGCCCGATTACAACGGTATGTGTATTTTTTCCCTAGGCCATTCTGGTTAAGCGTTTGGAGCAGCAGAATTGCGAGAAATTGTATGCCTTCTCAACCATTTCTTAGCTTCAAAGTCCCATATCTCGCGAACGGATTGACCAAACCCAAAAATTCCTGCTGCGTCTGAAAGTAGAAACTCGCCCGATTACAACGGTATGTGTATTTTTTCCCTAGGCCATTCTGGTTAAGCGTTTGGAGCAGCAGAATTGCGAAAAATTTTTTGCCTTCTCAACCATTTCTTGGCTTCAAAGTCCCATATCTCGCGAACGGATTGACCTAACCCAAAAATTCCTATTGCATCTGAAAGTAGAAACTCGCCCGATTACAACGGCATGTGTATTTTTTCCCTAGGCCATTCTGGTTAAGCGTTTGGAGCAGCAGAATTGCGAAAAATTTCTTGCCTTCTCAACCATTTCTTGGCTTCAAACTCCCATATCTCGCGAACGGATTGACCTAACCCAAAAATTCCTATGGCATCTGAAAGTTGAAACTCACCCGATTACAACGGTATGTGTATTTTTTCCCTAGGCCATTCTGGTTAAGCGTTCGGAGCAGGAGAATTGCGAAAAATTTTTTGCCTTCTCTACCATTTCTTGTCTTCAAACTCCCATATCTCGCGAACGGATTGACCTAACCCAAAAATTCCTATTGCATCTGAAAGTAGAAACTCGCCCGATTACAACGGTATGTGTATTTTTTCCCTAGGCCATTCTGGTTAAGCGTTTGGAGCAGCAGAATTGCGAAAAATTTTTTGCCTTCTCAACCATTTCTTGGCTTCAAAGTCCCATATCTCGCGAATGGATTGACCTAACCCAAAAATTCCTATTGCAACTGAAAGTAGAAACTCGCCCGATTACAACGGCATGTGTATTTTTTCCCTAGGCCATTCTGGTTAAGCGTTTGGAGCAGCAGAATTGCGAAAAATTTTTTGCCTTCTCAACCATTTCTTGGCTTCAAACTCCCATATCTCGCGAACGGATTGACCTAACCCAAAAATTCCTATGGCATCTGAAAGTAGAAACTCGCCCGATTACAACGGTATGTGTATTTTTTCCCTAGGCCATTCTGGTTAAGCGTTTGGCGCAGCAGAATTGTGAGAAATTGTATGCCTTCTCAACCATTTCTTGGCTTCAAAGTCCCATATCTCGCGAACGGATTGACCTAACCCAAAAATTCCTATTGCATCTGAAAGTAGAAACTCGCCCGATTACAACGGCATGTGTATTTTTTCCCTAGGCCATTCTGGTTAAGCGTTTGGAGCAGCAGAATTGCGAAAAAATTTTTGCCTTCTCAACCATTTCTTGGCTTCAAACTCCCATATCTCGCGAACGGATTGACCTAACCCAAAAATTCCTATGGCATCTGAAAGTAGAAACTCGCCCGATTACAACGGTATGTGTATTTTTTCCCTAGGCCATTCTGGTTAAGCGTTTGGCGCAGCAGAATTGCGAGAAATTGTATGCCTTCTCAACCATTTCTTAGCTTCAAAGTCCCATATCTCGCGAACGGATTGACCTAACCCAAAAATTCCTATTGCATCTGAAAGTAGAAACTCGCTCGATTACAACGGTATGTGTATTTTTTCCCTAGGCCATTCTGGTTAAGCGTTTGGAGCAGCGGAATAGCGAAAAATTTTTTGCCTTCTCAACGATTTCTTGTCTTCAAACTCCCATATCTCGCGAACGGATTGACCTAACCCAAAAATTCCTATTGCATCTGAAAGTAGAAACTCGCCCCATTACAACGGTATGTGTATTTCTTCCCTAGGCCATTCTGGTTAAGCGTTTGGAGCAGCAGAGTTGCGAAAAATTTCTTGCCTTCTCAACCATTTCTTGGCTTCAAACTCCCATATCTCGCGAACGGATTGACCTAACCCAAAAATTCCTATGGCATCTGAAAGTAGAAACTCGCCCGATTACAACGGTATGTGTATTTTTTCCCTAGGCCATTCTGGTTAAGCGTTTGGCGCAGCAGAATTGCGAGAAATTGTATGCCTTCTCAACCATTTCTTAGCTTCAAAGTCCCATATCTCGCGAACGGATTGACCTAACCCAAAAATTCCTATTGCATCTGAAAGTAGAAACTCGCTCGATTACAACGGTATGTGTATTTTTTCCCTAGGCCATTCTGGTTAAGCGTTTGGAGCAGCAGAATTGCGAAAAATGTTTTGCCTTCTCAACCATTTCTTGGCTTCAAACTCCCATATCTCGCGAACGGATTGACCTAACCCAAAAATTCCTATTGCATCTGAAAGTAGAAACTCGCCCGATTACAGCGGTATGTGTATTTTTTCCCTAGGCCATTCTGGTTAAGCGTTTGGAGCAGCAGAATTGTGAAAAATTTCTCGCCTTCTCAACCATTTCTTGGCTTCAAACTCCCATATCTCGCGAACGGATTGACCTAACCCAAAAATTCCTATTGCATCTGAAAGTAGAAACTCGCCCGATTACAACGGTATGTGTATTTTTTCCCTAGGCCATTCTGGTTAAGCGTTTGGAGCAGCAGAATTGCGAAAAATTTTTTGCCTTCTCAACGATTTCTTGTCTTCAAACTCCCATATCTCGCGAACGGATTGACCTAATCCAAAAATTCCTATTGCATCTGAAAGTAGAAACTCGCCCGATTACAACGGTATGTGTATTTTTTCCCTAGGCCATTCTGGTTAAGCGTCTGAAGCAGCAGAATTGCGAAAATTTTTTTGCCTTCTCAACCATTTCTTAGCTTCAAACTCCCAAATCTCGCGAACGGATTGACGTCACCCAAAAATTCCTGTTGCATCTGAAAGTAGAAACTCGCCCGATTACAACGGTATGTGTATTTTTTCCCTAGGCCATTCTGGTTAAGCGTTTGGAGCAGCGGAATTGCGAAAAATTTTTTGCCTTCTCAACGATTTCTTGTCTTCAAACTCCCATATCTCGCGAACGGATTGACCTAACCCAAAAATTCCTATTGCATCTGAAAGTAGAAACTCGCCCCATTACAACGGTATGTGTATTTTTTCCCTAGGCCATTCTGGTTAAGCGTTTGGAGCAGCAGAATTGCGAAAAATTTCTTGCCTTCTCAACCATTTCTTGGCTTCAAACTCCCATATCTCGCGAACGGATTGACCTAACCCAAAAATTCCTATGGCATCTGAAAGTCGAAACTCACCCGATTACAACGGTATGTGTATTTTTTCCCTAGGCCATTCTGGTTAAGCGTGCGGAGCAGCAGAATTGCGAAAATTTTTTGCCTTCTCTACCATTTCTTGTCTTCAAACTCCCATATCTCGCGAACGGATTGACCTAACCCAAAAATTCCTATTGCATCTGAAAGTAGAAACTCGCCCGATTACAACGGTATGTGTATTTTTTCCCTAGGCCATTCTGGTTAAGCGTTTGGAGCAGCAGAATTGCGAAAAATTTTTTGCCTTCTCAACCATTTCTTGGCTTCAAACTCCCATATCTCGCGAACGGATTGACCTAACCCAAAAATTTCTATTGCATCTGAAAGTAGAAACTCGCCCGATTACAACGGTATGTGTATTTTTTCCCTAGGCCATTCTGGTTAAGCGTTTGGAGCAGCAGAATTGCGAGAAATTGTATGCCTTCTCAACCATTTCTTAGCTTCAAAGTCCCATATCTCGCGAACGGATTGACCAAACCCAAAAATTCCTGCTGCGTCTGAAAGTAGAAACTCGCCCGATTACAACGGTATGTGTATTTTTTCCCTAGGCCATTCTGGTTAAGCGTTTGGAGCAGCAGAATTGCGAAAAATTTTTTGCCTTCTCAACCATTTCTTGGCTTCAAAGTCCCATATCTCGCGAACGGATTGACCTAACCCAAAAATTCCTATTGCATCTGAAAGTAGAAACTCGCCCGATTACAACGGCATGTGTATTTTTTCCCTAGGCCATTCTGGTTAAGCGTTTGGAGCAGCAGAATTGCGAAAAATTTCTTGCCTTCTCAACCATTTCTTGGCTTCAAACTCCCATATCTCGCGAACGGATTGACCTAACCCAAAAATTCCTATGGCATCTGAAAGTTGAAACTCACCCGATTACAACGGTATGTGTATTTTTTCCCTAGGCCATTCTGGTTAAGCGTTCGGAGCAGCAGAATTGCGAAAAATTTTTTGCCTTCTCTACCATTTCTTGTCTTCAAACTCCCAT
Organism: Ptiloglossa arizonensis; assembly: GCF_051014685.1. Classification (NCBI taxonomy): domain Eukaryota; kingdom Metazoa; phylum Arthropoda; class Insecta; order Hymenoptera; family Colletidae; genus Ptiloglossa; species Ptiloglossa arizonensis. The sequence continues at coordinate 63,700 of NW_027478679.1, read as the reverse complement.
ATCTCGCGAACGGATTGACCTAACCCAAAAATTCCTATTGCATCTGAAAGTAGAAACTCGCCCGATTACAACGGTATGTGTATTTTTTCCCTAGGCCATTCTGGTTAAGCGTTTGGAGCAGCAGAATTGCGAAAAATTTTTTGCCTTCTCAACCATTTCTTGGCTTCAAAGTCCCATATCTCGCGAATGGATTGACCTAACCCAAAAATTCCTATTGCAACTGAAAGTAGAAACTCGCCCGATTACAACGGCATGTGTATTTTTTCCCTAGGCCATTCTGGTTAAGCGTTTGGAGCAGCAGAATTGCGAAAAAATTTTTGCCTTCTCAACCATTTCTTGGCTTCAAACTCCCATATCTCGCGAACGGATTGACCTAACCCAAAAATTCCTATTGCATCTGAAAGTAGAAACTCGCCCGATTACAACGGCATGTGTATTTTTTCCCTAGGCCATTCTGGTTAAGCGTTTGGAGCAGCAGAATTGCGAAAAAATTTTTGCCTTCTCAACCATTTCTTGGCTTCAAACTCCCATATCTCGCGAACGGATTGACCTAACCCAAAAATTCCTATGGCATCTGAAAGTAGAAACTCGCCCGATTACAACGGTATGTGTATTTTTTCCCTAGGCCATTCTGGTTAAGCGTTTGGCGCAGCAGAATTGCGAGAAATTGTATGCCTTCTCAACCATTTCTTAGCTTCAAAGTCCCATATCTCGCGAACGGATTGACCTAACCCAAAAATTCCTATTGCATCTGAAAGTAGAAACTCGCTCGATTACAACGGTATGTGTATTTTTTCCCTAGGCCATTCTGGTTAAGCGTTTGGAGCAGCAGAATTGCGAAAAATGTTTTGCCTTCTCAACCATTTCTTGGCTTCAAACTCCCATATCTCGCGAACGGATTGACCTAACCCAAAAATTCCTATTGCATCTGAAAGTAAAAACTCGTTCGATTACAACGGTATGTGTATTTTTTCCCTAGGCCATTCTGGTTAAGCGATTGGAGCAGCAGAAGTGCGAAAAAATTTTTGTCTTCTCAACCATTTCTTAGCTTCAAACTCCCATATCTCGCGAACGCATTGACCTAACCCAAAAATTCCTATTGCATCTGAAAGTAGAAACTCTCCCCATTACAACGGTATGTGTATTTTTTCCCGAGGCCATTCTGGTTAAGCGTTTGGAGCAGCAGAATTGCGAGAAATTGTATGCCTTCTCAACCATTTCTTAGCTTCAAAGTCCCATATCTCGCGAACGGATTGACCTAACCCAAAAATTCCTATTGCATCTGAAAGTAGAAACTCGCCCCATTACAACGGTATGTGTATTTTTTCCCTAGGCCATTCTGGTTAAGCGTTTGGAGCAGCAGAATTGCGAAAAATTTCTTGCCTTCTCAACCATTTCTTGGCTTCAAACTCCCATATCTCGCGAACGGATTGACCTAACCCAAAAATTCCTATGGCATCTGAAAGTTGAAACTCACCCGATTACAACGGTATGTGTATTTTTTCCCTAGGCCATTCTGGTTAAGCGTTTGGAGCAGCGGAATAGCGAAAAATTTTTTGCCTTCTCAACGATTTCTTGTCTTCAAACTCCCATATCTCGCGAACGGATTGACCTAACCCAAAAATTCCTATTGCATCTGAAAGTAGAAACTCGCCCCATTACAACGGTATGTGTATTTCTTCCCTAGGCCATTCTGGTTAAGCGTTTGGAGCAGCAGAGTTGCGAAAAATTTCTTGCCTTCTCAACCATTTCTTGGCTTCAAACTCCCATATCTCGCGAACGGATTGACCTAACCCAAAAATTCCTATGGCATCTGAAAGTAGAAACTCGCCCGATTACAACGGTATGTGTATTTTTTCCCTAGGCCATTCTGGTTAAGCGTTTGGCGCAGCAGAATTGCGAGAAATTGTATGCCTTCTCAACCATTTCTTAGCTTCAAAGTCCCATATCTCGCGAACGGATTGACCTAACCCAAAAATTCCTATTGCATCTGAAAGTAGAAACTCGCTCGATTACAACGGTATGTGTATTTTTTCCCTAGGCCATTCTGGTTAAGCGTTTGGAGCAGCAGAATTGCGAAAAATGTTTTGCCTTCTCAACCATTTCTTGGCTTCAAACTCCCATATCTCGCGAACGGATTGACCTAACCCAAAAATTCCTATTGCATCTGAAAGTAGAAACTCGCCCGATTACAGCGGTATGTGTATTTTTTCCCTAGGCCATTCTGGTTAAGCGTTTGGAGCAGCAGAATTGTGAAAAATTTCTCGCCTTCTCAACCATTTCTTGGCTTCAAACTCCCATATCTCGCGAACGGATTGACCTAACCCAAAAATTCCTATTGCATCTGAAAGTAGAAACTCGCCCGATTACAACGGTATGTGTATTTTTTCCCTAGGCCATTCTGGTTAAGCGTTTGGAGCAGCAGAATTGCGAAAAATTTTTTGCCTTCTCAACGATTTCTTGTCTTCAAACTCCCATATCTCGCGAACGGATTGACCTAATCCAAAAATTCCTATTGCATCTGAAAGTAGAAACTCGCCCGATTACAACGGTATGTGTATTTTTTCCCTAGGCCATTCTGGTTAAGCGTCTGAAGCAGCAGAATTGCGAAAATTTTTTTGCCTTCTCAACCATTTCTTAGCTTCAAACTCCCAAATCTCGCGAACGGATTGACGTCACCCAAAAATTCCTGTTGCATCTGAAAGTAGAAACTCGCCCGATTACAACGGTATGTGTATTTTTTCCCTAGGCCATTCTGGTTAAGCGTTTGGAGCAGCGGAATTGCGAAAAATTTTTTGCCTTCTCAACGATTTCTTGTCTTCAAACTCCCATATCTCGCGAACGGATTGACCTAACCCAAAAATTCCTATTGCATCTGAAAGTAGAAACTCGCCCCATTACAACGGTATGTGTATTTTTTCCCTAGGCCATTCTGGTTAAGCGTTTGGAGCAGCAGAATTGCGAAAAATTTCTTGCCTTCTCAACCATTTCTTGGCTTCAAACTCCCATATCTCGCGAACGGATTGACCTAACCCAAAAATTCCTATGGCATCTGAAAGTCGAAACTCACCCGATTACAACGGTATGTGTATTTTTTCCCTAGGCCATTCTGGTTAAGCGTGCGGAGCAGCAGAATTGCGAAAAATTTTTTGCCTTCTCTACCATTTCTTGTCTTCAAACTCCCATATCTCGCGAACGGATTGACCTAACCCAAAAATTCCTATTGCATCTGAAAGTAGAAACTCGCCCGATTACAACGGTATGTGTATTTTTTCCCTAGGCCATTCTGGTTAAGCGTTTGGAGCAGCAGAATTGCGAAAAATTTTTTGCCTTCTCAACCATTTCTTGGCTTCAAACTCCCATATCTCGCGAACGGATTGACCTAACCCAAAAATTTCTATTGCATCTGAAAGTAGAAACTCGCCCGATTACAACGGTATGTGTATTTTTTCCCTAGGCCATTCTGGTTAAGCGTTTGGAGCAGCAGAATTGCGAGAAATTGTATGCCTTCTCAACCATTTCTTAGCTTCAAAGTCCCATATCTCGCGAACGGATTGACCAAACCCAAAAATTCCTGCTGCGTCTGAAAGTAGAAACACGCCCGATTACAACGGTATGTGTATTTTTTCCCTAGGCCATTCTGGTTAAGCGTTTGGAGCAGCAGAATTGCGAAAAATTTTTTGCCTTCTCAACCATTTCTTGGCTTCAAAGTCCCATATCTCGCGAACGGATTGACCTAACCCAAAAATTCCTATTGCATCTGAAAGTAGAAACTCGCCCGATTACAACGGCATGTGTATTTTTTCCCTAGGCCATTCTGGTTAAGCGTTTGGAGCAGCAGAATTGCGAAAAATTTCTTGCCTTCTCAACCATTTCTTGGCTTCAAACTCCCATATCTCGCGAACGGATTGACCTAACCCAAAAATTCCTATGGCATCTGAAAGTTGAAACTCACCCGATTACAACGGTATGTGTATTTTTTCCCTAGGCCATTCTGGTTAAGCGTTCGGAGCAGCAGAATTGCGAAAAATTTTTTGCCTTCTCTACCATTTCTTGTCTTCAAACTCCCATATCTCGCGAACGGATTGACCTAACCCAAAAATTCCTATTGCATCTGAAAGTAGAAACTCGCCCGATTACAACGGTATGTGTATTTTTTCCCTAGGCCATTCTGGTTAAGCGTTTGGAGCAGCAGAATTGCGAAAAATTTTTTGCCTTCTCAACCATTTCTTGGCTTCAAAGTCCCATATCTCGCGAATGGATTGACCTAACCCAAAAATTCCTATTGCAACTGAAAGTAGAAACTCGCCCGATTACAACGGCATGTGTATTTTTTCCCTAGGCCATTCTGGTTAAGCGTTTGGAGCAGCAGAATTGCGAAAAAATTTTTGCCTTCTCAACCATTTCTTGGCTTCAAACTCCCATATCTCGCGAACGGATTGACCTAACCCAAAAATTCCTATTGCATCTGAAAGTAGAAACTCGCCCGATTACAACGGCATGTGTATTTTTTCCCTAGGCCATTCTGGTTAAGCGTTTGGAGCAGCAGAATTGCGAAAAAATTTTTGCCTTCTCAACCATTTCTTGGCTTCAAACTCCCATATCTCGCGAACGGATTGACCTAACCCAAAAATTCCTATGGCATCTGAAAGTAGAAACTCGCCCGATTACAACGGTATGTGTATTTTTTCCCTAGGCCATTCTGGTTAAGCGTTTGGCGCAGCAGAATTGCGAGAAATTGTATGCCTTCTCAACCATTTCTTAGCTTCAAAGTCCCATATCTCGCGAACGGATTGACCTAACCCAAAAATTCCTATTGCATCTGAAAGTAGAAACTCGCTCGATTACAACGGTATGTGTATTTTTTCCCTAGGCCATTCTGGTTAAGCGTTTGGAGCAGCAGAATTGCGAAAAATGTTTTGCCTTCTCAACCATTTCTTGGCTTCAAACTCCCATATCTCGCGAACGGATTGACCTAACCCAAAAATTCCTATTGCATCTGAAAGTAAAAACTCGTTCGATTACAACGGTATGTGTATTTTTTCCCTAGGCCATTCTGGTTAAGCGATTGGAGCAGCAGAAGTGCGAAAAAATTTTTGTCTTCTCAACCATTTCTTAGCTTCAAACTCCCATATCTCGCGAACGCATTGACCTAACCCAAAAATTCCTATTGCATCTGAAAGTAGAAACTCTCCCCATTACAACGGTATGTGTATTTTTTCCCGAGGCCATTCTGGTTAAGCGTTTGGAGCAGCAGAATTGCGAGAAATTGTATGCCTTCTCAACCATTTCTTAGCTTCAAAGTCCCATATCTCGCGAACGGATTGACCTAACCCAAAAATTCCTATTGCATCTGAAAGTAGAAACTCGCCCCATTACAACGGTATGTGTATTTTTTCCCTAGGCCATTCTGGTTAAGCGTTTGGAGCAGCAGAATTGCGAAAAATTTCTTGCCTTCTCAACCATTTCTTGGCTTCAAACTCCCATATCTCGCGAACGGATTGACCTAACCCAAAAATTCCTATGGCATCTGAAAGTCGAAACTCACCCGATTACAACGGTATGTGTATTTTTTCCCTAGGCCATTCTGGTTAAGCGTGCGGAGCAGCAGAATTGCGAAAAATTTTTTGCCTTCTCTACCATTTCTTAGCTTCAAACTCCCATATCTCGCGAACGGATTGACCTAACCCAAAAATTCCTATTGCATCTGAAAGTAGAAACTCGCCCGATTACAACGGTATGTGTATTTTTTCCCTAGGCCATTCTGGTTAAGCGTTTGGAGCAGCAGAATTGCGAAAAATTTTTTGCCTTCTCAACCATTTCTTGGCTTCAAAGTCCCATATCTCGCGAACGGATTGACCTAACCCAAAAATTCCTATTGCATCTGAAAGTAGAAACTCGCCCGATTACAAAGGTATGTGTATTTTTTCCCTAGGCCATTCTGGTTAAGCGTTTGATGCAGCAGAATTGCGAAAAATTTTTTGCCTTCTCAACCATTTCTTGGCTTCAAACTCCCATATCTCGCGAACGGATTGACCAAACCCAAAAATTCCTGCTGCGTCTGAAAGTAGAAACTCGCCCGATTACAACGGTATGTGTATTTTTTCCCTAGGCCATTCTGGTTAAGCGTTTGGAGCAGCAGAATTGCGAAAAATTTTTTGCCTTCTCAACCATTTCTTGGCTTCAAAGTCCCATATCTCGCGAACGGATTGACCTAACCCAAAAATTCCTATTGCATCTGAAAGTAGAAACTCGCCCGATTACAACGGCATGTGTATTTTTTCCCTAGGCCATTCTGGTTAAGCGTTTGGAGCAGCAGAATTGCGAAAAATTTCTTGCCTTCTCAACCATTTCTTGGCTTCAAACTCCCATATCTCGCGAACGGATTGACCTAACCCAAAAATTCCTATGGCATCTGAAAGTTGAAACTCACCCGATTACAACGGTATGTGTATTTTTTCCCTAGGCCATTCTGGTTAAGCATTCGGAGCAGCAGAATTGCGAAAAATTTTTTGCCTTCTCTACCATTTCTTGTCTTCAAACTCCCATATCTCGCGAACGGATTGACCTAACCCAAAAATTCCTATTGCATCTGAAAGTAGAAACTCGCCCGATTACAACGGTATGTGTATTTTTTCCCTAGGCCATTCTGGTTAAGCGTTTGGAGCAGCAGAATTGCGAAAAATTTTTTGCCTTCTCAACCATTTCTTGGCTTCAAAGTCCCATATCTCGCGAATGGATTGACCTAACCCAAAAATTCCTATTGCATCTGAAAGTAGAAACTCGCCCGATTACAACGGCATGTGTATTTTTTCCCTAGGCCATTCTGGTTAAGCGTTTGGAGCAGCAGAATTGCAAAAAATTTTTTGCCTTCTCAACCATTTCGTGGCTTCAAACTCCCATATCTCGCGAACGGATTGACCTAACCCAAAAATTCCTATGGCATCTGAAAGTAGAAACTCGCCCGATTACAACGGTATGTGTATTTTTTCCCTAGGCCATTCTGGTTAAGTGTTTGGCGCAGCAGAATTGCGAGAAATTGTATGCCTTCTCAACCATTTCTTGGCTTCAAAGTCCCATATCTCGCGAACGGATTGACCTAACCCAAAAATTCCTATTGCATCTGAAAGTAGATACTCGCCCGATTACAACGGCATGTGTATTTTTTCCCTAGGCCATTCTGGTTAAGCGTTTGGAGCAGCAGAATTGCGAAAAAATTGTTGCCTTCTCAACCATTTCTTGGCTTCAAACTCCCATATCTCGCGAACGGATTGACCTAACCCAAAAATTCCTATGGCATCTGAAAGTAGAAACTCGCCCGATTACAACGGTATGTGTATTTTTTCCCTAGGCCATTCTGGTTAAGCGTTTGGCGCAGCAGAATTGCGAGAAATTGTATGCCTTCTCAACCATTTCTTAGCTTCAAAGTCCCATATCTCGCGAACGGATTGACCTAACCCAAAAATTCCTATTGCATCTGAAAGTAGAAACTCTCCCCATTACAACGGTATGTGTATTTTTTCCCGAGGCCATTCTGGTTAAGCGTTTGGAGCAGCAGAATTGCGAGAAATTGTATGCCTTCTCAACCATTTCTTAGCTTCAAAGTCCCATATCTCGCGAACGGATTGACCAAACCCAAAAATTCCTGCTGCGTCTGAAAGTAGAAACTCGCCCGATTACAACGGTATGCGTATTTTTTCCCTAGGCAATTCTGGTTAAGCGTTTGGAGCAGCAGAATTGCGAAAAATTTTTTGCCTTCTCCACCATTTCTTGGCTTCAAAGTCCCATATCTCGCGAACGGATTGACCTAACCCAAAAATTCCTATTGCATCTGTATGTAGAAACTCTCCCGATTACAGCGGTATTTGTATTTTTTCCCTAGGCCGTTCTGGTTAAGCGTTTGGAGCAGCAGAAGTGCGAAAAATTTGTTGTCTTCTCAACCATTTCTTAGCTTCAAACTCCCATATCTCGCGAACGGATTGACGTAACCCAAAGATTCCTGTTGCATCTGAAAGTAGAAACTCGCCCGATTACAACGGTATGTGTATTTTTTCCCTAGGCCATTCTGGTTAAGCGTTTGGAGCAGCAGAATTGCGAAAAATTTTTTGCCTTCTCAACCATTTGTTGTCTTCAAACTCCCATATCTCGCGAACGGATTGACCTAACCCAAAAATTCCTATTGCATCTGAAAGTAGAAACTCGCCCGATTACAAAGGTATGTGTATTTTTTCCCTAGGCCATTCTGGTTAAGCGTTTGATGCAGCAGAATTGCGAAAAATTTTTTGCCTTCTCAACCATTTCTTGGCTTCAAACTCCCATATCTCGCGAACGGATTGACCTAACCCAAAAATTCCTATTCCATCTGAAAGTAGAAACTCGCCCGATTACAACGGTATGTGTATTTTTTCCCTAGGCCATTCTGGTTAAGCGTCTGAAGCAGCAGAATTGCGAAATATTTTTTGCCTTCTCAACCATTTCTTAGCTTCAAACTCCCAAATCTCGCGAACGGATTGACGTCACCCAAAAATTCCTGTTGCATCTGAAAGTAGAAACTCGCCCGATTACAACGGTATGTGTATTTTTCCCCTAGGCCATTCTGGTTAAGCGTTTGGAGCAGCGGAATAGCGAAAAATTTTTTGCCTTCTCAACGATTTCTTGTCTTCAAACTCCCATATCTCGCGAACGGATTGACCTAACCCAAAAATTCCTATTGCATCTGAAAGTAGAAACTCGCCCCATTACAACGGTATGTGTATTTCTTCCCTAGGCCATTCTGGTTAAGCGTTTGGAGCAGCAGAATTGCGAAAAATTTCTTGCCTTCTCAACCATTTCTTGGCTTCAAACTCCCATATCTCGCGAACGGATTGACCTAACCCAAAAATTCCTATGGCATCTGAAAGTCGAAACTCACCCGATTACAACGGTATGTGAATTTTTTCCCTAGGCCATTCTGGTTAAGCGTTCGGAGCAGCAGAATTGCGAAAAATTTTTTGCCTTCTCTACCATTTCTTGTCTTCAAACTCCCATATCTCGCGAACGGATTGACCTAACCCAAAAATTCCTATTGCATCTGAAAGTAGAAACTCGCCCGATTACAACGGTATGTGTATTTTTTCCCTAGGCCATTCTGGTTAAGCGTTTGGAGCAGCAGAATTGCGAAAAATTTTTTGCCTTCTCAACCATTTCTTGGCTTCAAAGTCCCATATCTCGCGAACGGATTGACCTAACCCAAAAATTCCTATTGCATCTGAAAGTAGAAACTCGCCCGATTACAACGGCATGTGTATTTTTTCCCTAGGCCATTCTGGTTAAGCGTTTGGAGCAGCAGAATTGCGAAAAATTTCTTGCCTTCTCAACCATTTCTTGGCTTCAAACTCCCATATCTCGCGAACGGATTGACCTAACCCAAAAATTCCTATGTTATCTGAAAGTCGAAACTCACCCGATTACAACGGTATGTGTATTTTTTCCCTAGGCCATTCTGGTTAAGCGTTCGGAGCAGCAGAATTGCGAAAAATTTTTTGCCTTCTCTACCATTTCTTGTCTTCAAACTCCCATATCTCGCGAACGGATTGACCTAACCCAAAAATTCCTATTGCATCTGAAAGTAGAAACTCGCCCGATTACAACGGTATGTGTATTTTTTCCCTAGGCCATTCTGGTTAAGCGTTTGGAGCAGCAGAATTGCGAAAAATTTTTTGCCTTCTCAACCATTTCTTGGCTTCAAAGTCCCATATCTCGCGAACGGATTGACCTAACCCAAAAATTCCTATTGCATCTGAAAGTAGAAACTCGCCCGATTACAACGGCATGTGTATTTTTTCCCTAGGCCATTCTGGTTAAGCGTTTGGAGCAGCAGAATTGCGAAAAATTTTTTGCCTTCTCAACCATTTCTGGGCTTCAAACTCCCATATCTCGCGAACGGATTGACCTAACCCAAAAATTCCTATGGCATCTGAAAGTAGAAACTCGCCCGATTACAACGGTATGTGTATTTTTTCCCTAGGCCATTCTGGTTAAGCGTTTGGCGCAGCAGAATTGCGAGAAATTGTATGCCTTCTCAACCATTTCTTGGCTTCAAAGTCCCATATCTCGCGAACGGATTGACCTAACCCAAAAATTCCTATTGCATCTGAAAGTAGAAACTCGCCCGATTACAACGGCATGTGTATTTTTTCCCTAGGCCATTCTGGTTAAGCGTTTGGAGCAGCAGAATTGCGAAAAATTTTTTGCCTTCTCAACCATTTCTTGGCTTCAAACTCCCATATCTCGCGAACGGATTGACCTAACCCAAAAATTCCTATGGCATCTGAAAGTAGAAACTCGCCCGATTACAACGGTATGTGTATTTTTTCCCTAGGCCATTCTGGTTAAGCGTTTGGCGCAGCAGAATTGCGAGAAATTGTATGCCTTCTCAACCATTTCTTAGCTTCAAAGTCCCATATCTCGCGAACGGATTGACCTAACCCAAAAATTCCTGCTGCGTCTGAAAGTAGAAACTCGCCCGATTACAACGGTATGCGTATTTTTTCCCTAGGCCATTCTGGTTAAGCGTTTGGAGCAGCAGAATTGCGAAAAATTTTTTGCCTTCTCAACCATTTCTTGGCTTCAAAGTCCCATATCTCGCGAACGGATTGACCTAACCCAAAAATTCCTATTGCATCTGAAAGTAGAAACTCGCCCGATTACAACGGCATGTGTATTTTTTCCCTAGGCCATTCTGGTTAAGCGTTTGGAGCAGCAGAATTGCGAAAAATTTTTTGCCTTCTCAACCATTTCTTGGCTTCAAAGTCCCATATCTCGCGAACGGATTGACCTAACCCAAAAATTCCTATTGCATCTGAAAGTAGAAACTCGCCCGATTACAACGGCATGTGTATTTTTTCCCTAGGCCATTCTGGTTAAGCGTTTGGAGCAGCAGAATTGCGAAAAATGTTTTGCCTTCTCAACCATTTCTTGGCTTCAAACTCCCATATCTCGCGAACGGATTGACCTAACCCAAAAATTCCTATTGTATCTGAAAGTAAAAACTCGTTCGATTACAACGGTATGTGTATTTTTTCCCTAGGCCATTCTGGTTAAGCGATTGGAGCAGCAGAAGTGCGAAAAAATTTTTGTCTTCTCAACCATTTCTTAGCTTCAAACTCCCATATCTCGCGAACGCATTGACCTAACCCAAAAATTCCTATTGCATCTGAAAGTAGAAACTCGCCCGATTACAACGGTATGTGTATTTTTTCCCTAGGCCATTCTGGTTAAGCGTTTGGAGCAGCAGAATTGCGAAAAATTTTTTGCCTTCTCAACCATTTGTTGTCTTCAAACTCCCATATCTCGCGAACGGATTGACCTAACCCAAAAATTCCTATTGCATCTGAAAGTAGAAACTCGCCCGATTACAAAGGTATGTGTATTTTTTCCCTAGGCCATTCTGGTTAAGCGTTTGATGCAGCAGAATTGCGAAAAATTTTTTGCCTTCTCAACCATTTCTTGGCTTCAAACTCCCATATCTCGCGAACGGATTGACCTAACCCAAAAATTCCTATTGCATCTGAAAGTAGAAACTCGCCCGATTACAACGGTATGTGTATTTTTTCCCTAGGCCATTCTGGTTAAGCGTTTGGAGCAGCAGAATTGCGAGAAATTGTATGCCTTCTCAACCATTTCTTAGCTTCAAAGACCCATATCTCGCGAACGGATTGACCAAACCCAAAAATTCCTGCTGCGTCTGAAAGTAGAAACTCGCCCGATTACAACGGTATGTGTATTTTTTCCCTAGGCCATTCTGGTTAAGCGTTTGGAGCAGCAGAATTGTGAAAGATTTTTTGCCTTCTCTAACATTTCTTGGCTTCAAACTCCCATATCTCGCGAACGGATTGACCTAACCCAAAAATTCCTATTGCATCTGAAGGTAGAAACTCGCCCGATTACAACGGTATGTGTATTTTTTCCCTAGGCTATTCTGCTTAAGCGTTTGGAGCAGCAGAATTGCGAGAAATTGTATGCCTTCTCAACCATTTCTTAGCTTCAAAGTCCCATATCTCGCGAACGGATTGACCAAACCCAAAAATTCCTGCTGCGTCTGAAAGTAGAAACTCGCCCGATTACAACGGTATGTGTATTTTTTCCCTAGGCCATTCTGGTTAAGCTTTGGAGCAGCAGAATTGCGAAAAATTTTTTGCCTTCTCAACCATTTGTTGTCTTCAAACTCCCATATCTCGCGAACGGATTGACCTAACCCAAAAATTCCTATTGCATCTGAAAGTAGAAACTCGCCCGAATACAAAGGTATGTGTATTTTTTCCCTAGGCCATTCTGGTTAAGCGTTTGATGCAGCAGAATTGCGAAAAATTTTTGGCCTTCTCAACCATTTCTTGGCTTCAAACTCCCATATCTCGCGAACGGATTGACCTAACCCAAAAATTCCTATTGCATCTGAAAGTAGAAACTCGCCCGATTACAACGGTATGTGTATTTTTTCCCTAGGCCATTCTGGTTAAGCGTTTGGAGCAGCAGAATTGCGAGAAATTGTATGCCTTCTCAACCATTTCTTAGCTTCAAAGTCCCATATCTCGCGAACGGATTGACCAAACCCAAAAATTCCTGCTGCGTCTGAAAGTAGAAACTCGCCCGATTACAACGGTATGTGTATTTTTTCCCTAGGCCATTCTGGTTAAGCGTTTGGAGCAGCAGAATTGCGAAAAATTTTTTGCCTTCTCAACCATTTCTTGGCTTCAAAGTCCCATATCTCGCGAACGGATTGACCTAACCCAAAAATTCCTATGGCATCTGAAAGTCGAAACTCACCCGATTACAACGGTATGTGAATTTTTTCCCTAGGCCATTCTGGTTAAGCGTTCGGAGCAGCAGAATTGCGAAAAATTTTTTGCCTTCTCTACCATTTCTTGTCTTCAAACTCCCATATCTCGCGAACGGATTGACCTAACCCAAAAATTCCTATTGCATCTGAAAGTAGAAACTCGCCCGATTACAACGGTATGTGTATTTTTTCCCTAGGCCATTCTGGTTAAGCGTTTGGAGCAGCAGAATTGCGAAAAATTTTTTGCCTTCTCAACCATTTCTTGGCTTCAAAGTCCCATATCTCGCGAACGGATTGACCTAACCCAAAAATTCCTATTGCATCTGAAAGTAGAAACTCGCCCGATTACAACGGCATGTGTATTTTTTCCCTAGGCCATTCTGGTTAAGCGTTTGGAGCAGCAGAATTGCGAAAAATTTCTTGCCTTCTCAACCATTTCTTGGCTTCAAACTCCCATATCTCGCGAACGGATTGACCTAACCCAAAAATTCCTATGTTATCTGAAAGTCGAAACTCACCCGATTACAACGGTATGTGTATTTTTTCCCTAGGCCATTCTGGTTAAGCGTTAGGAGCAGCAGAATTGCGAAAAATTTTTTGCCTTCTCTACCATTTCTTGTCTTCAAACTCCCATATCTCGCGAACGGATTGACCTAACCCAAAAATTCCTATTGCATCTGAAAGTAGAAACTCGCCCGATTACAACGGTATGTGTATTTTTTCCCTAGGCCATTCTGGTTAAGCGTTTGGAGCAGCAGAATTGCGAAAAATTTTTTGCCTTCTCAACCATTTCTTGGCTTCAAAGTCCCATATCTCGCGAACGGATTGACCTAACCCAAAAATTCCTATTGCATCTGAAAGTAGAAACTCGCCCGATTACAACGGCATGTGTATTTTTTCCCTAGGCCATTCTGGTTAAGCGTTTGGAGCAGCAGAATTGCGAAAAATTTTTTGCCTTCTCAACCATTTCTTGGCTTCAAACTCCCATATCTCGCGAACGGATTGACCTAACCCAAAAATTCCTATGGCATCTGAAAGTAGAAACTCGCCCGATTACAACGGTATGTGTATTTTTTCCCTAGGCCATTCTGGTTAAGCGTTTGGCGCAGCAGAATTGCGAGAAATTGTATGCCTTCTCAACCATTTCTTAGCTTCAAAGTCCCATATCTCGCGAACGGATTGACCTAACCCAAAAATTCCTATTGCATCTGAAAGTAGAAACTCGCTCGATTACAACGGTATGTGTATTTTTTCCCTAGGCCATTCTGGTTAAGCGTTTGGAGCAGCAGAATTGCGAAAAATGTTTTGCCTTCTCAACCATTTCTTGGCATCAAACTCCCATATCTCGCGAACGGATTGACCTAACCCAAAAATTCCTATTGCATCTGAAAGTAAAAACTCGTTCGATTACAACGGTATGTGTATTTTTTCCCTAGGCCATTCTGGTTAAGCGATTGGAGCAGCAGAAGTGCGAAAAAATTTTTGTCTTCTCAACCATTTCTTAGCTTCAAACTCCCATATCTCGCGAACGCATTGACCTAACCCAAAAATTCCTATTGCATCTGAAAGTAGAAACTCTCCCCATTACAACGGTATGTGTATTTTTTCCCGAGGCCATTCTGGTTAAGCGTTTGGAGCAGCAGAATTGCGAGAAATTGTATGCCTTCTCAACCATTTCTTAGCTTCAAAGTCCCATATCTCGCGAACGGATTGACCAAACCCAAAAATTCCTGCTGCGTCTGAAAGTAGAAACTCGCCCGATTACAACGGTATGCGTATTTTTTCCCTAGGCCATTCTGGTTAAGCGTTTGGAGCAGCAGAATTGCGAAAAATTTTTTGCCTTCTCAACCATTTCTTGGCTTCAAAGTCCCATATCTCGCGAACGGATTGACCTAACCCAAAAATTCCTATTGCATCTGTATGTAGAAACTCTCCCGATTATAGCGGTATTTGTATTTTTTCCCTAGGCCGTTCTGGTTAAGCGTTTGGAGCAGCAGAAGTGCGAAAAATTTGTTGTCTTCTCAACCATTTCTTAGCTTCAAACTCCCATATCTCGCGAACGGATTGACGTAACCCAAAGATTCCTGTTGCATCTGAAAGTAGAAACTCGCCCGATTACAACGGTATGTGTATTTTTTCCCTAGGCCATTCTGGTTAAGCGTTTGGAGCAGCAGAATTGCGAAAAATTTTTTGCCTTCTCAACCATTTGTTGTCTTCAAACTCCCATATCTCGCGAACGGATTGACCTAACCCAAAAATTCCTATTGCATCTGAAAGTAGAAACTCGCCCGATTACAAAGGTATGTGTATTTTTTCCCTAGGCCATTCTGGTTAAGCGTTTGATGCAGCAGAATAGCGAAAAATTGTTTGCATTCTCAACCATTTCTTGGCTTCAAACTCCCATATCTCGCGAACGGATTGACCTAACCCAAAAATTCCTATTGCATCTGAAAGTAGAAACTCGCCCGATTACAGCGGTATGTGTATTTTTTCCCTAGGCAATTCTGGTTAAGTGTTTGGAGCAGCAGAATTGCGAAAAATTTTTTGCCTTCTCAACCATTTCTTCGCTTCAAACTCCCATATCTCGCGAACGGATTGACCTAACCCAAAAATTCCTACTGCATCTGAAAGTAGAAACTCGCCCGATTACAACGGTATGTGTATTTTTTCCCTAGGCCATTCTGGTTAAGCGTTTGGAGCAGCAGAATTGCGAAAAAATTTTTTGCCTTCTCAACCATTTCTTCGCTTCAAACTCCCATATCTCGCGAACGGATACACCTAACCCAAAAATTCCTGTTGCGTGTGAAAGTAGAAACTCGCCCGATTACAACGGTATGTGTATTTTTTCCCTAGGACATTCTGGTTAAGCGTTTGGAGCAGCAGAATTGCGAAAAATTTTTTGCCTTCTCAACCATTTCTTGGCTTCAAACTGCCATATCTCGCGAACGGATGGACCTAACCCAAAAATTCTTATTGCATCTGAAAGTATAAACTCGCTTGACTACAGCAGTATGTGTATTTTTTCCCTAGGGCATTCTGGTTAAGCGTTTGGATCAGCAGAATTGCGAAAAATTGTATGCCTTCTCAACCATTTCTTGGCTTCAAACTCCCATATCTCGCGAACGGATAGACCTAACCCAAAAATTCCTGTTGCGTGTGAAAGTAGAAACTCTCCCGACTACAGCGGTATGTATATTTCTTCCCTAGGGCATTCTGGTTAAGCGTTTGGATCAGCAGAATTACCAAAAATAGTATGCCTTCTCAACCATTTCTTGGCTTCAAACTCCCATATCTCGCGAACGGATAGACCTAATCCAAAAATTCCTGTTGCGTGTGAAAGTAGAAACTCGCCAGATTACAACGGTATGTGTATTTTTTCCCTAGTCCATTCTGGTTAAGAGTTTGGAGCAGCAGAATAGCGAAAAATTGTTTGCATTCTCAACCATTTCTTGGCTTCAAACTCCCATATCTCGCGAACGGATTGACCTAACCCAAAAATTCCTATTGCATCTGATAATAGAAACTCGCCCGATTACAACGGTATGTGTATTTTTTCCCTAGGCCATTCTGGTTAAGCGTTTGGAGCAGCGGAATTGCAAAAATTTTTTGCCTTCTCAACCATTTCTTGGCTCCAAAGTCCCATATCTCGCGAACGGATTGACCCAACCCAAAAATTCCTATTGCATCTGATAATAGAAACTCGCCCGATTACAACGGTATGTGTATTTTTTCCCTAGGCCATTCTGGTTAAGCGTTTGGAGCAGCAGAATTGCGAAACATTTTTTGCCTTCTCAACCATTTCTTGGCTTCAAACTGCCATATCTAGCGAACGGATGGACCTAACCCAAAAATTCCTATTGCATCTGAAAGTATAAACTCGCCCGACTACAGCGGTATGTATATTTCTTCCCTAGGGCATTCTGGTTAAGCGTTTGGATCAGCAGAATTACCAAAAATTGTATGCCTTCTCAACCATTTCTTGGCTTCAAACTCCCATATCTCGCGAACGGATAGACCTAATCCAAAAATTCCTGTTGCGTGTGAAAGTAGAAACTCGCCAGATTACAACGGTATGTGTATTTTTTCCCTAGTCCATTCTGGTTAAGAGTTTGGAGCAGCAGAATAGCGAAAAATTGTTTGCATTCTCAACCATTTCTTGGCTTCAAACTCCCATATCTCGCGAACGGATTGACCTAACCCAAAAATTCCTATTGCATCTGAAAGTAGAAACTCGCCCGATTACAGCGGTATGTGTATTTTTTCCCTAGGCAATTCTGGTTAAGTGTTTGGAGCAGCAGAATTGCGACAAATTTTTTGCCTTCTCAACCATTTCTTCGCTTCAAACTCCCATATCTCGCGAACGGATTGACCTAACCCAAAAATTCCTATTGCATCTGAAAGTAGAAACTCGCCCCATTACAACGGTATGTGTATTTTTTCCCTAGGCCATTCTGGTTATGCGTTTGGAGCAGCAGAAATGCGAAAAAATTTTTGCCTTCTCAACCATTACTTGTCCTCAAACTCCCAAATCTCGCGAACGGGTTGACGTAACCCAAATATTCCTATTGCATCTGAAAGTAGAAACTCGCCCGATTACAACGATATGCGTATTCTTTCCCTAGGGCACTCTGGTTAAGCGTTTGGAGCAGCAGAATAGCGAAAAATTGTTTGCATTCTCAACCATTTCTTGGCTTCAAACTCCCATATCTCGCGAACGGATTGACCTAACCCAAAAATTCCTATTGCATCTGAAAGTAGAAACTCGCCCGATTACAGCGGTATGTGTATTTTTTCCCTAGGCAATTCTGGTTAAGTGTTTGGAGCAGCAGAATTGCGAAAAATTTTTTGCCTTCTCAACCATTTCTTCGCTTCAAACTCCCATATCTCGCGAACGGATTGACCTAACCCAAAAATTCCTACTGCATCTGAAAGTAGAAACTCGCCCGATTACAACGGTATGTGTATTTTTTCCCTAGGCCATTCTGGTTAAGCGTTTGGAGCAGCAGAATTGCGAAAAAATTTTTTGCCTTCTCAACCATTTCTTCGTTTCAAACTCCCATATCTCGCGAACGGATACACCTAACCCAAAAATTCCTGTTGCGTGTGAAAGTAGAAACTCGCCCGATTACAACGGTATGTGTATTTTTTCCCTAGGACATTCTGGTTAAGCGTTTGGAGCAGCAGAATTGCGAAAAATTTTTTGCCTTCTCAACCATTTCTTGGCTTCAAACTGCCATATCTCGCGAACGGATGGACCTAACCCAAAAATTCTTATTGCATCTGAAAGTATAAACTCGCTTGACTACAGCAGTATGTGTATTTTTTCCCTAGGGCATTCTGGTTAAGCGTTTGGATCAGCAGAATTGCGAAAAATTGTATGCCTTCTCAACCATTTCTTGGCTTCAAACTCCCATATCTCGCGAACGGATAGACCTAACCCAAAAATTCCTGTTGCGTGTGAAAGTAGAAACTCTCCCGACTACAGCGGTATGTATATTTCTTCCCTAGGGCATTCTGGTTAAGCGTTTGGATCAGCAGAATTACCAAAAATTGTATGCCTTCTCAACCATTTCTTGGCTTCAAACTCCCATATCTCGCGAACGGATAGACCTAATCCAAAAATTCCTGTTGCGTGTGAAAGTAGAAACTCGCCCGATTACAGCGGTATGTGTATTTTTTCCCTAGGCAATTCTGGTTAAGTGTTTGGAGCAGCAGAATTGCGAAAAATTTTTTGCCTTCTCAACCATTTCTTCGCTTCAAACTCCCATATCTCGCGAACGGATTGACCTAACCCAAAAATTCCTATTGCATCTGAAAGTAGAAACTCGCCCCATTACAACGGTATGTGTATTTTTTCCCTAGGCCATTCTGGTTATGCGTTTGGAGCAGCAGAAATGCGAAAAAATTTTTGCCTTCTCAACCATTACTTGTCCTCAAACTCCCAAATCTCGCGAACGGGTTGACCTAACCCAAAAATTTCTATTGCATCTGAAAGTAGAAACTCGCCCGATTACAACGGTATGTGTATTTTTTCCCTAGGCCATTCTGGTTAAGCGTTTGGAGCAGAAGAATTGCGAAAAATTTTTTGCCTTCTCAACCATTTCTTAGCTTCAAACTCCCAAATCTCGCGAACGGATTGACGTAACCCAAATATTCCTATTGCATCTGAAAGTAGAAACTCGCCCGATTACAACGATATGCGTATTCTTTCCCTAGGGCACTCTGGTTAAGCGTTTGGAGCAGCAGAATAGCGAAAAATTGTTTGCATTCTCAACCATTTCTTGGCTTCAAACTCCCATATCTCGCGAACGGATTGACCTAACCCAAAAATTCCTATTGCATCTGAAAGTAGAAACTCGCCCGATTACAGCGGTATGTGTATTTTTTCCCTAGGCAATTCTGGTTAAGTGTTTGGAGCAGCAGAATTGCGAAAAATTTTTTGCCTTCTCAACCATTTCTTCGCTTCAAACTCCCATATCTCGCGAACGGATTGACCTAACCCAAAAATTCCTACTGCATCTGAAAGTAGAAACTCGCCCGATTACAACGGTATGTGTATTTTTTCCCTAGGCCATTCTGGTTAAGCGTTTGGAGCAGCAGAATTGCGAAAAAATTTTTTGCCTTCTCAACCATTTCTTCGCTTCAAACTCCCATATCTCGCGAACGGATACACCTAACCCAAAAATTCCTGTTGCGTGTGAAAGTAGAAACTCGCCCGATTACAACGGTATGTGTATTTTTTCCCTAGGACATTCTGGTTAAGCGTTTGGAGCAGCAGAATTGCGAAAAATTTTTTGCCTTCTCAACCATTTCTTGGCTTCAAACTGCCATATCTCGCGAACGGATGGACCTAACCCAAAAATTCTTATTGCATCTGAAAGTATAAACTCGCTTGACTACAGCAGTATGTGTATTTTTTCCCTAGGGCATTCTGGTTAAGCGTTTGGATCAGCAGAATTGCGAAAAATTGTATGCCTTCTCAACCATTTCTTGGCTTCAAACTCCCATATCTCGCGAACGGATAGACCTAACCCAAAAATTCCTGTTGCGTGTGAAAGTAGAAACTCTCCCGACTACAGCGGTATGTATATTTCTTCCCTAGGGCATTCTGGTTAAGCGTTTGGATCAGCAGAATTACCAAAAATTGTATGCCTTCTCAACCATTTCTTGGCTTCAAACTCCCATATCTCGCGAACGGATAGACCTAATCCAAAAATTCCTGTTGCGTGTGAAAGTAGAAACTCGCCAGATTACAACGGTATGTGTATTTTTTCCCTAGTCCATTCTGGTTAAGAGTTTGGAGCAGCAGAATAGCGAAAAATTGTTTGCATTCTCAACCATTTCTTGGCTTCAAACTCCCATATCTCGCGAACGGATTGACCTAACCCAAAAATTCCTATTGCATCTGATAATAGAAACTCGCCCGATTACAACGGTATGTGTATTTTTTCCCTAGGCCATTCTGGTTAAGCGTTTGGAGCAGCGGAATTGCAAAAATTTTTTGCCTTCTCAACCATTTCTTGGCTCCAAAGTCCCATATCTCGCGAACGGATTGACCTAACCCAAAAATTCCTATTGCATCTGATAATAGAAACTCGCCCGATTACAACGGTATGTGTATTTTTTCCCTAGGCCATTCTGGTTAAGCGTTTGGAGCAGCAGAATTGCGAAACATTTTTTGCCTTCTCAACCATTTCTTGGCTTCAAACTGCCATATCTAGCGAACGGATGGACCTAACCCAAAAATTCCTATTGCATCTGAAAGTATAAACTCGCCCGACTACAGCGGTATGTATATTTCTTCCCTAGGGCATTCTGGTTAAGCGTTTGGATCAGCAGAATTACCAAAAATTGTATGCCTTCTCAACCATTTCTTGGCTTCAAACTCCCATATCTCGCGAACGGATAGACCTAATCCAAAAATTCCTGTTGCGTGTGAAAGTAGAAACTCGCCAGATTACAACGGTATGTGTATTTTTTCCCTAGTCCATTCTGGTTAAGAGTTTGGAGCAGCAGAATAGCGAAAAATTGTTTGCATTCTCAACCATTTCTTGGCTTCAAACTCCCATATCTCGCGAACGGATTGACCTAACCCAAAAATTCCTATTGCATCTGAAAGTAGAAACTCGCCCGATTACAGCGGTATGTGTATTTTTTCCCTAGGCAATTCTGGTTAAGTGTTTGGAGCAGCAGAATTGCGAAAAATTTTTTGCCTTCTCAACCATTTCTTCGCTTCAAACTCCCATATCTCGCGAACGGATTGACCTAACCCAAAAATTCCTATTGCATCTGAAAGTAGAAACTCGCCCCATTACAACGGTATGTGTATTTTTTCCCTAGGCCATTCTGGTTATGCGTTTGGAGCAGCAGAAATGCGAAAAAATTTTTGCCTCCTCAACCATTACTTGTCCTCAAACTCCCAAATCTCGCGAACGGGTTGAACTAACCCAAAAATTTCTATTGCATCTGAAAGTAGAAACTCGCCCGATTACAACGGTATGTGTATTTTTTCCCTAGGCCATTCTGGTTAAGCGTTTGGAGCAGAAGAATTGCGAAAAATTTTTTGCCTTCTCAACCATTTCTTAGCTTCAAACTCCCAAATCTCGCGAACGGATTGACGTAACCCAAATATTCCTATTGCATCTGAAAGTAGAAACTCGCCCGATTACAACGATATGCGTATTTTTTCCCTAGGGCACTCTGGTTAAGCGTTTGGAGCAGCAGAATTGCAAAAAATGTTTTACCTTCTCAACCATTTCTTGGCTTCAAACTCCCATATCTCGCGAACGGATTGACCTAACCCAAAAATTCCTATTGCATTTGAAAGTAGAAACTCGCCCGATTACAACGGTACGTGTATTTTTTCCCTAGCCCATTCTGGTTAAGCGTTTGGAGCAGCAGAATTGCGAAAAATTTGTTGTCTTCTCAACCATTTCTTGGCTTCAAAGTCCCATATCTCGCGAACGGATTGACCAAACCCAAAAATTCCTGCTGCGTCTGAAAGTAGAAACTCGCCCGATTATAACGATATGCGTATTTTTTCCCTAGGCCATTCTGGTTAAGCGTTCGGAGCAGCGGAATTGCAAAAATTTTTTGCCTTCTCAACCATTTCTTGGCTCCAAAGTCCCATATCTCGCGAACTGATTGACCTAACCCAAAAATTCCTATTGCATCTGAAAGTAGAAACTCGCCCGATTACAGCGGTATGTGTATTTTCTCCCTAGGCCATTCTGGTTAAGCGTTTGGAGCAGCAGAATTGCGAAAAATTTGTTGTCTTCTCAACCATTTCTTAGCTTCAAACTCCCAAATCTCGCGAACGGATTGACGTAACCCAAAAATTCCTATTGCATCTGAAAGTAGAAACTCGCCCGATTACAACGGTACGTGTATTTTTCCCTTAGGCCATTCTGGTTATGCGGTTGGAGCAGCAGAAATGCGAAAAAATTTTTGCCTTCTCAACCATTTCTTGTCCTCAAACTCCCAAATCTCGCGAACGGGTTGACCTAACCCAAAAATTTCTATTGCATCTGAAAGTAGAAACTCGCCCGATTACAACTGTATGTGTATTTTTTCCCTAGGCAATTCTGGTTAAGCGTTTGGAGCAGCAGAATTGCGAAAAATTTTTTGCCTTCTCAACCATTTCTTGCTTCAAACTCCCATATATCGCGAACGGATTGACCTAACCCAAAAATTCCTGTTGAACCTGTAAGTAGAAACTCGCCGATTACAACGGTATGTGTATTTTTTCCCTAGGCCATTCTGGTTAAGCGTTTGGAGCAGCAGAATTGCGAAAAATTTTTTGCCTTCTCAACCATTTCTTGGCTTCAAACTCCCATATCACGCGAACGGATTGACCTAACCCAAAAGTTCCTGTTGCGTCTGAAAGTAGAAACTCGCCCGATTACAACGGTATGTGTATTTTTTCCCTAGCCCATTCTGGTTAAGCGTTTGGAGCAGCAGAAGTGCGAAAAATTTGTTGTCTTCTTAACCATTTCTTAGCTTCAAACTCCCATATCTCGCGAACGGATTGACCTAACCCAAAAATTCCTACTGCATCTGAAAGTAGAAACTCGCCCGATTACAACGGTATGTGTATTTTTTCCCTAGGCCATTCTGGTTAAGCGTTTGGAGCAGCAGAAGTGCGAAAAATTTGTTGTCTCCTTAACCATTTCTTAGCTTCAAACTCCCATATCTCGCGAACGGATTGACCTAACCCAAAAATACCTATTGCATCTGAAAGTAGAAACACGCCCGATTACAACGGTATGTGTATTTTTTCCCTAGGCCATTCTGGTCAAGCGTTTGAAGCAGCAGAATAGCGAACAATTTTTTGCCTTCTCAACCATTTCTTGGCTTCAAACTCTCATATCTCGCGAACGGATTGACCTAACCCAAAAATTCCTGTTGCGTCTGAAAGTAGAAACACGCCCGATTACGACGGTATGTGTATTTTTTCCCTAGGCCATTCTGGTCGAGCGTTTGAAGAAGCAGAATAGCGAACAATTTTTTGCCTTCTCAACCATTTCTTGGCTTCAAACTGCCATATCTCGCGAACGGATTGACCTAACCTAAAAATTCCTGTTGCGTTTGAAAGTAGAATCTCGCCCGATTACAACGGTTTGTGTATTTTTTCCCTAGGCCATTCTGGTTAAGAGTTTGGAGCAGCAGAATAGCGAAAAATTGTTTGCATTCTCAACCATTTCTTGGCTTCAAACTCCCATATATCGCGAACGGATTGACCTAACCCAAAAATTCCTGTTGCGTGTGAAAGTAGAAACTCGCCCGATTACAACGGTATGTGTATTTTTTCCCTAGCCCATTCTGGTTAAGCGTTTGGAGCAGCAGAAGTGCGAAAAATTTGTTGTCTTCTTAACCATTTCTTAGCTTCAAACTCCCATATCTCGCGAACGGATTGACCTAACCCAAAAATTCCTACTGCATCTGAAAGTAGAAACTCGCCCGATTACAACGGTATGTGTATTTTTTCCCTAGGCCATTCTGGTTAAGCGTTTGGAGCAGCAGAAGTGCGAAAAATTTGTTGTCTCCTTAACCATTTCTTAGCTTCAAACTCCCATATCTCGCGAACGGATTGACCTAACCCAAAAATTCCTATTGCATCTGAAAGTAGAAACTCGCCCGATTACAACGGTATATGTATTTTTTCCCTAGGCCATACTGATTAAGCGTTTGCAGCAGCAGCATTGCGAAAAATTTTTTGCCTTCTCAACCATTTCTTGGCTTCAAACTCCCATATCTCGCGAACGGATTGACCAAACCCAGAAGTTCCTGCTGCGTCTGAAAGTAGAAATTCACCCGATTACAACGATATGCGTATTTTTTCCCTAGGCCATTCTGGTTAAGCGTTTGGAGCGAGCAGAATTGCGAAAAATGTTTTGCCTTCTCAACCATTTCATGGCTTCAAACTCCCATATCTCGCGAACGGATTGAACTAACCCAAAAATTCCTATTGCATCTGAAAGTAGAAACTCGCCCGATTACAGCGGTATGTGTATTTTTTCCCTAGGCAATTCTGGTTAAGCGTTTGGAGCAGCAGAATTGCGAAAAATTTTTTGCCTTCTCAACCATTTCTTGGCTTCAAACTCCCATATCTCGCGAACGGATTGACCTAACCCAAAAATTCCTGTTGCATCTGAAAGTAGAAACTCGCCCGATTACAACGGTATGTGTATTTTTTCCCTAGCCTATTCTGGTTAAGCGTTTGGAGCAGCAGAAGTGCGAAAAATTTGTTGTCTTCTTAACCATTTCTTAGCTTCAAACTCCCATATCTCGCGAACGGATAGACCTAACCCAAAAATTCCTGTTGCGTGTGAAAGTAGAAACTCGCCCGATTACAACGGTATGTGTATTTTTTCCTTAGGACATTCTGGTTAAGCGTTTGGAGCAGCAGAATTGCGAAAAATTTTTTGCCTTCTCAACCATTTCTTGGCTTCAAACTCCCATATCTCGCGAACGGATAGACCTAACCCAAAAATTCCTGTTGCGTGTGAAAGTAGAAACTCTCCCGATTACAACGGTATGTGTATTTTTTCCCTAGCCCATTCTGGTTATGCGTTTGGAGCAGCAGAAGTGCGAAAAATTTGTTGTCTTCTTAACCATTTCTTAGCTTCAAACTCCCATATCTCGCGAACGGACTGACCCAACCCAAAAATTCCTATTGCATCTGAAAGTAGAAACTCGCCCGATTACAGCGGTATGTGTATTTTTTCCCTGCGCAATTCTGGTTAAGCGTTTGGAGCAGCAGAATTGCGAAAAATTTTTTGCCTTCTCAACCATTTCTTGGCTTCAAACTCCCATATCTCGCGAACGGACTGACCAAACCCAAAAATTCCTATTGCGTCTGAAAGTAGAAACTCGCCCGATTACAGCGGTATGTGTATTTTTTCCCTAGGCCATTCTGGTTAAGCGTTTGGAGCAGCAGAATTGCGAAAAATTTGTTGTCTTCTCAACCATTTCTTGGCTTCAAACTCTCATATCTCGCGAACGGATTGACCTAACCCAAAAATTCCTGTTGCGTCTGAAAGTAGAAACACGCCCGATTACGACGGTATGTGTATTTTTTCCCTAGGCCATTCTGGTCAAGCGTTTGAAGCAGCAGAATAGCGAACAATTTTTTGCCTTCTCAACCATTTCTTGGCTTCAAACTCTCATATCTCGCGAACGGATTGACCTAACCCAAAAATTCCTGTTGCGTCTGAAAGTAGAAACACGCCCGATTACGACGGTATGTGTATTTTTTCCCTAGGCCATTCTGGTCGAGCGTTTGAAGAAGCAGAATAGCGAACAATTTTTTGCCTTCTCAACCATTTCTTGGCTTCAAACTGCCATATCTCGCGAACGGATTGACCTAACCTAAAAATTCCTGTTGCGTTTGAAAGTAGAATCTCGCCCGATTACAACGGTTTGTGTATTTTTTCCCTAGGCCATTCTGGTTAAGAGTTTGGAGCAGCAGAATAGCGAAAAATTGTTTGCATTCTCAACCATTTCTTGGCTTCAAACTCCCATATATCGCGAACGGATTGACCTAACCCAAAAATTCCTGTTGCGTGTGAAAGTAGAAACTCGCCCGATTACAACGGTATGTGTATTTTTTCCCTAGCCCATTCTGGTTAAGCGTTTGGAGCAGCAGAAGTGCGAAAAATTTGTTGTCTTCTTAACCATTTCTTAGCTTCAAACTCCCATATCTCGCGAACGGATTGACCTAACCCAAAAATTCCTACTGCATCTGAAAGTAGAAACTCGCCCGATTACAACGGTATGTGTATTTTTTCCCTAGGCCATTCTGGTTAAGCGTTTGGAGCAGCAGAAGTGCGAAAAATTTGTTGTCTCCTTAACCATTTCTTAGCTTCAAACTCCCATATCTCGCCAACGGATTGACCTAACCCAAAAATTCCTATTGCATCTGAAAGTAGAAACTCGCCCGATTACAACGGTATATGTATTTTTTCCCTAGGCCATACTGATTAAGCGTTTGCAGCAGCAGCATTGCGAAAAATTTTTTGCCTTCTCAACCATTTCTTGGCTTCAAACTCCCATATCTCGCGAACGGATTGACCAAACCCAGAAGTTCCTGCTGCGTCTGAAAGTAGAAATTCACCCGATTACAACGATATGCGTATTTTTTCCCTAGGCCATTCTGGTTAAGCGTTTGGAGCGAGCAGAATTGCGAAAAATGTTTTGCCTTCTCAACCATTTCATGGCTTCAAACTCCCATATCTCGCGAACGGATTGAACTAACCCAAAAATTCCTATTGCATCTGAAAGTAGAAACTCGCCCGATTACAGCGGTATGTGTATTTTTTCCCTAGGCAATTCTGGTTAAGCGTTTGGAGCAGCAGAATTGCGAAAAATTTTTTGCCTTCTCAACCATTTCTTGACTTCAAACTCCCATATCTCGCGAACGGATTGACCTAACCCAAAAATTCCTGTTGCATCTGAAAGTAGAAACTCGCCCGATTACAACGGTATGTGTATTTTTTCCCTAGCCCATTCTGGTTAAGCGTTTGGAGCAGCAGAAGTGCGAAAAATTTGTTGTCTTCTTAACCATTTCTTAGCTTCAAACTCCCATATCTCGCGAACGGATAGACCTAACCCAAAAATTCCTGTTGCGTGTGAAAGTAGAAACTCGCCCGATTACAACGGTATGTGTATTTTTTCCCTAGCCCATTCTGGTTAAGCGTTTGGAGCAGCAGAAGTGCGAAAAATTTGTTGTCTTCTTAACCATTTCTTAGCTTCAAACTCCCATATCTCGCGAACGGATTGACCTAACCCAAAAATTCCTACTGCATCTGAAAGTAGAAACTCGCCCGATTACAACGGTATGTGTATTTTTTCCCTAGGCCATTCTGGTTAAGCGTTTGGAGCAGCAGAATTGCGAAAAAATTTTTTGCCTTCTCAACCATTTCTTCGCTTCAAACTCCCATATCTCGCGAACGGATACACCTAACCCAAAAATTCCTGTTGCGTGTGAAAGTAGAAACTCGCCCGATTACAACGGTATGTGTATTTTTTCCCTAGGACATTCTGGTTAAGCGTTTGGAGCAGCAGAATTGCGAAAAATTTTTTGCCTTCTCAACCATTTCTTGGCTTCAAACTGCCATATCTCGCGAACGGATGGACCTAACCCAAAAATTCTTATTGCATCTGAAAGTATAAACTCGCTTGACTACAGCAGTATGTGTATTTTTTCCCTAGGGCATTCTGGTTAAGCGTTTGGATCAGCAGAATTGCGAAAAATTGTATGCCTTCTCAACCATTTCTTGGCTTCAAACTCCCATATCTCGCGAACGGATAGACCTAACCCAAAAATTCCTGTTGCGTGTGAAAGTAGAAACTCTCCCGATTACAACGGTATGTGTATTTTTTCCCTAGCCCATTCTGGTTAAGCGTTTGGAGCAGCAGAAGTGCGAAAAATTTGTTGTCTTCTTAACCATTTCTTAGCTTCAAACTCCCATATCTCGCGAACGGACTGACCCAACCCAAAAATTCCTATTGCATCTGAAAGTAGAAACTCGCCCGATTACAGCGGTATGTGTATTTTTTCCCTGCGCAATTCTGGTTAAGCGTTTGGAGCAGCAGAATTGCGAAAAATTTTTTGCCTTCTCAACCATTTCTTGGCTTCAAACTGCCATATCTCGCGAACGGATGGACCTAACCCAAAAATTCTTATTGCATCTGAAAGTATAAACTCGCTTGACTACAGCAGTATGCGTATTTTTTCCCTAGGGCACTCTGGTTAAGCGTTTGGAGCAGCAGAATTGCAAAAAACGTTTTACCTTCTCAACCATTTCTTGGCTTCAAACTCCCATATCTCGCGAACGGATTGACCTAACCCAAAAATTCCTATTGCATCTGAAAGTAGAAACTCGCCCGATTACAGTGGTATGCGTATTTTTTCCCTAGGCAATTCTGGTTAAGCGTTTGGAGCAGCAGAATTGCGAAAAATTTTTTGCCTTCTCAACCATTTCTTGGCTTCAAACTCCCATATATCGCGAACGGATTGACCTAACCCAAAAATTCCTGTTGCACCTGAAAGTAGAAACTCGCCGATTACAACGGTATGTGTATTTTTTCCCTAGGCCACTCTGGTTAAGCGTTTGGAGCAGCA
This sequence comes from Ptiloglossa arizonensis, assembly GCF_051014685.1. Classification (NCBI taxonomy): domain Eukaryota; kingdom Metazoa; phylum Arthropoda; class Insecta; order Hymenoptera; family Colletidae; genus Ptiloglossa; species Ptiloglossa arizonensis. The sequence continues at coordinate 35,258 of NW_027478679.1, read as the reverse complement.
GAATTGCGAAAAATTTTTTGCCTTCTCAACCATTTCTTGGCTTCAAACTCCCATATCTCGCGAACGGATTGACCTAACCCAAAAGATCCTGTTGCGTCTGAAAGTAGAAACTCGCCCGATTACAACGGTATGTGTATTTTTTCCCTAGGCCATTCTAGTTAAGCGTTTGGAGCAGCAGTAGTGCGAACAATTTGTTGTCTTCTTTACCATTTCTTAGCTTCAAACTCCCATATCTCGCGAACGGATTGACCTAACCCTAAAATTCCTGTTGCATCTGAAAGAAGAAACTCGCCCGATTACAACGGTATGTGTATTTTTTCTCTAGGCCATTCTGGTTAAACGTTTGAAGCAGCAGAATAGCGAACAATTTTTTGCCTTCTCAACCATTTCTTGGCTTCAAACTCCCATACCTCGCGAACGGATTGACCTAACCCAAAAATTCCTGTTGCATCTGAAAGAAGAAACTCGCCCGATTACAACGGTATGTGTATTTTTTCCCTAGGCCATTCTGGTCAAGCGTTTGAAGCAGCAGAATAGCGAACAATTTTTTGCCTTCTCAACCATTTCTTGGCTTCAAACTCCCATATCTCGCGAACGGATTGACCTAACCCAAAAATTCCTATTGCGTCTGAAAGTAGAAACTCGCCCGATTACAGCGGTATGTGTATTTTTTCCCTAGGCCATTCTGGTTAAGCGTTTGGAGCAGCAGAATTGCGAAAAATTTGTTGTCTTCTCAACCATTTCTTAGATTCAAACTCCCAAATCTCGCGAACGGATTGACGTAACCCAAAAATTCCTATTGCATCTGAAAGTAGAAACTCGCCCGATTACAACGGTACGTGTATTTTTCCCTTAGGCCATTCTGGTTAAGCGATTGGAGCAGCAGAAGTGCGAAAAATTTATTGTCTTCTCAACCATTTCTTCGCTTCAAACTCCCATATCTCGCGAACGGATTGACCTAACCCAAAAATTCCTATTGCATCTGAGAGTAGAAACTCGCCCCATTACAACGGTATGTGTATTTTTTCCCTAGGCCATTCTGGTTATGCGTTTGGAGCAGCAGAAATGCGAAAAATTTTTTGCCTTCTCAACCATTTCTTAGCTTCAAACTCCCAAATCTCGCGAACGGATTGACGTAACCCAAAAATTCCTATTGCATCTGAAAGTAGAAACTCGCCCGATTACAACGATATGCGTATTTTTTCCCTAGGGCACTCTGGTTAAGCGTTTGGAGCAGCAGAATTGCAAAAAACGTTTTACCTTCTCAACCATTTCTTGGCTTCAAACTCCCATATCTCGCGAACGGATTGACCTAACCCAAAAATTCCTATTGCATCTGAAAGTAGAAACTCGCCCGATTACAGCGGTATGTGTATTTTTTCCCTAGGCAATTCTGGTTAAGCGTTTGGAGCAGCAGAATTGCGAAAAATTTTTTGCCTTCTCAACCATTTCTTGGCTTCAAACTCCCATATATCGCGAACGGATTGACCTAACCCAAAAATTCCTGTTGCACCTGAAAGTAGAAACTCGCCGATTACAACGGTATGTGTATTTTTTCCCTAGGCCATTCTGGTTAAGCGTTTGGAGCAGCAGAATTGCGAAAAATTTTTTGCCTTCTCAACCATTTCTTGGCTTCAATCTCCCATATCACGCGAACGGATTGACCTAACCCAAAAGATCCTGTTGCGTCTGAAAGTAGAAACTCGCCCGATTACAACGGTATGTGTATTTTTTCCCTAGGCCATTCTAGTTAAGCGTTTGGAGCAGCAGTAGTGCGAACAATTTGTTGTCTTCTTTACCATTTCTTAGCTTCAAACTCCCATATCTCGCGAACGGATTGACCTAACCCAAAAATTCCTGTTGCATCTGAAAGAAGAAACTCGCCCGATTACAACGGTATGTGTATTTTTTCCCTAGGCCATTCTAGTTAAGCGTTTGGAGCAGCAGTAGTGCGAACAATTTGTTGTCTTCTTTACCATTTCTTAGCTTCAAACTCCCATATCTCGCGAACGGATTGACCTAACCCAAAAATTCCTGTTGCATCTGAAAGAAGAAACTCGCCCGATTACAACGGTATGTGTATTTTTTCCCTAGGCCATTCTGGTCAAGCGTTTGAAGCAGCAGAATAGCGAACAATTTTTTGCCTTCTCAACCATTTCTTGGCTTCAAACTCCCATATCTCGCGAACGGATTGACCTAACCCAAAAATTCCTGTTGCGTCTGAAAGTAGAAACACGCCCGATTACGACGGTATGTGTATTTTTTCCCTAGGCCATTCTGGTTAAGCGTTTGGAGCAGCAGAATTGCGAAAAATTTTTTGCCTTCTCAACCATTTCTTGGCTTCAAACTGCCATATCTAGCGAACGGATGGACCTAACCCAAAAATTCCTATTGCATCAGAAAGTATAAACTCGCCCTACTACAGCGGTATGTATATTTTTTCCCTAGGGCATTCTGGTTAAGCGTTTGGATCAGCAGAATAGCGAAAAATTTGTTGTCTCCTTAACCATTTCTTAGCTTCATACTCCCATATCTCGCGAACGGATTGACCTAACCCAAAAATTCCTGTTGCGTCTGAAAGTAGAAACTCGCCCGATTACAACGGTATGTGTATTTTTTCCCTAGGCCATTCTGGTTAAGCGTTTGGAGCAGCAGAATTGCGAAAAATTTGTTGTCTTCTTTACCATTTCTTAGCTTCAAACTCCCATATCTCGCGAACGGATTGACCTAACCCAAAAATTCCTGTTCCGTCTGAAAGTAGAATCTCGCCCGATTACAACGGTATGTGTATTTTTTCCCTAGGCCATTCTGGTTAAGCGTTTGGAGCAGCAGAAGTGCGAAAAATTTGTTGTCTCCTTAACCATTTCTTAGCTTCATACTCCCATATCTCGCGAACGGATTGACCTAACCCAAAAATTCCTGTTGCGTCTGAAAGTAGAAACTCGCCCGATTACAACGGTATGTGTATTTTTTCCCTAGGCCATTCTGGTTAAGCGTTTGGAGCAGCAGAATTGCGAAAAATTTGTTGTCTTCTTTACCATTTCTTAGCTTCAAACTCCCATATCTCGCGAACGGATTGACCTAACCCAAAAATTCTTGTTGCATCTGAAAGAAGAAACTCGCCCGATTACAACGGTATGTGTATTTTTTCCCTAGGCCGTTCTGGTTAAGCGTTTGGAGCAGCAGAATAGCGAAAAATTGTTTGCCTTCTCAACCATTTCTTGGCTTCAAACTCCCATATCTCGCGAACGGATTGACCTAACCCAAAAATTCCTGTTCCGTCTGAAAGTAGAATCTCGCCCGATTACAACGGTATGTGTATTTTTTCCCTAGGCCATTCTGGTTAAGCGTTTGGAGCAGCAGAAGTGCGAAAAATTTGTTGTCTCCTTAACCATTTCTTAGCTTCAAACTCCCATATCTCGCGAACGGATTGACCTAACCCAAAAATTCCTATTGCATCTGAAAGTAGAAACTCGCCCGATTACAACGGTATATGTATTTTTTCCCTAGGCCATTCTGATTAAGCGTTTGGAGCAGCAGCATTGCGAATAACTTTTTGCCTTCTCAACCATTTCTTGGCTTCAAACTCCCATATCTCGCGAACGGATTGACCAAACCCAGAAGTTCCTGCTGCGTCTGAAAGTAGAAACTCACCCGATTACAACGATATGCGTATTTTTTCCCTAGGCCATTCTGGTTAAGCGTTTGGAGCAGCAGAATTGCGAAAAATGTTTTGCCTTATCAACCATTTCTTGGCTTCAAACTCCCATATCTCGCGAACGAATACACCTAACCCAAAAATTCCTATTGCATCTGAAAGTAGAAACTCGCCCGATTGCAACGATATGCGTATTTTTTCCCTAGGGCACTCTGGTTAAGCGTTTGCAGCAGCAGAATTGCAAAAAACGTTTTACCTTCTCAACCATTTCTTGGCTTCAAACTCCCATATCTCGCGAACGGATTGACCTAACCCAAAAATTCCTGTTGCATCTGAAAGAAGAAACTCGCCCGATTACAACGGTATGTGTATTTTTTCCCTAGGCTATTCTGGTCAAGCGTTTGAAGCAGCAGAATAGCGAACAATTTTTTGCCTTCTCAACCATTTCTTGGCTTCAAACTCCCATATCTCGCGAACGGATTGACCTAACCCAAAAATTCCTATTGCGTCTGAAAGTAGAAACTCGCCCGATTACAGCGGTATGTGTATTTTTTCCCTAGGCCATTCTGGTTATGCGTTTGGAGCAGCAGAAATGCGAAAAATTTTTTGCCTTCTCAACCATTTCTTAGCTTCAAACTCCCAAATCTCGCGAACGGATTGACCTAACCCAAAAATTCCTGTTGCATCTGAAAGAAGAAACTCGCCCGATTACAACGATATGCGTATTTTTTCCCTAGGGCACTCTGGTTAAGCGTTTGGAGCAGCAGAATTGCAAAAAACGTTTTACCTTCTCAACCATTTCTTGGCTTCAAACTCCCGTATCTCGCGAACGGATTGACCTAACCCAAAAATTCCTATTGCATCTGAAAGTAGAAACTCGCCCGATTACAGCGGTATGTGTATTTTTTCCCTAGGCAATTCTGGTTAAGCGTTTGGAGCAGCAGAATTGCGAAAAATTTTTTGCCTTCTCAACCATTTCTTGGCTTCAAACTCCCATATATCGCGAACGGATTGACCTAACCCAAAAATTCCTGTTGCACCTGAAAGTAGAAACTCGCCGATTACAACGGTATGTGTATTTTTTCCCTAGGCCATTCTGGTTAAGCGTTTGGAGCAGCAGAATTGCGAAAAATTGTTTGCCTTCTCAACCATTTCTTGGCTTCAAACTCCCATATCACGCGAACGGATTGACCTAACCCAAAAGATCCTGTTGCGTCTGAAAGTAGAAACTCGCCCGATTACAACGGTATGTGTATTTTTTCCCTAGGCCATTCTAGTTAAGCGTTTGGAGCAGCAGTAGTGCGAACAATTTGTTGTCTTCTTTACCATTTCTTAGCTTCAAACTCCCATATCTCGCGAACGGATTGACCTAACCCAAAAATTCCTGTTGCATCTGAAAGAAGAAACTCGCCCGATTACAACGGTATGTGTATTTTTTCCCTAGGCCATTCTGGTCAAGCGTTTGAAGCAGCAGAATAGCGAACAATTTTTTGCCTTCTCAACCATTTCTTGGCTTCAAACTCCCATATCTCGCGAACGGATTGACCTAACCCAAAAATTCCTGTTGCGTCTGAAAGTAGAAACACGCCCGATTACGACGGTATGTGTATTTTTTCCCTAGGCCATTCTGGTCAAGCGTTTGGAGCAGCAGAAGTGCGAAAAATTTGTTGCCTTCTTAACCATTTCTTAGCTTCAAACTCCCATATCTCGCGAACGGATTGACCTAACCCAAAAATTCCTATTGCATCTGATAATAGAAACTCGCCCGATTACAACGGTATGTGTATTTTTTCCCTAGGCCATTCTGGTTAAGCGTTTGGAGCAGCAGAAGTGCGAAAAATTTGTTGTCTTCTTTACCATTTCTTGGCTTCAAACTGCCATATCTAGCGAACGGATGGACCTAACCCAAAAATTCCTATTGCATCAGAAAGTATAAACTCGCCCGACTACAGCGGTATGTATATTTTTTCCCTAGGGCATTCTGGTTAAGCGTTTGGATCAGCAGAATTACCAAAAATTGTATGCCTTCTCAACCATTTCTTGGCTTCAAACTCCCATATCTCGCGAACGGATAGACCTAACCCAAAAATTCCTGTTGCGTGTGAAAGTAGAAACTCGCCCGATTACAACGGTTTGTGTATTTTCTCCCTAGCACATTCTGGTTAAGAGTTTGGAGCAGCAGAATAGCGAAAAATTGTTTGCATTCTCAACCATTTCTTGGCTTCATACTCCCATATCTCGCGAACGGATTGACCTAACCCAAAAATTCCTGTTGCGTCTGAAAGTAGAAACTCGCCCGATTACAACGGTATGTGTATTTTTTCCCTAGGCCATTCTGATTAAGCGTTTGGAGCAGCAGCATTGCGAAAAATTTTTTGCCTTCTCAACCATTTCTTGGCTTCAAACTCCCATATCTCGCGAACGGATTGACCAAACCCAGAAGTTCCTGCTGCGTCTGAAAGTAGAAACTCACCCGATTACAACGATATGCGTATTTTTTCCCTAGGCCATTCTGGTTAAGCGTTTGGAGCAGCAGAATTGCGAAAAATGTTTTGCCTTCTCAACCATTTCTTGGCTTCAAACTCCCATATCTCGCGAACGAATACACCTAACCCAAAAATTCCTATTGCATCTGAAAGTATAAACTCGCTTGACTACAGCGGTATGTGTATTTTTTCCCTAGGGCATTCTGGTTAAGCGTTTGGATCAGCAGAATTGCGAAAAATTGTATGCCTTCTCAACCATTTCTTGGCTTCAAACTCCCATATCTCGCGAACGGATAGACCTAACCCAAAAATTCCTGTTGCGTGTGAAAGTAGAAACTCTCCCGATTACAACGGTATGTGTATTTTTTCCCTAGCCCATTCTGGTTAAGCGTTTGGCGCAGCAGAATTGCAAAAAATTTGTTGTCTTCTCAACCATTCCTTAGCTTCAAAGTCCCATATCTCGCGAACGGATTGACCTAACCCAAAAATTCCTATTGCATCTGAAAGTAGAAACTCGCTCCATTACAACGGTATGTGTATTTTTTCCCTAGGCCATTCTGGTTATGCGTTTGGAGCAGCAGAAGTGCGAAAAATTTTTTGCCTTCTCAACCATTTCTTAGCTTCAAACTCCAAAATCTCGCGAACGGATTGACGTAACCCAAAAATTCCTATTTCATCTGAAAGTAGAAACTCGCCCGATTACAACGATATGCGTATTTTTTCCCTAGGGCACTCTGGTTAAGCGTTTGGAGCAGCAGAATTGCAAAAAACGTTTTACCTTCTCAACCATTTCTTGGCTTCAAACTCCCATATCTCGCGAACGGATTGACCTAACCCAAAAATTCCTATTGCATCTGAAAGTAGAAACTCGCCCGATTACAGCGGTATGTGTATTTTTTCCCTAGGCAATTCTGGTTAAGCGTTTGGAGCAGCAGAATTGCGAAAAATTTTTTGCTTTCTCAACCATTTCTTGGCTTCAAACTCCCATATATCGCGAACGGATTGACCTAACCCAAAAATTCCTGTTGCACCTGAAAGTAGAAACTCGCCGATTACAACGGTATGTGTATTTCTTCCCTAGGCCATTCTGGTTAAGCGTTTGGAGCAGCAGAATTGCGAAAAATTTTTTGCCTTCTCAACCATTTCTTGGCTTCAAACTCCCATATCACGCGAACGGATTGACCTAACCCAAAAGATCCTGTTGCGTCTGAAAGTAGAAACTCGCCCGATTACAACGGTATGTGTATTTTTTCCCTAGGCCATTCTAGTTAAGCGTTTGGAGCAGCAGCAGTGCGAACAATTTGTTGTCTTCTTTACCATTTCTTAGCTTCAAACTCCCATATCTCGCGAACGGATTGACCTAACCCAAAAATTCCTGTTGCATCTGAAAGAAGAAACTCGCCCGATTACAAAGGTATGTGTATTTTTTCTCTAGGCCATTCTTGTTAAGCGTTTGAAGCAGCAGAATAGCGAACAATTTTTTGCCTTCTCAACCATTTCTTGGCTTCAAACTCCCATATATCGCGAACGGATTGACCTAACCCAAAAATTCCTGTTGCACCTGAAAGTAGAAACTCGCCGATTACAACGGTATGCGTATTTTTTCCCTAGGGCACTCTTGTTAAGCGTTTGGAGCAGCAGAATTGCAAAAAACGTTTTACCTTCTCAACCATTTCTTGGCTTCAAACTCCCATATCTCGCGAACGGATTGACCTAACCCAAAAATTCCTATTGCATCTGAAAGTAGAAACTCGCCCGATTACAGCGGTATGTGTATTTTTTCCCTAGGCAATTCTGGTTAAGCGTTTGGAGCAGCAGAATTGCGAAAAATTTTTTGCCTTCTCAACCATTTCTTGGCTTCAAACTCCCATATATCGCGAACGGATTGACCTAACCCAAAAATTCCTGTTGCACCTGAAAGTAGAAACTCGCCGATTACAAGGGTATGTGTATTTTTTCCCTAGGCCATTCTGGTTAAGCGTTTGGAGCAGCAGAATTGCGAAAAATTGTTTGCCTTCTCAACCATTTCTTGGCTTCAAACTCCCATATCACGCGAACGGATTGACCTAACCCAAAAGATCCTGTTGCGTCTGAAAGTAGAAACTCGCCCGATTACAGCGGTATGTGTATTTTTTCCCTAGGCCATTCTGGTCAAGCGTTTGAAGCAGCAGAATAGCGAACAATTTTTTGCCTTCTCAACCATTTCTTGGCTTCAAACTCCCATATCTCGCGAACGGATTGACCTAACCCAAAAATTCCTGTTGCGTCTGAAAGTAGAAACACGCCCGATTACGACGGTATGTGTATTTTTTCCCTAGGCCATTCTGGTCAAGCGTTTGGAGCAGCAGAAGTGCGAAAAATTTGTTGCCTTCTTAACCATTTCTTAGCTTCAAACTCCCATATCTCGCGAACGGATTGACCTAACCCAAAAATTCCTATTGCATCTGATAATAGAAACTCGCCCGATTACAACGGTATGTGTATTTTTTCCCTAGGCCATTCTGGTTAAGCGTTTGGAGCAGCAGAAGTGCGAAAAATTTGTTGTCTTCTTTACCATTTCTTGGCTTCAAACTGCCATATCTAGCGAACGGATGGACCTAACCCAAAAATTCCTATTGCATCAGAAAGTATAAACTCGCCCGACTACAGCGGTATGTATATTTTTTCCCTAGGGCATTCTGGTTAAGCGTTTGGATCAGCAGAATTACCAAAAATTGTATGCCTTCTCAACCATTTCTTGGCTCCAAACTCCCATATCTCGCGAACGGATAGACCTAACCCAAAAATTCCTGTTGCGTGTGAAAGTAGAAACTCGCCCGATTACAACGGTTTGTGTATTTTCTCCCTAGCACATTCTGGTTAAGAGTTTGGAGCAGCAGAATAGCGAAAAATTGTTTGCATTCTCAACCATTTCTTGGCTTCATACTCCCATATCTCGCGAACGGATTGACCTAACCCAAAAATTCCTGTTGCGTCTGAAAGTAGAAACTCGCCCGATTACAACGGTATGTGTATTTTTTCCCTAGGCCATTCTGGTTAAGCGTTTGGAGCAGCAGAAGTGCGAAAAATTTGTTGTCTTCTTTACCATTTCTTAGCTTCAAACTCCCATATCTCGCGAACGGATTGACCTGACCCAAAAATTCTTGTTGCATCTGAAAGAAGACTCTCGCCCGATTACAACGGTATGTGTATTTTTTCCCTAGGCCATTCTGGTTAAACGTTTGGAGCAGCAGAATAGCGAAAAATTGTTTGCCTTCTCAACCATTTCTTGGCTTCAAACTCCCATATCTCGCGAACGGATTGACCTAACCCAAAAATTCCTGTTCCGTCTGAAAGTAGAATCTCGCCCGATTACAACGGTATGTGTATTTTTTCCCTAGGCCATTCTGGTTAAGCGTTTGGAGCAGCAGAAGTGCGAAAAATTTGTTGTCTCCTTAACCATTTCTTAGCTTCAAACTCCCATATCTCGCGAACGGATTGACCTAACCCAAAAATTCCTATTGCATCTGAAAGTAGAAACTCGCCCGATTACAACGGTATATGTATTTTTCCCCTAGGCCATTCTGATTAAGCGTTTGGAGCAGCAGCATTGCGAAAAATTTTTTGCCTTCTCAACCATTTCTTGGCTTCAAACTCCCATATCTCGCGAACGGATTGACCAAACCCAGAAGTTCCTGCTGCGTCTGAAAGTAGAAACTCACCCGATTACAACGATATGCGTATTTTTTCCCTAGGCCATTCTGGTTAAGCGTTTGGAGCAGCAGAATTGCGAAAAATGTTTTGCCTTCTCAACCATTTCTTGGCTTCAAACTCCCATATCTCGCGAACGAATACACCTAACCCAAAAATTCCTATTGCATCTGAAAGTATAAACTCGCTTGACTACAGCGGTATGTGTATTTTTTCCCTAGGGCATTCTGGTTAAGCGTTTGGATCAGCAGAATTGCGAAAAATTGTATGCCTTCTCAACCATTTCTTGGCTTCAAACTCCCATATCTCGCGAACGGATAGACCTAACCCAAAAATTCCTGTTGCGTGTGAAAGTAGAAACTCTCCCGATTACAACGGTATGTGTATTTTTTCCCTAGCCCATTCTGGTTAAGCGTTTGGCGCAGCAGAATTGCAAAAAATTTGTTGTCTTCTCAACCATTCCTTAGCTTCAAAGTCCCATATCTCGCGAACGGATTGACCTAACCCAAAAATTCCTATTGCATCTGAAAGTAGAAACTCGCCCCATTACAACGGTATGTGTATTTTTTCCCTAGGCCATTCTGGTTATGCGTTTGGAGCAGCAGAAATGCGAAAAATTTTTTGCCTTCTCAACCATTTCTTAGCTTCAAACTCCAAAATCTCGCGAACGGATTGACGTAACCCAAAAATTCCTATTGCATCTGAAAGTAGAAACTCGCCCGATTACAACGATATGCGTATTTTTTCCCTAGGGCACTCTGGTTAAGCGTTTGGAGCAGCAGAATTGCAAAAAACGTTTTACCTTCTCAACCATTTCTTGGCTTCAAACTCCCATATCTCGCGAACGGATTGACCTAACCCAAAAATTCCTATTGCATCTGAAAGTAGAAACTCGCCCGATTACAGCGGTATGTGTATTTTTTCCCTAGGCAATTCTGGTTAAGCGTTTGGAGCAGCAGAATTGCGAAAAATTTTTTGCCTTCTCAACCATTTCTTGGCTTCAAACTCCCATATATCGCGAACGGATTGACCTAACCCAAAAATTCCTGTTGCACCTGAAAGTAGAAACTCGCCGATTACAACGGTATGTGTATTTCTTCCCTAGGCCATTCTGGTTAAGCGTTTGGAGCAGCAGAATTGCGAAAAATTTTTTGCCTTCTCAACCATTTCTTGGCTTCAAACTCCCATATCACGCGAACGGATTGACCTAACCCAAAAAATCCTGTTGCGTCTGAAAGTAGAAACTCGCCCGATTACAACGGTATGTGTATTTTTTCCCTAGGCCATTCTAGTTAAGCGTTTGGAGCAGCAGCAGTGCGAACAATTTGTTGTCTTCTTTACCATTTCTTAGCTTCAAACTCCCATATCTCGCGAACGGATTGACCTAACCCAAAAATTCCTGTTGCATCTGAAAGAAGAAACTCGCCCGATTACAAAGGTATGTGTATTTTTTCTCTAGGCCATTCTTGTTAAGCGTTTGAAGCAGCAGAATAGCGAACAATTTTTTGCCTTCTCAACCATTTCTTGGCTTCAAACTCCCATATCTCGCGAACGGATTGACCTAACCCAAAAATTCCTGTTGCATCTGAAAGAAGAAACTCGCCCGATTACAACGGTATGTGTATTTTTTCCCTAGGCCATTCTGGTCAAGCGTTTGAAGCAGCAGAATAGCGAACAATTTTTTGCCTTCTCAACCATTTCTTGGCTTCAAACTCCCATATCTCGCGAACGGATTGACCTAACCCAGAAATTCCTGTTGCGTCTGAAAGTAGAAACACGCCCGATTACGACGGTATGTGTATTTTTTCCCTAGGCCATTCTGGTCAAGCGTTTGGAGCAGCAGAAGTGCGAAAAATTTGTTGCCTTCTTAACCATTTCTTAGCTTCAAACTCCCATATCTCGCGAACGGATTGACCTAACCCAAAAATTCCTATTGCATCTGAAAGTAGAAACTCGCCCGATTACAACGGTATATGTATTTTTCCCCTAGGCCATTCTGATTAAGCGTTTGGAGCAGCAGCATTGCGAAAAATTTTTTGCCTTCTCAACCATTTCTTGGCTTCAAACTCCCATATCTCGCGAACGGATTGACCAAACCCAGAAGTTCCTGCTGCGTCTGAAAGTAGAAACTCACCCGATTACAACGATATGCGTATTTTTTCCCTAGGCCATTCTGGTTAAGCGTTTGGAGCAGCAGAATTGCGAAAAATGTTTTGCCTTCTCAACCATTTCTTGGCTTCAAACTCCCATATCTCGCGAACGAATACACCTAACCCAAAAATTCCTATTGCATCTGAAAGTATAAACTCGCTTGACTACAGCGGTATGTGTATTTTTTCCCTAGGGCATTCTGGTTAAGCGTTTGGATCAGCAGAATTGCGAAAAATTGTATGCCTTCTCAACCATTTCTTGGCTTCAAACTCCCATATCTCGCGAACGGATAGACCTAACCCAAAAATTCCTGTTGCGTGTGAAAGTAGAAACTCTCCCGATTACAACGGTATGTGTATTTTTTCCCTAGCCCATTCTGGTTAAGCGTTTGGCGCAGCAGAATTGCAAAAAATTTGTTGTCTTCTCAACCATTCCTTAGCTTCAAAGTCCCATATCTCGCGAACGGATTGACCTAACCCAAAAATTCCTATTGCATCTGAAAGTAGAAACTCGCCCCATTACAACGGTATGTGTATTTTTTCCCTAGGCCATTCTGGTTATGCGTTTGGAGCAGCAGAAATGCGAAAAATTTTTTGCCTTCTCAACCATTTCTTAGCTTCAAACTCCAAAATCTCGCGAACGGATTGACGTAACCCAAAAATTCCTATTGCATCTGAAAGTAGAAACTCGCCCGATTACAACGATATGCGTATTTTTTCCCTAGGGCACTCTGGTTAAGCGTTTGGAGCAGCAGAATTGCAAAAAACGTTTTACCTTCTCAACCATTTCTTGGCTTCAAACTCCCATATCTCGCGAACGGATTGACCTAACCCAAAAATTCCTATTGCATCTGAAAGTAGAAACTCTCCCGATTACAGCGGTATGTGTATTTTTTCCCTAGGCAATTCTGGTTAAGCGTTTGGAGCAGCAGAATTGCGAAAAATTGTTTGCCTTCTCAACCATTTCTTGGCTTCAAACTCCCATATATCGCGAACGGATTGACCTAACCCAAAAATTCCTGTTGCACCTGAAAGTAGAAACTCGCCGATTACAACGGTATGTGTATTTCTTCCCTAGGCCATTCTGGTTAAGCGTTTGGAGCAGCAGAATTGCGAAAAATTTTTTGCCTTCTCAACCATTTCTTGGCTTCAAACTCCCATATCACGCGAACGGATTGACCTAACCCAAAAAATCCTGTTGCGTCTGAAAGTAGAAACTCGCCCGATTACAACGGTATGTGTATTTTTTCCCTAGGCCATTCTAGTTAAGCGTTTGGAGCAGCAGCAGTGCGAACAATTTGTTGTCTTCTTTACCATTTCTTAGCTTCAAACTCCCATATCTCGCGAACGGATTGACCTAACCCAAAAATTCCTGTTGCATCTGAAAGAAGAAACTCGCCCGATTACAAAGGTATGTGTATTTTTTCTCTAGGCCATTCTTGTTAAGCGTTTGAAGCAGCAGAATAGCGAACAATTTTTTGCCTTCTCAACCATTTCTTGGCTTCAAACTCCCATATCTCGCGAACGGATTGACCTAACCCAAAAATTCCTGTTGCATCTGAAAGAAGAAACTCGCCCGATTACAACGGTATGTGTATTTTTTCCCTAGGCCATTCTGGTCAAGCGTTTGAAGCAGCAGAATAGCGAACAATTTTTTGCCTTCTCAACCATTTCTTGGCTTCAAACTCCCATATCTCGCGAACGGATTGACCTAACCCAGAAATTCCTGTTGCGTCTGAAAGTAGAAACACGCCCGATTACGACGGTATGTGTATTTTTTCCCTAGGCCATTCTGGTCAAGCGTTTGGAGCAGCAGAAGTGCGAAAAATTTGTTGCCTTCTTAACCATTTCTTAGCTTCAAACTCCCATATCTCGCGAACGGATTGACCTAACCCAAAAATTCCTATTGCATCTGAAAGTAGAAACTCGCCCGATTACAACGGTATATGTATTTTTCCCCTAGGCCATTCTGATTAAGCGTTTGGAGCAGCAGCATTGCGAAAAATTTTTTGCCTTCTCAACCATTTCTTGGCTTCAAACTCCCATATCTCGCGAACGGATTGACCAAACCCAGAAGTTCCTGCTGCGTCTGAAAGTAGAAACTCACCCGATTACAACGATATGCGTATTTTTTCCCTAGGCCATTCTGGTTAAGCGTTTGGAGCAGCAGAATTGCGAAAAATGTTTTGCCTTCTCAACCATTTCTTGGCTTCAAACTCCCATATCTCGCGAACGAATACACCTAACCCAAAAATTCCTATTGCATCTGAAAGTATAAACTCGCTTGACTACAGCGGTATGTGTATTTTTTCCCTAGGGCATTCTGGTTAAGCGTTTGGATCAGCAGAATTGCGAAAAATTGTATGCCTTCTCAACCATTTCTTGGCTTCAAACTCCCATATCTCGCGAACGGATAGACCTAACCCAAAAATTCCTGTTGCGTGTGAAAGTAGAAACTCTCCCGATTACAACGGTATGTGTATTTTTTCCCTAGCCCATTCTGGTTAAGCGTTTGGCGCAGCAGAATTGCAAAAAATTTGTTGTCTTCTCAACCATTCCTTAGCTTCAAAGTCCCATATCTCGCGAACGGATTGACCTAACCCAAAAATTCCTATTGCATCTGAAAGTAGAAACTCGCCCCATTACAACGGTATGTGTATTTTTTCCCTAGGCCATTCTGGTTATGCGTTTGGAGCAGCAGAAATGCGAAAAATTTTTTGCCTTCTCAACCATTTCTTAGCTTCAAACTCCAAAATCTCGCGAACGGATTGACGTAACCCAAAAATTCCTATTGCATCTGAAAGTAGAAACTCGCCCGATTACAACGATATGCGTATTTTTTCCCTAGGGCACTCTGGTTAAGCGTTTGGAGCAGCAGAATTGCAAAAAACGTTTTACCTTCTCAACCATTTCTTGGCTTCAAACTCCCATATCTCGCGAACGGATTGACCTAACCCAAAAATTCCTATTGCATCTGAAAGTAGAAACTCGCCCGATTACAGCGGTATGTGTATTTTTTCCCTAGGCAATTCTGGTTAAGCGTTTGGAGCAGCAGAATTGCGAAAAATTTTTTGCCTTCTCAACCATTTCTTGGCTTCAAACTCCCATATATCGCGAACGGATTGACCTAACCCAAAAATTCCTGTTGCACCTGAAAGTAGAAACTCGCCGATTACAACGGTATGTGTATTTCTTCCCTAGGCCATTCTGGTTAAGCGTTTGGAGCAGCAGAATTGCGAAAAATTTTTTGCCTTCTCAACCATTTCTTGGCTTCAAACTCCCATATCACGCGAACGGATTGACCTAACCCAAAAAATCCTGTTGCGTCTGAAAGTAGAAACTCGCCCGATTACAACGGTATGTGTATTTTTTCCCTAGGCCATTCTAGTTAAGCGTTTGGAGCAGCAGCAGTGCGAACAATTTGTTGTCTTCTTTACCATTTCTTAGCTTCAAACTCCCATATCTCGCGAACGGATTGACCTAACCCAAAAATTCCTGTTGCATCTGAAAGAAGAAACTCGCCCGATTACAAAGGTATGTGTATTTTTTCTCTAGGCCATTCTTGTTAAGCGTTTGAAGCAGCAGAATAGCGAACAATTTTTTGCCTTCTCAACCATTTCTTGGCTTCAAACTCCCATATCTCGCGAACGGATTGACCTAACCCAAAAATTCCTGTTGCATCTGAAAGAAGAAACTCGCCCGATTACAACGGTATGTGTATTTTTTCCCTAGGCCATTCTGGTCAAGCGTTTGAAGCAGCAGAATAGCGAACAATTTTTTGCCTTCTCAACCATTTCTTGGCTTCAAACTCCCATATCTCGCGAACGGATTGACCTAACCCAGAAATTCCTGTTGCGTCTGAAAGTAGAAACACGCCCGATTACGACGGTATGTGTATTTTTTCCCTAGGCCATTCTGGTCAAGCGTTTGGAGCAGCAGAAGTGCGAAAAATTTGTTGCCTTCTTAACCATTTCTTAGCTTCAAACTCCCATATCTCGCGAACGGATTGACCTAACCCAAAAATTCCTATTGCATCTGATAATAGAAACTCGCCCGATTACAACGGTATGTGTATTTTTTCCCTAGGCCATTCTGGTTAAGCGTTTGGAGCAGCAGAATTGCGAAAAATTTTTTGCCTTCTCAACCATTTCTTGGCTTCAAACTGACATATCTAGCCAACGGATGGACCTAACCCAAAAATTCCTATTGCATCAGAAAGTATAAACTCGCCCGACTACAGCGGTATGTATATTTTTTCCCTAGGGCATTCTGGTTAAGCGTTTGGATCAGCAGAATTACCAAAAATTGTATGCCTTCTCAACCATTTCTTGGCTTCAAACTCCCATATCTCGCGAACGGATAGACCTAACCCAAAAATTCCTGTTGCGTGTGAAAGTAGAAACTCGCCCGATTACAACGGTTTGTGTATTTTCTCCCTAGCACATTCTGGTTAAGCGTTTGGAGCAGCAGAATTGCGAAAAATGTTTTGCCTTCTCAACCATTTCTTGGCTTCAAACTCCCATATCTCGCGAACGAATACACCTAACCCAAAAATTCCTATTGCATCTGAAAGTATAAACTCGCTTGACTACAGCGGTATGTGTATTTTTTCCCTAGGGCATTCTGGTTAAGCGTTTGGATCAGCAGAATTGCGAAAAATTGTATGCTTTCTCAACCATTCCTTAGCTTCAAAGTCCCATATCTCGCGAACGGATTGACCTAACCCAAAAATTCCTATTGCATCTGAAAGTAGAAACTCGCCCCATTACAACGGTATGTGTATTTTTTCCCTAGGCCATTCTGGTTATGCGTTTGGAGCAGCAGAAATGCGAAAAATTTTTTGCCTTCTCAACCATTTCTTAGCTTCAAACTCCAAAATCTCGCGAACGGATTGACGTAACCCAAAAATTCCTATTGCATCTGAAAGTAGAAACTCGCCCGATTACAACGATATGCGTATTTTTTCCCTAGGGCACTCTGGTTAAGCGTTTGGAGCAGCAGAATTGCAAAAAACGTTTTACCTTCTCAACCATTTCTTGGCTTCAAACTCCCATATCTCGCGAACGGATTGACCTAACCCAAAAATTCCTATTGCATCTGAAAGTAGAAACTCGCCCGATTACAGCGGTATGTGTATTTTTTCCCTAGGCAATTCTGGTTAAGCGTTTGGAGCAGCAGAATTGCGAAAAATTTTTTGCCTTCTCAACCATTTCTTGGCTTCAAACTCCCATATATCGCGAACGGATTGACCTAACCCAAAAATTCCTGTTGCACCTGAAAGTAGAAACTCGCCGATTACAACGGTATGTGTATTTCTTCCCTAGGCCATTCTGGTTAAGCGTTTGGAGCAGCAGAATTGCGAAAAATTGTTTGCCTTCTCAACCATTTCTTGGCTTCAAACTCCCATATCACGCGAACGGATTGACCTAACCCAAAAGATCCTGTTGCGTCTGAAAGTAGAAACTCGCCCGATTACAACGGTATGTGTATTTTTTCCCTAGGCCATTCTAGTTAAGCGTTTGGAGCAGCAGTAGTGCGAACAATTTGTTGTCTTCTTTACCATTTCTTAGCTTCAAACTCCCATATCTCGCGAACGGATTGACCTAACCCAAAAATTCCTGTTGCATCTGAAAGAAGAAACTCGCCCGATTACAACGGTATGTGTATTTTTTCTCTAGGCCATTCTTGTTAAGCGTTTGAAGCAGCAGAATAGCGAACAATTTTTTGCCTTCTCAACCATTTCTTGGCTTCAAACTCCCATATCTCGCGAACGGATTGACCTAACCCAAAAATTCCTGTTGCATCTGAAAGAAGAAACTCGCCCGATTACAACGGTATGTGTATTTTTTCCCTAGGCCATTCTGGTCAAGCGTTTGAAGCAGCAGAATAGCGAACAATTTTTTGCCTTCTCAACCATTTCTTGGCTTCAAACTCCCATATCTCGCGAACGGATTGACCTAACCCAAAAATTCCTGTTGCGTCTGAAAGTAGGAACACGCCCGATTACGACGGTATGTGTATTTTTTCCCTAGGCCATTCTGGTTAAGCGTTTGGAGCAGCAGAAGTGCGAAAAATTTGTTGTCTTCTTTACCATTTCTTAGCTTCAAACTCCCATATCTCGCGAACGGATTGACCTAACCCAAAAATTCTTGTTGCATCTGAAAGAAGAAACCCGCCCGATTACAACGGTATGTGTATTTTTTCCCTAGGCCATTCTGGTTAAGCGTTTGGAGCAGCAGAATAGCGAAAAATTGTTTGCCTTCTCAACCATTTCTTGGCTTCAAACTCCCATATCTCGCGAACGGATTGACCTAACCCAAAAATTCCTGTTCCGTCTGAAAGTAGAATCTCGCCCGATTACAACGGTATGTGTATTTTTTCCCTAGGCCATTCTGGTTAAGCGTTTGGAGCAGCAGAAGTGCGAAAAATTTGTTGTCTCCTTAACCATTTCTTAGCTTCAAACTCCCATATCTCGCGAACGGATTGACCTAACCCAAAAATTCCTATTGCATCTGAAAGTAGAAACTCGCCCGATTACAACGGTATATGTATTTTTCCCCTAGGCCATTCTGATTAAGCGTTTGGAGCAGCAGCATTGCGAAAAATTTTTTGCCTTCTCAACCATTTCTTGGCTTCAAACTCCCATATCTCGCGAACGGATTGACCAAACCCAGAAGTTCCTGCTGCGTCTGAAAGTAGAAACTCACCCGATTACAACGATATGCGTATTTTTTCCCTAGGCCATTCTGGTTAAGCGTTTGGAGCAGCAGAATTGCGAAAAATGTTTTGCCTTCTCAACCATTTCTTGGCTTCAAACTCCCATATCTCGCGAACGAATACACCTAACCCAAAAATTCCTATTGCATCTGAAAGTATAAACTCGCTTGACTACAGCGGTATGTGTATTTTTTCCCTAGGGCATTCTGGTTAAGCGTTTGGATCAGCAGAATTGCGAAAAATTGTATGCCTTCTCAACCATTTCTTGGCTTCAAACTCCCATATCTCGCGAACGGATAGACCTAACCCAAAAATTCCTGTTGCGTGTGAAAGTAGAAACTCTCCCGATTACAACGGTATGTGTATTTTTTCCCTAGCCCATTCTGGTTAAGCGTTTGGCGCAGCAGAATTGCAAAAAATTTGTTGTCTTCTCAACCATTCCTTAGCTTCAAAGTCCCATATCTCGCGAACGGATTGACGAAACCCAAAAATTCCTGCTGCGTCTGAAAGTAGAAACTCGCCCGATTACAAGGATATGCGTATTTTTTCCCTAGGCCATTCTGGTTAAGCGTTTGGAGCAGCAGAATTGCGAAAAATGTTTTGCCTTCTCAACCATTTCTTGGCTTCAAACTCCCATATCTCGCGAACGAATACACCTAACCCAAAAATTCCTATTGCATCTGAAAGTATAAACTCGCTTGACTACAGCGGTATGTGTATTTTTTCCCTAGGGCATTCTGGTTAAGCGTTTGGATCAGCAGAATTGCGAAAAATTGTATGCCTTCTCAACCATTTCTTGGCTTCAAACTCCCATATCTCGCGAACGGATAGACCTAACCCAAAAATTCCTGTTGCGTGTGAAAGTAGAAACTCTCCCAATTACAACGGTATGTGTATTTTTTCCCTAGCCCATTCTGGTTAAGCGTTTGGCGCAGCAGAATTGCGAAAAATTTGTTGTCTTCTCAACCATTTCTTAGCTTCAAAGTCCCATATCTCGCGAACGGATTGACCAAACCCAAAAATTCCTGCTGCGTCTGAAAGTAGAAACTCGCCCGATTACAAGGATATGTGTATTTTTTCCCTAGGCCATTCTGGTTAAGCGTTTGGAGCAGCAGAATTGCGAAAAATTTGTTGTCTTCTCAACCATTTCTTAGCTTCAAACTCCTATATCTCGCGAACGGATTGACCTAACCCAAAAATTCCTATTGCATCTGAAAGTAGAAACTCGCCCGATTACAGCGGTATGTGTATTTTTTCCCTAGGCAATTCTGGTTAAGCGTTTGGAGCAGCAGAATTGCGAAAAATTTTTTGCCTTCTCAACCATTTCTTGGCTTCAAACTCCCATATATCGCGAACGGATTGACCTAACCCAAAAATTCCTGTTGCACCTGAAAGTAGAAACTCGCCGATTACAACGGTATGTGTATTTCTTCCCTAGGCCATTCTGGTTAAGCGTTTGGAGCAGCAGAATTGCGAAAAATTGTTTGCCTTCTCAACCATTTCTTGGCTTCAAACTCCCATATCACGCGAACGGATTGACCTAACCCAAAAGATCCTGTTGCGTCTGAAAGTAGAAACTCGCCCGATTACAACGGTATGTGTATTTTTTCTCTAGGCCATTCTTGTTAAGCGTTTGAAGCAGCAGAATAGCGAACAATTTTTTGCCTTCTCAACCATTTCTTGGCTTCAAACTCCCATATCTCGCGAACGGATTGACCTAACCCAAAAATTCCTGTTGCATCTGAAAGAAGAAACTCGCCCGATTACAACGGTATGTGTATTTTTTCCCTAGGCCATTCTGGTCAAGCGTTTGAAGCAGCAGAATAGCGAACAATTTTTTGCCTTCTCAACCATTTCTTGGCTTCAAACTCCCATATCTCGCGAACGGATTGACCTAACCCAAAAATTCCTGTTGCGTCTGAAAGTAGGAACACGCCCGATTACGACGGTATGTGTATTTTTCCCTAGGCCATTCTGGTCAAGCGTTTGGAGCAGCAGAAGTGCGAAAAATTTGTTGCCTTCTTAACCATTTCTTGGCTTCAAACTGCCATATCTTGCGAACGGATGGACCTAACCCAAAAATTCCTATTGCATCAGAAAGTAGAAACTCGCCCGATTACAACGGTATGTGTATTTTTTCCCTAGGCCATTCTGGTTAAGCGTTTGGAGCAGCAGAAGTGCGAAAAATTTGTTGTCTTCTTTACCATTTCTTAGCTTCAAACTCCCATATCTCGCGAACGGATTGACATAACCCAAAAATTCTTGTTGCATCTGAAAGAAGAAACCCGCCCGATTACAACGGTATGTGTATTTTTTCCCTAGGCCATTCTGGTTAAGCGTTTGGAGCAGCAGAATAGCGAAAAATTGTTTGCCTTCTCAACCATTTCTTGGCTTCAAACTCCCATATCTCGCGAACGGATTGACCTAACCCAAAAATTCCTGTTCCGTCTGAAAGTAGAATCTCGCCCGATTACAACGGTATGTGTATTTTTTCCCTAGGCCATTCTGGTTAAGCGTTTGGAGCAGCAGAAGTGCGAAAAATTTGTTGTCTCCTTAACCATTTCTTAGCTTCAAACTCCCATATCTCGCGAACGGATTGACCTAACCCAAAAATTCCTATTGCATCTGAAAGTAGAAACTCGCCCGATTACAACGGTATATGTATTTTTCCCCTAGGCCATTCTGATTAAGCGTTTGGAGCAGCAGCATTGCGAAAAATTTTTTGCCTTCTCAACCATTTCTTGGCTTCAAACTCCCATATCTCGCGAACGGATTGACCAAACCCAGAAGTTCCTGCTGCGTCTGAAAGTAGAAACTCACCCGATTACAACGATATGCGTATTTTTTCCCTAGGCCATTCTGGTTAAGCGTTTGGAGCAGCAGAATTGCGAAAAATGTTTTGCCTTCTCAACCATTTCTTGGCTTCAAACTCCCGTATCTCGCGAACGAATACACCTAACCCAAAAATTCCTATTGCATCTGAAAGTATAAACTCGCTTGACTACAGCGGTATGTGTATTTTTTCCCTAGGGCATTCTGGTTAAGCGTTTGGATCAGCAGAATTGCGAAAAATTGTATGCCTTCTCAACCATGTCTTGGCTTCAAACTCCCATATCTCGCGAACGGATAGACCTAACCCAAAAATTCCTGTTGCGTGTGAAAGTAGAAACTCTCCCGATTACAACGGTATGTGTATTTTTTCCCTAGCCCATTCTGGTTAAGCGTTTGGCGCAGCAGAATTGCAAAAAATTTGTTGTCTTCTCAACCATTCCTTAGCTTCAAAGTCCCATATCTCGCGAACGGATTGACCAAACCCAAAAATTCCTGCTGCGTCTGAAAGTAGAAACTCGCCCGATTACAAGGATATGCGTATTTTTTCCCTAGGCCATTCTGGTTAAGCGTTTGGAGCAGCAGAATTGCGAAAAATGTTTTGCCTTCTCAACCATTTCTTGGCTTCAAACTCCCATATCTCGCGAACGAATACACCTAACCCAAAAATTCCTATTGCATCTGAAAGTATAAACTCGCTTGACTACAGCGGTATGTGTATTTTTTCCCTAGGGCATTCTGGTTAAGCGTTTGGATCAGCAGAATTGCGAAAAATTGTATGCCTTCTCAACCATTTCTTGGCTTCAAACTCCCATATCTCGCGAACGGATAGACCTAACCCAAAAATTCCTGTTGCGTGTGAAAGTAGAAACTCTCCCGATTACAACGGTATGTGTATTTTTTCCCTAGCCCATTCTGGTTAAGCGTTTGGCGCAGCAGAATTGCGAAAAATTTGTTGTCTTCTCAACCATTTCTTAGCTTCAAAGACCCATATCTCGCGAACGGATTGACCAAACCCAAAAATTCCTGCTGCGTCTGAAAGTAGA
Organism: Ptiloglossa arizonensis; assembly: GCF_051014685.1. NCBI lineage: Eukaryota > Metazoa > Arthropoda > Insecta > Hymenoptera > Colletidae > Ptiloglossa > Ptiloglossa arizonensis. The sequence continues at coordinate 12,682 of NW_027478679.1, read as the reverse complement.
AACTCGCCCGATTACAAGGATATGTGTATTTTTTCCCTAGGCCATTCTGGTTAAGCGTTTGGAGCAGCAGAATTGCGAAAAATTTGTTGTCTTCTCAACCATTTCTTAGCTTCAAACTCCTATATCTCGCGAACGGATTGACCTAACCCAAAAATTCCTATTGCATCTGAAAGTAGAAACTCGCCCCATTACAACGGTATGTGTATTTTTCCCTTAGGCCATTCTGGTTAAGCGATTGGGGCAGCAGAAGTGCGAAAAATTTATTGTCTTCTGAACCATTTCTTCGCTTCAAACTCCCATATCTCGCGAACGGATTGACCTAACCCAAAAATTCCTATTGCATCTGAAAGTAGAAACTCGCCCCATTACAACGGTATGTGTATTTTTCCCTTAGGCCATTCTGGTTAAGCGATTGGGGCAGCAGAAGTGCGAAAAATTTGTTGTCTCCTTAACCATTTCTTAGCTTCAAACTCCCATATCTCGCGAACGGATTGACCTAACCCAAAAATTCCTATTGCATCTGAAAGTAGAAACTCGCCCGATTACAACGATATGTGTATTTTTTCCCTAGGCCATTCTAGTTAAGCGTTTGGAGCAGCAGTAGTGCGAACAATTTGTTGTCTTCTTTACCATTTCTTAGCTTCAAACTCCCATATCTCGCGAACGGATTGACCTAACCCAAAAATTCCTATTGCTTTTGAAAGAAGAAACTCGCCCGATTACAACGGTATGTGTATTTTTTCTCTAGGCCATTCTGGTTAAGCGTTTGAAGCAGCAGAATAGCGAACAATTTTTTGCCTTCTCAACCATTTCTTGGCTTCAAACTCCCATATCTCGCGAACGGATTGACATAACCCAAAAATTCCTGTTGCATCTGAAAGAAGAAACTCGCCCGATTACAACGGTATGTGTATTTTTTCCCTAGGGCATTCTGGTTAAGCGTTTGGATCAGCAGAATTACCAAAAATTGTATGCCTTCTCAAGCATTTCTTGGCTTCAAACTCCCATATCTCGCGAACGGATAGACCTAACCCAAAAATTCCTGTTGCGTGTGAAAGTAGAAACTCGCCCGATTACAACGGTATGTGTATTTTCTCCCTAGCCCATTCTGGTTAAGAGTTTGGAGCAGCAGAATAGCGAAAAATTGTTTGCATTCTCAACCATTTCTTGGCTTCAAACTCCCATATCTCGCGAACGGATTGACCTAACCCAAAAATTCCTATTGCATCTGAAAGTAGAAACTCGCCCCATTACAACGGTATGTGTATTTCTTCCCTAGGCCATTTTGGTTATGCGTTTGGAGCAGCAGAAATGCGAAAAAATTTTTGCCTTCTCAACCATTTCTTGTCCTCAAACTCCCAAATCTCGCGAACGGATTGACCTAACCCAAAAATTCTTCTTGCATCTGAAAGAAGAAACTCGACCGATTACAACGGTATGTGTATTTTTTCCCTAGGCCATTCTGGTTAAGCGTTTGGAGCAGCAGAATAGCGAAAAATTGTTCGCCTTCTCAACCATTTCTTGGCTTCAAACTCCCATATCTCGCGAACGGATTGACCTAACCCATAAATTCCTGTTGCGTCTGAAAGTAGAATCTCGCCCGATTACAACGGTATGTGTATTTTTTCCCTAGGCCATTCTGGTTAAGCGTTTGGAGCAGCAGAAGTGCGAAAAATTTTTTGCCTTCTCAACCATTTCTTGGCTGCAAACTCCCATATCACGCGAACGGATTGACCTAACCCAAAAGATCCTGTTGCGTCTGAAAGTAGAAACTCGCCCGATTACAACGGTATGTGTATTTTTTCCCTAGGCCATTCTAGTTAAGCGTTTGGAGCAGCAGTAGTCCGAACAATTTGTTGTCTTCTTTACCATTTCTTAGCTTCAAACTCCCATATCTCGCGAACGGATTGACCTAACCCAAAAATTCCTGTTGCATCTGAAAGAAGAGACTCGCCCGATTACAACGGTATGTGTATTTTTTCTCTAGGCCATTCTGGTTAAGCGTTTGAAGCAGCAGAATAGCGAACAATTTTTTGCCTTCTCAACCATTTCTTGGCTTCAAACTCCCATATCTCGCGAACGGATTGACCTAACCCAAAAATTCCTGTTGCATCTGAAAGAAGAAACTCGCCCGATTACAACGGTGTGTGTATTTTTTCCCTAGGCCATTCTGGTCAAGCGTTTGAAGCAGCAGAATAGGGAACAATTTTTTGCCTTCTCAACCATTTCTTGTCTTCAAACTCCCATATCTCGCGAACGGATTGACCTAACCCAAAAATTCCTGTTGCATCTGAAAGAAGAAACTCGCCCGATTACAACGGTATGTGTATTTTTTCCCTAGGGCATTCTGGTTAAGCGTTTGGATCAGCAGAATTACCAAAAATTGTATGCCTTCTCAACCATTTCTTGGCTTCAAACTCCCATATCTCGCGAACGGATTGACCTAACCCAAAAATTCCTGTTGCGTCTGAAAGTAGAAACTCGCCCGATTACAACGGTATGTGTATTTTTTCCCTAGGCCATTCTGGTTAAGCGTTTGGAGCAGCAGAAGTGCGAAAAATTTGTTGTCTTCTTTACCATTTCTTAGCTTCAAACTCCCATATCTCGCGAACGGATTGACCTAACCCAAAAATTCCTGTTGCATCTGAAAGAAGAAACTCGCCCGATTACAACGGTGTGTGTATTTTTTCCCTAGGCCATTCTGGTCAAGCGTTTGAAGCAGCAGAATAGGGAACAATTTTTTGCCTTCTCAACCATTTCTTGTCTTCAAACTCCCATATCTCGCGAACGGATTGACCTAACCCAAAAATTCCTGTTGCATCTGAAAGAAGAAACTCGCCCGATTACAACGGTATGTGTATTTTTTCCCTAGGGCATTCTGGTTAAGCGTTTGGATCAGCAGAATTACCAAAAATTGTATGCCTTCTCAACCATTTCTTGGCTTCAAACTCCCATATCTCGCGAACGGATTGACCTAACCCAAAAATTCCTGTTGCGTCTGAAAGTAGAAACTCGCCCGATTACAACGGTATGTGTATTTTTTCCCTAGGCCATTCTGGTTAAGCGTTTGGAGCAGCAGAAGTGCGAAAAATTTGTTGTCTTCTTTACCATTTCTTAGCTTCAAACTCCCATATCTCGCGAACGGATTGACCTAACCCAAAAATTCCTATTGCATCTGAAAGTAGAAACTCGCCCGATTACAACGGTATATGTATTTTTTCCCTAGGCCATTCTGATTAAGCGTTTGGAGCAGCAGCATTGCGAAAAATTTTTTGCCTTCTCAACCATCTCTTGGCTTCAAACTCCCATATCTCGCGAACGTATTGACCAAACCCAGAAGTTCCTGCTGCGTCTGAAAGTAGAAACTCGCCCGATTACAGCGGTATGTGTATTTTTTCCCTAGGCCATTCTGGTTAAGCGTTTGGAGCAGCAGAAGTGCGCAAAATTTGTTGTCTCCTTAACCATTTCTTAGCTTCAAACTCCCATATCTCGCGAACGGATTGACCTAACCCAAAAATTCCTATTGCATCTGAAAGTAGAAACTCGCCCGATTACAACGGTATATGTATTTTTCCCCTAGGCCATTCTGATTAAGCGTTTGGAGCAGCAGCATTGCGAAAAATTTTTTGCCTTCTCAACCATTTCTTGGCTTCAAACTCCCATATCTCGCGAACGGATTGACCAAACCCAGAAGTTCCTGCTGCGTCTGAAAGTAGAAACTCACCCGATTACAACGATATGCGTATTTTTTCCCTAGGCCATTCTGGTTAAGCGTTTGGAGCAGCAGAATTGCGAAAAATGTTTTGCCTTCTCAACCATTTCTTGGCTTCAAACTCCCATATCTCGCGAACGAATACACCTAACCCAAAAATTCCTATTGCATCTGAAAGTATAAACTCGCTTGACTACAGCGGTATGTGTATTTTTTCCCTAGGGCATTCTGGTTAAGCGTTTGGATCAGCAGAATTGCGAAAAATTGTATGCCTTCTCAACCATTTCTTGGCTTCAAACTCCCATATCTCGCGAACGGATAGACCTAACCCAAAAATTCCTGTTGCGTGTGAAAGTAGAAACTCTCCCGATTACAACGGTATGTGTATTTTTTCCCTAGCCCATTCTGGTTAAGCGTTTGGCGCAGCAGAATTGCAAAAAATTTGTTGTCTTCTCAACCATTCCTTAGCTTCAAAGTCCCACATCTCGCGAACGGATTGACCAAACCCAAAAATTCCTGCTGCGTCTGAAAGTAGAAACTCGCCCGATTACAAGGATATGCGTATTTTTTCCCTAGGCCATTCTGGTTAAGCGTTTGGAGCAGCAGAATTGCGAAAAATGTTTTGCCTTCTCAACCATTTCTTGGCTTCAAACTCCCATATCTCGCGAACGAATACACCTAACCCAAAAATTCCTATTGCATCTGAAAGTATAAACTCGCTTGACTACAGCGGTATGTGTATTTTTTCCCTAGGGCATTCTGGTTAAGCGTTTGGACCAGCAGAATTGCGAAAAATTGTATGCCTTCTCAACCATTTCTTGGCTTCAAACTCCCATATCTCGCGAACGGATAGACCTAACCCAAAAATTCCTGTTGCGTGTGAAAGTAGAAACTCTCCCGATTACAACGGTATGTGTATTTTTTCCCTAGCCCATTCTGGTTAAGCGTTTGGCGCAGCAGAATTGCGAAAAATTTGTTGTCTTCTCAACCATTTCTTAGCTTCAAAGTCCCATATCTCGCGAACGGATTGACCAAACCCAAAAATTCCTGCTGCGTCTGAAAGTAGAAACTCGCCCGATTACAAGGATATGTGTATTTTTTCCCTAGGCCATTCTGGTTAAGCGTTTGGAGCAGCAGAATTGCGAAAAATTTGTTGTCTTCTCAACCATTTCTTAGCTTCAAACTCCTATATCTCGCGAACGGATTGACCTAACCCAAAAATTCCTATTGCATCTGAAAGTAGAAACTCGCCCCATTACAACGGTATGTGTATTTTTCCCTTAGGCCATTCTGGTTAAGCGATTGGGGCAGCAGAAGTGCGAAAAATTTATTGTCTTCTGAACCATTTCTTCGATTCAAACTCCCATATCTCGCGAACGGATTGACCTAGCCCAAAAATTCCTATTGCATCTGAAAGTAGAAACTCGCCCCATTACAACGGTATGTGTATTTCTTCCCTAGGCCATTTTGGTTATGCGTTTGGAGCAGCAGAAATGCGAAAAAATTTTTGCCTTCTCAACCATTTCTTGTCCTCAAACTCCCAAATCTCGCGAACGGGTTGACCTAACCCAAAAATTTCTATTGCATCTGAAAGTAGAAACTCGCCCGATTACATTGGTATGTGTATTTTTTCCCTAGGCCATTCTGGTTAAGCGTTTGGAGCAGCAGAATAGCGAAAAATTGTTTGCCTTCTCAACCATTTCTTGGCTTCAAACTCCCATATCTCGCGAACGGATTGACCTAACCCATAAATTCCTGTTGCGTCTGAAAGTAGAATCTCTCCCGATTACAACGGCATGTGTATTTTTTCCCTAGGCCATTCTGGTTAAGCGTTTGGAGCAGCAGAAGTGCGAAAAATTTGTTGTCTCCTTAACCATTTCTTAGCTTCAAACTCCCATATCTCGCGAACGGATTGACCTAACCCAAAAATTCCTATTGCATCTGAAAGTAGAAACTCGCCCGATTACAACGATATGTGTATTTTTTCCCTAGGCCATTCTAGTTAAGCGTTTGGAGCAGCAGTAGTGCGAACAATTTGTTGTCTTCTTTACCATTTCTTAGCTTCAAACTCCCATATCTCGCGAACGGATTGACCTAACCCAAAAATTCCTGTTGCTTTTGAAAGAAGAAACTCGCCCGATTACAACGGTATGTGTATTTTTTCTCTAGGCCATTCTGGTTAAGCGTTTGAAGCAGCAGAATAGCGAACAATTTTTTGCCTTCTCAACCATTTCTTGGCTTCAAACTCCCATATCTCGCGAACGGATTGACATAACCCAAAAATTCCTGTTGCATCTGAAAGAAGAAACTCGCCCGATTACAACGGTATGTGTATTTTTTCCCTAGGGCATTCTGGTTAAGCGTTTGGATCAGCAGAATTACCAAAAATTGTATGCCTTCTCAAGCATTTCTTGGCTTCAAACTCCCATATCTCGCGAACGGATAGACCTAACCCAAAAATTCCTGTTGCGTGTGAAAGTAGAAACTCGCCCGATTACAACGGTATGTGTATTTTCTCCCTAGCCCATTCTGGTTAAGAGTTTGGAGCAGAAGAATAGCGAAAAATTGTTTGCATTCTCAACCATTTCTTGGCTTCAAACTCCCATATCTCGCGAACGGATTGACCTAACCCAAAAATTCCTATTGCATCTGAAAGTAGAAACTCGCCCCATTACAACGGTATGTGTATTTCTTCCCTAGGCCATTTTGGTTATGCGTTTGGAGCAGCAGAAATGCGAAAAAATTTTTGCCTTCTCAACCATTTCTTGTCCTCAAACTCCCAAATCTCGCGAACGGATTGACCTAACCCAAAAATTCTTCTTGCATCTGAAAGAAGAAACTCGACCGATTACAACGGTATGAGTATTTTTTCCCTAGGCCATTCTGGTTAAGCGTTTGGAGCAGCAGAATAGCGAAAAATTGTTTGCCTTCTCAACCATTTCTTGGCTTCAAACTCCCATATCTCGCGAACGGATTGACCTAACCCATAAATTCCTGTTGCGTCTGAAAGTAGAATCTCGCCCGATTACAACGGTATGTGTATTTTTTCCCTAGGCCATTCTGGTTAAGCGTTTGGAGCAGCAGAAGTGCGAAAAATTTTTTGCCTTCTCAACCATTTCTTGGCTTCAAACTCCCATATCACGCGAACGGATTGACCTAACCCAAAAGATCCTGTTGCGTCTGAAAGTAGAAACTCGCCCGATTACAACGGTATGTGTATTTTTTCCCTAGGCCATTCTGGTTAAGCGTTTGGAGCAGCAGTAGTCCGAACAATTTGTTGTCTTCTTTACCATTTCTTAGCTTCAAACTCCCATATCTCGCGAACGGATTGACCTAACCCAAAAATTCCTGTTGCATCTGAAAGAAGAGACTCGCCCGATTACAACGGTAAGTGTATTTTTTCTCTAGGCCATTCTGGTTAAGCGTTTGAAGCAGCAGAATAGCGAACAATTTTTTGCCTTCTCAACCATTTCTTGGCTTCAAACTCCCATATCTCGCGAACGGATTGACCTTACCCAAAAATTCCTGTTGCATCTGAAAGAAGAAACTCGCCCGATTACAACGGTATGTGTATTTTTTCCCTAGGGCATTCTGGTTAAGCGTTTGGATCAGCAGAATTACCAAAAATTGTATGCCTTCTCAACCATTTCCTGGCTTCAAACACCCATATCTCGCGAACGGATTGACCTAACCCAAAAATTCCTGTTGCGTCTGAAAGTAGAAACTCGCCCGATTACAACGGTATGTGTATTTTTTCCCTAGGCCATTCTGGTTAAGCGTTTGGAGCAGCAGAAGTGCGAAAAATTTGTTGTCTTCTTTACCATTTCTTAGCTTCAAACTCCCATATCTCGCGAACGGATTGACCTAACCCAAAAATTCCTATTGCATCTGAAAGTAGAAACTCGCCCGATTACAACGGTATATGTATTTTTTCCCTAGGCCATTCTGATTAAGCGTTTGGAGCAGCAGCATTGCGAAAAATTTTTTGCCTTCTCAACCATCTCTTGGCTTCAAACTCCCATATCTCGCGAACGGATTGACCAAACCCAGAAGTTCCTGCTGCGTCTGAAAGTAGAAACTCGCCCGATTACAGCGGTATGTGTATTTTTTCCCTAGGCCATTCTGGTTAAGCGTTTGGAGCAGCAGAATTGCGAAAAATTTTTTGCCGTCTCAACCATTTCTTGCCTTCAAACTCCCATATCTCACGAACAGATTGACCTAACCCAAAAATTCCTGTTGCATCTGAAAGTAGAAACTCGCCCGATTACAACGGTATATGTATTTTTTCCCTAGGCCATTCTAGTTAAGCGTGTGGAGCAGCAGAATTGCGAAAAATTTTTTGCCTTCTCAACCATTTCTTGGCTTCAAACTCCCATATCTCGCGAACGGATTGACCTAACCCAAAAATTCCTGTTGCGTCTGAAAGTAGAAACTCTCCCGATTACAGCGGTATGTGTATTTTTTCCCTAGGCAATTCTGGTTAAGCGTTTGAAGCAGCAGAATAGCGAACAATTTTTTGCCTTCTCAACCATTTCTTGGCTTCAAACTCCCATATCTCGCGAACGGATTGACCTAACCCAAAAATTCTTGTTGCATCTGAAAGTAGAAACTCGCCCCATTACAACGGTATGTGTATTTCTTCCCTAGGCCATTTTGGTTATGCGTTTGGAGCAGCAGAAATGCGAAAAAATTTTTGCCTTCTCAACCATTTCTTGTCCTCAAACTCCCAAATCTCGCGAACGGATTGACCTAACCCAAAAATTCTTCTTGCATCTGAAAGAAGAAACTCGCCCGATTACAACGGTATGTGTATTTTTTCCCTAGGCCATTCTGGTTAAGCGTTTGGAGCAGCAGAATAGCGAAAAATTGTTTGCCTTCTCAACCATTTCTTGGCTTCAAACTCCCATATCTCGCGAACGGATTGACCTAACCCATAAATTCCTGTTGCGTCTGAAAGTAGAATCTCGCCCGATTACAACGGTATGTGTATTTTTTCCCTAGGCCATTCTGGTTAAGCGTTTGGAGCAGCAGAAGTGCGAAAAAATTTTTTGCCTTCTCAACCATTTCTTGGCTTCAAACTCCCATATCACGCGAACGGATTGACCTAACCCAAAAGATCCTGTTGCGTCTGAAAGTAGAAACTCGCCCGATTACAACGGTATGTGTATTTTTTCCCTAGGCCATTCTAGTTAAGCGTTTGGAGCAGCAGTAGTCCGAACAATTTGTTGTCTTCTTTACCATTTCTTAGCTTCAAACTCCATATCTCGCGAACGGATTGACCTAACCCAAAAATTCCTGTTGCATCTGAAAGAAGACACTCGCCCGATTACAACGGTATGTGTATTTTTTCTCTAGGCCATTCTGGTTAAGCGTTTGAAGCAGCAGAATAGCGAACAATTTTTTGCCTTCTCAAACATTTCTTGGCTTCAAACTCCCATATCTCGCGAACGGATTGACCTAACCCAAAAATTCCTATTGCATCTGAAAGTAGAAACTCGCCCGATTACAACGGTATATGTATTTTTTCCCTAGGCCATTCTGATTAAGCGTTTGGAGCAGCAGAAGTGCGAAAAATTTGTTGTCTCCTTAACCATTTCTTAGCTTCAAACTCCCATATCTCGCGAACGGATTGACCTAACCCAAAAATTCCTACTGCATCTGAAAGTAGAAACTCGCCCGATTACAACGGTATGTGTATTTTTTCCCTAGGCCATTCTGGTTAAGCGTTTGGAGCAGCAGAATTGCGAAAAATTTTTTGCCTTCTCAACCATTTCTTCGCTTCAAACTCCCATATCTCGCGAACGGATAGACCTAACCCAAAAATTCCTGTTGCGTGTGAAAGTAGAAACTCTCCCGATTACAACGGTATGTGTATTTTTTCCCTAGCCCATTCTGGTTAAGCGTTTGGCGCAGCAGAATTGCGAAAAATTTGTGGTCTTCTCAACCATTTCTTAGCTTCAAAGTCCCATATCTCGCGAACGGATTGACCAAACCCAAAAATTCCTGCTGCGTCTGAAAGTAGGAACTCGCCCGATTACAACGATATGCGTATTTTTTCCCTAGGCCATTCTGGTTAAGCGTTTGGAGCAGCAGAATTGCGAAAAATGTTTTGCCTTCTCAACCATTTCTTGGCTTCAAACTACCATATCTCGCGAACGGATTGACCAAACCCAAAAATTCCTATTGCATCTGAAAGTAGAAACCAGCCCGATTACAAAGGTATGTGTATTTTTTCCCTAGGGCATTCTGGTTAGGCGTTTGGATCAGCAGAATTGCGAAAAATTGTATGCCTTCTCAACCATTTCTTGGCTTCAAACTCCCATATCTCGCGAACGGATAGACCTAACCCAAAAATTCCTGTTGCGTGTGAAAGTAGAAACCAGACCGATTACAAAGGTATGTGTATTTTTTCCCTAGGGCATTCTGGTTAGGCGTTTGGATCAGCAGAATTGCGAAAAATTGTATGCCTTCTCAACCATTTCTTGGCTTCAAACTCCCATATCTCGCGAACGGATTGACCTAACCCAAAAATTCCTGTTGCATCTGAAAGTAGAAACTCGCCCGATTACAACGGTATGTGTATTTTTTCCCTAGGCAATTCTGGTTAAGCGTTTGGAGCAGCAGAATTGCGAAAAATTTTTTGCCTTCTCAACCATTTCTTGGCTTCAAACTCCCATATCTCGCGAATGGACTGACCATACCCAAAAATTCCTATTGCGTCTGAAAGTAGAAGCTCGCCCGATTACAACGGTATGTGTATTTTTTCCCTAGGCAATTCTGGTTAAGCGTTTGGAGCAGCAGAATTGCGAAAAATTTTTTGCCTTCTCAACCATTTCTTGGCTTCAAACTCCCATATCTCGCGAACGGATTGACCTAACCCAAAAATTCCTGTTGCATCTGAAAGTAGAAACTCGCCCGATTACAACGGTATGTGTATTTTTTCCCTAGGCAATTCTGGTTAAGCGTTTGGAGCAGCAGAATTGCGAAAAATTTTTTGCCTTCTCAACCATTTCTTGGCTTCAAACTCCCATATCTCGCGTACGGATTGACCAAACCCAGAAGTTCCTGCTGCGTCTGAAAGTAGAAACTCACCCGATTACAACGATATGCTTATTTTTTCCCTAGGCCATTCTGGTTAAGCGTTTGGAGCAGCAGAATTGCGAAAAATGTTTTGCCTTCTCAACCATTTCTTGGCTTCAAACTCCCATATCTCGCGAACGGATTGACCTAACCCAAAAATTCCTGTTGCGTGTCAAAGTAGAAACTCGCCCGATTACAACGGTATGTGTATTTTTTCCCTAGCCCATTCTGGTTAAGCGTTTGGAGCAGCAGAAGTGCGAAAAATTTGTTGTCTTCTTAACCATTTTCTTAGCTTCAAACTCCGATATCTCGCGAACGGATTGACCCTAACCCAAAAATTCCTACTGCATCTGAAAGTAGAAAACTCGCCCGATTACAACGGTATGTGTATTTTTTCCCTAGGGCATTCTGGTTAAGCGTTTGGATTCAGCAGAATTACCAAAAATTGTATGCCTTCTCAACCATTTTCTTCGCTTCAAACTCCCATATCTCGCGACAGGAGTTTGACCTAACCCCAAAAATTCCTGTTGCGTCTGAAAAGTAGAAACTCGCCCGATTACAACGGTATGTGTATTTTTTCCCTAGGCCAATCTGTTAAGCGTTTGGAGCAGCAGAAGTGCGAAAAATTTTTTGCCTTCTCAACCATTTCTTGGCTTCAAACTCCCATATCACGCGAACGGATTGACCCTAACCCCAAAAGATCCTGTTGCGTCTGAAAGTAGAAACTCGCCCGATTACAACGGTATGTGTATTTTTTCCCTAGGCCATTCTAGTTAAGCGTTTGGAGGCAGCAGTAGTCCGAACAATTTGTTGTCTTCTTTACCATTTCTTAGCTTCAAACTCCCATATCTCGCGAACGGATTGACCTAACCCCAAAAAATTCCTGTTGCATCTGAAAGAAGACACTCGCCCGATTACAACGGTATGTGTATTTTTTCTCTAGGCCATTCTGGTTAAGCGTTTGAAGCAGCAGAATAGCGAACCAATTTTTTGCCTTCTCAAACATTTCTTGGCTTCAAACTCCCATATCTCGCGAACGGATTGACCTAACCCAAAAATTCCTATTGCATCTGAAAGTAGAAACTCGCCCGATTACAACGGTATATGTATTTTTTCCCTAGGCCATTCTGATTAAGCGTTTGGAGCAGCAGAAGTGCGAAAAAATTTGTTGTCTCCTTAACCATTTCTTAGCTTCAAACTCCCATATCTCGCGAACGGATTGACCCTAACCCAAAAATTCCTACTGCACTCTGAAAGTAGAAACTCGCCCGATTACAACGGGTATGTGTATTTTTTTTCCCTAGGCCATTCTGGTTAAGCGTTTTGGAGCAGCAGAATTGCGAAAAAATTTTTTGCCTTCTCAACCATTTTCTTCGCTTCAAACTCCCATATCTCGCGAACGGATAGACCTAACCCAAAAATTCCTGTTGCGTGTGAAAGTAGAAAACTCTCCCCGATTACCAACGGTATGTAGTATTTTTATCCCTAGCCCATTCTGGTTAAGCGTTTGGCGCAGCAGAATTGCGAAAAATTTGTGGTCTTCTCAACCATTTCTTAGCTTCAAAGTCCCATATCTCGCGAACGGATTGACCAAACCCAAAAAATTCCTGCTGCGTCTGAAAGTAGGAACTCGCCCGATTACAACGATATGCGTATTTTTTCCCTAGGCCATTCTGGTTAAGCGTTTGGAGCAGCAGAATTGCGAAAAATGTTTTGCCTTCTCAACCATTTCTTGGCTTCAAACTACCATATCTCGCGAACGGATTGACCAAACCCAAAAATTCCTATTGCATCTGAAAGTAGAAACCAGCCCGATTACAAAGGTATGTGTATTTTTTCCCTAGGGCATTCTGGTTAGGCGTTTGGATCAGCAGAATTGCGAAAAATTGT